>NC_072003.2:27456509-28120954 GCF_028885655.2 Pongo abelii
GGGTAAGAGAACAAGATCCCATCTTTAAAAAAAATCTAATAATCCTAATGCATGTGCACCAGCTAAGCAGAAGGGTGGCACTGGAGCACAGTCCTGTGTCTCCTGCTCTGCCAAGCTTTAACCCTTTGGTTGCTGGACTGTAAGGAGATCTTGGGGATGCCCACAAAGAGTACGGAACATTCAAGGAATAGAGAGAGAATTCAGGAGGCTCCTGGAAATGGTTATTCACCAACTGTTGTCGAAAACTATAATGAGGGACAACCTCCATTTAGCACCACCCTACAGGTAGCCTAAATTTGGAGGCAAAGAGATGCCAGCTGGTGTACCAACAACCTCCATGAGTCATTGTTGGCACCAAGCCCTGGATGAGGCCCTTGAAACAAAGGGACAAAAAGAGACATATCCCCTTCAGAGTAAGAACATGAGAAAGGTAGGCAGAGATGTGCACAGCCCTCCAAACCTCCTGCTCCTACTGACCACTACCTAGGAAACTGATTCCTCTCCAGTGGGCTAAGCAGCTATTTCCAACAATATTGGCACTTTGGGAAGCTAAGTCGCAAGCCTCGCCTGTTGGAGGTAACAGCTTCCTGCTCCCCAAGTCCTGGTGCCCTGGTGCTCAAACAACAGCTGATCTGAAGCATTATCATATCCTGTGCAGATAAAAAGACTTGGTAAGCTCCCACCTCTTCCCCATGTGTTTATTTATTGTCCCAAATTGTAGCTGCAGACCCATACATTCCCACCGAGCAGCTCCATTTGGATTTTCCATAAGCACTTCCAACTTAATGTGTTCAAACCTCCTCTTTTATCTAAAGCTGGATTCTCTGCTGCCTCTTATTTGAGCTCAAAATGCCACCAGCCTCCCAGGCATCCAAGTTAGAACCCTAGTAAGTCATTCTCAATGGCTTCTCTCACATGCCATCGTCAACAGTCTTTCGTCTCCTGGCTTACCCCTATTTAATTTTCAGGATCCGGCTCAAATGTCACCTCATCTTCAGTGCCAGGTTCTTAGTCTTTTTCTCTCCTTCTCTTCCTGAACAATTTTTATGTGTCTCCGGTAGAACCCTTACTGTATTTTCCTGTAATTGCATTTACATGTCAGTCTTTGCTACTAATGGTAAAGAATTCAAGGGCAGGGGCGTGTATCTTGTTCATTTTACAATCTTCATGACTTAGTGCCAAAGATTAAGTGTTGATGAGATGAATTGCTTCTAAGGGAAAAATAAGTGCATTCTGAGTTCTTCTGTACTTGCTGTAGGAGTAGGGTGTATTCTTCAGCTGAATACACATTGCCTGGAACTGAGCAGCAGAATTCTTCATTTCCTAAGTGACAGACCATGCAAGAAGAGCTAGGTGGTTGGATTTCCCAGCTATAATCCATTCTCCTCTCTCCCCATTACCTCCACATGTTCTATAAATATTTTAAGATGGAAAGTGACAGTTCTCTCCGAGGTGTATAAAGGACATGTTTTTCTTTTCCCCTTCTCTTAGGGTTAAGCAACATCATTGGCATCATAGTTTATATATCAGCCAACGCCGGAGACCCCGGGCAGCGTGACTCCAAAAAAAGTTACTCCTATGGTTGGTCCTTTTATTTCGGAGCCTTCTCTTTCATCATCGCAGAAATTGTAGGAGTGGTTGCTGTGCACATCTATATTGAAAAACATCAGCAGTTACGAGCCAAATCCCACTCGGAGTTCCTGAAGAAATCTACTTTTGCCCGCCTCCCACCCTACAGGTATCGATTCCGGAGGCGGTCAAGTTCTCGCTCCACGGAGCCCAGATCCCGAGACCTGTCTCCCATCAGCAAAGGCTTCCACACCATCCCTTCCACTGACATCTCGATGTTCACCCTCTCCCGGGACCCCTCAAAGATCACCATGGGGACCCTCCTCAACTCCGACCGGGACCACGCTTTTCTACAGTTCCACAATTCCACACCCAAAGAGTTCAAAGAGTCACTGCATAATAATCCGGCCAACAGGCGCACCACGCCCGTCTGAACTGACCTCTGACCTCTGCCCCACGCCCAGCACAGCCTTGGGGGAAGTGTACAGAGATGTCTCTGAGGTTGCATGGCATGGTCCTTGTGATGGTATTACTTTTTACAAAGAATGAAACCAAATGGACTCAGCCCTCTCCCAAATTTTCCCCTCACCCTCCAAGTCCTAACCCCTCCATCCTCCCTAACTTTTCAAGCCAATCCCTTAATGTCATTCCTCTCTCTGTGTATCTGTGCCAGATGTTTTCCTTTCTTCCTTCTTTACTGGAAGGACCTCCACATTCTTCCCTCCTTGGAAGAGGACTTTACTAAAAGTCACGGGTGGTGGCCAGGGGGGATTTCCGAATCTCCATCAGGCGCGTTAATAGTTGTCCCCATTGTCTACCCACACAAATCCTCAGGAAACCAACCACCTCACAGGTGGCCCTGAGGGAGGCATTCACCTTTACGTGTTAGAAAAACATGACCAGAAATCAAAGATGTCAGAGCCCCGAAGCAGCTAATGTAATAAGCACTCATGTTATTAAAGGTTTTGCCTTGTCGTAACCAACCGAGCTGGGGTGTTTTGTTTCTTTTGGGTGTTTCCTACACAAACTCACTCCCCTGCCTCCAAACTGGCTCATGTCCATCTTGGAAGCTGAACTTTGCTCATCCACACTTGAGCCACTGGAAGGATCTCCCTGCACCTTTGGAAGCTAGTAAGGTATTCCCACAAATGTCCGAATCAGTGCGTCCTTCTACTTGAATTCCTGGAGGCTACCTGGGGGTAAGTGAGTGAATGCTGGTTTTCAAGATCTAACTTTGGCATGCAATAGCTCTAGAACCTTGGGCAAGTCACCTAAGCCTCAAGCCTCAGTCTCCTCATCTGTAAAATGGAACATGATAATAGCACTCTCCTCCACAGAGTTATGAGGTTTAAATAAAACTGTGTGTAAAATGATTAGCACATTGTAAACAATCAATATATATTTTTCAGTGTTTCAGGTGGATTTTAGGCAGAGTAAGCATTATGTTGATCTGCTTGTGCTATGACAACAAAATATCAAAATGGGCCAGGAGAGGCAGCATGAGCTTGTAGTCCCAGCTCATGGAACTACAGACTTGGAGGCTGAAGCGGGAGGATCACTTGAGCCCAGGAGTTAAAGAGTTCAAGTCTAGCTGAGACCCCAGCTCTTAAAAATAAAAAAATCAAAGACTGTTGGCTTAAACAACAGACATTTATTTCTCAAAGTTCTGGAGGCTAAGGACTCTAAGATTAAAATGTCAGTAATTCAGTTTCTGCTAAGGGCTCCTCTTCCTGACTTGTAAACAGCAGCCTTCTTGTTGTGTCCTCACATGATAGAAAGAAAGTAATCTCTTTTTCTCTCTCTCTCTCAATTTCTCTTTTCATAAAGCCACAGATCCCACAGTGAGGGTCCCACGGGTCCCACCCCCATGATCTCATCTAACCCTAATTATCTCCCAAAGATCCTATCTCCAAATATCATCACACTGGGGGTTAGGGATTCAACATACACATTTTGGGGGAATGGGAAGGTGGATGGAGACACAGTTCAGTCCACAGCAAGTGTTACTTTAGCAAGATAAAAGCCAAATGGAAGTTACTTTATATAAGGGAGAGAGAGAGAGTACATTTTGCACAGGCTCTGAGGGCTTTGGGAAGAGAGAATGGAAGGATTTGAATATTTAAAATATTTGATGTTAGAAAGCATGAGAAATATGTTGGCCGGGCATGGTGGCTCACTTCTGTAATCCCAACGCTTTGGGAGGTCAATGTGGGCAGATCACTTGGCCAAGCTCAGGAGTTTGAGACCAGCCTGGGCAACACAATGAAACCCTGTCTCTACAAAAAAATACAAAAATTAGGTGGGCATGGTGGCACATGCCTGTAGTCACAGCTACTTGAGAGGCTGAGATGGGAGGATCACCTGAACTCAGGGAGGTGGAGGCTGCAGTGAGCCGTGATCATGCCACTGCACTCCAGCCTGGGTGACAGAGTGAGACCCTGTCTGAAAAAAAGAAAAGAAAAAAGTACGAGAAATGTCACCTATGCCCACAGTGACTTCCTTGAGCATTTTTGGCACACACCCAAGTCTTCGCACTTCTGAGGAGCCTTCCCATTTAGGGCCTCAGCACGCTAGGAGGCAGGGTTGCAGGCTTGAGGGCTCACACTTAGCTGATACTGTGGGTACCAGACTGTGTTCTGCTGCCATACACACACAAAATCATTTCATCCTTCCAGTAATCCCATGAAGAAAATACCTCCTAAAATCTCCACTCTACCAATGAGGAAACTGAGGAAAGAGAAGTGCTGTGACTTGCCCAAATTGTATTCCCACTATGGGACAGAAGTACTGGGAAACTAGTACCTTGCCCACACTCACACAGTGAATTTCATTGTAAAGTGCACCTAGGGACAATTCATTTTGTTCAACACTTGAGTCATTGCATGCAAATTGCACGAACATACATTAAATTATCTCATTTAGTCCTCCAGAGAACCACGTGTAGTAGGAATTATCATCTCCATTTTGGCAGGTAAGGAAATAGAGGCTCAAAGAAAGTAAGCGTCTTGGGTGCTAATGAGCAGAGCGACATTTGTATCTAAGCCTCTGCTTCCTACGTTGCATGGCTGCCCCAGTATTCCAGCATTTTCCAAGCTCAGTCATTTGAGTGCCACTCCTAGGAAGTTTTTTATATCCACATCCCACATCAACAACTATTTACCTAATGTCTTTCTTCAAGCCTACTCGCTTTTAATCCTTTAATAAATATATTTCAAAAAGGAATTTTATAATACTACTGTAAAGAGAAAACTGAAATTCCATGCCATAATCAAATGGTAACTGGGAAAATAAATACAATACAAACAAAAACAATCATGCTATACTTTAGCTGTTGTTAGCTTAGCTCACTGCAACCTCCACCTCCTTGAGTTCAGCTGAAGTCCGGCTGCCGGCTGCCTGTTCTTTGTGAAAAGGATATAACCAAAGTGTTAGAGAGGTGTTAAAGGATATTTTGGCACCAAAAGAAGATGCTTCCCTTGGTTTATTCAGAAGCAGCAAAGGAGAAGTCAAAAGGGAGTACTCTTCTCACTGTGTGATTTGATGCTCTGATACTGCAGCCATGCACCATATCAAATCATCTCCTACTCTTTTTTTAATGGAAGGTTACAGGGCACTATTTTTTTTTATTTATTTTTTTTAAAGATGAAGGATGAGGTAGATTTTATTTTGAAGCGTGTGAAAAATATTTGGGAATGGTAACTCAGGTAATTTTTTTTTATTATTATTTTACTTTAAGTTCGGGATACAAGTGCAGAACTTGTAGGTTTGTTACCTAGGTATACATGTTCCATGGTGGTTTGCTGCACCTAGCAACCCATCATCTAGGTTTTAAGCCCCGAATGCATTAGCTATTTAAAACTGTGGAATGCTTCATGAATTTGCATGTCATCTTTGCTCAGGGGCCATGCATCTCCTCCTACTCTTGGGGACAAGTGGTCCAGCCACCCTTGGAGAGGGAAGGATCTGAGAACTGGAGCAAATAGGTAAAGAACACTGTGAAGGGGAAGCAGCAGAACCCAGGCACCCTGGGAACTGGAAGTGTGCAAAAACAGGGCATCTGGGAAGTGGATCTGGGATGGAGAGAAAGGCCCCAGGGCCTTAACTAGCAGGGTATCAGCCCTGGTAGTCAAGAATAAAGTCCTTCTGCAAAGGCCAGAGTGCTAGAGGAGAGAAATGGCCACATGACCTGTGGAAGGACTCCCTCTCTACCCCACATCCCTCCCCACCGCACTATCTAGGTTTGCTCCCTGAAAAGCTTTGGCACAGGAGCCTCGGGATACCTTTGCTTGAAGGCTGGTCAGTTGAACCCCGCTGGCTGGCATCAGATAGATATTAATATTACAATTTCTGGGGTGCAGCCAGGATTCAGGCCAATCCTTGCCATCCAAATCCACTGGAAGAGTATTTCCATTCACTAAGCCGCCACCCTGTGTGTCAGACACTGCGCCATGAACTTCACTCATCTTGTCTCATTGAATTCTCATATTTGTGGCAGGTATGATTGTTAAATCCATTGTGTAGATAGTGAAACTTACAAGTAGACAGCAAAGCCAATACACAAACCAATGTCTGCCTGACTTGAAAGCCCATGCAGCAGCCCCTTACTAAGCATTCCTGGCCGTGCTGCTCGAATCTCTTACTCCATTGCTGAGTTCTCCATCTCCTTCTCCCTCAAATGCAGCTCCCTTTCCCAGCTGACTCATTTCTGGACCAGCAGATCCCTCCACCAATCTCAAGACCAGAACCCTTGAGTTTCTCTTTGCTGCTGCTTTACTGTGTAGTCCCCAGAACTGATTTTTTGCCAAGTTATGCCTCTACCTTTTGAGAACAGAGAGGCAGCTTGCACAACATTCAAGCACGCAAACTCTGCAACTGGATCTGGACAGTTGCAGAGTTTGATTCCTTTGACTTTGAATCCAATGACTTTGAATCCCAGCTCTGTATTTATCAACCACAGACCTTTGACAAGATCGTCGCCCTCTGCCTCAGCTTCTCTGTCCATAATATGGGCTCAAATGTAGTACTTACTCCGTAAGTTCATCGTGAGGATTAAATGAGCTTACCTGCACAACGCACTTAAAAAAGAACTTGAAACACCATAAGCACCATATAGATGTGAGCTATTGTGATTTAATATAGTTCACAGATTTACATTTTTCCCATTTGGGTGCTTTTCTGCCTAGACAATCTTCTTTTCCAGATCTTGTCAGCACAGGCCTCTGCGCTAATCAGGCTGGTGTCCATACTATACCCTGGGCTATCTCAGGCTTTCTCCCAATTCTCTGCCTTTGCTGATAAATGTTATCCCTACCAGAAATGTTTCCACTTGCCCTCTCCAAATCCTATCCATCCTTCAAGGCCAAGGTCAAGCCTCATGCTTTCCATGAAGTCTTTTTTTTTTTTTTTTTTTTTTTTTTTTTTTTTTTTTTTTGAGATAGAGTCTCACTCTGTTGCCCAGGCTGGAATGTGGCAGCACAATCTCAGCTCACTGCAACCTCCGCCTCTCAGGTTCAAGCAATTCCCATGCCTTACTCACCCAAGTAGCTGGGATTACAGGGGTACACTAAAACTCCTGGCTAATTTTTGTATTTTATTAGGGATGGGGTTTTGCCATGTTGGCTGGTCTCAAACTCCTGACCTCAAGTGATCTGCCCACCTCGGCCTTCCAAAGTGTTGGGATTACAGGCATGACCCATTGCACCCAGCACCATGAAGTCTTTTGTGGCTCCTTGGGCCACACAATCTCTCACTTCTGGGCATTCATCCATTTATTCATTAATTTATTTATTCAGCACTTATTATTCAGCACTTATTGTGTGCTGGTGCTATCATTTGGATGTTTGACCCCCTTCAAACCTCATGTTGAAATTTGATCCGCAATGCTGAAGGTGGAGCCTGATGAGAGGCAGATGGGTCATAGAGGTGGATCCCTCATGAATAGATTTATGCTCTCCCTTGGGAATGAGTGGATTCTTACTGTATTAATTCACATGAGCTGGTTGTTTAAAACAGCCTGACACCTCCCCTCTGTCTCTCTCTTGCTTCCTCTCTTGCCATGTAATCTCTGCATACGCCGGCTCCCCTTGCCTTCTGCTGTGAGTAAAAGCTTCCTGAGCCCTCACCAGAACAGATGCTGGCACCATGTTTCTTGTACAGCCTGCAGAACCGTGAGCCAAATAAACCTCTGTTATATATAAATTACCCAGCCTCAGAGATGCCTTCACAGCAACACAAAACAGACTAAGACAGCCAGAAGGAGTAATAATCCCAAAAGATATGACCACTGAACTCATGGAACTCTCAATCTAGTAGAGGAGACAAGCACTGAACAAACGAACATACACATCAACATCATTCAAAATTGTGATCTATGCCATGAAGGGAAAACATAATGCAAAAAATACAAATATAAATGGGGATCTCTGGCCAGGTGCAGTGGTTCACACCTGTAATCCCAGAACTTTGGGAAGCCAAGGTGGGTGGATCACTTGAGGTCAGGAGTACGAGACCAGCCTGGCCAACATGGTGAAACCTCACCTCTACTGAAAATACAAAAATTAGCCAGATGTGGTGGCACACGCCTGTAAATCCCAGCTACTCAGGAGGCTGAGGCAGGAGAATCACTTGAACCTGGGAGGCAGAGGTTGCAGTGAGCCGAGATCATGCCACTGCCCTCCAGCCTAGGCGACACAGCCAGACAGTATCTCAAAAAATAAAATAAAATAAAATAATAAATAAATAAACAGGGACTTCTAATTTAGCTGGTGGAGGGGCGATCAAAGAAGAGGAAATGACATTTAGGATCAGAGCAAAAGCAAGATTGGGAGTTATTCGAGGAAAGGGAATAAATAAAGTGTCTAGGGGAAAAAAACAAGCATGTGCAATGTCCTGAGACTGGAGAGACCAAAAACAAACTAACAAAAAACAACCAACCAAGGAAACAACAACAACAACAAAACAGGCCAGTAAGGTGTAGGAAGAGGAGCACTGATGAGAATGGGAAAGAAGGCTGGGTCCAGAGGATGCAGCATTAAGGGCATGCTAAGGATGTTGAGTTTTGACCCTAAGTGCATTTAGAAGCCATTTGACACTTTTAATCAGGAATACATTAGATACCACCTAACATGTATTTTCAGAAGTTTAATAAGTTAGGCACCCAGTGAAATGCTAGTTTCCTAGATCTTATCTCTGGAGTATCATTGCCTGCTTTATCTACAGTCCCTGGTAGGAAGGCATGACCCTGTCCTTGGTCACAGCTGATTGGATCAAAGATTGCACCTGATATAAGACCAGCCAATCCAGTCATAGGATGGCCAGTGGTCTAGGATTTGCAACTAGACTCCAAAAGGTCAGCTGGTCCAATCAGATGATCTCTATGAGACTTTTAACTAAGAGACATGGAAGGCAATTACCAGTTGGCTACAAGGAGCAGAACAGAGAGGATATGAGGGACCCATGAGGCTAAGGCTGCAACAGTCAGCCAAATGCAGGTTAAAGTTATACCAAAAAAAACTGCTTGGTAAAGAGAAGACAACTCTGTAAAGGCTTCTCATTGTACTTAAATAAAATTCAAATTTTTGGTTGGGCATGGTGGCTCACGCCTGTAATCCCAGCACTTTGGGAGGCTGAGGCAGGTGGATCACCTGAAGTCAGAAGTTCAAGACCAGCCTGACCAATATGGTGAAACCTGGTCTCTACCTAAAATACAAAAAAATTAGCCAGTCATGGTGGAGGGCACCTGTAGTCCCAGCTACCCAAGAGGTTGAAAGAGGGGAATTGCTTGAACCTGGGAGGTAGAGGTTGCAGTGAGCCGAGGTCATGCCACTGCACTCCAGCCTGGGTGCAGTGAGACTCCTTCTTCAAAAAAAAAAAAAATACAAAATTTTGCTAGGATCTCCAAGTTCTTGCATTATCAGGAGCATGCTGACCTATTCAACTTTATTCTGTGCCATTAAGTTGGTGCAAAAGTAACTTTATTCTGTGCCATTACTTTCAATGGCAAAAACTGCAATTATTTTTGCACCAATCTAATACTTCCATCTTGCTATCTGCACTCCAGTCAGGCTGTCCTTCTTTCTTCAGTTCCTTGCTCAAGCCTCAGGGCCTTTGCACCTGCCATTCCTACTGATTTAAATGTCTTCAATCTCTTTACATGGCTGGCCCCTTCTCATCCTTCAGATCTGAGCTGGACAAGTCACTCCTGAGAGAGGACTTTCCTCAACAACTCTCTAAAGTAGATCACCTCTTATTCTTTACTCGAGTTCATCCTTATTCCCTTAAGAGGTCAAAATTTTGTAATATTTTATTTTGTATTTATTTATTTTTATAGATTTCCCTACGAGAACACACATTTTGTGAGAGCAAGATTCTTGACCGTATACTCCACGCCTAATATGGAGTTGTTCACGTGGTAGGTGCTCAGATACCTGAGTGAAGGAAGGAAGGAAGGAGAATGCATTAAGAACTGTTTAGAGGAAAGCAGAAATATCTCAAGGGAGAGGAAGAGAGCGGCTTCCTTGTCACTCAGGCTAGAGTGCGGTGATGCGATCACAGCTCACTGTAGCCTCAACCTCCTGGGCTCAAGTGATCCTCTCACCTCAGCCTCCTGAGTAGCTGGGACTACAGGTGTGCTGCCACACCCAGCTAATTTTTTTTATTTTTTGTAGAGACAGGGTCTCACTATGTTACCCAGGCTGGTATAAAACTCCTGGGCTCAAGTGATCTTCCCACATCAGGCTCCCAAAGTGTTGGGATTACAGGCATGAGCCACCATTCTTGGTCTCTTTTTTATTTCTAATAGCTTCCCTGTCCCGTCTCCTCAAGGCCCATCTCAATTTGAGTTGCCATTCTCAGATCCCTGGGTCACTTTTTCAGCATTCCTTCAACAATTCTCCCTTTTCTTGAGCCAGCCTGAGTGGGCTACCAAATAAACACCAACCAGAAGCTGTGTCTCTAGAACAGAGGAACACTCGGTTATAGTGGTACAGCTGAGGGTCCCTTGTAGAGACAGAACAGCCATGCCAGAATGATATTTAGTCAGGATGTTTGTTGAAGAGAGATCAGAACCTCAAAGCAAGTTCAGTTCAGAAACAGCCAAGACTGAGAGAGAATCAGTAACCAGAAAACAAGTGGCCAGGTCTGAGGGTTGAGTAAAGCATCAGTCTAAAAAGACATCATAAAGGCAATGGCAAGGGCAAGTCACCAAGTTGAAAGCAAGAATTCCTGGATATTATATAAAATTCATGGTATGTTGATAGCTTCATTTTTGTAAATAATAAACAAGTCAAACAAACAAAAAACAGTTTTGAGATGGTAATCTGGACTTATGGGTCCTTCTGTAATGCTTTAGGTAAGATGCTTTTGGCTGCAAGTAACACCTAACTCCAACTTAACTAGCTTGTATTAATCGGGTAGACTAGGCCATCTGTCATAATAAAATAAATCCTAAAATCTCAAGTGCTTAACAGAAGAAATCTTCATTTCTTACTAAAGACTATTGCAGGCACTCCTGGCTGAGTAACACTCCTAGATGGCTCTACTCCACACAGTGACTCAGGGACCCAAGCTGTTTCTGTCTTGTAGTTCTACCATATTGTGGCTTCAGGGCTATCCTGGTGTCATCCACCTGGTAAACGGAGGGAAGAGAAAAGAAGTGGTGGTGAGAATGTGAAGGATCATGCACCTAAACATAACAAGCTTGGCCCACAAGTAACCCACTTTATGTCACATTCCACTGGTGAGAATGAATCACATAGTTCCATCTAAATTCCAGGAGAAGGAATGCTGAAAATGTCATCCATGTCTGGAGAATTGCTTCCAAATAATAATTTTATATTATTTAAAGTGTGCACAAATGTTTGGCAGGTGTCTGTCTTGTAACCTAAATAAGAAAAATGTCTGCTCCATAAAAAGAAATCTCAAGGTAAAGGGGTCCCAGGGTTAGTTACTTCAGCAGCTCAAAGATAAACTCGAGGACCCAAAGTGTTTTTATTTTCCACACTTCCATGCTTAGGCCAATGTACTATCATATCTAAATACAATATCCCATTGTATCAAGATACAACATCCAGCAGAAAGGTGTCTTTAAGAGTGGAAAAAGTAGGCCAGGCATGGTGGCTCATGCCTGTAATCCCAGCACTTTGGGAAGCCGAGGTAAGCGGATCATGAGGTCAGGAGATCAAGACCATCCTGGCTAACACTGTGAAACCCCGGCTCTACTAAAAATACAAAAAATTAGCCAGGCGTGGTGGCGGGCGCCTGTAGTCCCAGCTACTTGGGAGGCTGAGGCAGGAGAATGGCATGAACCCAGGAGGCAGATCTTGTAGTGAGCCGAGATCGTGCCACTGCACTCCAGCCCAGGCAACAGATTGAGACTCCGTCTCAAAAAAAAAAAAAAAAAAAAGAGTGGAAAAAGCTTTCACAGGACAGTATTGGGTCATGTGCTCATTCCTAAACCAGTCACCAATAAGGGGAATAAAATTACCATCAGGGACCAGCACCAGTGGTTCTCAGCCCTAGCTGTACGTTAGCATCACCAAGAGGTAATTCTTTAAAAATACAAATGTCCAGTCTCCACCCCAGAGAGTCTTAGTTAATTAGTCTGATGTAAGACTGGGCTTCAGAAGTCACCAAATAACAGTGTGAGGACTAAATTTCATTCACAACCAACGCATGGCTGTGTGCACCTGTAGTCCCAGCTACTCGGGAGGCTGGGGTGGGAGGATTGCTTGAACTCAAGAGTTTGAGACCAGCCTGAGTAACATAGCGAGACCTCATCTCTTTAAAAAAAAAAAATCTTTTGGCCAGGCGCAATGTCCCAGTGGCCCATGCCTGTAATCTCAGCACTTTGGGAGCCTGGGGTGGACAGATCACTTGAGTGCAGGAGTTCAACACCAGCCTAGGCAACATGGCAAAACTCTGTCTCTACAAAACTTTAGCCAGGCTTTGAGGCACTTGCCTATAGGCCCAGTTACTTAGGAGGCTGAGGTGGGAGGATCGCTTGAGCCCAGGAAGTCAAGCCTGCAGTGAGCTATAAGTGCACCGCTGCACTTCAGCCTGGATGACAGAGTGAGACCCTGTCTCAAAGAAAAAAAAAAAATCCTTCTTTTTCATTTTTAGCTTGATCTGTAGTGTGATTTTAAAATTTAGGAACTTACAATGATGCAGAAAATGGGGCAAAATGTTAACAATTGGTGAATCTGGGTAAATGGTATATGGAAGCTGTTTATAACTTTCTTGCAGTTTTTTCTATAGATTCAAATTATATCAAAATTAAAAGTGACCAAAAATAAGGGAAAATGGGAACATACACATAAAAGCCAGGATTTGTGGCTTCTCTTCAAAAATCAGGAAATCTGTAAAAGCTGGCTCTGTATTCCCACAGGAAATTAAAAGCAGGCCTGAGAAGTAATGCACAGACTTCTGACCAAGTATCTCCAGGGCAAGAGCTTGTGCACATATACCGTTAGCTAGAGCTCAGGTGAGTCTTATAATCAGGTAGTCTTGGGGATCACTCTGGAGTTCTTTTAATTTTTATTCATTTTCTTCTATCGTGTTCCATCCTCTTCGAACCTCTATGTATAGCTTGGATTATTTTTGCCAAGCGCGGCACCTTACACTTGCCCACACTGAAGCTCATCCTTGGCAACTCCTCTGCCCACTCACACAGCCTGGTGAGATCTTCCTGAGGCTTATCACCAGCAGCTTGGCATTTCACTACCTGGCACAGTGAAGTGTCATCAGCAAATGTGGAGCTCTCACCACTTACACCTCCAGATCAGTTAGGCAAATGTCAAATAAGACCAGTCCCAGGACTGACACCCCACCGCTCTCAATTAATCAATTAACTAACTCATAATAACCCAACAGACTGTCTGGTGGCAAGCAAAAGAAATCAACTGCAGCTAACTTAAGCAACAGAGGAATTTAGTGTAAGTTGGGGCCTCTCAACAGCAGCACTAGTGGATTTGAAGCTGGATAATTCTTTGTTTTGGTGGAGGGTGGTCTGTTCCGTGCATGGTGGGATGTTTATCAGCCTCTCTGGCTTCTATCCATGAGATAGCAGCAGGACGACTCCCCTCTCCCTCCAAGTTATGACAACCAAAAATGTCTCCCAGACATCGCCAAATGTCTCCTGGAAGTGAGAGAGGCTAAAGTCACTTCCAACTGAGAACCACTGGTAGAGGGGTGGGGAAGTTGAAGCCCCAGGCCTTAGAAAAGTTGGAAACCTGAGTTGTTTTAAGGTTCTAGAGAGCATGGATTAATACATGAATGAGTTTAAATCCTGGCTTCACCATCTACTAGTTGTACGACTTGACAAGTGACTTAACCTCTCTGTGCCTCAGTTTCCTCATCCGTAAAATGGGATTATCAGGATAGGCTGGGCTACACAGTGGGAACAAACGACCCTCCAAAATCAGTAGCTTGAAACACATGCAGCCAGGTGTGGTGGCTCACGCCTGTAATCCCAACATTTTGGGAGGCCCAGGTGGTTGGATCACATGAGGTTGGAGTTCAAGACCAGCCTGGTCAGCACGGTGAAACCCCGTCTCTACTAAAAATACAAAAATTAGCCAGTCATAGTGGCACGTGCCTGTAATCCCAGCTACTCGGGAGGCTGAGCCAGGAGAATCACTTGAACCTCAGAGGTGGAGGTTGCAGAGAGGCGAGATCATGCCACTGCACTCCAGCCTGGGAGACAGAGCAAGACTCCAGCCTGGGGGACAAAGCGAGACTCCATCTTAAAAAAAAAAAAAAAAAAGAGAGAAACACGTGCTATGTATCCAACGTGATCAGCTGGGGTTCTGCACATGTTGCCCACTCCAGGAGACAAAAGCTGAGAAGAGGCTCTACCATCTGAACATTGCTGGTCAAAATGAAAAGGAGAAAAGAAAAATAAACTGGCTCTTAAATGTTTCTACCTGCAAGTGATACACATCACTCAGATAATTCATTGATCAAAACAAGTCCCATGGCTATACCAAATGTGAAAAATACTGCAAAGTGAAAACCTACCACATGCTGCAAAAAGGCAGAAGAGGAAATAATGATTGATAAACAGCACTAATGTCTAACAAAAGTAATAATGCTGGCTTCGTATATTTGCTGGGAAGGGCAAACAAATTAATATATACAAAGTTCTTAGAACAGTGTGTGGTGTATATTAACTCCCGAATAAACATTAGCAGGGCTGGGTGCAGTAGCTCATGCCTATAATCCCAGCACTTTGGGAGGCCGAGGCAGGTGGATCACTTGAGGCTAGGAGTTCGAGACCAGCCTGGGCAAAGTGGAGAAACCCCGTTTCCAATAAAAATACAAAAATTAGGCAGGTGTGGTGGTGCATGCCTGTAATCCCAGCTACTCTGGAGGCTGAGGCAGGAGAATCGCTTAAACCGGGAAGGCAGAGTTTGCAGTGAGTTGAGAACGTACCACCGCACTCTAGCCTGGGTAACAGAGTGAGTGAGACTCCATCTCAAAACAAAACACACTAGCTTATTATTATTATTATTATTATTATTATTATTATTATTACTGAGACAGGGCTTCACTCTGTCTCCAAGGCTGGAGTGTAATGGTGTATTCACGGCTCACTGCAATCTCAACTTCCTGGACTCAAGCGATCCCCTTATTTGAGTCTCCTGAGTAGCTGGGCATCATGCCTGGGTATTTATTTTTATTTTTATTTTTTTGTAAAGATGGAGTCTCACTATGTGGCCCAGGCTGGTCTTGAACTCCTGGGCTCAAGCAATCCTCCCACCTTGGTCTCCTAAAGTGCTGGGATTACAAGCATGAGCCACCACGCCTTGCCTGGTTTATTATTTATTAATTCAGCAACTGTTTATTGGGCACTGTGATAACCACTTTTATGTGTCAATTTGGCTAACCTATAGTATGGAATTATTCAATCAAACCTCATCCTAATCCAGATGTTGCTATGAAGAAATTCTGTAGGCATGATTAACATGTACAGTCAGTTAACTTTAAGTAAAGGGGATTACTCTCAATCATCTGGGTGGGCCCGATGCAGTCAGTTAAAGGGCCTTAAGAGTAAAACTGAGGCTTCCCTACAGAAGAAAAAATCCCATCTGTGAACAGCAGCACCAGCTCTTACCCAAGAGTTTTCAGCCTGCCCTTCCTACCAGCCTGCTCTACGGATTCTGGATTTACCCAGCCAGCCTCCACAATCACATAAGCCCATTCCTTGCAATAAATCCTTTCACAGTCTTAACTCTTAATATCCTCTTCCTTCCCTGCCTTCTTCCCTCTCCCCACCACGAATATATATATATTTTTTTTTTTGAGATGGAGTCTTGCTCTTTCGTCCAGGCTGGAGTGCGGTGGCACTATCTAGGCTCACTGCAACTTCTACCTCCTGGGTTCAAGCTATTCTCCTGCCTCAGCCTCCTGAGTAGCTGGGATTATGGGCATGCACCACCACGCCCAGCTAATTTTTGTATTTTTTTTTTTTTGAGATGGAGTCTTGCTCTGTTGCCCAGGCTGGAGTGCAGTGGCACGACCTCGGCTCACTGCAACATCCACCTCCCAGGTTCAAGAAATTCTCCTGCCTCAGCCTCCCAAGTAGCTAAGATTACAGACTTGTGCCACCACACCCAGCCAATTTTTGTATTTTTAGTAGAGACGAGGTTTCACCCTGTTGGCCAGGCTGGTCTTGAACTCCTGACCTCGTGATCTGTCCGCCTCAGCCTCCCAAAGTGCTGGGATTATAGGTGTGAGCCACCATGCCTAGCCCCCACCACCATTTTTAAAGGCATGAAACCTGAATCTTATTCCCCACTTCCAGTCTTGGTCAAGACTCCTCTCTGACCTCTGACCCTCTGGTCCTGACTCCCATAAGAGAAGTCTAGAATGGCTGACTCCATCTTGCTTCACAGACTGTCTGTCCTCACTCATTCTTGGGCATAGGCCAAGCTAACCAAAGGAAGAATTTCATTTATAGTTTAAGTTTGAAGCAAGGATAATAATAGCTGCTCCCTAAAACTGATCCCTTCCTTGTTTGGGGACTGAAACCGATTTTGTAAGAATAACGAAACGTTACAAGATTAGGATTATGGGAGGGGCCTAAATTCTGCCAAGATGTAGGCATAGATAAAGGATAATCAGCCAATGTCCCCTAGCTTGCTTTTCTATAATCTGTTTGCTTGACAGTTATATGTCCAGAGGTCACAAGATTTGTGACTTCTTTAATTGCTCCTGTTGATAGCATCACTATTGTAGAACCCAAAATTGGTCTTTTGAGATGTTTTTCAGACTTTTACATTCTGGCAGCCAACTGACTCCACCTGGACCTCATGATTCCTGACTCAGCCCCCAGAGGCTGACTGAGCATACAAGGACTGTTTCCCATACCCCGATGATTTCATCCCCAACCAATCAGTAGCACCCATTCCTTAGCCTCCTGCCCACCAAATTACTTATAAAAACCCTAGCCTCAGCCAGACGTGGCAGCTCACACCTGTAATCCCAGCACTTTGGCCGGGTGGATCACCTGAGGTCAGGAGTTCGAGACCAGCCTTGCCAGCATGGTGAAACCCCATCTCTGCTAAAAATACAAAAATTAGCCTGGTGTGATGGTGGGTGCCTGTAATCCCAACTATTTGGGAGGCTGAGGCAGGAGAATTACCTGAATCCAGGAGGTGGAGGTTGCAGTGAGCCGATATTGCGCCATCGCATTCCAGCCTGGGAGACAAAAGTGAAACTCCGTCTCAAAAAAATAAAAAACAAAACTCTAGCCTCTGAGTTCTTGGGGAGGCTGATTTGAGTATTTACTCCCATCCTTCCATTCAGCTAGCCCTGTGATTATTAGACTCTTTCTCTCTCTTTTTTTTTTCTTCTTTTTTGAGATGAAGTCTCACTCTGTCACCAGGCTGGACTGCAGCAGCATGATCTCAGCTCACTGCAACCTCTGCCTCCTGGGTTCAAGCAATTCTCCTGCCTCAGCCTCCTGAGTAGCTGGGACTATAGGCATGAGGTACCATGCCCAGCTAATTTTTGTATTTTCAGTAGAGACAGGGTTTTACCATATTGGCCAGGATGGTCTCAATCTCTTGACCTTGTGATCCACCCTCCTCAGCCTCCCAAAGTGCTGGGATTACAGGTGTGAGCCGCTGTGCCTGGCTAAAGTCTTTCTCTATAGCAATATGGCTGTCTCTGTGAATTGGTTTCATCTGTGCACCAGGCAAGATGAACCTGTTACACTCACTCCTACTAGTGCTCACCTGCTTAGAGATCAAGCAGCTTCTTTTCCTGTGCCAGGTGTCCCAAGGGCTAAAGGACCTGAGAGAGCAGAAACTTTGAGCTATGTGACCACGACTGACTTGCCACACAAAGCTCCCCTACTACCCCAGGCTTATCCTCCCTATCTTTAAAATAGGCCCAGTTCTAGTCCCTGCTCTGTGGCTTTAGGCAAGGTGCTTTCTGTGCTTCAGTTTACTCAGCTGCTGAAGGGCATCAGAGCATGCCACCCCAAAATATGACACTTTGGCATAAGAATTATTTTGAGCTGAAGGCAATTGAGAAAAAAAACAACAGATGCAGGAAAAGTTATCTACCCTCTACTTTCTATATAAAGGCAGAGCATAAAAAGGTGTCCGGGCTCCCTTCTGTCATACCAGGAAAAGGAGATGACTCTTATCACTGGAGATTGCACCAACTTGAATCTGCATAAACAAACCTTACTGAAATAACCCATTATCTTCTCTTTGTTCCCCCCTTTTCTAGGTGTTTATCTTCCCACAATTTACCACCCTCAGAAGAGCAAACCCTTTTCCTTTGTCTTGTCACTTTGTCTTGTCACTTATCCACACATTTATTGCTCTTTGTTAAAATGGTATATAACCTCTCAGGCCTAACCACTTCTTTGAGTTTTCATTTCCTTTTCTGTGAGATCCATGTGTACATGTACAAAATTAAAATATTAGCAACAAATACAATCTGTATGCCTTTATCCTTTTGTCAGTTCAATTTATAGGGTCCTAGTTACTAAATCGAAGAGGGTAGAGGAAAAAAATTTCTCTCGACACTGCAAAATGGGGATAACAATAGAATTCTACTCACTGAGTGCAGTGAAAATTTAACAAGATGATGCCTGCATAGCACTTAATACATGACTGGCTTATAGTCAATACTTAATAAACTATAACTTGTTCAATCATTATAAATACAAGCCCTATCCACCCCCAGCCTCAGTATCTTTATCCTTTAAGGTTCCAGGACAATTTAGAGAAGGCAGAACAATTCGGTCACAGAAACTTATCTGGTTTTAGTAACCTCAAAGAAGCAGGCAATCCCCAATCCAAGCCTACCTCAGGAAGGAGAACTTTTATGAAATTTTTTTTTTTTTTTTTTTTGAGAGGAGTCTCACTCTGTCGCCCAGGCTTGAGTGCAGTGGCATGATCTCGGTTCACTGCAAGCCCTGCCTCCCAGGTTCATGCCATTCTCCTGCCTCAGCCTCCCGAGTAGCTGGGACTACAGACGCCCACCACCACACTCGGCTAATTTTTTGTATTTTTAGTAGAGATGGGGTTTCACCGTGTTAGCCAGGGTGGTCTCAGTCTCCTGACCTCGTGATCCGCCTGCCTTGGCCTCCCAAAGTGCTGGGATTACAGGCATGAGCCACCACGACCAGCCTGAAAATTCTAGGAACCCAACTCCTACAATCTTTTCTCCAAACCCAGCCCCTCTCATTCCATAATAAAACACTTTAGTTAAGAAGGAAGCCAAGGGGAGCTGGCTTCTCTCTCCTCTACCCTGATCCACTCTCTGGCACCCAGGATCAATATTGCCATTCTGGATGTGGGGGAGTTACACAAGGTCTTGTGCCTTTGAAGTGCTTGAATTTTCATTTCACGTTTTACATATCAAGAGGGAAGAGGACCATAAATCATTATTGGCAAGAAAGACAGGAGAAACAGCAGAGGTCAGTATTCTAAAGCAATTAGTTGGGACAACAGAGGGAACAAAAGGAAAGACATTATGCAAATGGAAGTCCATTCCACCTTGAGAAGATAATGTCTGCTTTGAACATAAAGGAAGCAGTTTAAATCAGCCTAGTTCATTCCAATTCTGTTTAAATATTAAGCTTCCTCATGAGTAATATTAGGCCGGGGTAGCATCAGGCCTCTGAAACATTAACACTTTCCTATTCCTCCATAATTATGTTGGTAATATTCACTGTATTAGATTTTAAATAATTCACAACACTGAACAGGAGTGAGTACAGCAATAAATCTTACATTTCTCCAAAATAACTTAAACCTGATTGGAGCCTATATCTATATCTTTTCTTGCAGGTTTCCCCTGTATAGCTTTTTAAATGTCCCCTTAATGGGGAGATGGTCTTTAATAAGAAGTTAATCTCAGGAAGTGAGTAGAGTCTGACTTCAGTTACATTAGGAGACAGTAAGCTACAATTGAATGGGAAAGATCCCCCTGAAACTATTTGCACAGTGTTGATGAGAATTACTTGCCAGTTTCCGGACAGAAATATAGTTATAGTTAAGCCCTAATCAGGCTGCACTCTGCCCCACTTCCTTGTTGCTAAAGTCACATAGCACTGGACACTGAACATTGCATCCTCATGATGCCTATAGATAAGATTTTGGACAGTAGGGTCCTAAGACTGTTTAAGAATTGACTTTTGGCCAGGTGTGGTGGCTCACGCCTGTAATCCCAGCACTTTGGGAGGCCAAGGAGGGCAGGTCACGAGGTCAGGAATTCAAGACCAGCCTGACCAACACAGTGAAACCCTGTTTCTACTAAAAAATACAAAAATTAGCCAGGTGTGATGGTGCATGCCTGTAGTCTCAGCTACTCAGGAGGCTGAGGCAGGGGAATCACTTGAACCTGGGAGGCAGAGGTTGCAGTGAGCCAAGATTGTGCCACTGCACTCCAGCCTGGGTGACAGAGTGAGACTCTGTCCCAAAAAAAAAAAAAAAAAAAAAAAAAAAAGATTTGACTTTCAGCTGGGCGCAGTGGCTCACGCCTGTAATCCCAGCACTTTGGGAGGTTGAGGCAGGTGGATCACAAAATTAGGAGATCGAGACAATCCTGGGCAACATGGAGAAACCCCATCTCTACTAAAAATACAAAAACTAGCTGGGTATGGTGGCACATGCCTGTAATCCCAGCTACCCAGGAGGCTGAGGCACAATAATTGCTTGAACCCAGGAGGCAGAGGTTGCAGTGAACTGAGATCCCACCACTGCACTCCAGCCTGGCAACAGAGTAAGACTCCATCTCAAAAAAAAAAAAAAAAATTGAGTGTCATCCCCATTGTTCCTGACATTAGAATCATAAGGCTTTTGTTTAAGAATTACTTAAGATGTTTTCAGATCTCAAATTCCAGTGAAACAGCTGATGCCAATCAGTTTGAAGATCCCCAGAGGAACAGGACAGCATAAGAACACAGCTTCTTCATCTCTCTGTCCCGTAACTTTACCCTGCACTCTTCAACCAATCAACAATCTCCACACTCCAGCTTACTCCAAAACCCTATCCCCAAATTCCTTGTTGGGAATAAGAGCTCAGAGTCCCAAAGAAAACAAGCACTTAGACAGAGAACATCTCAGCAAGGCAAATTTACTTCTGCAGAAGGGTGCGTCTTGCATATGGAGCAATGGCAAGAGAACACAGAACAGAAGAAAGCAGGGGGTTTTATTATCTCTACTGCAGCTTCTGCTGTGTGTCTTTCCCCAATTGGCTAGGTTTGGACTGCACAGTCTAAACTAGTCCCAATTGACTAAACATTTTAACTTTCTTAGATAAGGTAGGCATGTAAGGGAGGTGAGAAGAGAGAGAAGGGGGGATATTTACAGAGGGACTAAGAAGGTAACCTATTCCCTAATAAGGAAAGGAATGTGGACTGGGGTTGTAGCAAGTTCAGGCATGCCTAGGCATATTCAGACAAGTTGGGGTGCAGCAAAGGCAAGGGAGTATTTGGAATTATAGGATAGAGAATGGGGAAACTGGATAAGCTGCTTGAAGAGGGAACCTAACTGTATCTAACATTCCTCAAGAAGATGGATTTGAGGTTCCCTCCCATCTCCTCATTTGGTGGCCCTCTGCTGCAACCTGATGTCTTGGCATATCAACTTGCTGTGTGCATCAGGCAACAAATCTATTATGGTTGCAACCCCTTTCCTTGTACCCCCCCATCCATGGGACCAGGACTCTTTCTTCCCTCCACCTCCTCCTTCTCCACCAGGAGAAACAGAGATCAGAGCATATCCCTCTCCACCACCAGAAGAGGGCAGAAGACAGTAGACACCTGAGATGGTAAATTTTTGGCAATGGACCGGGCGTGGTGGCTCACGCCTGTAATCCCAGCACTTTGGGAGGCTGAGGTAGGCAGATCACTTGAAGTCAGAAGCTCGAGACCAGCCTGGCCAACATGGTGAAACCCTGTCTCTATTGAAAATACAAAAATTATCAGGGTGTGGTGGTGGGCACCTGTAGTCCCAGCTACTTGGGAGGCTGAGGCAAGAGAAGCACATGGACCCAGGAGGTGGAGGCTGCAGTGAGCTGAGATAGTCCCACTGCACTGCAGCCTGGGTGACAAAGTAAGACTGTCTCAAAAAAAAAAAGGTAGCTTAGATGGTTGGAGATTTATTGTCTGTTGAAGAGGGATAGCAGATTTTGAGGAAGGGACATTTGGGGACATTTGCAGGCTTCAGAGCGGGGAGGAAAATATTATAAGCTGGCTTCCATGCCTTGAGGGTCCACTCACCCATTGTCAACACCCTCCTTGATGTCACACGTGGTTTCTGTTTCATGTGTCAGTGCTCACACTATCCTTCAACTGACCGCAGCTGTTGCAATGCACGGCAGTTCTAAGGGAGAATCTCACTCCACAGAGTTGAGCATTTGCTTAGTGTTTCCACTTAGAGCTGTCACCATTACCCCCAATTAGCCACCCAGGAAGTTCTGCCTTTTTATCCTTCCCAGGGACACATGCAAGAGCTATTCATCTCCTTTAAACTCTTAAAAAGCCCTATTTCATTCTTCCAAGACAATGGGGCTACTCACCCTTTAAAAGTAGTTCATGGATTGTTCCCAGGAGGCCCACAGTTACCTGAGAGCTTCTCTTATTTGTTCCTTAAAGACTGACTATCATTATTTCCCCTTTCCTAGAGAATAGAGCCTGATTTCCTCCAGAGGGGCCCAGAGCATCACAATAAAAAGGCCTTTTGTTGCTCTGGGGAAATTCATCTTCCCAAGAAGGATAACATGACCTTCCATTACCTCCCCCGCTAGGACAGAGGAAATAACTCTAATTCTGACATGGCATCTGCTATGTAAACCAAAGCTGGGTTATCTTTAGAGACAGCCTTTGGTGTTAGGATTTCAGCTGCCTGGCGGGGACTTTGCTCCACAGAGTCCACCTCTGCCGTCCCCTAATCATAGGATAGAAACTAAATCTTTCACATGGCCAGTGGGAAATAAACAGCTAGTGTTGAAACTGGACTGGGGCAGGGAAACAGGTGTATGTTTCCTTCAGTCCAAGAACAAACGCTTAAGTCTTTTTAATTTTTAGAGACAGGGTCTTGCTGGAGTGCAGTGGTGCAATCATAGTTCACTGCAGCCTTGAACTCCTGGGCTCAAGTGATCCTCTCATCTCTCAGCTTCCCAAGTTGCTGGAACTATGGGCACACACCACCATGCCCTGCTATTTTTCAAAATTTTTTTGGTAGAGATGGGGTTTCACTATGTCTCCCAGATTGGTCTCAAACTCCTGGCCTCAAGCGATTCTCCTGTCTCTGCCCCCAAAAGTGCTGAGATTACAGAACACTTAAGTCTTAAGAAAGTGTTTCTTTCCTTAGTCCATTTATTTTATTACGTATTATTCTATATTAATTACATTTATATTCATTATATAGTTATATTATTTATTAATTGCAATATTGTATATTATTATTTTCCTCTCCCTCTAAAGTCTGTTCAGTGCTCCACATGCCCTGTCCTCTAGCTGAGCTCTACCTGCCACCCCCAGAAAAGTAAGACCCCAATTCCCCAGACTGGCCTCATGTGTTGCAAAATCTGCCATCTCAGGTGTCTCCTGAATATGAAGAGACTTCTCCTCTGCTCTTTTTGCTGGTGGGGAGCGTAAGCTTTGATACATTCTTCTGGTTTCTCCAGATGGTGAGGAGGAATCCTTGTCCCATGAAGGAGGGTGCAGGGTAAGATAAGGAAGTAGATATATCCACTCTAGGCTATGGCTTATTTTCTCTCAAGGCAACTGAAATCAAACACAATGCTAATGTCCCTTTAAAAACCCCCACGACAAATAAATGTTTTTGTCTCTCATGACTTGACTTTAACCTATTCATTGACAAGTAATAAATCTGGCTTTATTATGCTAAAGACACAGCTACCCCTTTTTTTGACTTGGGTTTTGTTGTTTGTTTGTTTGTTTGTTTGTTTTGGGAACAAGTTCTCACTCTGTTGCCCAGGCTGGAGTGCAGTGGTGCAGTCTTGGTTCACTGCAACCTCCGCCTCCCCGGTTCAAGCAATTCTCCTGCCTCAGCCTCCTGAGTAGCTGAGACTACAGGCACATGCCACTATACTCAGCTAATTTTTGTATTTTTAAAGAGACAGGGTTTTGCCATGTTGGCCAGGCTGGTCTCAATCCTGGCCTCAAGTGATCTGCACACCTGGGTCTCCCAAAGTGCTGGGATTACATGCGTGAACTACTGCACCAGCCTTGACTTGGGTTTTATTACAATGCAGCCCCAAATTACTTCCTCTACTTACCTTCCAGGTCAGATTTTTTTTTTTTTTTTTTTTTTTTTTGGAGACAGAGTCTTGCTCTGTCGCCCAGACTGGAGTGCAGTGGCACAATCTCAGCTCACTGCAACCTCTGCCTCCTGGGTTCAAGCAATTCTCCCACTTCAGCCTCCCGAGTAGCTGAGATTACAGGCATGTGCTATCACGTCTGGCTAATTTTTTGTGTTTTTAGTAGAGACAGGGTTTCGCCATGTTGCCAGCCTTGTCTTGAACTCTTGACCTCAGGTGATCTGCTGCCTCAGCCTCCCAAAGTGCTGGGAGGCCCGCCACTGTGGGCCACCCACCGGTGCCCAGCCACTGCGCCCTGCCATGTCAGATGTTTTCAACTATGGCTAAACATTAGAACCACCTTGGGAACTTAGAAACAGACAAGCAAAACCCTATGCCCTATCCACTGTGATCTGAGAGACCAAAATAGACTCCCCTTTATCAACTAAGATGGGCCGTATGGTTAGGGAAACAAAAGTTACCCACAGGTTGAGGGGTTTAGAGTGATTGGCATGGAAACTCCGTAAATTGCTACAAGAAAAGCCACACCTTTCTAAACTGCCTAACACAATAGGAGGTACCAGGCAAAGTACAAGGCCTCTCCTAACTCTGATTTACAACTCAGACCACTACAACTCTGTTGGACAGAGGACCGGTCTTTTTTTTTCTGATAAGCAACCGCAGACCTTAAGCCAGTTTCGGCAGTTTATAGAGGCTGTGCACAAACTGTTTCTGTGTCCTATAGTTCACTTTTTTATGTAAAGATCAAAATTCCACATCATTTTAATGCTAGAACACTACCCCAAAATGAGCATGAGATGTATGTTACATATGTGTTTACCCACTTCACATGCACTCAGCGCCCCTCATAAATATGTACAGCCGTTCCCCCAGACTTGCTGAATATGTATAATACAAGTCCTGTGAGGCAAAAAAACCAACCTGCTCTTTCTCTCTTTGAAAAGAGAGCACCTTTGGTCCAGGCTGGAGACTGTCTCTTCCCAGTTTACAAACTGATATCACCAATAAAGCTCTCCTTTCTACTCTTCATATTGGTGGCCTTTTGGACAATGCTATAAACAGTAAACATACTCCTGCCCTATGTCCCAACAATCCCATCCTCAAGTGTATGCCTAACAAAAACAAGTTCATCAAAAAATAAAAGTGAGGCTGCGAGCAGTGGCTCACGCCTGTAATCCCAGCACTTTGGGAGGCTGAGGCGGGCGGATCACTTGAAGTCAGGAGTTTGAGACCAGCCTGGCCAACACAGCGAAACCCCGTCTCTACTGAAAATACAAAAATTAGCCGGGCATGGTGGCACAGGCCCATAAACCCAGCTACTCGGGAGGCTGAGGCAGGAGAATCGCTTGAACCTGGGAGGCAGAGGTTGCAGTGAGCCGAGACTGCGCCATTACACTCCAGCCTGGGTGACAGAGTGAGACTCTGTCTCAAAAAAAAAAAAAAAAAAAAAAAAAAAAAAGATAAAAGTGTACAGGCAGGGCATAGTGGCTCAAACCTGTAATCCCAGCACTTTGGGAGGCCAAGGCAGGCAGATCACGTGAGGTGAGGAGTTCTAGACCAGCCTGGCCAACATGGAGAAACCCTGTCTCTACTAAAAATGCAAAAATTAGCTGGGTGTTTTGGTGCGAGCCTGTAATCCCAGCTACTCAGGAGGCTGAGGCAGGAGAATCACTTGAGGCGGAGGTTGCAGTAAGCTGCGATCTTGCCACTACACTCCAGCCTGAGCAACAGAGTGAGCCTCCATGTCAAAAAAAAAGTGTACAACATGTTCATAGGAGCTTTTGTTACGATAGCCAAATAATTGAAAACAACCACATTTTCATCATCAATAGGATGGATCAATAATTTGTGATATATTCGTCAGTGGAATGAATGACTGCTGTCCCCACAAAGTGGATGAATCTCACATACTACACAGCTTCTTTTATACGATGTCAAGAACAGGCAAAACCAATCTAGAGGTACAGAGGTCAGAATAGTGTTGCCCTATTCTGGTGGGGTGGCAGGAGTTACTGCCCGTGAGTGAGACAGGATAATTCCCTTCACCCCCTTTATGGGAGGGAACTGGAGTGGCTCATTTATCTCAGCCCACTACTGGCCACTCCTCACAAGAGCGAGCATGCAAGAGAGTGAGTGTGGGAACTGGAGCGAATGAATACTGGAACTGGCTGGTCGCTCCTCTCTGGCAGGAGCAGGCTCTGTGCGGGCCCTGCAGCAGCATCCAAGTATATTACAACCAATGTTCTTTCAGCTCTGCCACCCAGGGACAGCAAAGTGCCAGCTAGCTCACTGGAGGGTCAGGGTGGTAGCCCCTGCCCTCTTGGCACCCGGGATCTTGTCCAGAGTCCAGGAACAATCAGGTCACAGGAACGGATTGAAAGGTAATGAATGTGGAGGATTTTACTGGGCAATGGAAGTGGCTGTCAGTGGGATGAGGAGTTGGAAAGAGGATGATGTGAGAAGAAGGCGATCTTTCCCTGAAGCCGGCCCATCTCCGGCAGGGCCCCTCTCTAAAGCTGCACAGTCTGACGTTAGCTGTGTCTATCCATAGTCTCTGACGCTCAGTTGCTTCTCTGTGTACCACTCAGCCATTTGTATCCCCGACACTCAGACACTTGTGTTGCTCTTCCAGCTGTAGTCTTTTTATGGACACAGGATAGGGGCATGGCAGGCCAAAAAGGCAACATTTGGGAGGAAAAATGGGGTCAGCTGTTTTCACTTAGGGCCACGGTTCCAGGCTTGGGAGGGGGTTAGCCAGGAGCCCAGCCATTCTGAATCAGGAGGGCCTTAAGGAACTTCCTAGAGGGTACTAGAAAAGCTCTAAAGCTTCATCTGGGTCGTGGTACATAGGCATATACTTATGTAAAAATTCATTGAGCTGGCTGTGCATGGTGACTCGCACCTGTAATCCCAGCACTTTGGGAGGCCAAGATGGCAGGATTGCTTGAGGCCAGGAATCCTAACCTGAACAACATAGCAAGACCCCATCTCTATAAAAAATTTAAAAATTAGCCGGGTGTGATGGCTTGCACCTATAGTCTTAGCTACTCCAGAGGCTGAGGTGGGAGGATCACCTGAGCCTAGGAGGGTGAGGCTGCAATGAGCGGTGATCATGCCACTGCACTTCAGCCTGGGTGACCTTCTTTAAAAAAAAATTAACTAAAAAAAAAATTTTGTTGAGCTGTACACTCAAGATTCAAGATTAATGTACCCTAGTGTAATATGTAACTCAATAAAAATTTTTGTAAAATAAGCAAAATTATATAAAATACAAAACACCTCTTCCTGAGAGTCTGATTTAATTGGGCCTCAGTGGGGCCCAGACAAGAGGATTTTTTAAAAATCCCAGGCCAGCTGGGCGCGGTGGCTCACGCCTGTAATCCCAGTACTTTGGGAGGCTGAGGCGGGTGGATCACGAGGTCAGGAGATCGAGACCATCCTGGCTAACACGGTGAAACCCTGTCTCTACTTAAAAAAATACAAAAAATTAGCCGGGCGTGGTGGCGGACGTCTGTAGTCCCAGCTACTCAGGAGGCTGAGGCAGGAGAATGGCGTGAACCCGGGAGGCGGAGCTTGCAGTGAGCCGAGATCACGCCACTGCACTCCAGCCTGGGCGACAGAGCGAGACTCCGTCTCGACAAAAAAAAAAAAAAAAAAGAGAATCCCAGGCTGGGAGTGGTGGCTCATGTCTGTAATCCCAGCACTTTGGGAGACTGAGGCAGGCAGATCACAGCCCAGCCAAAGTGGTGAAACCCCGCCTCTACTAAAAATACAAACATTAGTCGGGTGTGGTGGTGCATACCTGTAATCCCAGCTACTCACAGCTTGAGGACATGACCCTATTAGCCACATTTAGTGAGGCACTAGTATTACTTGAATCCAGAAGGTTGCAGTGAGCTGCGCTCCAGCCTGGATGACTGAGCAAGACTGTCAAAAAAAAAAAAAAAAATTTAAAGAATCCCAGAGGATTTTGAGATAGCCTCTCTCTGACCCCATGGATCACCCCTCACAGCTGTATGGAGAAGAGGAGCGAGAGTCAGCACAGGAAGGAATCTCTGGTCAACTGGGCTGGAGCTGATGACTTGAACTTCGGGCCTAAGGGGAACCTCTTGTTCCCCATTGGTCCACATCTTATCATCAGTGGGTTATTGAGACAAAAGCAAAGAGTGTTGAGGAAAGAAAAAGTGATCATGAGACAAAGCAGGGACTCCTCTTGGGGCCTTCTGGGCCACGAAAGCAAGGAAATAAAGGAAAGCCTTGAGTTCCTTCTGAAACCACCATTTCAAAATTGTAATTGGGACCGTGAAAGAGATCTGACCTAACCAACTCCATCTTGCATCTAACCTCCAAGCTGCCCTGGGCCTAGGTTGAACTAACTTTGGGAGGAACTTAGTTTATAGAGTAAAGCAAAGACGATAACAGCCTTTTCCCAAAATAAACCTCATTGCCTGGGGACTAGACTGCTTTTGTAGGACTAACAAATTAGCCACAAGATTAGAAATTATGCTTTAGGAGTCATGCAGCTAGAGGCTACAGAATTCTGACCCTCCCTAAACTGCTCCTAAGATCAGTGCTTGAGATATTTTTGCAGATCTTGCACTTGATGGATCATCACCCAGACTCACTAACTGGCTCATCTGATCTTGTGACCTCCACCCAGGAACTGACCCCGCGCAAGAGGACAGCTTCAATTCCCTATGATTTCATCTCCTACTTAACCAATCAGCAGTCCTGGCTCACTGGCTTCCCCACCATCCACCAAGTAGTCCTTAAAAACTGTGATCCCCGAATGCTTGGGGAGACTGATTTGAGCAATAATAAAACTCCGGTTGCCCGCACAGCCGGCTTTCCGTGAATTACTCTTTCTCTGTTGCAATTCTCCTGTCTTGAGAAATTGGCTCTGTCTAGGCAGCAGGCAAGGTGAATCCACTGGGCAGTTATATTTCCAGGGAAATTCCAGGCACCTAGCTAGGACTGAGAAGTAAATGAGCAATTTGATAAGCAAGATGGTAATGGTGCTTAAAACAAAAGCCAAGGATGTTAGAGTCATGAGAATGTTTGGTTCCCCATAAAAACTAAAGACAAAAATCTT
Organism: Pongo abelii; assembly: GCF_028885655.2. Lineage (NCBI taxonomy): Eukaryota > Metazoa > Chordata > Mammalia > Primates > Hominidae > Pongo > Pongo abelii. The sequence goes on from NC_072003.2 coordinate 27,485,980, forward strand.
AACAAATGTGCCTGACTTATTTTTCAGAAATCTGGACCCGCACCAAATGGATCCACTGGGAGGTAGCCCTCAGAAAAGGGGGAACTGAGGATGGAACTCTGACAGCCGTTTTTCTTTTTTTTTTGTGATGGAGTCTCCCTCTGTTGCCCAGGATGGAGTGCAGTGACATAATCTCAGCCCATTGCAACCTCCGCCTCCTGGGGTCAAGTGATTCTCCTGCCTCAGCCTCCCAAGTAGCTGGGATTACAGGCAGATGCCACCATGCCCAACTAATTTTTGTATTTTTAGTAGAGACAGGGTTTCACCCCCAGCCCCATTTTTCATCCTAAATTTCTTCCTGAGGGACCTGAAAGGGGTCATGTCCGCAAGCCAGAGCTAACAGTCTTTTCAGCTAATCCCAAATCTTTAGACAAATCTTCACCTCCTTAACCAATCACAAATCAGAAAATCTTTGAACCCACCTGTGACCTGTGGGCCCCTACTTCAAGAAGTCCCACCATTTTTGGTCAAACCAAAGTACAGCCTTCACGTATTGATTTATGACTTTGTCTGTAACCTCTGCCCCCCCACTTTAAAATCCCTTACTTGTGCTGGGTGCGGTGGCTCACACCTGTAATCCCAGCACTTTGGGAGGCCGAGGTGGGTGGATCACGAGGTCAGGAGATCGAGACCATCCTGGCCAACATGGTGAAACCCCATCTCTACTAAAAATACAAAAATTAGCTGGGTGTGGTGGTGCGTGTCTGTAGTCCCAGCTACTAGGGAGGCTGGGGCAGAAGAATTGCTTGAACCCGGAAGGCGGAGGTTGCAGTAAGCCGAGATTGCACCACTGCACTCCAGCCTGGTGACAGAGCAAGATCCCATCTAAAAAAAAAAAAAAAAAAAAATTCCCTGACTTGTAAGCCATCAGGGAGTTCAGGTCTGAAGCATTAGCTGCCGGATTCTCCTTGCTTGGCACCCTATAATAAAGGCCACACTTTCTCTTATTGCAGTCCTAATGTCAGGATTTGGCTTTGCTTCACCAGTGAGTAGACCCCTATTCTGTTCTATAACACTCAGACCTACCCCAAGAAGGCCAGCTAGCTTCAGTTCCATTTAACCTTTTAGCTGCATGGGAAAGAAGAAAGCCTGGAAGAGGAGAAGGAGCCTACCAAGCTTCAGGTCTTGACCCTCCAGTTATCCCCAACTTTGGCTGCCCATTAGAATCACCTGGGGTAGGCTGGACATTGTGGCTACCCATTCTCCTCAGTCCTGGGTTGGGTAATCTCAGCACTTTGGGAGGCTGAGGCGGGAGGATTGCTTGAGCCTTAGAGTTTGAGACCAGCGTAGGCAACATAGTGAGACCCCCATCTCTACATATAAAAATAATGATAATACATGGCCAGGCGTGGTGGCTCACGCCTGTAATCCCAGCACTTTGGGAGGCCAAGGCAGGCGGATCACGAGGTCAGGAGATCGAGACCATCCTGGCTAACACGGTGAAACCTCATCTCTACTAAAAATACAAAAAATTAGCCAGGCGTGGTGGCGGGTGCCTGTAGTCCCAGCTACTCAGGAGGCTGAGGCAGGAGAATGGTGTGAACCTGGGAGGCAGAGCTCGCAGTGAGCCAAGATTGCGCTACTGCACTCCAGCCTGGGTGACAGAGCGAGACTCCATCTCAAAATAATAATAATAATAATAATAATAATACATAAATTAGCCAGGCATGGTGGTAGGCACCTGTAGGCCCAGCTTCTCAGGAGGCTAAGGTGGGAGGGTGACTTCAGCCTAGGAGTTTGAGGTGGCAGTGAGCTGTATTGTGCTACTGCACTGCAGCCTGGGGGACAGAGCAAGACCCTGTGTCTTAAAAAAAAAAAAAAAAAAAAACGAAAAGGAAAGAAAAAAAAAAGAATTGTTTGGGGAGATTTTTAAAAATCTCAATGCCAGACTGTTACTCCAGATCAATTGTATCAGAATCTCCTGGGGGAGAGGGGCAAGGCATGAGTATTTTGTAAAGCTCCCCAGATGATTCCATTGTGGAGCCAAGGTTGAGAACCACTGCTCTTACCTCTGCAGCCAAAGATGGCCAAAATATCATGTCAATGCACTATGACCTTGGCCACTGGTAAATGTGGCCTCTTGTTCTGGAATCTGACCCAATTCTCTTAAAGGGAGATGGGGACAGGAATGAGGAGCGGTGGCCACCTCCTCCCCTTGCCAGCTCTGGGAAAGGTGCTGTACTTGTGTCGTGTGTTGAAATACAAAGCCTCTCTCTCGAGGGCCCTACAATCTCACAGCTTGAGGAGGACATGACCCTGTTAGCCACATTTGGTGAACACAAACATTGTTGCATAGGCACTGCATTATTCTACAGTCAGTTTGGTTCCACTGGGAGTCACGCTTCTCGGAATCCCCTTCCCTATCAGGCTCCTGGTGAGAGCTGCCAAAAGTGAAGGTGTATGAGATGTGGGAGGCAGGAGGGAAGCAGCACCAGGCACTCTGAAGGTTCAAGGTGATGAGGACAGTCCAGAGGTGCTGGTGGGTTCCAGCTTATCTTTGCTCTTCCTACACTGTGTCCAGCTCTTCTTCCAGAACACAGGATCAGCTCACCAGCAGTGATTCCCATCCATCACCAGATGTGACTGAACCAAACTGGGGCTTACTTGCCCAGTGCAGTAAAGCCAGATGCTGATGCCGAGATTTGCAGTGGGAGAAAAGGGCATTAATTGCATGGTACCAAGCAAGGACAATGGGTAGCTAACACTCAAGACCTGAACTCCCCAATGGCTTACAAGCAAGGGTTTTTAAAGACAAGGGTACATTTCAGGAAAGCACCAATTGCAGGCAAAATCATAAACCAATACATGAAAGTCTGGCCCATGTGTGTGACTCTCTCCACAACCCCAGGAAATTTTAGAACAAAGAATGGCTGTCAGAGTTCAGTCCTCAGTTTCCCCCATCTGACGTCTATGTGATAGTGGTAGCATTTTCTAATTGGTGGGGGTTTCTGAAAAGCAACTCAAGAACTTGTGTTAAGATGTTATTTTTGCCGGGCGCAGTGGCTCACACCTGTAATCCCAGCGCTTTGGAAGGCCGAGGCGGGTGGATCACAAGGTCAGGAGTTCGAGACCACCCTGGCCAACATGATGAAACACTGTCTCTACTAAAAATACAAAAATTAGCCGGGTATGGTGGTAGGTGCCTATAATCCCAGCTTCTCGGGAGGCTGAGGCAGGAGAACTGCTTGAACCCGGGAGGCAGAGGTTTCAGTGAGCCGAGATCCCTCCACTGTACTCCAGCTTGGGCGACAGAGTGAGACTCCATCACAAGAAAAAAAAATGTTATCTTTTAGATTCTATAGAGAACCAAAACACCTGTGACTCTGGCTTGCTTGGGAGACCACTTTGTTACTATCTCCTTGTGTATCAGGCTGCTCATTTACTCTTTTTTCTCTTTCTTTCTTTTTTTTTTTTTTTTTTTTTGAGACAGTGTCTCTCTTGGTCGCTCAGGCTGGAGTGCAGCAGCGTGATCTCGGCTCACTGCAAACTCCGCCTCCCAGGTTCAAGTGATTCTCCTGCCTCAGCCTCCTGAGTAGCTGGGACTACAGGTGTGTGCCACTACGACTGGCTAATTTTTATATTTTTAGTAGAGATGGGGTTTCACCATGTTGGCCAGGCTGGCCTCGAACTCCTGACCTCAGGTGATCCACCCGCCTTGACCTCCCAAAGTGCTGGGATAGCAGGCGTGAGCCACTGCGCCTGGCCTCATTTACTATTTTTTTAATTTAATTTTACTTTATTTTAGGTTCCAGGATACATGTGCAGGTTCATTACATAGGTAAACATGTGCTATGCTGTTTTGCTGCACCTATCAACCCATCATGCTCATTTACTTTTTAAGGCTAGCTAGGTGCCTGGAATTTTCCTTGAAGGGACTCAAGATTTTTCCTTTATTTCCATGCTTGAGTGGCCTGGAAGTCCCTTAAGAGGGGTCCCTGCTCCATCTTAACGTGACTTCACAGAGGCAGCAGCTATGAAGACCCAAGAGCCTACCATGGGCTTCTCTCCCAGACCCTTTGGGGTCTCACTCCTGCCACTGAATGTGACCAGTTTCTGGGCTGCCCTGCAAACTCTGACTCATTCATCTGCATATCAGTGTTGCAGGACAGCTGGCAAGCTCCTTTTCTTGGATCCCTTCACTCCCTTTCTTTGGACTTATATTTCCACAGGTCCTCCTACAGTTGTGTAAGGTCAAGTTCTTATCCCTGATTCCCTAACACTCATTGTCGTTCTGCTTTCTGATTCAACCTTGACGGATACACCATAGAAGGGAATGGGAGCCTTCCAGAATGCTGGAATTGTTGTACATCTCCATTTCTCTAATGGTTACATGAGGTCTGTACATATTTAAAAATTCATCACATTTTACACTTGAGATTATGCACTTTACCATTCATGCGCTACACTTCCGATACTTTTCTTTTTTTTTTTTTGAGACGGAATCTTGCTCTTGTCACCCAGGATGGAGTGCAATGGCATGATCTTGGCTCACTGCAACCTCCGCCTCTGGGTTCAAGGGATTCTCCTGCCTCAGCCTCCTGAGTAGCTGGGATTACAGGTGCCTGCCACCACGCCTGGCTAATTTTTGTATCTTTAGTAGAGACAGGGTTTTGCCATGTTGGCCAGGGTGGTCTCAAACTCCTGACCTCTTGATCCACCCACCTCGGCCTTCCAAAGTGCTGGGATTACAGGCATGAGCCACCGCGCCCAGCCGATAACTTTTTAAATAGAATAGCTCAAGAGACTTTATCAGACAAATACGTTAAAGTATAACAACAACAATAGGTTGAGTGCAAGCCCCGTTTGTTGCTCGCCTGGGCCACAGACTCCCGGCCGCAGAGCATCTTTCCCTGCTGCTGCTGAATATGCAGCAGTCCTTCAAAGGACTTCTCTGCCTGCTGTCTTCCACAATAAGCGATCATGATTACAAACGGCTTTAGACTGGAGAAAGATCTTTGGTCTTCATTAAGGTTTATTTGTGACTGTTCCGATGGTGGTTTCTGGGAGAAGAGAAAGAATGCCGATGGTAATTAGGCCCTCCTAATTGCAGTAGTCACTGATTGCCTGTATTAAAAACATTGGAGGAAGTGTAGCAATTAGAGCTTCGGGAAATATTTAAAAAACAAAGTGAAAAGAGGCCTCTGAGTGCAAGGACACGGAGAGACAGCCAGGAGCCCCTGCCCAGCTGCAATGGACCCTTAGCAACCCTAGACATCTGGGCAGCGCACCCCTGGGACAGTGGCCATGACAGTCTCAGGAGGAAGAAGTGAGTTTCCTCCCAGTCATTTTCCAGACGTGACTGTGAATCCACCCATGGAGAGGCAACATAGGAGGAAGACATTTTGCAAACAATCTATAAGAATAACAGTAATCCCAGATAAGTAGTAATTATATTAACATGTTAAATCCATACAACAAGCCATAGCATTGTTCCCATTTTAAAGAAGAAGAAACAAAGGTCTTCATTTGCAGAGAAAGTTGAAGACTTTCTCAAGGTCACACACACAGCAGGTGGCACACCCCAGCTCAAACCCAGATCTGTTTGATTTCAAAGCACATGCCTGGAACCATTCTGTTATTCTGTGTCGTCCTCAGCTCCAGAGCCCTGGATCTGTCTAGCCACCAGCACCCCAGAAAAGTGAGCTTGCAAGTTTACCCCACTCCCTCATACCAGCCCTTCAGCATTCCTCCCTCAAGAACCTGCTTCCAGTCAACAAATCAGCTAATGACTCCTTTGCCCATCCTCATCCTTCCCCAGCTCCTGCTGGGGAGAGCCTCTCAGCCCCTCCAACCAAGCTCTATGAGAATGAGGTGAAGGCATTTCTTCACTCCCTTTCCCAGATGAGATCTGAGATCCAAGGTCCATCATCTGTTCCTGTAATTCTACTTTGAAGAATTCTAATCATTTTCATTGCTCATCTCCAAACTTCTTCAACTATCAACCAAACTCATTTGGCTTCTTGGTCCCCACCTACACTTAATCCAGAATGTAAGCTCCATGAGAGAAGACATTGAGGTCTGTTTTATTTCCTGCTGTAAACCTGGCACATGGAAGAGTGACCAACACATAGTAGGTGCTCAATACATATCTGCCAAATAAATAAGAGCTTTCTGTTATCCAAACAGAAATACATTGTCTCCATTTCTGGGCATCTCTTCATACATGATGCTTTCTCAATTGCCAAAAATGCATCCTCTATATTTCTTTTTATCAATCACTTTCTATAGAAACATACTCCACAACTTTGTAGGCTAGATAGGTCAATTTGTCCCTTCTTAGAGCACAAGATGCATTTACATTTCTAAAGCCTGGCCAGGGCCACTAGTTCATGCCTGTAATGCCAACGCTCCGGGGGGCCAAGGCAGGAGAGTTGCTTGAGGACAGGAGTTCAAGACCAGCCCAGGCAAAATAGTGAGACTCTGTCTCTCTATTTTTTTTTTCTTTGAGACAGGATCTCACTCTGTCACCCAGGCTGGAGTGCAGTGGCATGATCTTGGCTCACTGCAACCTCCATCTCCCAGATTCAAGTGATTCTCCTGCCTCAGCCTCTCGAGTAGCTGCAATTATAGGCATATGCCACCTCTCCTGGCTAATTTTTATATTTTTGATAGAGATGGGTTTTACCATGTTGGCCAGGCTGTCTCGAACTCCTGGCCTCAAGTGACCCACCTGTTTTGGCCTTCCAAAGTGCTGGGATTACAGGCATGAGCCACCGCACCCGGCCTTTTTTTTTTTTTTTTTTTTTAAGAGAGCGTTCAACCACACATGTACTATGTTCGGGAGGAAACAAGATTAAAATTTTATTTCCATCTCCTAATTGGTACTGACGTCCCAAGAGAAATACTGGTCCATTAAGTAAGGAATGCTAATTGCTTACTCACCTCCTACTGACAGTGATGACAGGCTTGGTTAAGGGTTTTTATTAAGGCCCATTAAAGGGAAGACTGTGTGGCAAGTTGCTGGGTTGCTTGGGAGGCAGAGACTTGAACAGAGAAGCTGAGGGGGTGCTGGTGGGAGTGCAAAGTGTAGGAAGGTGCAGGTGAATGAGGAAACAGATTCTGGGGGAGGGAGGACAGCTGGGAAGAGTGCAAGTCACATAGATCACATGCCTTGAAAATGGTTTTGGATCTGAAATAGTTTGTTGTAATTTAAAACAAATTTAATCCTTACTGATTGTGTTAGTTCATTTTGTGCTGCTAGATGGGAATACTTGAGGCTGGGTAATTTATTTTTTTTTTTTAAAGGTCTAGTTGACTCACAATTCTGATGTCTGGAAAAAGTTCATGATTGGGCATCTGCATCTGATGAGGTCTTCAGGCTGTTTCTACTCCTAGTGGAAGGTGAAAGGGAGCTGGTGTATGCCGATCACATGGTGAGAGAGGAAGCAAGAGAGAGAGGGGAGGCATCAGGCTATTTTTAACAACTGCGCTTGGCCAGGTGCAGGGCTTGTAATCTCAGCACTTTGGGAGGCCAAGATGGCAGGATCGCTTGAGCCCAGGAGTTTGAGACCTTTTTGGGCAACTTAGTGATACTCTTATCTCTAAAAAAAAAATAATAAACAAAATTAGCCTGGCATGGTGGTGCTCTCACCTTCAGTCCCAGCTACTTGGGAGACTGAGGTGGGACAGTCACCTGAGGCCAGGAGGTCGAGGCTGCAGTGAGCCAAGATTGTGACACTGCACTCCAGCCTGGGCAACAGAGCCAGAACTTGTCTAAAACAAAGCAAAACTAAACAAAAACAGAAACAGAAACAAAAACAAAACAAGCTCTCACAGGAGCTAACAGAGTGAGAACTCACTGGCTCCCAAGGGAGGGCATTAATCTCTTCATGAAGGATCTGCCTTCATGATCCAAACACCTCCCATTGGACCCCCTACATCCCAACGCTGCCACACTGAGGATCAAATGTCAACAAGAGCTTTGGTGGAACAAATATTCAAGTTAGGGCACTGATATACACACCAGGTGCGTATCTACTATATGGCTCAGCAATTTCATGCCTAGGTATTTTATCTACATCAAATGAAAACATACATCTGCAAAAAGACCTGTGCACAAATGTTCATAGCAACCTTATTCACAGTAGTCCCAAACTGGAAACAATCCAAATGTCCATCAAGAGGAAGATGGACAAACAAATTGTAGTATGTCCATACAAGTTAAATATTCCTTATCCAAAATGCTTCAGGCCAGAAGCGTTTTGGATTTTGGATTTTTTCAAACTCACATTATACTTACTGGCTCAGCATTCCTAATTCAAAAACCCCCAATCCAAAATGTTTCAATGAGTAATTCCTTTGATCATCATGTCGGCACTCAAACAGTTTTGTATCTTAGAGTATTTCGGATTTTGGATTTTTGGATTAGGGGTGCTTAACCTGTTCTACATAGCAATACAAAGTAATAAACCACTGACACCTACAACAGGATGATGAACCTCAAAAACATTATGTTTGACAAAAGAAGCTGGTCACAAAAGGGAACATACTGTATGATGGTACTTATACAGTCTAGGCTTAGCCTAGGCTAATTGAATCTATGGTGATAGAAGAATTAGATTGAACAGAAAGGGGCATGGGATGATGGAGATGCTTCACATCTTATTTTGGAATTGTTATTACACAGATGTATACAATAGTCAAAACTCATCAAACTGAACATTTAAGGTCTGTACATTTTATTCCATGTAAATTATACATTGATTTTTTTAAATGTTTTTAAAAATTCTGCAAGTTGTGTTTTTCATTTTTACAGGTGAATATCAAAGTTCAAAGTGAGTGAAGTGGTGGAGCCAGAATTTATGACCAGCTTTGACTGATTCCAAAGCCCATGCTATATCTTATGATCACTATATTAAAACATTCAAAAGTTCCTCTGCTAGGAAAATTAGGCAAGAAAAAAAAAGGCATTCAGATTGGAAAGGGAGAAGTAAAATGATCTCTATTTGCAGATAACATAATCTCATTTATAGAAAATTCTTTTTTGTTTTTTTTTTGTTTTGTTTTGTTTTGTTTTGTTTTGTTTGAGACGGAGTTTTGCTCAGTCGCCCAGGCTGGAGTGCCGTGGTGCAATGTCAGCTCACTGCAACCTCCGTCTCCCGGGTTCAAGTGATTCTCTTGCCTCAGCCTCCCAAGTAGCTGGGATTACAGGGATGCGCCACCACACCCGGCTAATTTTTTTTGTAATTAGTAGAGGCGGGATTTCACCATGTTGGTCAGGCTAGTCTCAAACTCCTGACCTCAAATCGTCCACCCACCTCAGCCTCCCAAAGTGCTGGGATTACAGGCGTGAGCCACCATGCCCAGTGGTATATAGAAAATTCTAAGGAATACACATGCAAAAAAAACTAGTAGAACTAATAAACAAATTCAGCAAGCTTGCAAAATATAAGAGCAATATACAAAAATATTTTATACAGTAGCAATGATCAATCCAAAAATGAAATTAAGAAAACGATTACAGTTACAATAAGATAAAAAGTAATCAAGTATTTAGGAATAAAATCAATAAGAGAAGTGCAAGACTTGTTCACTGACTACTGCAAAACATTGTTGAAAGACTTAAAACTTAAATAAATGGAAAGGCATCATGTATTCATAGATCGGAAAGCTTCATATTGTTAAGATGGCAGTATTCCTTAAACTGGTCTATAGATTCAGCACAATCCCTATCAAAATCCCCACAGCATTTTTTGCAGAAATTGATAAACTGGCTCTGAAATTCATACAGAAATCCAAGAAATCCAGAATAGCCAAAACAATATTGAAAAAGAACAGAGCTGAATAATGCACCATTCCCCATTTCTAACCTACAGTTTCAAACACAGAGTAACACTATGAAGATAGTGTGGTACTGGCATAAAGATAAACACATAGATCAATGGAATAGTATTGAGAGGTCAGATATTTATAGTGAACTGATTTTCAACAAGAATGTCAAGACAATTCAATTAGGAAAAAATAGTCTTTCAACAAATGGTGCTGGGACAACTGGATATCCCTATGCAAAAGAATAAAGTCGGATCTCCACCTCACATCATAAACAAAAATAACCTCAAAATGAGTCATATCTAAATGTAAAAGCTAAAACTATAAAACTGCTAGAAAGAAATTCAGGAGTAAATCTTTATGACCTTGAGTTAAGCAGCGGTTTCTTAGGTATGACACCAAAAGCACAAATGAAAAGAAAAAATACATAGATAAAAGGGACATTATCAAAAAAAAATTGTACTTCATATGACACCATCAAGAGAGTGAAAAAACAACTCACAGAATGGGAGACAATATTTGAAAATCAAATATCTGATAAGGGCCTTGTATCTAAACTGTATAAAGAACTATTGCAGCTTTTTTTTTTCTTTTACTTTTGGCTGGGGAGGGGTTCTGGATAAAAATCAGAAAACCTGCTAGACAAATTCTAAAAGAGCTGTAACACTAATGCAACTCAGTAATAAAATGACAACCTAATTTTAAAATGAGCAAGAGATTTGAAAAGAATTTCTCCAAAGACATATAAATGGCTTATAAGCATATGAAAAGATATTCAACACCATTAGTCATTAGGGAAATGCAAATCAAAACCACAATGAGATACCACTTCACACTCTTGAGAATGGCAAAAATATGAAAGACAGACAATTACAAGTATTAGCAAAAATGTGAAGAAATTGGAACCCTTATACATTGCCAGGAGGAGCGTAAAATGGTGTTTCTCCAAAGTTACCATATGACCTAGCAATTTAATGGTAACTCAATTATCATTTTGAGTTACCACATGACCTAGCAGTTGCACTCTTACAGATATACCCAACAGGATTGGAAAGTATGTCCACACCAAAACTTGTACAAAATGTGCGTAGCACCATTATTCATAATAGCCCAGAATTGGAAACAACCCAATTGTCCATCAGCTGATGAAAGGAAAAATCAAAGACATATCCATACAATGGAATATTATTCTGCCATAAAAAGAAATAAAGTACTGGTATCTGCTACAACATGAATGAACCTTGAAAATACCATGCTAAGTGAGAGAAGCCACACCCAAAGACCACATGTTGTATGATTCTATTTATAGGAAAAGTCCAGGATAGACAAATCCTATTTTGAGACAGTAAGTAGAAAAAGTAGATTTGTGGTTGCCAGGATATGTGGAGCGGGTGAAACGAGGAGTAATTGCTAACAAGTATGGAGCTTCTTTGGGGAGTGATAAAAATGTTCTAAAATTAGATCATGGTGATTGTTGTACAGCTTTGCCTATATAGTAAAAATCACTTAATCATTTAATGGTACACTTTAAAGGGGGTAGGTTTATGGTATATGAATTATATCTCAATAAAGCTGTTATTTAAAAAAAAAATTCATCTCCTGCAGAGGAGAGAGAGTGGGGTACTAAACTAAGTACTAAAGGGCTTGAAATGAGTAATGAGGTTTGAAATCAATGGCAGTGGGTGTGTAATAGGATTGCTAAGCCGTGATGAGTCCCTGTCTGAGGTATAGCACCACAAAATTATAATGGCACCCACCTGCATGGTTGGGAGCATTTCACACCTGTGCCTTCCAGTTTATAGGTCACAAGCTCAGAGGCTCTAGGCATTAGAGAAGGACCCCACCCCCCCATGATGGGTACCATACCTGGCAGTCTTTAGCAGAAAGAGCTAAGGAATACCTGCTTCTCCTTCCTGCCCACATCCTGGTCTTCACACCCAACCAGAAGAAAACTGAAGACTTGGCTCACTATTTCTCAAGTAGAATTTCTGGAACAAAAATATCTACTAAACCTGCTGCCTAAGCATCAGGCAGGGGAAAGAATAAAAAGAAAAAAGAAAAGGAAGGCATTTTTTTCTAGTAATTAAATCTGAATTATTCACAACCTGTTAGACACTTTTTTTCCCTCTGCTACAGAAGCATGCATTTTCATTTCTCCCCTAAGTCCTAAATGCCTTTGCAATCGAAGTTGAATTTTTGGCTGACAGCCTTCACTTTATATGGAGAGCCAGGGTCCCAGGCCACAACTTCACCTGAGTCATCAACAGACCCATTCTCCAGCTCAACCCATGAGCTGTTAAAAGGGGCTAGCTTTACCTAATGCTTTCATCATTACCCCTCGATTAATTCCCCCAAGTCTTGTGTATTATGAAAGTTCCTTCAAGTGTTGCAGGTGGCCTAGTTTCAACTAACAGAGGAAAAGTGGGGAATTTATTGACCAAGGTAACTAAACTTTGGGAAGCCTAGGATGCAGCTGCTTTTAGGGACAATAAAACGAGGAACCAAGGTGCTCTTGCTTAGTAAAAGACACCTCCATCCCTCCCCATTCTCCTCAACACATGCCACTCCTTGTTGGGTGACACTTTTCTTTTTCTCAGACCTGTTTTCTCCATGAAGCTGCAAGCATGGCAACAAATGGTGGCCAAGCTCACATCTCCTCCCATAGTTCTAATCCAGAAAGTCCCCAGGAAAGCTCTGATTTTCTTAGCTCAGGTCATATGCCCTGTAGCCAAAGAAACAGGGCATCTTGCGGTTGGCAATCCCCATTAAAATAATATTATTGGAATGGGAGCAGGAGTGCCCCTAATGAAGGGAATTGATGTTTACAGTCAGAAGGGAGGCCAGGGCAAGCAAGGGTGCAGACGGTCATATCCATGGGAGCCAAATTTCTGCAGCCTGGTGGGAAAAGCTTAGGATCTGGAGCCAGAACTCCCAGGTTTGGACACATCTATATCAGCAAGCAGCGTGATCTTGGGCTCAGTTTCTTTGTCTATAAAATGGGCATAAACATTCAAGGGAGTAGAGAAAAACCTCCATCTCTTGATAGGAAGAGCTGCAAAGTATCATGGCTGATTTTGAAATCTACCATAGTCAGAAACAGCCAGAAGTGTGTGCATCAGGTTATTGGTGGACAAACTGCGTAGGAGGGCAAAGAAGAGTATTCCATGAGAGTTAGGGCTGAGACTGGGAGTAGGAAGAGGTGACCAGGGAGATCTGGAGTAATTGACCTCTAAGGTGCATGGGAGAATGAATAGGAATTGCCCAGATGAAAGAAGACAGGAGAATGTTCTAGGCAGAGGTAACAGCATACAGAGAAATGTAAAATTGAGGGAAGCAGAGGGGACTCAGGAGCTAAAAGTACTTTAATGTGGCCATTGCATGGAATGCAAAGGGGGCACAGGATGGCAACACCTGGGCTTGGGAGACAAGTGGTAATTCACCCAGCAAGTGGCTCTTTCAAGTCATGCTAAACAATTAGGGCTCAACCCTAAAAGCAACAGGGAGTTGCAGACAGTTGTATGCAGGGAAGGAGCGTGACCAAATGTGCAATTTGTGCAAATGGGATACTACTGTACACCCATTGGAATACGTAGAATTATAAACACAGACGATAATGAGTTTTGGCAAGGATGTGGAGCAACTGGAACTCTCATACGCTGCTGGTAGAGATGCAAAATAGCAGCGCCATTTTGCAAAACAATTTGGCAGTTCTTTATAAAGTTAAACATACACTTATCACATGACCCAGCAATCCCACTGCTATATATTTACCGAAGGGATGAAAATGTGTGTTCACACAAAAACCTGTACACAAATATTTGTAGTAAATCTGTTTGTAATAACCAAAAACTAGAAATGACCCAAATGTCCTTCAACTGGCAAAAATGGCTAAATGAGCTGTGGATTATCCACACAATGGAATACTAATCAGCAGCAAGAAGGACCAAATGACTGATATGCAAAATAACTTGAATGAATACCAAATGCAATATGCTAAGTGCAAGAAGCCAGAGAGTCTACATACTGTGTATGATTCCATTTATAGGACAATCTGGAAAAGGCAAACCAATAGGGACAGAAAATACATCAGTGGTTGCCAGGAATTATGAGTGGGAATAGAAGTTGATGAAAACCTGATGGCATGATTGAATTTGGTTGGGGTGAGGGGGTGATGAATGGCTCTGTATCCTGATTTTGGTCATGGTTTCATGACTAGATGCATTTGTCAAAATTCATAGACCTGTACAACCAGAAGAGTAAATATTGTTGCATGTCATTTTCTTTTTTCTTTTTTGTTTTTGAGACGGAGTCTCGCTCTGTCGCCCAGGCTGGAGTGCAGTGGCGTGATCTCAGCTCACTTCAAGCTCCACCTCCCAGGTTCACATCTTTCTCCTGCCTCAGCCTCCCGAGCAGCTGGGACCACAGGCGCCCACCACCAAGCCTGGCTAATTTTTTGTATTTTTAGTAGAGACGGGGTTTCACCGTGTTAGCCAGGATGGTCTCGATCTCCTGACCTCGTGATCCACCCGCCTCAGCCTCCCAAAGTGCTGGGATTACAGGCATGAGCCACCGCGCCCGGCCTCTTGCATGTCATTTTCAAAAAGTGAAATTTTAATAATTGCATATTGAGCGGGTCACTCTAGTTGCAGCAAACAAACTAGAGAGGGGCATGGCCAGACTGAGAGAAGCCATTTGGGAGATTGCAGTAGGCATCTAAGTTCATGGTGGTGTCCTGAAATAGAAAAGTGGCAGTAGGAATGGAGAGAAATGGACTCATCCAAGCAATATTTAGAAGGGGGGATCCATAGGATTTGGTAACTGAATAAGGATAATAAGGGGAGTGTGGGTTAGAGGGACAGAAAGCCAAGGAGACAAAAGATTTGGGGGACTAGTGAGGGTGTCATGGGAGGGATTGGCTGTGAAATCCAGTTAGGAAGGAAGTCACTTGGGAAAGACTGATGGACAGGAAAGGCAAACAGGTCAAACAGTAGTATTGGGATGAGTTTGGTAGAAGAGTCAGCAGGACAGAGGATGTCATCAAAATAGGCCATTAGAGTTTGAGCTTTCAGAGCTAGGACAAGGCACAAGAGAGAAGATGGCCATAGCTAACTTTTTTAATGGTGCCTTCCATGATGTAGTGAGATCCTTGAGTGGGGAGGATGATTTCTAGTCATCTTTGTAATCTTCTCCTAGGTGTTCAGCACCTAGCTTGGAGGTTCTCTACCTTGGTTACATCCCCTGACCCAGCTCCACCCAGAACAAATATGTCCAAATCTCTGTGGATGGGAACTAGGTGGCAATACTTCTTAAAGTTCCCTAGGTGATTCCAACAGGATTGGAAACCCAGCTGGCAACCCAAAGTTGCAGCCAATATAAACCAATATAAACCATTGCTGATCACAGTGGTTCTCTACCTTACCTGCTTATTAGAATCGTGGGGAGATTTGAAAACATATTAATGCCTGGGCCTCACCCCTGGAGATGTGCATCAATTGGTCTGCAGTGGGGCCCTTAAATTGATATTTTTGAAAGCTCTCTAGGCAGTACTAATATGCAGCCAGAGTTGACAATCACCAGCCTAGCCGACGGAAAGCATTTCAACAAATGCTAACTGTGATTTCAATCAGTCTTTCCATCCCCGCTCTCCCTTCTGAGTCACAGACCTATCAACTTAATGACCTTCTGTACACATCCTTCTATGTGTTAGGAGACCCCCCAAGAGGTCTCAAACTCAATATATCTCAGGTTAAACTCAATCTCTGTAAGCCCCTGGCAGGCCAAGGAGGGATTTGGGCCTCCCACTGGGACAGAGGTTCCAGGAGTCTCCCGAAGTGCTGGGATTACAGGCATGAGCCACCGCGCCCGGCCTCTTGCATGTCATTTTCAAAAAGTGGTGGTGGACTCATAACTCAAGATTCAAAGAACCAAAGAATGAAACCCAGTAGGAGTCAGAGGATCTTGGGCTGACAGGCAAAGAAGCAGGAACATGGTCTCAAGTCAAAAACTTTCAGCCTCATCACATTGACACAGAACGGCTCTTGGCTAAACCCCACCCTCGAGCCTGGAAACTTGGTCCTAAGTGAAAACAGCCCACTCCATTTTTTTGCTCAAATGATTGCCTTTTTGGCCTGCCATGCCCATATCCTGTGCCCATAAAAAGGCTTCAGTTGGCAGAGCAACAGAAGCAACCAATGCAAGTGGTCAGGGATGCAAGCTGCTGAATGTCAGGGATACATGCAGCTGAGTGTCGGAGGCTACGGATAGACTCAGCTAACTTCAGCCAGTGCAGTTCCAGGGAAAGATTTTCTTCCCACACCATCCCATTTCTAATTCCCCATCCTACTGAGAGCCATTTTAATTGCCCAATACAATCCTCTGCACACACTACCCTTCAAATAGATCATGTGACCTGATTCTTCCTGGACACTGAACAACTTGGGTGCCAAGAAGAGCAGGTGCAGGAGGCTGTCACCCTGACCCTTCACTGAGCTGTTAACACTTAGCCATCCATGGACTGCAGGCTGAGTGAAACGAGCCCCTCCAGTTCCTGCCCACAAGGCAGTCAAGGTCAAGGGAACAATCCCGTCTCAGTATCACAGACGCTTCATAAGAGCTCAATAAACACTTACTGAAAGACATGGATGAACCTGGTTCCAGGATCCAGAAGGGCCTGGAAGCATCCGTGTGCAGAGGATAACAGACTACATGAAAAAGTTAGTGGCATTTGCTCACCTGGAGGTCTCAATTTTTTTTTTTTTTTTTTTTTTTTTGAGTCAGAACCTCACTCTGTGGCCCAGGCTGGAGTGCAATGGTGCGATCTTCAGCTCACTGCAACCTCCGCCTCCCAGGTTCAACAGATTCTCCCACCGCCTCCTCCTGAGTAGCTGGGATTATAGATGCCCACCACCACACCCAGCTAACTTCTGTATTTTTAGTAGAGACAGGATTTCACCATATTGGCCAGGTTGGTCTCTTGGCCAGGCTAGTCTCGAACTCCTGACCTCATGATCCGCCCACCTTGGCCTCCCAAACTGCTGGGATTACAGGCGTAAGCCACTGCGCCTGGCCTGGGTTTTCGATTTTTGTGTGAAAAGAATCTTCTGAGGATTCTTCAGCCATACTGGCTTCCTTCTCTTCCCAGGTCAGGGCTGCTGTATTTGCTGTTCCATCTGCCAGGAGCACTTTTCCCCACAATATTCAGCAAGGCTGACTTTAAGTCACCTCACTCTAAAGACTTCCTTCAGGTCTTTACATATATGCTCAAATGTCATCTTCATACCTCTTTTCCCCATTTTTGGCTTTATTTTTCTGCCTAGTGCTTATTACTAGCCAATATACTATATATTTTTACTTAAATATTTTGTCTATTAGGGATTTCCTCACTGGCTATAATCTTGGCTCCCTGCAACCTCAGCCTCCCAAGGTTAAGAGATTCTTGTGCCTCAGTCTCCTGAGTAGCTAGGATTACAGCTGCATGCCACCAGGCATGGCTATATATATATATATATATATATTTTTTTTTTTTTTTTGAGACAGAGTCTCACTGTGTCACCCAGGCTGGAGTGCAGTGGCACAATCTTGGCTCACTGCAAGCTCCACCTGGCGGGTTCACGCCATTCTCCTGCCTCAGCCTCCCAAGTAGCTGGGACTACAGTCGCCCACGACCAAGGCTGGCTAATTTTTTTTTTTTTTTTTTTTTTTTTTAGTAGAGACAGGGTTTCACCATGTTAGCCAGAATGGTCTCAATCTCCTGACCTCATGATCCGCCCGCTTTGGCCTCCCAAAGTGCTGGGATTACAGGTGTAAACCACCGCACCCGGCCTAGGCATGGCTATTTTTAGCAGAGACGGAGTTTCACCATGTTGGCCAGGCTGGTCTCAAACTCCTGACCTCAGATGATCTACCCACCTCGGCCTCCCAAAGTGCTGGGATTACAGGCATGAGCCATGGCGCCTGGACATCATTAACTATAACCTCCATGCAAACAGAGATTGTATTAGACCATTCTTGCACGGCTATGAAGAACTACCTGAGAGTGGGTAACTTAAAAAGGAAAGAGATTTCAGTGGCTCACAGTTCTGCAGGCTGTACAGGAAGCATAGCGGCTTCTGGGGAGGCCTCAGGAAACTTTCCTTTTTTTTTTTTTTTTTTTTTTGAGACAGAGTCTCGCTCTGTCGCCCAGACTGGAGTGCAGTGGCACAATCTCGGCTCACTGCAAGCCCTGTCTCCTGAGTTCACGCCATTCTTCTGCCTCAGCCTCCCAAGTAGCTGGGACTACAGGCGCCCACCAGCACACCTGGCTAATTTTTTGTATTTTTAGTAGAGACGGGGTTTCACCGTGTTAGCCAGGATGGTCTTGATCTCCTGACCTCGTGATCCACCCGCCTCGGCCTCCCAAAGTGCTGGGATTACAGGCATGAGCCACCGCGCCCGGCAGGAAATTTTCGATCATGGCAGAAGGCAAAGGGGAAGCAGGCATGTCTCATATGACTGGAGCAGGAGAAAGAGGAGAGAGGAGGGAGGTGCTACACACTTTTAAACAACCAGATCTCATGATAACTTAATCACTCGCTATTTGCCACAACAACGCCAAAGCAGGGTGGCAACGATGATCCTTCACTTTCCACCAGGCCCCACTTCCAACACTGGGGATTACAATTTGACATGAGATTTGGGCAGGGACACAGATCCAAACCATATCAGGGATCGTTGTCTGTTTTGTTCCCTGGCACATCCAGAGCCTAGAACAGTGCCTGACAAACAGCAGGCACTCAATAAGTGAATGAATGGGGCAGTTAAAATTGCAGACTCTCCCTGGGTAAGGTCCAGTAATGTACATGTTGCCTGGGTGGTTCTAAAGGAGATCGTTGGAGGCCCCACGTAATGAAACATTTCTTGGAGAATGCTTTGTTTGGAGTGAACACCCCTCTAATGCAATTCTCTTGACATCCAGCAGAGAGCAGGAGGCTGAGGACTCAGGGGCGCAGGATGCCAGTCATCATTACTGGTTTCTTTCCTGCACCAAGACGCATCTCACATTGGGTGATTTGGCACAGAGAAATGAGTGTGCACAGGAGGCAGGAATTGTGGGTGGCCAGCTCCTGGGAGGATGTCTCTCTATAACAAACTATTAATAACTGCACTTCGGGGCAAAGTCCCAGGTGGAAGAAGCACAGTTCCTGCCGTAGGAAAGGACCTTCGCGAAGTGGGAATCTCAGCTTGACAGGAAGTTGAGATGGCATTACTGCGCAGCACTCTTTTTGGCCAAAGCCTGCTTGGGCAGCCAGAGTCAGTGGTGCTAGAAAACGTTTAACAAGTGTCTCTGAGGGGGAAAAAAAGCACGCATGCAGTTACATATGTATGTCTATTACAAACTGTATTGACATCAAGAATGTGTAGCAAGGCAGGCACAGTGGCTCATGCCTGTAATCACAGAATTTTGGGAGGCTGAAGCAGGAAGATTACTTGAGGCCAGGAGTTTAAGACAAGCCTGGGCAACATAGGGAGAACCCATTCCCACCAAAAATTTAAAAATTGGCCAAGTGTCATGATGCATGCCTGTACTCCAGCTACTTGGGAGGCTGAGGTGGGAGGATCCCTTGAGCCAGGGGTTGGAGTCTTTAGTGAGCCATAATGGTGCCACCGCATGCCAGCCTGGGCAACAGAGCAAGACCCTGTCTCAAAAAAAAAAAAAGAAAAGAAAAGAATGTGTATCACACACTTTAAAAATAACTATAAAGCATAAAAATGCTTTTCATCTTAAATTACGCATAGCCGATGAATTCTTACAGAATGCTTTTGTTGAATTTTGCTGAACTCTTGTATATGTAGTTAATATGATTACAATTCAGTCATGATTTGACAATGCTTTCTGCCATTCACAATATAACCACTACAGACAAAACACACATTGACATTTCTTCTGCATTATTAAAGTTTTCTCTATCACTTTCTAAAGTCTAGACATCTAATAAAAAAAGACAAACGGTCAATCAGTTCTTGCTTTGATTGAGACTCAAAGTGTTATCTGATTACCGTGGTATAAATATTCAACTGTGGCTGATTTTAAGCTACACCAATATGTTGTCACTGAACGGTGACTTGCAGGTTGGGAACAGATGCTCAGTAGCACCCCATTATATAGTATTGCCACAAAATTTTTGTAGATATATACTAAATATATCATATATGTTATAGAGAGAGATACATAGACATCTTTATATGTATGTATTTATGGACTTCAAGAGTATAGTTAATAGGCTGGGTGTGTAATCCCAGCCTGTAATCCCAGCATTTTGGGAGGCTGAGTGGGTGGATCACCTGAGGTTAAGAGTTCAAGACCAGCCTGACCAACATGGAGAAACCCTGTCTCTACTAAAAACACAAAATTAGCTGGGAGTGATGGCGCATGCCTGTAATCCCAGCTACTCAGGAGGCTGAGGCAAGAGAATCACTTGAACCCGGGAGGCAGAGGTTGAGGTAAGCTGAGATCGTGCCACTGCACTACAGTCTGGGCAACAAGAGCAAAACTCCGTCTCAAAAAAAAAAAAAGTATAGATAATAGTAAAACAAAATTATTAAGAAGCAATTCCAGTATTTCTTACCTTTCAAAATATAATTTAGTTAATTATAAGTTTTTATAATTTAATTTTTAATAATGGCTGTGTTTAATAGCCAGCTTTCAAAAACCCTGGAAATTTAACAATCATCTCTATAAGCCTGCCCCGGCACACCACTGGACAGATCCCAGCACTGAGAAGGAACTCAGTCACACACTGGGAGGCTTCAAGTTTCACTTACCTGTAGGACTGAGGCAGGCTCACCTCGAAGCAGGTGAGGAGCCAGGGTGCGGGTCTGGGGGTTGGCAAATGGTTTTACTCTTCAATATCCATGCTCCTCTTTACATGCCACTTCTCACCCAGATTGGGATGTTTCTAAAGCCTAGGTGATGGCCATGAAGTTAGGGGCCCCAAGAGTGTGTTTAACATCAATAAACAGACAAACGAGGGAGATTTTACTCTGCAAGAAATATAGAGTAAAATCTCCAGGTGACGTGGAAGGAACACTCATTAAATTATTCCATACCCAAGAGACCCCAGGCCAATGAAACCTGAATCTTTAGGGATAGAGCCTGGTTTTTTCAAGCTCCCAGGTGGCTTTTTTGTTTTTTTTGTTTGTTTGTTTGTTTTTGTTTGTTTGTTTTTTGAGATGGAGTTTCGCTCTTGTTGCCCAGGCTGGAGTGCAATGGTGCGATCTTGGCTCACCACAACCTCTGCCTCCCGGATTCAAGTAATTCTCCTGCCTCAGCCTCCCAGGCAGCTGAGATTACAGGCATGCGCCACCACACCCAGCTAATTTTGTGTTTTTAGTAGAGATGGGGCTTCTCCATGTTGGTCAGGTTGTTCTCAAACTCCCAAGTTTAGGAGATCCACCCTCCTCGGCCTCCCAAAGAGCTGGGATTACAGGCGGGAGCCACGGCGCCCAGCCTCCTAGGTGGTTTTAATGTGCAGTCTAGCCTGAGAATCCCTGCTCTGAGGATGGAAGAAAGAACCCAAGTTCCAGCAAGTGAATACACCTGGAGGGTTGCCCCCATCTCACCCCCACCTCCCATTGTATTTAAAATACAAAAATAAAAAAAGAGCTTTAATTGCTCTGGAAGAACAAAGGATTAAACTGATAAAAGAAATTCATAGTGTAAAAGTGAATAGTGCCATGTCTAGGGAATTTTATGTCACACGTGTTGTGTGGTTTGAATCTCCGTTATTATATTAAACCCTCTCTGTAGGGCCTAAGTGGACACTGGAACTGAGCACCATTGAGATGGTTATGAATTCAGGGAGGATCCTGGGTCCAGGAAGACTGTGGCCTTGGAGTTAATTTATACACATCCTTTCGACTTTTTTCAGCAGCTTTTGGGGCCAGTGTCAAAGAAACATTCTTTTTTTCTTTTTAAAGGCAGTCTCGGCTGGGCTCGGTGGCTCATGACTGTAATCCCAGCACTTTGGGAGGCTGAGGCAGGTGGATCACCTGAGGTCGGGAGTTTGAGACCAGCCTGACCAACATGGAGAAACCCCGTCTCTACTGAAAACACAAAATTAGCCAGGCATGGTGGTGCATGCCTATAATCCCAGTTACTCAGGAGGCTGAGGCAGGAGAATCACTTGAACCCAGGAGGCAGAGGTTGTGGTGAGCTGAGATCGCACCATTGCACTCCAGCCTGGGCAACAAGAGGGAAACTCTGTCTCAAAAAAAAAAAAAGACAGAGTCTTGCTGTGTCACCCAGGCTGGAGTGCAGTGGTACAATCATAGCTCACTGCAGCCTTGAATTCCTGGGTTCCAGTGATCCTTCCACCTCAGCCTCCCCAGTAGCTGGGACCACAAGCACTTGCCATCATGCCCAGATAATTTTTAAATTTTTTGTAGAGCTGGGATCTCACCATGTTGCCTAGGTTGATCTTGAACTCCTAGGCTCAAGCAATCCTCCAACCATGGCCTCCCAAAGTGCTGGGATTATAGGCGTGAGCCACCGCATCCAGCCAAGACATTTTTAAAGCCTCCACGTTCAGGATAATGGCCATGGCCGTAGAAGTTGAAATCTGCTAAGGAGTGTGTCACAGTTCATCTGCTGAATCAAAAAATATTTTTTAATTTAGAAAATGAAAATCAAAGGCTCCACATTAAAACCAGTGATCACTTTTCATTGTCCATAGACAATGAACATAGTGGGACTAAACTGTAAGAACTAAAGCCACAGGGAAGATTTTCTGTCCTGATGGTGACTACAACACCACTGTCGTTAGTTGGCCACATTTCACATTTGTGAAACCAAATTCAGTTTAAAGGAGAACAAACTATGGAGGGGATGTTTGTATTGTTAAGTGCCACCAACCAGCACCCTCACCCAGTCCCATCTCCAGGGCACAGACACACACATGCACACAGACACACACAGCCTAAGAGGAACAGTTTTGTGCACCAAAGTAGTACACAAGGTGCATCAGGGTGGTACAGCTCTTGCGTGTTGTGGGGTGGTGTTTTTGCACGAAGAAGAAAAAGGCAAGAAGTTCCCACAGTATTCTCTTGGTATTTGTCTTTTCTCTTAGGATTCTTGTTTATGGAGCCCAGTCTTGGTTTAGTTCTCTCTGATCCCAGACCACTTGCAGGGTAGGAACGGGTCCAAGCCTTCTCCTCAGTAGAGGACCAAGGGGGATCCGGAGTAGGATATACAAGAAGGAGGCTTGAGGTGGGTTATGTAGGTTTTACCAACTTGAGGCAAGTGATGTGCTCTGCATTCACACGAACATCAGCTAACTCAACAAGGGGGTGACATTGGAGTCTGCGGTCAGCAATAAAGAATTCCCCTGGCAGCCAGGTGCAGTGGCTCATGCTTGTGATCCCAACACTCTGAGAGGCCGAGGCAAGCGGATCACCTGAGCTCAGGAGTTTGAGACCAGCCTGGGCAACATGGTGAAACCCCGTCTCTACTAAAAATACAAATAATTAGCTGGGCATGCACCTGTAACCCCAGCTACTCGGGAGGCTAAGGCAAGAGAATTGCTTGAACCTGGGAGGAAGAGGTTGCAGTCAGCTGAGATTGTGCCATGCACTCCAACCTGGGCGACAGAGCAAGACTGTCTAAAAAAAAAAAAACAATTCCTCTGGCATTTTCTTTTTCCTCTGAACCTAGAGGGACTGAGTGAGGCTAATCAAGCAGGATATTCAAGAATTTAGGTGGAGGTTCATTGCTCAGCTTTTTCTTAATCTCCTCCTTATATATAAGACCAACAGAGTTATGGAATTGAACTGGGGTCCGCTCGCCTGGTGCAGTCACATCCACACCCAGGTTTGCGGCAGGAGAAAGGAGGATGTTTATTTGCAAGGCCCCAAGCAAGAAGAA
This sequence comes from Pongo abelii, assembly GCF_028885655.2. Classification (NCBI taxonomy): domain Eukaryota; kingdom Metazoa; phylum Chordata; class Mammalia; order Primates; family Hominidae; genus Pongo; species Pongo abelii. Next base: position 27,509,684 of record NC_072003.2, read on the forward strand.
TCAAGCAGCTCTCAAAGTCCTGACCTCCCTACTGGCTTGCAAGTAAGGGTTTCGTTTTTGTTTTTGAGACAGAGTCTTGCTCTGTCACCCAGGTTAGAGTGCAGTGGCATGCCCTTGGCTCACTGCAACCTCTGCCTCCTGGGTTCAAGTGATTCTCCTGCCTCAGCCTCCCGAGTAGCCAGGATTACAGGCGTGCACGACCATGCCTGGCTAATTTTTGTATTTTTAGTAGAGACGAGGTTTCACCATGTTGGCCAGGCTGATCTCAAACTCCTGACCTTAGATGATCTGCCCTCCTTGGCCTCCCAAAGTGCTGGGATTGTGGGCGTGAGCCACTGTGCCCAACCAAGTAAGGGTTTTTAAAGGCAAGGGTACATTCCAGGAAAGCAGAAATTATAGGCAAATCATAAATTAACATATGAAGATTATGCATAGGTTTGGCCTAAAAGGGTGAAATATCTTGGCTTACAGGTCATAGGCAGATTCAAAGATTTTCTGATTAGTAATTTGTTAAGGAAGAGGCTTGGTTTAAATTTTGAAGTCAGCAGAAGAGAATGTTGGCTCTGGCTCATAGGCACGACCTCCTCCAGGCCCCTCAGGAAGAACTTTAGAATAAAGAATGATGATCAGAGTTCAGTCCTTGCTTCTCCCTTCTCTGAGGTCTATGTGCCAGCAGATCCATTCAGTGGGGGTCTGGGTTTTTGAAAAACAATCCAGGAATTCACGAGTTGATGTTATATTTAGTGAAACCAAACATCCTATGATTCTAAATTCCTTGGCTATTGTTTTAAGCTACTATTGCAATCGCCTGATGAGTTCTTCCTGCCTGCTGTACAGACAAAACCAATTCACTGAGACCATGACATTCCAGAAAAAAATAAAAACAAAAAATAAAAAAGGAGTTTAATTGACACACAGCTGGCCCACACAGGAGAGCTGGAGTTATCACTCAAACCAGTCTCACCAAAAATTCAGAGTCTAGGGTTTTTTTAAGATAGTTTGGCAGGTGGGGGCTAGGGAATGGGTGCTACTGATTGGTTGGGGATGCAATCATAGGCCTGTGGAAAACAGTTCTCTTATGCTGAGTCTGCTTCTGGGCTGGGGCCACAGGACCGGTTGAATCACGAACAGCGGGTCTGGATGGAGTCAGCCAGTAGTCAAAAATGCAAAACTCTGAAAAGATGTCTCCAAAGGCCAATCTTAGGTTCTAAGTTTCACTAAAAGTCATGGCAAAAAACTGCAATTACTTTTGCACCAACCTAATACAATAGTAATGTCATTTACAAGAGTAACTGGGAAGTTACAAATCTTGTGACCTCCAGAATGGCTGGTTACTATTTAGCTATGCCTACATCTTAGCAGAATTTAGGCCCCTCTCATAATCCTAACCCTGTGGGCTTTCATTAGTTTGGTGGTTTAGTTTGCAGAAGGGCCATTACCATCCTTGCTTGAAGATTAAACTATAAACTAAATTTCCTCCAAAGTTAACTTAACCCATGCCCAGGAATGATCAAGAGCAGTTTGGAGGTGAAAGGCAAGATAGAATTGATAGGTCATATCTCTTTCACTGTCATAATTTTCTCACTGTTATAATGTTGGCAAAGGCAGCTTCACTATTACCTTCTTGCTTCTCAAGTTGGTTGCTTTTTCTTGTTTTTGTTTTTGTTTTGAGACAGAGTTTTGCTCTTGTTGCCCAGGCTGGAGTGCAATGGCGTGATCTCAGCTCACCACAACCTCTGCCTCCTGGGTTCAAGTGATTCTCCTGCCTCAGCCTCCCAGGTAGCTGGGATTACAGGCATGCGCCACCACGTCCTGCTAATTTTGTATTTTTAGTAGGGAGGGGGTTTCTCCATGTTGGTCAGGCTGGTCTTGAACTCCCAACCTCAGGTGATCTGTCCACTTTGGCCTCCCACAGTGCTAGGATTACAGGCATGAGCCACCACACCCGGTGTTTATTTTGTTCTCAGGGCAAGCTGGGCTCTTAGAATTTCCCCTGATGGAACTCAAGATTTTCCTTTATTTCCATGCATGGCAGGGGGCGGGGTGGGGGTGCCTGCAGGCATCCAAGAGGGACCCCTGCTTCATCTCAACAGGTATCAGTGGTCTTGTGTGCCTTTAGCATGGAGGTATAACCACAGAAGCATCCCAAACTGACCCTACTCTGTTGATAACAGAACATTCACTGTCAGGTTACCTTTTAGGTCTAACAGAACCAAAATTCAAGTCATGTAGCCCAGGCATGCAATAGAAAATGCATTGACCTCTAACAATACCCAAAACCAATGTTTCCTCCCTGCAGAACCAAGAAGACAGACATGTCCAGAGCCCAGGACAAGAACCTGAATGCTGGAACACTTTCAGAAGAAAAGGTTCCTCTGAGCCCTTCTCAGAAGGGGTCAGTTGGCCAGGAAAATCCAGTGCTGTAATTTGCTTGAACATCCCTTACTGTAAATGGTCAAATTTGAAGACCTCCAATCAGACTCTGCCAAGTCAACATTCCCGACACTGTAACAGTACTGACTCCATGTTAGAGCAAAGCTTGTTTAAGTGAATGTAATTATTATTTTGCCTGAGTTTGTAGATTGTTCATTAAAAACAGCCTCAGGAAAACAGGATCTGAGATAAAAAAGAAACAGAGATAAAAGATAATATGCTGACCAACAACTCTGGGAACTGGCTGATCGGCCTGATAAGAACAGCTTGAGGACACCAGCAGAAGGCCACAAGACATTGACCAAAAAAGCAGTGATCAACTGCACACCTGAGACTGTACACATTTCACAAGAATGTTTTAATCACCATTTGTACTCTCTTAATTTCCCTTAAAAACCCCTGATCCAGGACAGGCCTGGTGGCTCACACCTGTAATCCCAGCACTTTGGGAGGACGAGGCAGGCAGATGACTTGAGGTCAGGAGTTTGAGACCAGCATAGCCAACATGGCGAAATCCCATTTATACTAAAAATACAAAAATTAGCTGGGCATGGCGATCGGTGCCTGCAATCCCAGCTACTTGGGAGGCTGAGGCAGGAGAATCACTTGAACCCAGGAGGCGGAGGTTGCAGTGAGCTGAAATGGCACCACTGGACTCCAGCCTGGGTGACACAGTGAGACTCCATCTAATTAAAAAAATCCCTGATCCAGAGACACAACTTAGGGAGAGGTGGTCTTTGAACATGAGTTCATTAGCCTCCCCCCAACCTCAACCTCATTGCTGGCTTCTCAAATAAAGCTGATTTTCTTTCTCACCAAAAGCTTGTCTCTTGAATTTTAGCTTTCAAGCAATGAGTGGCGCAGAACTAAGTTCAGTTACAGTCTTTCCCTTGCTCTCCCACCCCTTTAAAACTTGCCCAGACTCCAAACTGGGGAGACAGATTCGAGTCACACCTCCTGCCTCCTTCCTGACTTTTCTCAAAAGTCAGTGCCGTCTTATTGGCTTCTGTGTGCATCTGGCAGCAAGCCCATTACTCAGTAACAGAGGGAGTTGTTAAGAGCTAAGAGTTTGGGCCGGGCATGGTGGCTCACACCTGTAATCTCTGCGCTTTGGGAGGCTGAGGTGGGTGGATCATCTGAAGTCAGGAGTTCGAGACCAGCCTGGCCAATACGGTGAAATCCCATCTCTACTAAAAATACAAAAATTAGCCGGTCGTGGTGGCAGGTGCCTATAATCCCAGCTACTCAGGAAGCTGAGGCAAGAGAATTGCTCGAACCCGGAGAGCGGACAGTGCAGTGAGCCAAGATCATGCCACTCTCCCGCCTAGGCAACAGAGTGAAACTCCGTCTCAAAAACAAACAAACAAAAAAGCTAAGAGTTTGGACATTTACCCTTCTCCCTCTTAGCTCCTCCAAAATCTGTTTTCTCTTCTGTGTTCTCTAATGTTGGGGTACAGAAATCAATACTCCAAAATACAGCACTTTGACATGCTTAACTGAAGTCTCAAGGTTTCTCTGACCTTCCCCCATCCCCAACCCCATCGTCTCTTCCAAAACACAGGAGGTAGTTGAAATTCCCTCATCTGCCTAAAATCTGGGTCTACCAAGGAGAATAATTATTTTTTTCTTCCCCTCCCTGTAATATAAAAAATGTAAGCATACCAGAACAGAACTTTCACAAAATAATGTCTGTCCAAGAGAACTATTTACAAGTTAATCTCTATTCCTGGATCCATTCATTCTCCCTAGTAATCCTTTATTGCTCCCCAACAGAATTCCTCTTCTTCTTTCTCTCATAACCTGATTTTCCAGGATCCAAGCTCCCACTCTTTCTGTAACCTTAAGATGGAATCAAAGATTCTGAACTCCTTTGGGGGTAGGTAATCACCTGTGGCTCTTCCCAGTGTATACATTAATACATTTTATATGTCTTTTCTCCAATTAATCTGCCTTTTGTGAGTTGGTTTTTCAGTGAACCTTCAGAGGGTGAAAGTGTTAGAGTTGGTAGACAGACATTAGCAAGACAGGATAGAGCCCCAGGGAATGTCAGGTGAAGTCAGATGACTGTCATGTACCTCTTCAGGAGGCACCAGGGAGAGGAAAATTTCCTAACAAACAGGAAACATCTTGAGCTTGTAGGTAACAACTTCCCAATAAGATCCTAGGAAACTAGCAGACATATCCAGGTATGCACAGCACAGAACAAAACGGTGGAGTTTGACCAGTATCTGACCTTCCTCTGGGAGTGCTAGACTGGTAAGGGAGAATTGCCCTAAGAGGGCAAGCACATAACTTCAACCACCAAATGGCATATGCATTCCTCCTATATACTGACAAGACACTGTGCATGCAGTGATTAGCCAACAGCCTGCCCAAGGGGAAGCTACCGGAAAAAACAAACAAACAAACAAAACAAACAAACAAAAAACAGGAAATAGTAAGTCTATAAAGGCCCTAAACCAAAGATCAGGTGGGGCACTCAATCTTTCAAGTTGCCCACTTGCTCCCTTCCAAGTGTACTTTTCTTTGCTTCAATAATCTCATTTCTATCTTAAATTTTTTTCTGTCTCTTGGCAAATTCTTTCCTCCAAGAGGACAAGAACCGAGGACCATGGACCCCACCCAGACTTGCTGCTGTAATAAGAGGGAAGCTTTCTCTTGGCCCTGACACTAATGGAATGAGAATTCCACCCAGTCACCTAAGCTCAAAGCCCTAAAGTCTATCAGATACTTGAAAATCTCTTGGTTTTTACCTCCTAAATACCTTGCCCTTCTATCTCACTTTCCTCCATCTCCTTTGCTGACACGTTATTTATGGCTACCATCATCTCTCTTATGCAGTCACAATAGTCTGTTTTATTTATTCTTTGAAAATTATTTTTAATTGCAGAAAATATGAATATATTATCATTTTTTAAACATTCAAACAATATAGATAATCAAAAATTCAAGTGTTAACCATGGTAATCAGCTGGGAGTGTTCTAGATATTTTCTATGCATATCTATACAGAAATTGTTTTTGGATGAATTTTTTTTAACATAAATGGTCCCATAAATGATTTTGTCTCTTTTTTTTCTTTACAATACGTCTTGAAGATTTTCCGTGTCAGTATATAGAGAACCACCTAATTTGGGCTGCTACATAGTATTCTCTGATGTGACAGGCACCCTCTAAGATGAGTCCTGCTTCCTGTTTTCTGGTATTTACAGCCTTGTGTAATCCCCTCTGGGTGTGTCTGTGAGGGTATTTCCGGAAGAAATTAACATTTGAATCAGTAGACTAAAAAAGATCCACCCTCTTCCATGTGGATGGGCATCATCCAATCTGTTGAAGGCCCAAATAGAACAAAAAGGCAGAAGGGTGAATTTTCTCTCAGTCTGTTCAGGCTGACATGTCCATGGCTTTTAAATTTCAAATGAAAACAAAAGTAAGTAGCTGAAAACAGTCAAGAAAATAAGGTATACAAAAATTAGCTGGGTGTGGTGGTGGGCGCCTGTGATCCCAGCTACTCGGGAAGCTGAGGTGGGAGGATCACTGGAATCATGGGAGTCAAGGCTGCCATGATCCATGATCATGAGACTGCACTCCAGCCTGGATGACAGAGCAAGACTCTGTCTCAAAAAAAAAAAAAAAAAAAAAAAAGGAAAAAGAAAAAGAAAAAAGGAAAAGAAAAGAAAAAAAAAAAAGAAAAAGTATGGAGTGGTGAGATTTGCCTTACCAGATATTAAAATTTACAATAACAGGCTGGGCAAGGTGGCTCGCACCTGTAATCCCAGCACTCTGGGAGGCCGAGATGGGTGGATCACTTGAGGTCAGGAGTTCAAGATCAGCCTGGCCAACATGGTGAAACCCCGTCTCTACTAAAAATACAAAAATTAGCCAAGCAAGGTGGTGCACACTTGTAATCCCAGCTACTTGGGAGGCTGAGGCAGGAGAATCACTTTAGCCCAAGAGACAGAGGTTGTGAGCTGAGATTGCGCCACTGCACTCCAGCCTGGGTGACAGAGGGAAACTCCATCTCAAAAAAAAAAGAAAAGAAAAAATTTGCAATAACATATTGTAATCAAAACAATACCATAAACTACATCAAAAGACAAATGAATGTGAAGTGCAGTGGTGCATGCCTATAGTCCCAGCTACATGGGAGGCTGAGGCAGGAAAATCTGCTTGAACCCAGGAGTTCAAAAGTTTGAGGCTGTAGTGCACTATGATTGCACCTGTGAATCGCCACTGCTCTTCATTCTGAAGAACACAGCAAGACTCTGTCTCAAAAAAGAAATAAAAATAAAAAGACAAACAAGGTTCTGATACTGACCTAGAGCTATGTAAGATGTTACCTGGCATAATTTGGATATGTGTCCTCACCCAAATCTCATAATGAAATGTAATCCCCAGTGTTGGAGGTGGGGCCTGGGGAGGTGACTGGCTCATGGGGCAGGTGTCTCATGAATGGTTTAACAACATCTGCCTTGGTTCTGTCCGTGTGATAGTGAGTGAGTACTCATGAGACCGGTCATTTAAAAGTGTGTGGCACCTCCCGCCTCGCTCTCTTGCTTCTGCCCTGGCCATGTGATGTGCCTGCGTCACCTTTGCATTTCACCATGATTGTAAGTTTCCTGAGGCCGCCTCAGAAGCTGAGTAAATGCCAGCACCATGCTTCCTGTATAGACTGCAGAGCCATGAGCTAATTAAACCTCTTTTCTTTTTCTTTTCTTTTTTTTTTTTGAGACAGAGCCTCAATCTGTCACCTAGGCTGGAGTACAGTGGTGCAATCTCAGCTCACTGCAACCTCCACCTCCCGGGTTCAAGTGATTCTCCTGCCTCAGACTCCTGAGTAGCTGAGCTTACAGGCACACACGACCACGCCCGGCTAATTTTTGTATTTTTAGTAGAGATGGGGTTTCACCATGCTGGTCAGGCTTGTCTCAAACTCCTGACCTCATGATCTGCCCACCTCGGCCTCCCAAAGTGCTGGGATTACAGGCGTGAGCCACCACAACCGGCCCTCTTTATAAATTACCCAGGCTCAGATATTTCTTTATAACAAAGCAAGAACATACTCCTACATTACCCTTGAGGGAAGCTGGGTTAAGGGCACCTGGGTCTCTCTGTACCAGTTTCACAACCTCCTATTCTATTAGCCTCTAATTATTTCTAAATAAAAAGGGTTTTTTAAAAGACATGATAATCTGGTGAGAGGAGAGAACTTCTGCAAAATGTATGCATAAATATTAACAATTACTAACATTCAAAGAGCTTTTACCAGTTGAAAAGAAAAAGACAACTGAATAGCAGGCAATTCACATAAGGGTATCTGCAAATTGTCACTAGATAGAATAAGATACCCAACACACGTAGTAGTCAAGTAAAGGTAAATTAAATCAGCCTTTTTTTCACCCATTATATTTGCCAAATTTTACAAACAAAAGATCAATAATGTCCAGTTCTGGCTGACAGTGTTGAGAAATAGGAATTGCTACAATCTGTTAGAAAAGTAATCTGAAAACACCTATTAAAACTAGAACTGCAAACATCCATTGACCCAGAGTTTCTACCTTTCTAAATCTGTTTTAGTGAAAGTCTCAATATACCTGGGAATATTCTCAAGGAGTCTTCCTATAGTAATTGTATCATTGTTAAAAACAGAAAGCAATCTTAATGTCCACCAATGAGACAATGGTTGAATAAACAAAAGAGTTAATCTAATTCGTTTAGAGGGAAAAGGGCAAGTTGCACAGTAATAAGTATATAATGCCATTTTTGTAATCCACGCCAGATCAAATAAGCAAACCAATCAACCCTGCATAAAAGAAATGTGTTACTCCTCGTTACGAGCTCTGGTTACCTCCAGGATAGGAGAAGGCAGGAATTATTACCTTTCCGTTCTTTTTAAATCACTTTTTTAATTCTTTAAAATAAACACGGGCCAGGCACAGTGGCTCATGCCTGTAATCCCAGCACTTTGGGAGGCTGTGGCTGGTAGATCACCTGAGGTCGGGAGTGTGAGACCAGCCTGGCCAACATGATGAAACCCCATCACTACTAAAAATACAAAACTTAGCCAGGCATGGTGGCAGGCGCCTATAATCCCAGTTACCCGGGAGGCTGAGGCAGGAGAATCGCTTGAACCCAGGAAGTGGAGGTTGTGGTGAGCTGAGATCGTGCCACTGCACTCCGGCCTGGGCGACAGAGAGAGACCCTGTCTCAATAATGATAATAATAAAATAGAACAATTATAACAATATATTATAATAAAAGTTATGTAAATATGTAATCTCTCTCTCTAAATATCTCTTTGTTTGTTTGTTTATTTTTTGAGACTCCAGCCTGTTACCCAGGCTAGAGTGCAGTGATTCAATCACAGCCACAGCTCACTGTAGCCTTGAACTCCCTGGCTCAAGAGATCCTCCCACCTCAGTCTCCCAAGAAGCTGAGACTGTCACTATGCCTAGCTAAATTATTTATTATTTTTAGTAGAGACAAGGTCGCTATGTTGCCCAGGCTGGTTTCGAACTCCTGAGCTCAAGTGATCCTCCCACCTTAGCCTCCCAAGTGCTGGGATTACAGGCATAAGCCACCATTCCCAGCCTCAAAATAACTTATTGTACTGTACTTACCCTTCTTGTAATAATGTGAGATAAATACAATGCCTACTTGATGAGATTAAGTGATGTGAATGACATTAAGTATTATGACGTAGCTTTAGGCTTCTATTGGCTTTCTGAAGATATGTCAGAAGGAGGGTCATCTGCTTCAGAAGATCCTGAATCATTGAGCCATTGAGCCATGATGATGTCTATGGTCGAGTGTCTGGAGCAGACCATGTAGATGACTAGTGGGTGGATAGCATACAGAGTGTGGACACGCTGGACAAAGGGATGACTCATGTTCCAAGTAAGATGGAACAAGACAACAAGAGATTTCATCATGCTACCTAGAACAGCATGCAATTTTAGACTTTTAAATTGTTTCCTTCTAGAATTTTCCATTTAATATTTTCAGACCACAGTTGACTAACCATAGGTAACTGAGATCACAGAAAGTGAAACCTCGGATAAGGGAGGCTACTTGATGGAGATAAATACTGTGATGAGTATTGATCTCAGGTAGAGTAACTCCATCTGAGTTCTTTTTGTCTGTGCTACAAAACAAAAAATAAGCCCCATGAAAGTTAAAGCTGTTAAATAAAATTCACAGCAGGCCATTGTTTTGGACTGAGTTCCAACAGACCAGACCAAACCAGAATGGAGTCAGTCATGCTAGGCGCCACGTAGTCAAAATGAATTTACAAAGGGGCCAATTTTCTGCAAAAACAGGACATTCACTGCAACCAATCCAAAGGGGCCAGGTAAACCTGAGCCTGCATTCTAAGGAAGTCCCCACTGCTTTAACCCTACTACAAGGGAAGTAACTTCAAGTAACGTGATGTTAACCAATCCACTTTTTGCACTATACTGATTTCTTGTTCCTGCTCAAGCTACTTTACAAAAGCCAACCACCCTGTCATGCCTGGCAAAGCATCTTTCTATTTCATTGATGGGATGCTGCCCAATTCATGATTCTGTTCTTTGACAAAGCCTTATGTATAGTCTCACCACTGTATCTCCATTGCCTGACAAAAGACCAGCACACAGTAACTGAAGAATACATATTTATTGAATGAGAATAAAAGATGTGTACATGATGCTAACTGAGATGCAGATGAGAAGGAATTCTGAAAACAGGGAAAAGCTTTACAAAAACAGGTGATTTCTAAAATTTAGACTGAGAAAGAGTTGTCAAATTTTGGCAGGCAGAGAAGGGGACTGAAGGGAAAACCAAAGGTCCAGCATGAGCAACATAGAAGAGTGTTGAAGTGTGGGTTAACTTCCCTGAGATGATGAAGCTGCTCTTCTGGAGTCATCCTGGTATAATCATTACCCATATGTTTCTCTGAGCCCATCTCACTGAATATTCAGAAAGTGATTTGAGGCCTAAGCAGCTCATAGTTGGCAAAGAACAACTGCATTAACCTTCAGCTGCTGTGAAAAGTGCCCCCCAATAAAGCTGGGTGCAATGTGAGTTTGGACAATTTCTCCTTGGGGTTTGGGTGTTTTTGAATGCATACCCAGAGGCTGCTACAGTAAATCCCTTTTTAGAATCTAAACAAACACACAGGAAGGCGAGGGGAGTCAGAGGCAATGGCAATGGCTCTCAGGGGATTTTGGTTGACGGAAAAGATATCTGGATCAGGGAGGAGAGGGACGCCAGTGACAGTCAGAGGGCTTAGCTCAAAGTCCTTTACTAAGCCACCTGCCTGCTTCTCCAGAAGACAATTAAGCAAAACCTCCCTTTCTTCTGTCTGGGACCCCACAGAAGATCCAAATAAAGTTCCACATGGGACAGCATAATTCAACTGGGAGAACTTGCAGCCCCCTCCTCCTGCAAGGAGTAAACCAGATAGGACAAGAGATCGTTTAGAAGAGAAACTATACTTGTTCTTGATATTATATGGTGCTTCAAGTTCAAGGTGATTCAGAGTCTTAAATTCTCAACCCTGAGTCTTAAATCTTAGAGTAATGCTCAACTTTTCTTCTCCCCCTGCTGCCAAACCCTACTGACTCTTGTTTGAATTTTTTTTTTTTTTTTTTTTTTTTTTTTTTTTTTTGGAGACTGTCTTGCTCTGTCACCCAGGCTGGAGTGCAGTGGCACGATCTTGGTTCACTGCAAACTCCACCTCATGGGTTCAAGCGATTCTCCTGCCTCAGCCTCCTGAGTAGCTGGGATTATAGGTGCCTGCCAACATGCTCAGCTAATTTTTGTATTTTAGTAGAGACGGCGTTTCGCCACGTTGGCCAGGCTGGTCTCCAACTCTCAACCTCAGGTGCCTGCCTCGGCCTCTGAAAGTGCTGGAATTACAGGCTTGAGCCACCACATCTTACCTCTTTTTTCAATTATTTTATTGTAGTAAAATATACATAACATAAAACCTACCATCCTAATAGCTTTTAAGTGTATAGTTGAGTCATATTAAATACATTCATAATGTGCAACCATCACCACCATCCATTTCCATAACTCTTTTCATCTTGCAAAACTGAAACTCTATACCCATTAAACAATAACTCCTATTTCTGCCATGCCCCAACCCCCACCCCAGTCCCTGGCAACCACTATTCTACTTTTTAAAATTTTTTTAATTTTTAATTTTTGTGGCTACATAGTAGGTCTATATATTTATGGGGTATGTGAGATGTTTGGTACAAGCATGCAATGCATAATAATCTCATCATGGAAAATGGTGTATCCACCCTTCAAGCATTTATCCTTTGCATTACAAACAATCCATTTATATTCTTTTAATTATTTTTTAATGTACAATTAAATTATTATTGACTATAGTCACCCAGTTGTGCTATAAAATACTAGGTCTTATTTATTCTTTGTAAGTATACTTTTTTTGCCCATTAACTACCCCCACCCCTCACTACCTTTCCCAGCCTCTGGTAACCATACTTCTACTCTCTATCTCCATGAGTTCAATTGTTTTGATTTTTGGATACCACAAGTAAGTGGGAACATGCAATGTTTGTCTTTCTGTGCTGGCTTATTTCACCTAGCATAATGACCTCCAGTTCTATCCATGTTGTTGTAAGTGACAGGATCTCATTCTTTTTTATAGCTGAATAGTACTCCATTGTGTATAGGTACATTTTCTTTATCCATTTATCTGTTGATGGACACTTAGGTTGCTTCCAAATCTTAGCTATTGTGAACAGTGCTGCAAAAAAACATGGGACTGCAGATATCTCTTTCACACAGTGATTTCCTTTCTTTTGGTTATATACCCAGCAGTGGGATTGCTAGATCATATGGTAGCTCTATTTTTAGATTTTTGAGGAACTTCCAAACTGTTCTTCATAGAGGTTGTATCATTTAACATTCCCATCAACAGTGTATGAGGATTTCCTTTTCTCCACAACCTCCTGTCTTTTGGATATAAGCCATTATAAACTGGGGTGAGATGATATCTTGTTGTAGTTTTGATCTGCATTTCTTTGATGACCAATGATGTTGAGCATCTTTTCATATGCCTGTTTGTTATTTATATGTCTTCTTTTGAGAAATGTCTATTTAAATCTTTTCCCATTTTTTAATTGGATACTTAGATTTTTTCATATAGATTGTTTGTGCTCTTTATATATTCTGGTTATTAATCCCTTGTCAGATGGATAGTTTGTAAACATTTCCTCCCATTCCATGGGTTGTCTCTTCACTTTGATTGCAACCTTTGCTGCGCAGAGGCTTTCTAACTTGATGATCCCATTTGTCCATTTTTGCTTTGGTTGCCTGTGCTTGTGGAGTATTACTCAGGAATTTTTTGCCCAGACCAGTTTCCTAGAGAGTTTCTCCAATGTTTCCTTGTAGTAGTTTCATAGTTTGAGGTCTTACATTTAAGTCTTTAATCTATTTTGATTTGATTTTTGTATATGGTGAGCAATAGGGGTCTAGTTTCACTCTTTTGCATACGAATATCCAGTTTTCCCAGCACCATTTATTAAAAAGGCTATATTTTCCCCATTGTATCTTCTTTGTACCCTTGTTGAAAATGAGTTCACTGTAGGTGTGTGGATTTGTTTCTGGATTCTCTATTCTGTTTCATTGGACTACGTGTTTGTTTTTAGACCAGTACCGTGCTGTTTTTGTTACTATTGCTCTGTAGTACAATTTGAAGTCTGGTAACATGATTCCTTCAGTTTTGTTCTTTTTGCTTAGGATAGCTTTGGCTATTCTGCATCTTTTGTGGTTCTATATAAGTTTTAGGATTGTTTTTTCTATTTTTGTAAAGAATGACATTGGTATTTTGATAGGGATTGCATTGAACATTGAATCTGTAGATTGCTTTGGGTAGTAAGGACATTTATACAATATTGATTCTTTCCATCCGTGAACATGGAATATCTTTCCATTTTTGGTGTCCTCTTCAATTTCTTTCATCAATGTTTTTTAGTTTCCATTATAGAGATTTTTCACTTCTTTGGTTAATTCCTAGGTAATTATTTTTTGTGGCTATTGTAAATGGTATTGGTCTTACTTTACAAATTTCTTTTTCAGATTGTTCACTGTTGGCATATAAAATGCTACTGATTTTTGTTGTTGGTTCTAGTAGTTTTTTTGGTGGAGTCTTTAGGTTTTTCCAAATATAGTATCAAATCATCTGCAAACAAGGATAATTTGACTTCTTCCTTTCCAATTTGGATACCCTTTATTTCTTCCTCTTGTCTGATTGCCCTAACCAGGACTTCTATACTATGTTGAGTAACAGTACTGAAAGTGGGCATCCTTGTCATGTTCTACGTCTTAGAAGAAATGCTTTCAGTTTTCCTCCATTCAGTATGATACTAGCTGTGGGTCTGTCATATATGACTTTTATTATGTCATTCTACCTTCTGTCTCTATGATTTTGACTACTCTAAGTACCTCAAAAAGTAGATTCATATAGTATTTATCTTTTTGAGACTGGCTTATTTCACTTAGCAAAATGTCCTCAAGGTCCATCAACATTGTGGCATATTGCAGAATTTCCTTCATTTTTAAGGCTAAGTAATATTCTGTTGCAGGCTATACCACATTTTGCTTATCCATTCATTCATCAAAGGACACAGGTTGCTTGCATGTTTTAGCTATTGCAAATAATGCTGCTGTGAACATGAGTGTACAAATAAATACCTCCGTAAGACCCTGATTTCAATTCCAGTTCTTCTGAGTGTATACCCAGAATTCAAACCCTTTTGATTCTTACTGGTGTTCTTAACCCCTGCCCTTGAGGGATGGCAGCTTTTCCATGGATTAAAGGAAATTCATACTTTGGGCAGGGGTGGGGTAGTGTTCTGGTCTTAGACAAGGAGACTGAAAATCAAGGACTGGAAAAAGTGAGAGGGCCAGTGAATTGTACAGAAAACAGTGAAGTAAAAATGACATTGGTCAACATTTCCTTGTCCTGAATATTGGGTAGGGTTTCCTTTGGGCATGCAGGTAGCTAGTTTATTTTTGTTTGTTTTTGTATACAAGATGATTTCTGTCCTCTCAGAAAGCATGGCTACACAATCTTTTTGTATTTTATTTTATTTTTATTGCGAAGATGGGTATGGCGAGTCTCCCTATATCATCGAGGTTGGTCTTAAACTCCTGGCCTCAAGTGATCCTTGGTCAAGTTGGTCTTAAACTGCCTTGGCCTCACAAAGCTCTGGGATTACAGGCGTGAACCACTATGCCAGCACAATCTTTGTTTATTTCATATAGTACTCAGCTGAGGCTCGCTTCCTTATTTCTCAAGGCATTGCTAAAGCAAAAGGGTGCAGCCATAGAGAAGGAACTCCATGAACAGGAAAATGACCTTAAAGAGAGAAGACCTTATTCAAAATTTTTAATGCAAGTAGAATCAGGAAAAAGCAGATTGGTTATCACAGAAAAATTGATAAGCAGGCCAGGCGTGGTGGCTCACACCTGCAATCCCAGCACATTGGGAGGCCGAGGCAGGTCGATTGCTGGAGCTCAGGAGTTCAAGACCAGCCTGGGCAACATAGTGAAATGTCACCTTTACCAAAAATAAAAATTAAAAAAATTAACTAGGCATGGTGGCACATGCCTGTTGTCCCAGCTACTCAGGAGGCTGAGGTAGGAGGAGGATGGCTTGAGGCCAGGAGGCAGAGGTTACAGTGAGCCGAGATAGCGCCACTGCACTCCAGTCTGGGTGACAGAGCCAGACTGTATCTCAAAAAAAAAAAAAAGAAAGAAAGAAAAAGAAATAAGTGACTCAAAAAACAAGCTCAAAAAAATCTACTGGAATCTATGTTTTTATAATAAAGAGATAAAAGTTATGAGAAAAAAGATAAAACATGAAAAATAGATATGTGACATCCAAAAATATATGTATATTTAGCCACTTCAGAAAGAGAGAACAGAAAGGCCAAAATACAATATTCAGCAATTTAGCATAGATTTCATGGAAAAAAAAAAAAGACTTCAAAATCAGAAATGCATGTGCTTGAATCTGAGCTCTGGTACTTTTTTTTTTTTTTTTTTTGAGATGGAGTTTCACTCTTGTTGCTCAGGCTGAAGTACAATGGCATGATCTCGGCTCATCACAACCTCCACCTCCTGGGTTCAAGTGATTCTCCTGCCTCAGTCTCCCAAGTAGCTGGGATTACAGGCGTGCACCACCACGCCCGGCTAATTTTGTATTTTTAGTAGAGATGGGGTTTCTCCATGTTGGTCAGGCTGGTCTTGAACTCCCAACCTCAGGTGATCCGCCTGCCTCGGCTTCCCAAAGTTCTGGGATTACAGGCGTGAGCCACCGCACCCAGCCCCTCTGGCACTTTTAACTGTGTAAACTTAGGCAACTTCTTACTCTCTGTACTTCAGTTTCTTGGTTTTATGAAAGGGGTTATAATAATCATATTGATCTCTTAGGATACTTGGGAAATTATGTGAGGTGATGTTTGTAAAATATTTGCATAAGGCTAACACATAATAAACAATAAACGACAGCTGGTATGGGATGAATTGTGTCCCCTCAAAATTCCTGTGTTGAAGCCCTAACACCCAGTCCCTCAGAATGTGACTGTATTTGAAGACAGGACCTTCAAAGAAGTAACTAAGTTCAAATGAGGCCAATAGAATGAGTCATAATTCAATCTGACTGGAGAGGTTTTTTAAGAAGAGAAGGTTTGGACACACGAAGAGACACCAGGAGTCCAAGCATGGTGGCTCATACCTGTAATCCCAGCACTTTGGGAAGCCAAGGTGAGTGGATCACCTGAGGTCAGGAGTTCAAGACTAGCCTGGCCAACATGGTGAAACCCTGTCTCTACTAAAATATAAATAATTAGCCAGGCATGGTGGCAGGCACCTATAGTCCCCCCAGCAATTTGGGAGGCTGAGGCAGGAGAATCACTTGAACCTGGAAGGCAGAGGTTGCAGTGAGCCGAAATCATGCCACTGCACTCCAGCCTGGGTGACAGACACTCTATCTTAAAAGAGAGAGAGAGAGTAAGAGAGACACCAGGGATGCCCATGCACAGAGGAAAGACGACAAGAAGACACAGCAGGAAGACAGCCGTTTGCAAGCCAAAGAGAGAGGCCTCAGAAGAAATCAACCCTTCTGACACCTTGATCTTGAACTTCCAGACTCCAGAACTGCGAGAAAATAAATGTCTGTTGTTTAAAGCACACAGTCTGTAGTATTTTGTTATGGCAGCCCTAGTGAACTAATATGTCACTTATTGATATTATTTTTAAATCCAGACGCAAAGCTGAAAACCAAGGTGCTCTTCGTGTTCTATACTAATGAAGGTTCTCAGACCTATCGTGCAGAAGAAGCCAAAATCCACACTCCTTTCCAGTCCTGCACATGGGCTGGCTCGCTACAGAGACCATTGCAGAATGACTCATCCCTTTTATGGATTCAGTATAGGATGCAGAGCTTGGTAGAGACCATCTGACAATTGCTATGAGTCAACAGCAGGGAAGTCCCTGCAATTCTACGACCTGTTCCATTCCCCAGCCCCCAGCTCCTCTGGGCGTGCCAAGACCATGTCACCCCAAAATAACACAGTTCTCCCTTGGTTTCCAAATCATCAGAATTGCCCTCCCATCACCCTCCTGAAGGTCAGAAGGTCAGATTCCATCAAAGACAACCACAGATGTGGTTTTAAAATAGTCCCTTCAGAAGCCCACAATTAAAACCTAATTACATATTCTTGCCAATTAGGGAAGGAGTTGCCCTCTCTAGTGATGGCAGAGTCCCCAAAAATCCATAATCTGAAAAAAGGATGTCTGCTGTCCCCTAACAAACCACTCTCCTTTCAATGGCAGATAGCTTACAAACCTCTGCCATTATTTGTAACCTTGAAGAGCTATTTAATCTCTGACCCTGATGAATTATCTTTAAAATGGTGCTAACAACGCCCACTGTCTGAAGGATCAAATGAGATCATTCAGGGTACTATGCTCACTTCCTGGGTGATAGGTTGTACTCCAAACCTCCGCACCACGCAATATACCCATTTAACAAACCTGTGCATGTACCCCCTGAATCTAAAATAAAAGTTGAAATTATAAAATAGAAAATAAAGATGACAGCCACTTTTTTTAAAATAAGATCATTCATTCATGTATTCAGCCAATATTATTTGAGCTCCTCTCCTGAACTCCTATGCCATTCATTCTTTTTTTTTTTTTTCATTTAACAAATATTTACTGAGCATCTGCTATATACTGCACCCCCTTGAGGATGCAGCAGTGAATCCTATCTAGAGGGTCTCAGCTCTTACGGTTTTCCTTCTAGGTGGAACACAAGGAACAAGTAGTTAGATAAACCAGATCATGTCAGACAACGATAAGCTATATCTGAAACAAGACACAGTAATGGGATAGAAAGTAATAAGGGAGTACATTAGAGGTTGTGTTTGTTGTGGAAGGCTTCTCAGAGACCTGAATGTCAAGCTGGCCCTGGGAAGATGGGAAAGAACATGTTGCCAGAAGGCAAAGGGAACGACCAGTGCGTAGATTCTAGAAGGAGAGATGTATTTAAGGGGCAGAAAGAAGGGCAGTCAGGGAGAGGGTGAGGAGATCAGGGTTAGATTGGAGATGTGGTAGAGACCAGAACATCAGAGCTATGTATCTCCCTGGGTCGCAGGTCTCAGAAGACATGAAAAGTACTCAACACAGAGCAAATAACTAAAATATCAGATACTTAACCTCAGTGAAGACAGAGGATACAGCCGGGAGCAGTGGCTCATGCCTGTAGTCCCAGAACTTTGGGAGACTGAGGCAGGTGGATCACCTGAGGTCAGGAGTTCAAGACCAGCCTGGCCAACATGGTGAAACCCCATTTCTATTAAAAATACAAAAAAATTAGCCGGGCATGGTGGGGCACGCCTGTAGTCCCAACTACTCAGGAGCCTGAGGCAAGAGAATTGCTTGAACCCGGGCGGTGGAGGTTACAGTGAGCCAAGGTTGTGCCACTGTACTCCAGCCTAAGCGACAGAGCAAGACTCCATCTCAATTAAAAAAAAAAAAAAGAGGATAAATGTTCAGAGATGAGATCTGAGAGAAAGGTAGGGGCCAAATCAGACAGGGAATCCCTGGCTGTGGTCACACTTTTTGATTTAATTCAGAATGTAATGCAGTGGAGAGTTTTTTCTTCTTCTTCTTCTCCTTCTTCTTCTTCTTCTTCTTCTTCTTTCTTCTTCTTCTTTCTTCTTCTTCTCTTCCCTTTCTTCTTTTTCTTCTTCTTTTTTTTTTTAAGAGGTGGGGTCTCTGTCTCTCTCCCCTAGGTTGGAGTGCAGTAAAGTGATCCTAGCTCACTGCAGCCTCAAACTCCCGGCCTGTAATGCAGTAGTTCTTAACATTGACTGCACTGGGAATCATTCAGGAAACTGACAAATACTGATGTCTGGGCTGCAGCCTCACCGATTCTGATATAGTTGGTCTCGGGGGCAGCCTGGGCATTTGGGGGTAATTTAAATCTCTCCCATGATTCCAATGGGCAGCCAAAGTTGAGAAGCCACGAGAGAAAAGTGGTGAACAGGAGAGTGACATGATCTGAATTCTCTTTAAGAGAGATCTCTGTGGACAAATATGGTGGCTCATGCCTGTAATCCCAGCACTTTGGGAGGCTGAGGCAAGAGGATCAGTTGAGGCCAGGAGTTTGAGACCACCCTGGGCAACACAGCAAGACCCCGTCCCTACAAAAAAAAAAGAGAGAGAGAGAGAAAGAAAGAAATCACTCTGGCTGCCACATAGGTACAAGACGTTCCCACACAATCTCCAATGTTTTCTTCCTTCTCTCCTCGCTTCCTGACGACCCTCAGAAATTTGAAATTGCTGAACATTGCAAAGAGAAAGCCCAACCAGATATTGAGAAGTGAGTATCCCACCGTTTCTGTCTCCAGCTAGTGACTTTTTCCCTTTCTCTGTTTCCGGAATTGTTCACCCATCCCCTCCTAGGACTTGCAGCCTCCTCTCCTACATTTTCCAAATCCAAACTTTGCACCTTCTTTGACAGCCCTGAGGACCACAGCCCCCAGGAGAGCAACTCCAAGGAACATTCAGAAGCAAGTTGGTGAGTTTATTTTGATGAAATACAATAATTAGTGTGCTTAGCAGCTGTTGCTATTTAAAATAAGAAAAACCTGGGCTTGAATTTAAACTGTTTGGTAAAAGCATGTGCCCCACCAGTCTGGTTCAACAAAATCAGACATTATGAAATCCGCAAAAGAAGTGGAGCTTGTTACAGGAAGTTAAGATGCAAATCATATTTTGTTTCAAATGAGCCCAATGAATGCATAATTTTCCACAAAGAAATACTTTTGTGTCAGGATCCTTTTACCAAGAACTGAAGTTCTTGGGCTGCAGCTGTTAGCAGTGTCTGATTGTCCATTTCATTCTGCAGGGAGTTCTGCCTTTCTAAGGAAGATTTGGAGCAAAGATAGGAAGAGGACAGAGCTACTCTCTCTCATCAATTGCCTTCCAGAATATTCTCTGTGAGATTTCCCTGTGCTTCCAGATGAAGGAGCACCAGAAACTTCATCCCAAAAGGTAGCTCCTTGTTATAATGCATATTTTGAATTAAAGATCCTTAAGACATCAAAAGACGCTGTTAGAGACTTTTCCCTTAGCTACGTATGAACTAGACAGAACTTGGCCAGGTGCGGTGGCTCATGCCTGTAACCACAGCACTTTGGGAGGCCGAGGAGGGCAGATTACCTGAGGTCAGGAGTTCAAGACCACCCTGGGCAACATGGTGAAACCCTGTCTCTGCTAAAATACAAAAAATTAGCTGGGCATGGTGTCCCAGCTACTCAGGAGGCTGAGGCAAGAGAACCACTTGAACCTGGAAGGCGGAGGTTGCGGTGAGCCAAGATCACGACACTGACTCCAGCTTGGGATACGGAGTGAGACTCTGTCTCAAAAACAAACAAACAAAAAGGACTAGACAGACCCTGCAGGAAGAAGAATTTTTCTTCCTTTGCTTCCCTATCTTATTGTCTATTGCACAAAAGAAGACCAAGAATGTAACCACACCTAAACAGACCCTTTCACAGGATAATGTCTGTCTGCCTCTCAGGCTCATTCAATTGCCAAAGAGAACTATTCACAAATTAATCTTTGTTCCATTCATTCCTCCTAGTAATCATTTATTGCCCATTAACAGAATTATCTATGTTCCCCATCTCTCCTCTCGCCTCTGAAACAGGCTATGGTAGGTATCTGGGCCTCATTGAGATATTGGGTAATCACTCCATAATTTTTACCCCACGCATAATAAATTTGTATACCTTTTCCCTTATTAATCTGATTTTTGTCAATGAATCTTCCAAGGACAACGGGGAAGTTTTCGCTTCATGCCTACATAGACCACCACGCTTGTCCTCAGAATTTGCAGAGACCAGGTGT
The DNA here is from genome assembly GCF_028885655.2 of Pongo abelii. Lineage (NCBI taxonomy): Eukaryota > Metazoa > Chordata > Mammalia > Primates > Hominidae > Pongo > Pongo abelii. Next base: position 27,530,560 of record NC_072003.2, read on the forward strand.
GGTGGCTAATGCCTGTAATCCCAGCACTTTGGGAAGCTGAAGTGGGAGGATCATTTGAGCCCAGGAGTTTGAGACCAGCCTGGGCAACAGAGCGAGACCCCATCTCTGCAAAAATAATTTAAAAATTCGGCAAGGCACGGTGGCATGACCCTGTATTCCCAGCTATCGGAGGGCTGAGGTGGGAGGATCCCTAGTGCCCAGGAGTTAGAGGCTACAGTGAGCTATGATCATGTTACTGTACTCCAGCTTGGGCAACAGAATGAGACTCTGTCTTAAACACAGAAAGAAAAAGAAAAGAATTTGCAGAAACTGGATGTCAAATTGAATCAACAACTACTCCCAAAGTATTATTCATTCAGAAGAGGCTTTTTCCCTTCTTCCCTAGCGCCTTCTCTAAGCTTGGGGTCATTAATTTTATTTGTCAAGAGTCTTTTGATTTCAAGTGGAAGAAGCACAATTCAAACTAAATAAACAAACAGAAAAGGCAGGAGAGGAATTATTTGTTCTTGTAGCTGCAAAGTCCAAGTATGATTTGGCTTCAGGCATACTGGGTCCACGTTGAGGGGGCAGGAGAAGGAACCCGTCATGGACAAGTAAAAGGATTAACAAGCAGCCCTCTGGGCCCAGGATTCGTTGCCATGGATTTGCAACGCACCAGTTTTCAAGTTGTGCAATTTTCTTCAGGTATAGACGCAGAAATGGCTGATTGAGGAATTTGAATTGAGTTTAGCTTGACACATATGGTTAAAAAAAAAACTAGAAGTCAAGAAATATAAGAGAAATGACCATTCGGATGACCTCCCCCAAGATGGGCCTAAGTTGAGAAGGGGATGAAACCACTTTTACAAAAATTATGACAGTGTTGGCTGGCTGCGGTGGCTCACACCTGTAATCTCAGCATTTTGGGAGGCCAAGGCAGGCAGATCATTTGAGGTCAGGAGTTCAAGACCAGCCCGGCCAACATGGTGAAACCTCGTCTCCACTAAAAATACAAAAATTAGCCAGGTGTGGTGCTCATGCCTGTGGTCTCAGCTACTCAGGAGGCTGAGGCATAAGAATCGCTTGATCCCAGGGGGCAGAGGTTGTAGTAAGCCAAGATCACACCACTGCACTCCAGGCTGGGTGACACAGCAAGACTCTGTCTCAAAAAAAAAAAAAAAAAAAAAAAAATTATGGCACAGAGAAATCTGACATGGGGCTGGGCAAATGACTCACACCTGTAGTCCCAGCACTTTAAGAGGCCAAAGAATGAGGATCACCGGAACCCAGGAGTTTGAGACCAGCCTGGGCAATATGGTGAAACCTCGTCTCTACAAAAATTAGCCAGGTGTGGTAGCATGCACCTGTAGTCCCAGCTACCGATACAGAAAAACTGGGCTCCTGGCTAAACCTCACCCTTAAGCCTGGAACCATGCCCCTAAGTGAAACAGCTTACTCTGTTTTTACTGCCCAAAGGTTGCCTTTTTGGCCTGCCATGCCCCTATCCTGGGCCCTTAAAAAGACCAGCTGGCAGAGCAACACAAACAGCTAATGCAAGCATTCGTGGATGCAAGGCTGAGCATCGGGGATATAAGCAGCTGAGCACCAGAGACTACAGATAGACGCAGCTATCTATCTCCTTTCCAACTCCCCATTCTGCTGAGAGCCACATCCATTGCCCAATAAAATCCTCTGCATATACTATCCTTCAATCAGTCTGAGTGACCTGATTCTTCCTGGACACCAAACAAGAACTCAGGTGTCAAAAAGGGCAGGTGCAGAAGGCTGTCACCCTGACCCTTAATGGACTGTTAACACTTAGCCATCCACAGACTGCAGGCTGAGTGAAACAAGCCACTGCAGTTCCCGCCCACAAAGGGGACCAAGGGAACAATCCTGTCTCACTGCTTGGGAGGCTGAGGTTGGAGGATCACTTGAGCCCAGAGCTGGGCATGGTGGTTCACATCTGTAATCCCAGCACTTTGAGAGGCCAAGGCAGGTGGATCACTTGAAGTCAGGAGTTCGAGACCAGCCTGGCCAACGTGATGAAACCCCATCTCTACTAAAAATACAAAAATTTGCCAGGTGTGATGGAATGCCTGTAATCCCAGCTACTTGGGAGGCTGAGGCAAGAGAATCACTTGAACTCAGGAGGTGGAGGTTGCAGTGAGCTGAGGTGGAGCCACTGCACTCTGGCCTGGGTGACAGAGCGAGACTCAGTCTCAAAAAATAAAATAAAATTAAATTAAATAAAAACATAGATCCTACTTGAGAGAGAGAAGAAAAAGATGTAGGAAGAGGAGGCAATAGATGGGAAGGATGAGCGAGACAAGAGAATTAAGTGCACCAGAAGTTTTGAGTGGGGTAGAGGAAAAGAGATAAGGAACTTCCATAAGGTGCAGAATCTTGGGAAGAGAGAGGAGAAAAGGTCGTTGCTATGATTTGAATGTTGTCTCCTCCAAATTTCATGTTGAAATTTGGCCCTCAATGTTGGAAGTGGAGCCCATTGGGAGCTGTTGGATCATAGTGGGCAGATCCCTCATAAAAGGCTTAGTGCCATTCTATTGGTAATGAGTGAGTTCTAGTTCTAGTAGTTCCTGGGAAAGCTGATTGTTTAAAAGAGCCTGGTTGGGATGTGGTAAGAGGGAGAAAAGAAAAAGGAAAAAAAAAAAGCCTGGGACCTCTCCTCACTCTCTTTCTCTATTGCTTTCTCTCTTGTCATGTAACATCTGCAAGCACCATTCCTCTTCCCGTTCCACCATGAGTGGAAGTAGCCTGAATCCCTCACCAGAAGCTAATGCTGGCATCATGCTTCTTATACAGTGTGCAGAAACACGAGCCAAATAAACCTCTTTTCTTTGTAAATCATCCAACCTCGAATATTCCTTTATAGCAATACAAACAGATTAAGACAGATGTTTAGGAAGTCTTCCTCTATATTGTGTGGTGTACAGCAGTCTCCTGTTATCAGCAGGATACATGTTTCAGGACCCCTGTAGATGCCTGAAATTGCAAATAGTACTGAACTCTGTCTATATCATGTTTTTCTTCTATACATACATCTATATAGTAAAGGAATGGGGACATTTATGTGCCTGTGGAAAGAGCACCAGGAATAGGGGCTCCAACACCCCCTCTTCTGGCTGGGAATAAGGTGGGATGCAGGGAATGAACAACCCAGATTTGCAAGAGCTGCAAGGGGAAGCAATATTGTCAAGGAGAGTCAAGTTTCCCTTAGGACAGACTCATGGAGTGGTTGTAGATGCTTACCTTGGAAATGAGCACAGAGAGAAGACTTAAGAGGGAGGGGAAAGTGAGGAGTTTGGGTCAGCAAAGCAGATGAGAGAGTTGGCTCTTCGGATGGCTGGCTCCTTCCCAGTGGCTGTTACCTCCTTGATCTTACCTCAGCCCTGCCTGCCCAGGTCCTATACAGCATTTATTCCTGTTTATTTCCATCAGAGTACTCAATCCAAAATGGCACTGTGTTTTTAATTTGTTTATTGTCTGGTCCTCCAGTTGGCAACCACCACCACCACCACAAGAATGTAAACTCCATGAAAGCAGGGACCATGTCTGAATAAATATATGTTGAATGAATTCATTAATGAACAGATGGATGGACGGACGGATGGACGGATGGAAGGATGGATGGATGGATGGATGAATAAGTAGTGCTCTGAGGGTGGGAGGATAGAAAAGCAGAGATATGGCTGGGTGTGGTGGCTTATACCTGTGATCCCAGCACTTTGGGGGACTGAGGCCAGAGGATCACTTGAGCCCAGGAATTCAAGACCAGCCTGGACAACATGGTGAGACCCTGTCTGTACTAAAAATTTTAAAATTAACTGGGCATGGTGGCGAGCACCTGTAGTCCCAGCTACTTGGAAGGTTGAGGTGGGAGGATCACTTGAGCCTGGGAGGTCGAGGGTGCAGTAAGCTGTGATCATGCCACTGCACTCCAGCCTGAGTGACAGAGTGAGACCGTGTCTCAAATGAAAAATAAAAATAAAAAGGCACAGATATCCACAAAGTTTCCACATTTGCCAAGGTGCCCTGAGTTAAAGGGATGTGCGCCCTGGTGTGATTAGCTTCTGTAGTGTTATGATACGTATTGGTTTTCATCCATGGTTCCTGGCTCCTAACTCCCACAGCCTTTGCTACAGTGATTTGTGGTCATGTTGGGTGTGCTAGGCCCCAGCGGCAGGCCTTTGGCCTTCTCCCTACCCTCCTTTCACCTGCTCCAAGGCAGGACTCTAATGTTACCCGCCTTTCTGATTGTGGGTCTTAAGACCCTCCCATTAGAGGGTCCCACCCTATACTCTGGGGGAAGGAATGCTGACGTCATGAAGCTTCCATAAAAAAGCAAGAAGACTGGGTTCAGACAGCTTCTAGATAGCTGACCACGTGGAGGTTCCTGGAGGATGCTGCACTCAGGGAGGGCATGGAAGCTTCCCGCCCCTTCCTCCATAGCTCGCACTATGTATCTCTTCATCTGTATCCTTTGAAATATCCTTTATCACAAATGGCAAATGTAAGTAAGTGTTTCCCTGAGTTCAGTGAATCATGGAAACCCCAACTTGGAGTTCCAGAGGCCAGACTTGCAACTAGTGTGGTAGGGGGGCAGTACTGGGGACGGAGCCTGGGATCTGACACTATCTCCAGGTAGATAGTGAACGAACTGAATTAGAGGACACCCAGCTGGGGTCCACTGCTTGGTGTGTGGGGAAAAAAAACCCACACATTTTGTCACAGAAGTCTTCTTCTGTGTTGATGATTGTTGTAGCGTGAGAGTAGAGGAAAAGTGCAGTTTGTGGAGAGTTTTCCCTACAAAGCTTTCCACAAGATGGAGACGTGGTGCCTGGAGCCTCCCAATTTATTCCTATGGACAGATCTCTCCTGGCCTTGTTGCTGTGCCCTGGGAAGTTCTCCTTGAGAGATGCTTGCCTAAATCCGCACTCCTGCAACGAGATTTGTTAGCTCCAAGTTCTAGCCTAAAAATACTCCTCTCTGATATCAAGGACAAAATTTATAAACACAAAAGTGGTTATTACGGCTTAATCACAGGCTTGGTGGTAGTGACTCTTGGCAATCTCTCTAGGGTATTAACAAGAGCAGAGTAAATATGTCATGTAGGTGGTATTTTTAGTCTCATCCACCCTTCCGACCCAAATGGGAACATCCCTACAGAAGGTTCTTGCGACTTCCTGGGCCCCATCCCAGCCTTTGCTGCTCCGAAACCATAGTCATGCATGCTATGGTGGCAGCCATGAAGTTCAGTAACAAGAGGGGGCAGGTGGGTGCTGCCTGGGACCCATCTCTTTCCTTGTCAGATGGGCACCAAAGTCCTGGTCCCAATAGGCTAATCTATGCTTCCTGATTTCAGTGACTGAGTCACGTTCCTTTGTAACCATGAGACCAGCCCAAACTGGGCCTACTCTGTTTATAAGCAAATGTGGAGTTGTCTTTTAGATGTAACAGAGCCAAAAGCTGCAAGTCAGGCAGGCTGGGCATATGCAATAGAAAAAGCTTTGACAACACCAAGAACCAACAATTCCTCACCTTTGGAACCAAGAAGACTGGGACATGGCTGAAACCTGAACACCAGAACTCTTCAAAAGCAAGGGTTCCACTGGCTGGAAAGATCTGGGCCAAAATCAGCCTCAACATATCTTTTTTTTTTTTTTTTTTTTTTTTTTTTGAGGCAGATTCTCACTCTGTCACCCAGGCTGGAGTGCAATGGCATGATCTCGGCTCACTACAACCTCGGCCTCTTGGGTTCAAGCAATTCTCCTGTCTCAGACTCCTGAGTAGCTGGGATTACAGGTGTGTGCCACCATGCCCAGCTAATTTGTGTTTTTTTAGTAGAGACAGGGTTTTACCATTTTGGTCGGGCTGGTCTCGAATTCCTGACCTCAGGTGATCCACCCACCTCAGCCTCCCAAAGTGATGGGATTATAGGCGTGAGCCACCACGCCCAGCCCAACCTCAACATATCTTACTATAAATGGTCAAATTTGAAGCCTTCCAATCAGACCCTGCCAAGCTAGCATTCCTAAATCTTTTCCCTTGTCTTCTGATTCTTTAAAACTTGTCCCAGACCCCAAATCAGGGAGGCAGATTTTTTTTTTTTTTTTGAGACAGGATCTTGCTGTATCACCCAGGCTGGAGTGCAGTGGCATAATCACGGCTCACTGCAGCCTCGACCTCCCAGGCTCAAGCGATCCTCCCTCCTCAGCCTCCCAAGTAACTGGGACTATAGGTGCATAACACCACACCCTGCTATTTTTTATTTTTTATAGAGACAGGGTTTCACTATGTTGTCCTGGCTGGTCTCGAACTTCTAGCCTCAAGAGATCCTCCCATCTCAGCCTCCCAAAGTTCTGGAATTACAGACGTGAGCCACTGCACCTAGCCCTAGGGGGACAGATTTGAGCCTGACTCCTGTCTCCTTGCTGGCCGGTTTCACAGTAAAGTCTTTCTTTTCTCAAATTCTGGTGCCACAGTTATTGGCTTCCATGCACATCAGGCTGCAAGCCCATTTGCTCAATAACACCTTCACAGGGGGAGGCGCAGCTGAGAGTTACATGTATCTCATGGGAATAAAAAAAGCCCGTCTTCTAAAAATCCTCTTTCTGCCAACTCTCATCCCCAGCATTGGCAGCACTGAAAAAAAGAAAAAACAAATAATCTCCGACTGAGCCCTAGAGCCATGAGCCTAACTAAAAGAGTTTTCCGAGCTACATCTTTTCTATTCAGTGCCAGAAGGCTTTAAACATGAAATTTACACTCCATTCTGAAGGGTGGGCTCTAGGGTAGGTATTAAACTGGTCAGGGCTGGGGTCAGGGACTAGACTGTCTCTCCCCACACCCTCTGGATGTGGAGGGCATGTTTTGTCAATACTTGCAATGAACCAGGCACCCTGCTAAATGCTTTATGTGTATCATTTCGTTCAGTCCTCACAACGGCCCTATGAAGCAGTTACTGATATTCTCTTTTTTTTTTTGAAGACAGAGTCCTACTCTGTCACCTGGGCTGGAGTGCAGTAGTGCGATCTTGGTTCACTGCAACCTCCACCTCCCGGGTTCAGGAGATTCTTGTGCCTCAGCCTCTGGAGTAGCTGGGATTACAGGCGCATGCCACCATGTCTGGCTACTTTTTAGTATTTTTAGTAGAGGAGGGATTTCACCATGTTGCACAGTCTGGTCTCCAACTCCTGGCCTCAAGTGATCCACCCACTTCAGCCTCCCAAAGTGCTGGGATTACAGGGGTGAGCCACCATGCCCAGCCTCTCCTCTTTTTGTAACTGTTGTTATATGACCTTCCCAGGGTCATATAATAAGGGGCATTTTGAACCTGGACAAACTCCCTCTGAGCCTCTGCTCTTACCTATGAAGTAGATTTATCTGAGCCCCCCTATAGATTTTCCCCTATAGTTTACGGTCTATAGAAGCCATCCCCAACCTCTCTGGCAACCAGGACCAGTTTCATGGAAGACAATTTTTCCATGGACAGCAGGGAGGGAGATGGTTGGTTTGGGGATAATTCAAGCACATTATGTTGAATGTGCATTTTATTTCTATTATTATCACATTGTAATATATAATAAAATAATTATACAACTCACCATAATGTAGAATCAGTGGAAGCCCTGAGCTTGTTTTCCTGCAACTAGATGGTCCCATTCAGGGGTTGTGAGAGACAGTGACAGATCATCAGGCATTAGATTCTCATAAGGAGCACGCCACCTAGACCCTCACATGCGCAGTTCACAATAAGGTTCTCACGCCTATGAGAATCTAATGCCTCCACTGATCTGACAGGAGATGGAGCTTAGACAGTAATGCTGGTTCACCGAGCTCACTTCCTGCCATGCAACCCACTTCCTAACAGGCCATGGTCTGTGACCCCAGGGGTTGGGGACCCCCGGTCTATAGAATTTGTTGTTTCCAGCCCTACCTCAAAAATTAACCTCACTTTTGCTTGTTTTCATTTGGGAAACCGTAATATTGTGATGTAATAAGAAATACATACTTGGTCTTTCTCCCCAGTTCCTGGTACAAGAGCTTCCTGTAATTTCCTGAGTGACAGACTGTTAGGGGCATCTGTTGTTATTCATAGTAAGGTCCTTTCAACCACACCTGAGTATATGCTAATGGTATATGCAAATGACTCAAGGAGGGGTCCCCTAGACAGCTTCAGGCTTGGGGCTGGTTGCCAGAGGAATCACATCCGTGTGATTAGAAGTTTGGAACTTTCAGGCCGGGTGCGGTGGCTTATGCCTGTAATCCCAGCACTTTGGGAGGCTGAGGCAGGTGGATCACCTGAGGTCAGGCATTCGGGATCAGCCTGGCCCACATGGTGGAAACCCCATCTCTACTAAAAATCCAAAAATTAGCAGGGCATGGTGGCGGGTGCCTGTAATCCCAGCTATTTGGGAGGCTGAGGCAGGACAATTGCTTAAACCCGGGAGGCAGAGGTTGCAGTGAGCCAAGACCGTGACATTGCACTCCAGCCCAGGCAACGAGAGCAAAACTCTGTCTCAAAAAAAAAAAAAAAAAAAAAGTTTGGAACTTTCAGCCCCACTCCCACAACCTTCAGGGAGGAAAGAGAGGCTGGAAAGGGAGCCAGTCACCAATGGCCAGTGATTTAACCAATTATGCCTGCAGGATTAAGCCTCCACCCAAAACACCCCTGAACAGTGGGATCTGTACAGCTCCCAGGTTGGTGAACACACTGACATGCTGGGAGGGTGATGTGCCCAGAGAGGGCATGGAAGTGCCACACACCTCTCCTAGGCCTTGCTCTGTGGACCTCTTCCATCTGGCTGTTCCTGAGGGTTTTTTAAAATAATAAATTGTTAATCTAGTAAGCACACTGTTTTCCTGATTTCTGTGAGCCATTCTAGCAAATTATTGAACCCAAGGAGTAACCTTAGAGCTGGTTGGTTAGAAGTACTGAGGAGCCAGGCGCGGTGGCTCATGCCTGTAATCCAAGCACTTTGGGAGGCCCAAATGGAAAGATCACTTGAGGCCAGGAGTTCAAGACCAGCCTGGGCAACATAAAAAGACACCATCTCTATAAAAAATTTAAAAGTTAGCCAAGTATAGTAGTACGCATCTGTGGTCCCAGATACTCGGGAGGCTGAAGGGGAAGGATTGCTTGAGCCTGGGAGTTCAAGGCTGCAGTGAGCTATGATCATACCATTGCACTCCAGCCTGGGCAACAGAGTGAGATCCTGTCTCAAAAAAAAAAAAGTACTGGAGCTCCAGGATTGGCATCGGAAGTGAGGGTGGTCTTGTGAGACTGCGCTGTTAACCTGTGGGGTCTGATGCGTAAACTAAAATAAAATCCTAAGTCTCCCACTGATTGAACAGACCTCCTCTTGGCCAAAAGGACCCCAAAGAAACCTTAAAAACTCAGTTTCTGGCTGGGCGCAATGGCTCACACCTGTAATCCCAGCACTTTGGGAGGCCGAGGCGGGTGGATCACGAGGTCAGGAGATCGAGACCAACCTGGCTAACTTGGTGAAACCCCGTCTCTACTAAAAAATAAAAAAAAATAGCCAGGCGTGGTGGCGGGAACCTGTAGTCCCAGCTATTTGGGAGGCTGAGGCAGGAGAATGGCGTGAACCCGGGAGGCGGAGCTTGCATTAAGCCGAGATCGAGCCACTGCATTCCAGCCTGGGCGACAGAGCAAGACTCCATCTCAAAAAAAAAAAAAAAAAACCCTCAGTTTCTGGCTGGGCACGGTGGCTCACACCTGTAATCACAGCACTTTGGGAGGCCAAGGCAGATGGATCACCTGAGGTCAGGAGTTGGAGACCTGCCTGGCCAACATGGTGAAACCCTCTCTACTAGAAATACCAAAAAAAAAAAAAAAAATTAGTCGGGCATGGCTGCGGACACCTGTAATCCCAGCTACTCAGGAGGCTGAGGCAGGAGAATTGCTTGAACCCAGAAGGCGGAGGTTGCAGTGAGCCGAGATTGTGCCACTGCACTCCAGCCTGGGCAACAATTGTGAAACTCTGTCTCAAAAAACAAACAAACAAACAAACTCAGTTCTGGCCATGATGCGAAAGGGTTGGAAACACCTCGTTATGCACTCTCCCTTTCAGGGTTTAGATACAACACCTGACAAACATTAATGTTAAGCTACAGACCATTAAGACTGATGGAACAGACTCTTTGTGGCAATAAGATACCAAAGTATAATCAGGACCAAAGGCCACGCAGGGCAAGGGTTTAATCATGCCCGCAGGCCATCAATGTTGCTACATAGCATCCTTAACTGAAAACCCTTGTTTCTGCTGACTCCAGGTTTTTGCCAGAGCCTTACGTCTTTAACCAATTGCAAATTAAAGAATCTCTGCATCTTCCTGTAAGATGTAAGCCCTTGCGTTAAGATGTCCCAACTTTTTAAGCCAAACCTATGTAAAACCTCCATGTATTGATTTATGTCTTTGCCTGTAACTCTTGCCTCCTTACAATTTTAAAACCAAACTGTAATTTGACCACCTCAGGATCCCTTACTCCAGGCTTCTTGGGTTTGGGTTTTCCCTGAGCCACTCATATTGGCTCAGAATAAACCTCTTTAAAATATTTTACAAAATTTTATTTTTTTATTAACAGAGGTTAACTCCTGGTACATAGTGTCAGAATTGAATTACACTGTAGGACACCCAGTGGGTGTAAGAGAATTGGTTGACAGGAGAAAAAGCCCCTGGACATTTGGTGTCAGAAGAGTTTTGTGGGTTAGTAGGAACAAACTTCTCTTCCATTAACAATATATGATTCTGGCCTGGTGCAGTGGCTCATGCCTGCAATCCCAGCACTTTGGGAGGCCGAGGCTGGCAGACCACCTAAGGTCAAGAGTTCAAGACCAGCCTGGCCAACATGGTGAAACCCTGTCTCTGCTAAAAATACAAAAATTAGCCAGGTGTGGTGGCATGTGCCTGTAGTCCCAGCTACTCAGGAGGCTGGGACAGGAGAATCACTCGAACCCAGGAGGCAGAGGTTGCAGTGAGCCGAGATTTTGCCACTGCACTCCAGCCTGGGCAACAGAGCAAGATCTGTCTCAAAAAAAAACCAAAAAACCAAAACCAAAACAAAAACAAAAAACCAACCAAACAAACAAACAAAAAAAATGTGGTTCTGGTGAGGTTGACTCTACCCTCATCTACAGAGGTGGCCCTTGACTCAGGCCTAGCCAGTCAGAGCCTTGCATTCTTCCAACTCCAGTAGGATTAGCGGGATTTGTTCCAGGGATGGGTGTGTGGTCATATAGAAGCCAAAACAAATCCTTGAGGCCCTTCACTGGCTTGCAGGATGACCTTGGGTGAGTCATTTACCTCTGTGGCTGTCTATTTTAGGAATGTGGCACTGGGTCAGTGCTACATCCACTGTGGACTAAGGCAGCATCAACATCACCTGGTGTTTAATAGAGATACAAATTATTGATCCAGCGTGGCGGCTCACACCTGTAATCCCAGCATTTTGAGAGGCCAAGGCGGGTGGATCACCTGAGGTCAGGAGTTGGAGACCGGCCTGGCCAACATGGTAAAACTCTGTCTCCACTAAAACTACAAAAATTTGCTGGGAGTGGTGGCATGTGCCTGTAATCCCAGCTACCTGGGAGGCTGAAGCAGGAGAATCGCTTGAACTCGGGAGGCGGAAGCTGCAGTGAGCAGAGATCGCGCCATTGTACTCCAGCCTGGGCAACAGAGCGAGACTCCTTCTGAAAGAAAAAAAGAGATACAAATTCTTGGGCCCCTCCCAGACCCTTTTAATCTGGTCTGGGAGAATTTGTCTCCCTTGGGCCTCCTGCCAAGACTTTCTTGGGAAGAAGCCCAGTAATTTTACACTTTAACAAACCTTGAGGAGATTTCGATGCACGCTGAAGTTTGAGAAGCACTGGATTAGCTGGTCCCTGAGTATCTGAGTCTATTAATCGTTGTGTAAAAAAAGAAATCAGAAAAATCAGACAAGGGCTGATCCAGCACTGACAACCATTCTTTTTTCCTCTTTCTTTTCTCTTTCATTTTCACTCACGATTGCCTCGCGTTTTCTTTTTCTTTTTTTCTTTTTTTTTTTTTTTGAGACAGGGTCTTGCTCTGTCACCCAGGCTGGAGTGCAGTGGCATGATCTCAGCTCACTGCAACCTCCGCCTCCCAAGTTCAAGTGATTCTTCTGCCTCAGCCTCCTGAGTAGCTGGGACTACAGGCAGGTGCCACCATGCCTGGCTGATTTTTTGTATTTTTAGACAGAGTTTCACCATGTTGGCCAGGCTGGTCTGGAACTCTTGACTCAAGTGATTCACTCGCCTCAGCCTCCCAAAGTGCTGGGATTGCAGGTGTGAGCCACTGCTGGCCTTTTTCTTACTTAGCTTTTAAAAATAGAGATAGGATCTCACTATGTTGCCCAGGCTAGTCTCAAACTCCTGGTCTCAAGTGATCTTCCCACCTCAGTGCTGGGATTACAGGCATGAGCCACCACTCCTGGCTGACCTCCTGTTTCATCTCAGAGGCTTTCCCATGCCACTCTTGGGCAACAGGAAATGTAAAGAGAGTTTCATGCCCTCTTTGCATGGCCACGACTAAGCCACAATAGACTGGAGAATGCAAGCAAGAACTGTGTCTGGGTTTTTTGTTTGTTTTAATAAAGGCAGGGTCTCACTCTGTCACCCAGGCTGTAGTGCAGTGGCATGATCCCGGCTTACTGCAGCCTCAAACTCCTGGTCTCAAGCAATCTTCCTGCCTCAGCATCCTGAGTAGCTGAGACTACAGGCACACACCACCACGCTCAGCAATTTAAGTTTTTTTGGTTTTGTTTGTTTGCTTGTTTGTGTGTTTGTTTGTTTTTGAGATGGAGTTTCGTTCTTGTTGCCCAGGCTGGAGTGCAATGGCGCAATTTTGGCTCACCACAACCTCCGCCTCCCAGGTTCAAGCAATTCTCCTGCCTCAGCCTCCCGAGTAGCTGGGATTACAAGCATGCGCAACCACACCTGGCTAATTTTTGTATTTATAGTAGAGACAGGGTTTCTCCATGTTGGTCAGGTTGGTCTCAAACTCCCAACCTCAGGTGATCCACCCACCCCAGCCTCCCAAAGTGCTGAGATTACAGGTGTGAGCCACCGCACCCAGCCTTTAAAATTTTAGTTTAGAGAGGGGGTCTCACTAAGCCAATTTTCAACTCCTGGGTTCAAGCAATCCTCTTGCCTCAGCCTCCTAAAGTGCTGGGATGACAGGCATGAGCCACGGCACCAGACCAAGAACTGCATCTGTTGGTTCATGGCTATATCCAGTGCCTGGCATATGCATGGTCTTCATTAAGTATTTGTTGAATGCCCTGGGCGCTGTGGCACACGCCTATAATCCTAGCACTTTGAGAGGCCAAGGAGGGTGGATCATTTGAGGTCAGGAATCCAAGACCAGCCTGGCCAACATGGTGAAACCCTGTCTCTACTAAAACTACAAAAATTAGCTGAGTGTGGTGGCACATGTGTGTTGTCCGAGCTACTCAGGAGGCTGAGGCAGAAGAATCGCTTGAACCTGGGAGGTGGAGGTTGTAGTGAGCCAAGATCACACCACTGCACTCTAGCCTTGGCAACAGAGCAAAACTCTGTCTCAAAAAAAAAAAGTATTTGTTGAATGAACAAGTGAGGCCTGCCTTTTTCCTGAGGGCCCCTAGAGAAACAGAGAAATGCCCATACACCTGTCCTGGAGTGTATATTAATTTGCTCAGGCTGCCATAACAAAATACCACAGACTGCATAGTTTAAACAACAGAAATTTATTTTCTCACAGTTCTGGAGGTGGGAAAGTCCAAGATCAAGGTCTGGCAGGGATGGGTTTCCCATGAGAGCTCTCTTCCTGCCTTACAAATGGCTCCTTCTCACTGTGTCCTCACAGGGCCTTTCCTCAGCAAGTGCATTTGGAGAGAGAGTGAGGTGTCTGGTGTCTCTTCTTTTTCTATTATTTTTTATTTTTTTAATTTTAATTTTTATTATTTTTTGAGTTGGAGTCTCACTCTGTCGCCCAGGCTGGCGTGTGGTGGCGCAGTCTCGGCTGGCTGCAACCTCTGCCTCCCAGGTTCAAGCGATTCTCCTGTCTCAGCTTCCCAAGTAGCTGGGACTACAGGTGCGTACCACACCTGGCTTTTTTTTTTTTTTTTTTTTTTTTTTTTAGTAGAGACAAGGTTTCACCATGTAGGACAGGCTGGTCTCAAACTCCTAACCTCAAGTGACCCGCCTGCCTCAGCCTCCCAAAGTGCTGAGATTACAGGCTTGAGACACCATGCCCGGCCTTTTTTTTTTTTTTTTTTTAAATAACTTTTATTTGTTTTATTAGATTCATTTAGGCTAGATTAAGAGGACAAAATCAATATAAATATTACATTCATATCATTCAAGAGTCATTATTAAAGGAAAGATTAAAATGAATTCAGACAATTGTATCTGAGGAAAATAATATTCAATGCCTAAAAATAAGAAATACATAAGATGGTGAATTAGTCCATTCTCACGCTGCTAATACAAACATACCTGAGACTGGGTAATTTATAAAGGAAAGAGGTTTAATTGACTCACAGTTCAGCGTGGCTGGGGAGGCCTCAGGAAACTTACAATCATGGTGGAAGAAGAAGAAAACACGTTCTTCTTCACATGGCAGCAGCAAGGAGAAGTGCCAAGTAAAGGCGGTGAAAGCCCCTTATAAAACCATCAGATCTCATGAGAACTCACTCACTATCATGAGAACAGCATGGAGGTAACTTTCCCATGATTCAATTACCTCCCACCAGGTCCCTTCCATGACACGTGAGGATTATGGAAACTATCAAGATGAGATTTAGGTGGAGACACAACCAAACCATATCAGATGGTCATAATTTTTTCTGCTGTGCTTCTTATAAGGATGCTAATCCTATCAGATTGGACTCCTACCCTTATTGCAAAGCAGTTTCACTGTTCATTGGTTACCACTTCAGCCCACTGCATCTTGGGCTGCAATTTCTATCACTTGTACAAGTCTGGTGAGACAGAACACTCACACAAGTTCAGCAAAGCAACTCTATTACTCACAGGTAGACAGTAAGGGACAATAGAAGCTAGGATTTGGGCCAAGCCAGTCCCCCAAGGCTCAGGAAAACTGCCTAGGGGAGATGGAGTCTTGTCTGTGCATGACCCAAGTGCACCACAGCTAAGGGACTCTGAAAAGCAACCCATCCTGAGTTTTATACCCCAGGGGCATGTGATCACTAGGCTAAAGCATTGAAGGATATCCTCCTGTTTCTAGGAGCTTTGAAACAGAGCCCAGACTGGTCTTGCCAGGATGCTGCATTCCCAGCACATTCTACAGTACAGTTGTTATTATTATTATTATTACTATTATTATTATTTGAGATGAAGTCTAGCTCTGTCACCCAGGCTGGAGAGCAGTGGCATGATCTCAGCTCATTGCAACCTCCACCTCCTGGGTTCAAGCGATTCTCCTGCCTCAGCCTCCCACGTAACTGGGATTACAGGCATGCACCACTGCACCCTGCTAATTTTTGTATTTTTTTTAGTAGAGACGGGATTTCGCCATGTTGGCCAGGCTGGTCTCAAACTCCTGACCTCAATTGATCCTCCAGTCTCAGCCTCCCAAAGTGCTGGGATTACAGGCGTGAGCCACTGTGCCCAGCATACAGTTATTCTTGAGAAGTACAGGTGACAAAGCTGGGTGGGAGGTGTTCCTGGGAGGTACTGGGCTGATCCAAGGCCACCAGGAGAACTGTCCTGCACTTATGACCTCAATTAAACTTCATCACTTCTGCTCTCCAAAAACAGCTACACCAGAGGTTAGCACTTCAGCTATGAGTTTGTGGGGCTGGAAAAGGGTGAAGACACAAACATTAAGTCCATAACACAGTCGTACTAATTTCCCTTTCCCATCTCAAAGACCCACACCCCCATCTCATTCTCACGCTCTTGCTTCTGCTCGTCACCTCTACTCATGATTAGGGAGTTTTTATCTCCTCTACAGCAGGAAAACTCAGCTAAGCAAACAGCCTTAGCTTCAGAAACTCAAAATCCCTTCTGCTGTGCCACTCTGCCTCAAGGCAACAGATGCCTCATTTCCGACAGCCCAAATGGAAGAGAGTCATTGGGTACTGGAAGAAAAAAGTAGAAACTACAAGAGAAAACAAAAAATTCACATGGCTTGCATAGCAGCGTATTACCCCTCCATGGGAATGATCAAAGTATAATACATTGAGTAAATAATGAATGATATTTTTTATTTCCTCTAAGTTATAGAGGAGTAAAGGAAACAAGGTTTAAAATGTGAACAATCATAATATGTAAGAAAAAGCAAACTGCAGAGCAGTGAGGAGAGTGTGATCTCTCTCTCTCTCTCTCTTATTTTTTCAGACAGGGTCTCACTCTGTCACCCATGCTGGAGTGAAGAGGCGCAATCATAGTTCACTGCAGCTTCAACCTCCTGAGCTCAAATGGTCCTCCCACCTCAGCCTCCCAAGTCGCTGGGACTCCAGGCATGCACCACCACACCCAGCTAATTTTTTAACTTTTTGTAGAGACAGTGTTTCACTATGAAAACAAATATGTTTAGGTACTTTATCAGTTTATAGGAAAAAAAAACTGAATGGGTACACAGCTTTTTCACAGTAGTTTCATCTAGAGAATAAAATTAGGGAGAGAGCATTTGAGCTTTTTATTTTATACACATCTACATTTAAATAAATCTATGAAACATTTAATGTGAATAATAAAATGTTAAAACATGATGAGGAGAGATAATTAAAAGAAAACACTAAATACTTAAGATAAACGTTTATTTTGTTAAAATTCCAATAAAACAAGGCTGAGATAAAAAGACAAAAACAGAAGCAGTTTGAAAGAAAATAATGCAAATGAGAAGTTATAACAATTATACATTCAAAGTTAAAAATTAAAAAGCACACTGAGATGAAATATCAATGATATAACAATGAGAAAGGCAGTATAAGGTACATTAAAAAAAAAAAAAGGTGTTAGAGAAAATAAGAAAACAAAGACCAAGGTTTGGAGACATAAAGAAAGCCAGGGAAGCCATTCATTAGAAGCAGCTAAGATTAAAGCTTTGTTAACACGGTTTTTGTCTGGCTTCCCTAGTAAAAAGTCTCCTGTGTCAGAATTACATTTTTTTGTCTCCAAAGCACCATCAGCCCCTCTATCTTCACTCATAGCCCCTGTGGCTCCAACTTCCACCTCTAGTTGACTTTTGGGGGCATCCACTTGTGAGCACAGGGTGCAGCTCCTTAGAGCCACAAAAACACACTCAGGCCGGGTGCAGTGACTCACACCTGTAATCCCAGAACTCTGGGAGACCTCGGTGGGAGGATTGCTTGAGTCCAGGGATTTGAGATCAGCCTGGGCAACATAGCAAGACCCCATCTCTACCAAAAAAAACAAAATGTAACAATTAGCCTGGCATGGTAGCATGCACCTGTAGTCTCAGCTACTTGGTAAGCTGAGGTTGGAGCTCGGGAGGTCAAGGCTGCAGTGAGCCATGATTGCACCTTTGCACTCCAGCCTGGGTGACACAGCAAGACTGTCTCTAAAAAGAAAAAACAAAACACACTCACCTTGGCTAAGCACAATTGACCTCAGGGGTCCTGAACCAGAGAGATGCAATTCTGTCCCTTGCAACGGAATCAGCTTTGTAGAACTTTCTGGAATCTTAGCTCGCAGAAGGAATGTACTTCCACCCACCCCGGAGCAAAGCAGAACTGCATTGAAATTCCAGGTTACTTCTCTAAACCTCCATTTCCTCTTTTGTCAAGTAGAGGAAGTAAGAACCCACCTCATAGAACTGTTATGGAGACCAAATACCCATAAGGAGAACTGGAAAACATTCAGATGAGAAAACTTGTCTCCTTTTGCAAAGGAATAGAATGAGGTTTGAAGATTTGTGCATCACACAGCAAATACATTTAACTCAATATCCTCTCTCTCCAGGGCATGTTCCTTTATGCTAGTCTTGTTTTGGGGATTACATTTTTTGTTTCTTCGTTTTCTTCAAGAGACATTTTTGGTTGCATGTCTTCAAATTTGTTGAGGAG
Organism: Pongo abelii; assembly: GCF_028885655.2. Lineage (NCBI taxonomy): Eukaryota > Metazoa > Chordata > Mammalia > Primates > Hominidae > Pongo > Pongo abelii. The sequence goes on from NC_072003.2 coordinate 27,548,635, forward strand.
CAGAAATTTCCAGAGACAGGCTGATACCTGCCCCAAAGTACAATCTTTAGGATCAGTTGAGTTCCCTGAAATTGGAATAGAAGTTCAGCTTCCGCTCAGGTGGACTTCTGTAGCATTAAATGAAAGAAAGATTTGGCTGGGCCTGGTGGTTTATGCCTGTAATCCCAGCACTTTGGGAGGCCAAGGCGGGTGCATCAGGAATTCAAGACCAGTCTGGCCCACATGGCTAAAACTCATCTCTACTAAAAATAAAAAATTAGCTGGATGTGGTGGCAGGTGCCTGTAATCCCAGCTACTCGGGAGACTGAGGCAGGAGAATCTCTTGAACCCAGGAGGCGGAGGTTGCAGTGAGCTGAGATCGCACCATTGCACCCCAACAGGAGTCAAACTCCAACTCAAAAAAAAAAAAAGAAAAGAAAGAAAGAAAGATTCATGTACCTTCCCCTTTCATTTTGCTGTCATTCATGTTTCCTTATTTAAAGACATAAACTGAAAGATTAGAAGGGCAATGCAAAAGAATCACCTTTTTGTAAAATGAATTAAAATGATATAGAATACTAAAAATTGACCAAATAGCCATTAGGTAATTAGGGACTGCCACTCCCACCCCTACCCCAACCCAAGGTTGCTTAAAATCCTCTAATACCTGGTTTTAAAAGCTGATAATGGAATTAACAAGCAAGAAAGGGGAGCCAAGAAATGGAAAGTGTGGGCTTGAAAACTATTGATGTCCTATCTGAGTTGCCTAAGCCAGTTACCCCTGAAATGGTCCATTACGTGAGCCAATATTTTGTTTTTAAGCCAGTTTGCTTGTTTTTCTGTCTGTTGCAATGGAAAAAATATAAATTAAAAATGTAAATATAAATACACCCATGCTCCCCACCTCTTCCTGCAAATGTTTCCAGGCTTAACTTGCCTGCCTCAAAGAGTGCATTCTCCCCACAACCATTGCCTTACCTTGGAGAAGAGTGAAGATAAAATCCCTGTAGTTTCAAATATATTCTCTTTCTTTGGTGTATCCCAAAAACCAATCAAGGCCATTGAACCATCCAGCTAGTGATTTACCAACCATAATGAGGATGGAAATCCAGGCTGTATTCTAGGGGTAATGGTTAGTTGTTGCATTATAATTCAAATAACACAAGGTGAAGTCTCTAAAATATAATTAGCCAGCCTTCATATAATTGGTTCACCTTCATGGTTTATTCTTTGTCCAGTGGACGACTAGCCCCATCTATCAAATGGCAAGGCACTTCCCACTTGTGTGTCCCTAGGAATTCTCAACATGAGATGGTTGTCTCACATGTAAGATGGACTTCCACATGCAGCCTGGGAGTCACTGCACCAACCCTGGTCCTCACCATTCCCTGTCCCCTTTGCTGCTACAGATTGGCCACTGCCAGCCCCAGTGCATCGTCCTGTTGATAGACAACTCAGCCCCCCCTCCAGAGGCCCCTCCACCCTTCACCACCAATGCCTCTCTTCACTCTGGCTTTGTTGCTGCTGACTGTATAAGCAACTTGACACTTCTGCTTGCCTCTGTGTCTCTCACTGGCTGGTAGGGAAATGCCTGCCTCTTACCATCCAGACTTTTACAAGATGGATTGCCTTCACTCAGAGGTTCAGGGCCAGGTGCAGTGGCTCATGCCCATAATGCCAACACTTTGGGAGGCTGAGGTGTGAGGATTGCTTGAGCCCAAGAGTTTGAGACCAGCCTGGGCAACATAATGAGGCCCCGTCTGTTAAAAAAGAAAAAAAGAAAAGCGGTTCAAGCCCTTAATGGTATTGGCTTAAAGTCAAGAGACCTATAAATTTTTAAATGAGGACTTCATTTCTTGAGAAGGATTGCAACCTGCAGGTTGGGAAGCAGAGCCTCCAGTGGAGACCAAAAGAAGGCACTTTAATAGAGGAAGGGTGGGACAGGAGTTTTATGCTAAATGGATTGGCTGAACATATATATTTAACAGGTTATGGGGGAGCTATGAATATTCATGAAAGGGGTTGTGGGCATGCATGCTAAGCAAACATACATGTTACGTGCATCCCATGTTCACTCTGGGGTAGAGAGTTAACATTAAAATGCAGTAAAATTTGGCTTTATACATCAAAAGGTGAAACACAGGACACAAAGTCATTTTGTGTTCAGCTTCCATAAACTGGCCAGAACCAGTCCGTGGTCGGTGGTCATTTATCAGGAAGGAATGCTTTGTGAATCTGGTCAGCTGCCATGTCGAAAACACAAAAAGGGAGGGAAAAGGGAGGGGACTCTGGCCATGGTACCAGGCAGCTTGTTGAAGTTGAAAGTTGGAATCTTCCTTTTTTTTTTTTTCTTTTTTTGCAGGGCTGGTTTTTCTTTAATTCTAAGGAAAAACCGTCTGGTATCAGCTAGTAAAGAAGAGAGTAGACCAACTTCCTGTTATCATAGCTGGGAAAATTAGTTTTTAATGTTTTTTGGGGGGGTTTCTTTGGCCAAGTGGGGTTCATTCAGTCAGATGGGGGCTTAGGATTTTATTTTTATTTCACATTAGCATAGTTATTTTATTTTACCACTTGACTCATCTGGGCGGTTCCTCAATGTAGAGGCTGACACAGTTCCTCTAATGTCACCACTCAGCCTCTTCCTTCCCAGGAAGCACAAGCACTCTAACCTGCCTAGACCCAGAATCTCCTCCTTCTCAAACTCTGAACCTTGCATGGAGCCCAGACCCCAGTACCAGACTGTTCCCCCTGGAATAGGGTGATGGTTGTCTGGGGGGTTTCTGCAGTCCCTCCTGATATGGTTTGGCTCTGTGTCCCCACTCAAATCTCATCTCAAATTGTAATTCCCATGTATTGAGGGAGGGACCTGGTAGGAGGTGATTGGATTGTGGGTGGTTTCCCCCACGATGTTCTCATGATAGTGAGTGAGTTCTCATGAGATCTGATGATTTAAAAATGGCAGTTTCCCCCCTGTGCTCTCTCTCTCTCCTGCTGCCATGTAAGACATGCCTTGCTTCCCCTTTATCTTCCCCTATGATTGTAAGCTTCCAGAGGCCTCCCCGGTCATGTGGAACTGTTAGTCAATTAAACCTCTTTTCTTTATAAATTACCCAGTCTCAGACAGTACCTTTATAGCAGTGTGAAAATGGACCAATACACCTTCCTATAGGCAAGTTTCCATCAGGGCCATCCCAAGTTCATTAGACAGGTCTGAATATGTGTTAAACCCAAATTGCAAATTGACCTTGCCTTCTGGGACCCAAACAGATGAGGTCGAGGGAATGAATCAGGTGTCCACAAGCATTACCTACAGTTAGGGCAGCTCTATTTCCCAACACTTACAGAAATACCTCCAAGATAGTATTATCTAACTGCACAGAACAGAATATTTGAGTACTAGTGAAGATGCCCTGTTACATACACATAGACACACACACACACTCAAACACACACACACACACACACACACCACTCTTTACATGACATTTGGGACTGAATGAAAATACAAATAGTTTTGTGTCTTATTTTCTTAATAACATGCTATGATTTGTTGGGGCCGGGCGCAGTGGCTCACACCTGTAATTCCAGCACTTTGGGAGGCCGAGGCAGGTGGATCACTTGAGGCCAGGAGTTCAGACCAGCCTAGGCAACATGGCAAAACCCTGTCTCTACTAAAAATACAAAAATTAGCTGAGTGTAGTGGTGCATGCCTGTAGTCCCAGCTACTCAGGAGGCTGAGACACGATAATCACTTGAATCCAGGAGGCAGAGGTTGCAGTGAGCCAAGATCACGCCATTTTACTCCAGCCTGGGTGACAGAGCAAGACCCTGTCTTAAAAAAAAAAAAAAAAAAAAAAGCTATGATTTGTTATTAAACACTTATTTCTCCCTTGTTATTAAACATTTATTCAAAAATTCATTTTATTACATTGGATGGGTGTACCATAATGTATTTTTTTCACTACTTTTTTTTTTTTTTTTTTTAAGACATAGTCTTACTCTCTCAGTGATCACAGCTTACTGGGGCAGCCTTGGCCTCCTGAGGTCAAGCAGTCCACTCCTGCTTCAGCCTCCCAAAATGCTGGGATTACAGGTGTGAGGCACCATGCCTGGCCTTTTTTATTTTTTACTTCTTATCGGGAATATTTCTTATTCCTTGCTCTTATGACAGCATGACTGATGAACAGTTATATATAATCTCTTATTATGTCCTTGTTTGTTTCCTCAGGATAGATTCCTACAAGTGGAATTGCTGGACCAAAGGGTATAGGCTTTTTCCAGACTCTTGGTATATATTGCCAAATTGCTTTCCAGAAGGTTTTCCAAGTTTATACCTCCAATCAGGAAAGGGTGGATCTTACTTCAACTTCTTCAAAACTGAATACTACGTGATTAGTTTTCCTTTATTCTTTTCTTTTGATTCATTTTTCTTTAATCTTTGCCTATTCAATAGGAATAAAATGTTTCTTGTTATTTGAATATGTGTTTATTTCAATACAAGCAAGATTAAACAATTTTATTATAATTACTATCTATTAGTGAGCACACCAAGAATTTATGTCTTTACTAATTTTTCATATTTAGATATTTCTGGAGATTTTCTTATTGAATTGCCAGATTACTTTTGATATTAAAGTTTTTGTTTGTTTGTTTTTTGAGACAGGATCTCACTCTGTAGCCCAGGCTGGAGTGCAGTGATGCAAACACAGCCCACGGAAACCTCTGCCTCCTAGGCTCAAGCAATTCTCTCACCTCAGCCTCCCTTGTAGCTGGGATCACAGATTTGCACCTTCACACCCAGCAAATTTTTTTTATTTTTTGTAGAGGTGGGGTCTCACTTTGTTGCCCAAGCTGATCTTGTGGGCTAAAGCTATCCTCCCACCTCAGCTTCCCAAAGTGCTGGGATTACAGGCGTGAGCCACCACACATGGCCTTAAAGGTTTTTTTTCACAATGCTTTTTGTATTTTCATTTTGCTTAACACATTTGATTCACAGACACTTGAAGAATAATGTAGCAAAATCAATCATTTCCTCTAAAATTTCTTCTATTATTTTATGTTTAACAGGGTTCTCCTAGTTTCCTTACAATTTTACTAAACACTGTTTTGAATTTTATGGAGTAAAACCCAAGGGTATTCTCCTTCATGGGGTTTTTTTTTTCCTGTTATGCTGAAAAAGGCTCCCCTCCTCCCCAAGATCTGATAAAATAATCACTACACACATTTTCTCACAGCTCTTTCATGTTTTCATATTTTATGATTAGCTTTTCTTGGATAAATTAAAATTTATAACGTTTTGTTATAAAAATAGCATTTGTGACAAAAACATATACATTAAATGATATTTAGGGAAATTTTAGTAAATAAAAAAGAAAAGAAATGGCATGTAAAATCTCAATAATGAGATTTTTTTTTTTTTTTTAGATTCAAAGTCTCCCTCTGTTGCTCAGACTACTAGAATGCAGTGACACAATCATAGCTCACTGCAGCCTCAAACTCCTGGGCTCAAATTATTCTCCCACCTAGGACTACAGGTGCATGCCACCATGGCCTGCTATTTTTTTTTAATTTTTTTGTAAAGACAGGGTCTCACTATGTTTCCCAAGCTGATCTCAAACTCCTGGCCTCAAGCAATCCTCATGCCTCAGCCTCCTAAAGTGCTGGGATTATAGGCATGAGCCACTGCACCTGGCCAGAGCACATACCACTTTAATTTTTTTTTAATATGGTAAACCTTTTGGGGCTCCCTAATTCCTTCAGGTATTCTTATCTTGGTAAACTATACAAAGGCCTTCTCCTTTTTTTTTTTTTTTTGTTTGTTTTGAGATGAGGCCTCACTACATTACCCAGGCTAGTCTTGAACTTCTGGCCTGAAGGAATCCTCCTATCTCAGCCTCCCAAGTAGCTGGGATTACAAGTGTGTGCCACTGCTCCTAGCTTACAAATCCCTTCTTAAATTTGTCTTCTTTCTTCTTTAACTGCACTACCAGGCACTTCTTCATCAGTTGTCTGAACTATTGCTGGAACAGACGTATAGGAACCTGATGCTCCTTGATACTTCAATTTTTTTAAAGATCCATTTTCTTTCTCCTAATGCAAAGTTTCTCAACCTTGGTACTATTGACATATTGGCCCAGATAGTTGTGGGGAGCTGTCCTGAGCACTGTAGGATGATGAGCAGTATCCCTGGACTCTACTCACTAGATGCCAGTAGCACCCCCACCCCAAGTTGTAACAACCAAAAATATCTCCAAACATTACCTACTGCCCGTAGAGGAGGGGAAGGGAAGGGAAGAGGAGGGAGGGGTTAACTCCGCACTGAGAATCATCATCACACAGTGACAAACCCTCCACTCCATCCGCAAGGGTCTCAGCTGCCTGCATCACTCCTACTTATTCTCTGAGACTCAGGTCAAGCCTTCCCTCTGCCTGAAATTGTTCCCTGACCTTCCCAGGTGAGCAAGCTGTATCACATCCCACAAAAGTGGGTGCAACCCTCTCTTTTTTCGTCTCTTATTAAACTGTTTTGTAATCTTGAGGTTTGTCTGTTTCCCCCACTTGACCTTATGAACTCCCCCAAATGTCTGCATCCCCCAAACATGGTACCTAATAAGTGTTTGTAGAGTATATACAAAAGTCTTACAGCCTGTGTAGCCTGTGGCAATCCCATGTGAAATGTCATTTGTCTGTACATGGGAGATGGGACACAGAGAGTGAAATAGTGGAACTTTCTAGGTTCAATAGAGCGGATACCTTGACCAGCATCAGGGCCACAAAATTATAACTACATATCTGCATTTTATCCCTGTGATGGCAACATCCTATGGGGATCTATAAATTGAATTCAGCCACCACCATCACCTCTTTCTAAACCAGGCCACCCCGTATTCACCCATGTATTAGTCAGTGTTCTCTAGAGGGATAGAACTAATAGGATAGATGTATATATGAAAGGGAGTCTTTTAAGGAGTATTGACTCACATGATCAAAATGTGAAGTCCCACAATGGGCCGTCTAAAAGCTGAGGAGCCAGGAAGCCAGTCTGAGTCCCAAAGCTGAAGAACCTGGAGAACTTGATGTTCCAGCATGGGAGAAAGATGTAGGCTGAGAGGCTAAGCCAGTCTAGTCTTTTCATGTTCTTCTGCCTGCTTTTATTCTGGCCAAGTTGGCAGCTGATTAGATGGTGCCCACCCAGCTTGAAGGTGGGTCTGCCTTTCCCAGTCCACTGACTCAAATGTGAATCCCCTTTGGGAACACCCTCACAGACACACCCAGGAACAATATTTTGCATCCTTCAATACAATCAAATTGACCCTCAATATTAACTATCACAACCCAGTTGTAGGCATAAGAGCTGGACTATCAGGTCACGAGACTTTCCCTCCACCTTGTGTGATAAGAAAGAAGTTGCCTGCCAATCAACAAGTGGAAAAAAACCCCAGGCAAAAACTCCTGACAGACATTGCTTGCAAGACCACACCTTGGTTTAACAGGGCAATGAAACTGCCTTGCTACAAGCCTGATACAATGGCATTCCATGAAATCAGATGTTATCAAAGATCCATGGAACCCATGCACCTACTTTCCTGGGTCTGGTGCAAACAGTGGCCCTGGGCATCACACCAGATGTGGGCTTCTGGGAAGATGACATTGATGCTTTGGGGGAGGCAAGTGAGGCCTACCAGTCTTCTTGTTTGAAGATTCCATGCTGGTACCACCCATGTCAAACGAGTAACTACCATGCCCCAAAACAACCAGACAGCCTGCTACATACTGGACACCATGCTTAAGTTCCAGTACAATAAGAAACATTTCCTTGCCAAGCCAATAAAAATACCTTTTTCTCCCTTTGCTATTATTGGAAATCTGAACTTAATACTATTTTTTTTTCCAAGAGGGTAAAAGCAATCTTAGTACAATGACAAGGCATGGAAAAATAGGAGACATAAATAGATATTGACAAATTATTTTTTCTTTCCATTTTCATTTGTGTGGGGATTTTTCATGCAAAACAGAGACATAAAGTATTTGTGCAAGTCAAAATGTTTACTGAACAATTTTATAATAATCACAAATAGACCAGTTAAGTATTTTCTAGACCATGCCACATTTGGATTTTTTTTAAACAGGTACATTTTTTTAATCAGTGACAACTAAATGATGTTTAGAGCATTTTAAATGTATAGTAGAATCCATTAATTCCCTTTTTTTCTTTTTTTTTGAGATGGAATCAGCTCTTGCCTGGGCTGGAGTGCAATGTCATGATCTCGCCTCACAGCAGCCTCCACCTCCTGGGTTCAAGCAATTATCCTGCCTCAACCTCCTGAGTAGCTGGGATTACAGATGTGTGCCACCAGGCCTGGCTAACTTTTGTATTTTTAGTAGAGATGGGGTTTCACCATGTTGGCCAGGCTGGTCTGGAACTCCTGACCTCAAAAGATCAGCCCACCTAGGCCTCCAAAAGTGCTGGGATTAAAGGCATGAGATACTGCATCCAGCCTACTTTTTTTTTTTTTTTTTTAAAGCAAGTTATCCTACATGTAAGTACATGTTTTTTTAATGAACTTCCCTGTTGTTCCTGAGGATTTATTATTAAAATGCACTGAACTACTTATTTTTAATGCTATGAAGGGGCTGGACATTTTTATTTTACTAATTAACTGAAGCCCTATGAGGTTTTTTGGGATTTGTTTTTGTTTTTTGGTTTTGAGACTGAGTCTCGCTCTGTCACCCAGGCTGGAGTGCAGTGGTGTGATCTCGACTCACTGCAACCTCCGCCTCCCGGCTAGCCTCAGCCTCTCGAGTAGCTGGGATCACAGGCACACACCACCACGTCCAGCTAATTTTTGTATTTTTAGTAGAGACAGGGTTGCACCATGTTGGCCAGGCTGGTCTTAAACTCCTGCCCTCAAGAAATCCCTCACCTTGGCCTCCCAAAGTGTTGAGATTACAGGTTTGTGCCACTGTGCCCAGCCCCCGTGAGGTTTAAGACAGTAGTTTGAGTCCAGGTGCAGTGGCTCCCACCTGTAATCCCAGCACTTTGGGAAGTCAAGGTGGAAGGATCACTTGAGCTCAGGAGTTTGGAGAGCAGCCTGGACAACATAGTGAGACCCTGACTCTACCAAAAAACAATAACAACAGAGAATTTTTTTAAAAAAAGACAATAGTTTGCAAACTATAACGCACAGGTAAATCACCTGGGACTCTTGTTAAAATGCAGATTCTGGCTCCACAGGTCAGAGGTGAGGCCTGAGAATCTGCATTTTGAACAAGCTCCCTGGTGAAGCTGACCTGCTGGTCTGGGGACCACACTTTGAGAGTGAGAGTTTGCCACTATCAAACCCACAGAACCCGTTTATATCCTGGCAGGGATTAGAATCCAAGCCTCCAGGTAATCTAGTTATTGTTCAACTATCCCACATCGACCTTAAGAAGGTAACCATAAAATTCATCATCCCTGCTGGGAGCGGTGGCTCACGCCTGTAATCCCAGCACTTTGGGAGGCTGAGGCAGATGGATCACCTGAGGTCAGGAGTTCAAGACCAGCCTGGCCAACATGGTGAAACCCCGTCTCTAGTAAAAATACAAAAAATTAGCTGGGCATGGTGGGGGGTGCCTGTAATCCCAGCTACTTGGGATGCTGAGGCAAGAGAATCACTTGAACTCGGGAGGCAGAGGTTGCAGTGAGCCAAGATCGTGCCGTTGCACTCCAGCCTAGTGACAGAACAAGACTTCATCTCAAAAAAAAAAAAAGAAAATAAGAAAAAAATTCATCATCCCAAATGTGACTTCTTGTAATAAGGAAAAAGGAGGTGCTGTTAATGATTCCTGGGCCCAGAGCAGGACTGTCTAAGGCAAATAGAGACTTATGGTTACATTGCCAGTAAAAGAAGTAGAGATTAACTTCAAATGAACAAATTATTAAGCATTTTTAAAAATCTATTGGGAGGAAATGCAGTGCTTACTCTAGGAGGAAGTTAATCAGGAATATGTTGCAATTGCTAGAGATGTTCGGAAGCAGTAAATAAGGAGGGAGGATAAGAGGGATAGATTTAATTTCTGTAGTTGTTCAAAAAGCTATTGATAAGGTTCTCCAGGAAAGGCTGATAAAGATGAGTCACCAGAGGATGGAAAGAATGTTTCCTCGCGATAGGAAAGTGACTTCGAGCCTGGAAACAAAGGCGAGGGACAAACAAGCACTTATCTACGCTAGGGTGGGTGGCAAGCCTGCCACAGCACTGGGGAGAAAGGAGGGGAGATGGGATGGGCTATAAGCTGAGAATGTGCACTTGCTTTCATTTAAGGCAATGAGTGCATTTACAAGGCAGTTTCAAGGTGTTGCAGTTTAGGAGTGAGTGAATGGGAGGCTGGAATAAATGCCAGATGAGATAATACCTTGAATAGAACTGACTTTTCTACTCAAAGAACAACTAACTTCCAGGCAAATGCAATTAAAAATAAAATGCTTAGGTTGTCAGTTTGGGTGAATGTTGGAAGGAAGTGGATGACTAAGGGAAATACACTACGCAGAAATTGCAACAGAAGAGCATAGTTTAAAGCCGAGGGTCTCTGGTTTAAGCCTGAGGCTGCAGATCACCGTTGCTTGGTGAATGTCTGCAAATTGCCAAGGTCTGGGCTCCATGCTGGACCTGCTGCATCAGAATCTTAGAAGGGGGTTGGACTCAGGCATCTGTGTTGTGGAGGGAGAAACACTCCACTGGAGATTCTGATGCACAGCGAGGACTGAATCCCAATGAGTTGGCTTATTAGAATGATGCAGAAAGACTCATATTTGTCAACCAAAGAAAAATGTTTCTCAGTTAGTTAATGGAACAATAATAGCACGGTACATCGTTCTTAATATTCATTTTTCTTCAACAATTTATTGAGAAATAGAATGCAAATACAGAAAAGAACACAAAACACAAATATACAACTTACCAGATTGTATAAACACCTGTGAAACCCCTAACAGATTAATAAATAAGATTATTGCCAGCACCCCATGAGTTCCTTAGTTACCCCTTCTCAATTACACCCCCCACCTACCCTCCAAAGTAACAACAATCCTGGCATTTTAAAGACTCAATTCCTTGTTTTGCCTTCTAGTTTCACCTCCTCAAGATGCTCCTTCAACAATATAGTCTCATTTTTCATGCTTTTGAACTTTTTATAAATAGGAGTACATATTTTATGTCCGATTTCTTTCATTCAATACTTTTCAAAGACTTATCTATGTTCTTGTTTGTAGCTGGGCTCTTCATTCTCTCTTTTTTTTATTATTTTACTTATTTATTTTTTTGAGACATGGCCTTGCTCTGTCACCCAACCTGAGTGATATGGTTTGGCTGTGTCCCCACCCAAATCTCATCTTGAATTGTAGCTCTCATAATTCCCGTGTGTCGTGGGAGGGACCCTGTGGGAGGTAATTGAATCATGGAGGCAGATCTTTCTCGTGCTGTTCTCATGATAGTGAATAAGTCTCGTGAGATCTGATGGTTTTATAAAGGGGAGTTTCCCGGCACACACTCTCTTGCCTGCCGCCCTGTAAGACATGATTTTGCTCCTCCTTCGCCTTCTACCATGATTGTGAGGCCTCCTCAGCCACGTGGAACTGTGAGTCCATTAAACCTCTTTCCTTTATAAATTACCCAGTCTCAGGTATGTCTTTATTAGCAGCATGAGAACAGACTAAAACACTGAGCATGGCTCACTGCAGCCTCCACATCCTGGGCTAAAAAGATTCTGCCATCTCAGCCTCCCAAGTAGCTGGGACCACAAGCACACACCACCACACCTGGCTAATTTTTTAAATTTTTTTGTAGAGATGGGGTATATTAGTCCATTCTCACACTGCTATGAAGAAATGCCTGAGACTGGGTAATTTATAAAGAAAAGAGGTTTATTGGCTCACGGTTCTGTAGGCTCTACAGGAAGCATGGTGGGGGAAGCCTCAGGAAACTTACAATCATGGCAGAAGGTGAAGTGGAAGTAGGCTTGTCTTATGTGGCCAGAGCAGGAAGAATAGAGAGAAGGGGGAGGTGCCACACACTTTTAAACAACCAGATCTCATGAGAACGCACTATCACAAGAACAGCAAGGGGAAAGCCTGTCCCCATGATCCAATCACCTCCCACCAGGCCCCTCCTCCAACATTGGGAATTACAATTTGACATAAGATTTGAGGAGGGACACACATCCAAACCGTATCACGGGGTCTTGCCATGTTGCCCAGACTGGTCTTGATCTACTGGGCTCAAGCAATCCTCCTGCCTCAGCCTCCCAAAGTGCTGGGATCACAGATGTGAGCCACTGCACCTGGCCCCTTTTACTCTCAATGTTATAGAGTAATGGTCAGAAAACTGTGGCCTCTGGGCCAAATCCAGTTCCCCATCTGTTTTGTAAATAAAGTATAATTGAAATATAGCCATGCCTATTCATTTCCCTATTGTCTGTGGCTGCTTACATGCTACAACAGCAGAGTTGACTAGTTATGACAGAGACTGTACAGCCCTTAAAGCCTAAAATATTGGCTCTCTGGCCCTTAACAGAACAAGTCTTCCAACCCTTGCCGTATAACATTTTATTGTACAAATACAATTGACCCTTGAACAATGCATGAGGTTAGGGATACCAACACCCCACATACACTTTTGACTTCCCCAAAACTTAACTACTTACAGCCTACCGTTCACCAGAAGTGTTAACCAATCACTAAACAGTTGATTAACACATATTTTGCATGTTATCTTTATTACATACTGTACACTTACAATCAAGTAAGCTTAGGGAAAAGAAAATGATATTAAGAAAATCATAAGAAAGAGAAAATATATTTACTGTGAAAGTGTATCAAGGAAGATGTTCTTACCATCTCAGGGGTGGCAGAGGTAGAAGAAAATCTACATATAAGTGGACCCAGAAAATGTGCATATTAAGTGGACCCACATAGTTTAAACTCATGTTGTTCAAGGCTCAACTGCTACCAAAACTTATTTATCCATTCCATTACTGATGGGAATATGTGAATGGTTTCCAATTTGAGGCTACTACAAACATTCCTGCTGTGAGTATTCATGTACATGTCTCCTGTGCACAGGATCATGCGCTATATACCTAGAAGTGGAACTGTGAGATCATATAATAGGCATAGCTTTAAAACTGTAGATATTGCCACCTGGATATACATTGCAAAATGGTTTTTCCAATTTCCTCTTCCACTAGCACAATATGAGCATTCCTGTGGCTCCATGACCTTATCTACACCAAGTATAGTGTTTAGTGCTCTCTCATTGTGTTTAGTGTTATCTCATTGTATTTCTTGACTATTGCTTCAAAACAAATTATCCCAGAACTTAGTGCTTAAAATACCAGACACATAATCTCACATAGTTTCTTTGGGTCAGGAACTAGGAATGGCTTAACTGGGTGCTTTGGACTCAGGCTCTCTCATGAGCTTGAAATAAAGATGTTGGGCAGAACTGAAGCAAATCCTCATGTAGTCTTCTGAAGGCTCAACTGGGCTAGAGGACCTATTTCCAAACTCACTGATGTGGCCGCTGGCTGGAGGCCTCAGTTACATGGCCCATAATCCTCTCTGGAGAGCTGTTTGTCACATGACAGCTGGCTTCCCCCAGAGCAACTGATCTGTGAGAGAGAGAAAGAGACAATGAGAAACCAAGGTGGTTTCTCAGGAGTGACATACCACCACATCTGCCATATTCTATTGATCACACAAACCTCCCATGGTGCAATATGGGAGGGTGTAAACACCAGGTGGCAGGGATCACCGGGAGCCATCCTGAAGTCTGGCTACCACATTCATTGTGGTGTTCATTTGCTTTTCACTGATTACTAATATGTGGAGCACCTTTTCATTTGTGTTGGCCATCAGAATTTCTTCTTTTGTAAGTATTTTGGTCATTTTTTCTGTAGAGTTGTATGAGTACTAGAGTGTTTGGGGTTTTTGTTTTGTTTTGTTTTTGAGGTAGGGCCTTGCTCTGTCATCCAGGCTGGAGTGCAGTGGCACAATCATGGCTCACTGCAGCCTCCACCTTCCACTCAAGCATTTCTCCTGCCTCAGCCTCCCAAGTAGCTGGGACCACAGGCAGGCACCATTCCTGGCTAATGTTTTATTTTTTGTAGAGATGGGGTCTTCCTATGTTGCCTAGGCTGGTCTTGAACTCCTGGATTCAAGTGATCCTCCTGCCTTGGCCTCCCAAAGTGCTGGGATTACAGGCATGAACCACCACTCCTGTGCTGTAAGAATACTTTTTTTTTTCCTAGAGATGAAGTTCTGCTATATAGCCCAAGCTCAAGCTGAAGTACAGTGAGTGGCTAATCACAGGTGTGATCGTGGTGCACTACAGTTCAAACTCCTGGGCTCAAATGATCCTCCTGCCTCACTCTCCTGATTAGCTGGGACCACAAGCACATAGCACTATGCCCAGCCTAGGTAGTAGTTTTTATATTCTGCATATAAAGCCATTGTCCATGTGTTTTACAAACATTTTCCACCATGTGGCTTACCTTTTCACTTTTTTTTTTTTTTTAATTAGTGTCTTGCTATGTTGCCCGGGCTGATCTTGAACTCCTGGCCTCAAGCTATCCTCCTGCCTTGGTTTCCCAAAGTGCTGGGACCATTTCACTTTCTTAATCATGTATTTTTTTATATATTATTATTATTTTTTCTTTGAGATGGAGTTTCACTCTTGTCACCCAGGCTGGAGTGCCATGGCATGATCTTAGCTCACTGCAACCTCCGCCTCCCGGGTTCAAGCAATTCTTCTGCCTCAGCCTCCCGAGTAGCTGGGATTACAGGTACACATCACTACACCCAGCTAAGTTTGCATTTTTAGTAGAGATGAGGTTTCACCATGTTGGCCAGGCTGGTCTGGAACTCCTGACCTCAGGTGATCTACCCGCCTCGACCTCCCAAAATGCTGGGATTACAGGTGTGAGCCACTGCACCTGGCCCTTAATCATGTCTTTTAATAAGCAGAAGTTCTTAACTTGAACATAGCCAAATTTATTGACCTCTTCATTTATTATTGGTGATTTGTATCTTCTTTAAGAAATCTTTCTGTATCGTGAGGTCAAGAAGACATTCTCTCATATTGTCATCTAAACACTTTATTATTTTGCCTTCCAAAAAATAGGTCTATAATCTTCCTGGAATAGATTTTTGTGTAAGTATGATGTAGGTGTCCAATTTTATTTCTTCTCCATATTGATATCCAATTTTCTCTATACCATTTACAAAAAAGGCTGTCCCTAAAGTTCTGCTGAGTCCCTCCTGTGATAAATCAGCTGTCCATATATTGTGTCTGTTTCTGGGCTTCCTTCTCTGCTATATTGCTCTATTTTTCTTTGTATTTCTTGGCTTTTTTATTTATTTATTTTTTATTATGAGACAGGGTCTCCCTCTGTCACCTATACTGGAGTGCACAGCTCACTGCAGCCTCGAACTCCTGGACTCAAGCAATCCTCCCACTTCAGTCTCCCAATTACCTGGGATTACAGACGCATGCCATCACGCCCAGCTGATTGTTGTATTTTTAGTAGCAACACAGAGTTTTACCATCTTGGCCAGGCTCATTGGCCAGTTTTTTTTTTTTTTTTGAGATGAAGTCTCACTCCGTCACCCAGGCTGGAGCACAATGGCATGATCTCGGTTCACTGCAACCTCCACTTCCTGGGTTCAAGTGATTCTCCTGCCTCAGCCTCCCAAACAGCTGGGACCACAGAAACGCACCACCATGCCTGGCTAACTTTTTTTACTTTTAGTAGAGACAGGATTTCACCATGTTGGCCAGGCTGGTCTAGAACTCCTGACCTCAGGTGATCTGCCCGCCTCAGACTCCCGCACCTGACCTAATTTTTGATATTTTTCACAGACAAGATTTTGCCATGTTGCCCAGGCTCATTCTAACACTACACCTTGTTATTACCATAGCTTTATAATAATAAGTCTTAATATTTTTACAGCAAGTCCTCCAGTCATGTTTCCAAGAAACAGAGAAAAGAGTAATGCAACTCTCGGCCTTAGTAATGCAACTCTCGGCCTGGTTGTCCGGGCATGGTGGCTCATGCCTGTAATCCCAGCACTTTGGGATGTCAAGGCGGGGGGATCATCTGAGGTTGGGAGTTTGAGACCAGCCTGGCCAACATAGTGAAACCCCACCTCTACTAAACATACAAAAAATTAGCTGGGTGTGGTGGCAGGCGCCTGTAGTCCCAGTTACTTGGGAGGCTGAGGCAGAAGAATGGCTTGAACCCAGGAGGTGGAGGTTGCAGAGGGCCGAGATCGCGCCGTTGCACTCCAGTCTGGGCAACAAGAGTGAAACTCTGTCTCAAAAAAAAAAAAAAACAAAAGAATGGCCGATCTGATGAGGGATACACAGTCTCTGTCTTTAGGAGTCCCTAAATCCTAGTATTCTTTTATAACCTAAATTAAAACTTACCTTGTCCATGACACCTTCTCCAGACAGAGAATCCCTCATCTGACACCTGACAATGTGGATTCTGTCTCTGTCAGGTAGGTAACCACACATGCTACCTTATAACTTAATTCCCATAGCTGCTACATTTTCCATTGAAAGACAGGAATGGCGTTTTAGTAAAGGATTTTACAGTATTCATTTTTGTGCATCTAACACAGAACCTACATGCAGTAGATGCTTAATAAAGAAATATATAATTTTTCATTATTTGAATTGTGATTTATTGTCTATGCTAGGCACCAGAATGAATGAATCAATGTTCATTTCCAAGACAAACAAGAATAATCTCCAACAACATACAAACTTAAGATCCTAATCAGGGTTCATTCACAGGAATAGAGCTAAATATCACCTGCTAAATGATAATGTGGTATTCAACTAGCTCCATGTATCCTTTCAATGGCTCCTGCAGCTCTTCAAGTCCAAGAATTAAAGCCCTATTTGTGATCACAAGCAAAGAAGCAAAAGCCCCTTGAACACCCTGCACACACATCTCCTCTCTTGTTTGTCACACATACAGATACCCAGTTTATTACGAGGTCTGAACTCAGTGGAGGTATAAACATGAAAGCAGTTTCATTTTTCTCCAACTACTCACTACCTTTAACTACACAGTTGACCCTTGCACAGCATGGATTAGAACTGCTTGCGTCCACTTCTACATGGATTTTCTTCTGCCTCTGCCACCCTTGAGACAGTGAGACCAACCCCTCCTCTTCCTCCTTCTCTTCACCTTATTCAATGTGAAGAGGATGAGGACGAAGTCATCTATGATGATCCACTTCCACTTAATGAATAGTAAATATGGCCGGGTGTAGTCTGTAATCTCAGCATGTTGGAAGGCTGACCACTGCATTCCAGCCTGGGTGACAGGGCAAGACTCCATCTCAAAAAAAAAAAAAAAAAAAAAAAAAGAATCCTAAATATATTTTCCTTATGATTTTCTTAATATTCTATTTTCTCTAGCTTGCTTTATTGTAAGAATATAGTATATAACACATATAACACAAAACATGTTAATTGACTATTTATGTTATCAGTAAGACTTCCAGTCAACAGTAGGCTACTAATAGTTCAGTTTTTGGCCAGATGCCATGGCTCATGCCTGTAATCCCAGCATTTTGGGAGGCCTCAAGTGACTTGAGGTCAGGAGTCCAAGACCAGCCTGGCCAGCATGGTGAAACCCCATTTCTACTAAAAATACAAAAATTAGCCAGGCATGGTGGTGCACACCCGTAATCCCAGCTATTCAGGAGGCTGAGACTCGAGAATTGCTTGAACCTGGGAGGTGAAGGTTGCAGTGAGCCGAGATCGCCCCACTGCACTCCAGCCTGGGCGACAGAGTGAGACTCCATCTCAAAAAAAAAAAAGAAAAGAAAAGAAAAAAAAATAGTTAAATGTTTGTGGAGTCAAAAGTTACATGTGGATTTTTGACAATGCCTCTAACTCTTGCATTGTTCAAGGGTCAACTGTACTCCCAAATATCCCTCTCTCTTAGAAACATAGTTTTTTAGTCCCATTAGGGTATTTAAAAGTCTAACACATGCAACTCAATAAGTTTAAAGCTTCAATATCACATGCACTTTCAAGATCTTCTCCTCATAGCTCAGTTTGACCACTGGTCAAAAGGACCTTTGTCTATTTCTCTGATGGTTGCAGAATCTAGCTGATGCATGCATACATGTGCACATATGTGTGCACATACACACACACACATACTGGCACATACTTATACTAAGAAATAATCTGCCGTTTATCTGAAATTCAAATGTAACTGAGAGTCCTATATTTTATGTGGCAACCCTACTTCCCACTCCCTCTTCTGGGTTTCCCATTCTCCTCCGAGGTGTTGGGCTCCAGGAAGAGAGATGCAGAGCGAAGAAGTGTGAACATCTTCTACTTAACTGCTGCTGCTGTAATTCTCCTTCAGCTGTCATCCACCGTGGTTGCAGCCTGCCAAATCTGGCTTTCCTCAGGCACTTGTACAAGCTTTCAGGCGGCCCTGCAGGGTGGCACATTTTCTCTAAGACAACTAGTCTCATGCCCAATGCCCATGAGTTCAAGAGCCTCCTTTCCTCCCACCCAAAGCCGGTATCCCCAAGGAGGTGAGATTAATTTCTGCTCAGGTGGGTCTTGTGCCAGCTATTATTTAGTTGTTATCTCTCAACTCCAAACCCAACCTTCTGTATTCTGCTTTGTGATACAAGAGTTGAAATTGGGAAAAGCATATTTCTGCTGTTCCAGCTGCTTCCTGTGAGGTTCTACCCATGGGGGTGTTAGAGGGGAACTGCAAGGCTGGAGGAAGAAGGAACTTGCTCTTTCTGTTCCTGTGAACATTCTCCTAGCAAGGCTTCCTTTCTCCTGCAATGGCAGTTCCTTCCCATAGCAGCATCTCAATCCAGTTTGCAGTTTTCCTAACACTGGCAGAACCAGTCTAATTGCACCCCTCAAAGACTCCACCCCCCGTCCCTCCTTAGAGATCTGAGTTTCAGTTTGCAGGGCACTTTTCTCCTATTATTCTAGTGATTTTTTGGTTTGTTTGTTTGTTTGTTTGAGACAGGGTCTCACTCTCTCTCTCAGGCTGGAGTGTAGTGGCGCAGTCATACTCACTGTTAACTGGGCTCTAGTGATCCTCCTACCTCAACCTCCCGAGTAGCTGGGACCACAGGTGAATGCCACTCCGCCTAGCCAATTTTATTATGTTTTGTAGAGACAGGGTTTCACTATGTTGCCAAGTCTAGTCTCAAACTCCTAGCTTCAAGCAATCCTCCCACCTTGGTCTCCTGAGTCTCTGGGATTACAGGTATGAGCCACTGCACCTGGCTGATTCTAAGTGTTAATGCCAACCTTTTCTCATTGTTCCGCCAGACCTCTGTTTCCTTCAGTTGCTTCTTCTGTGATACATTAATATTGTTGTTGGGTTGGTTTTGTTTTTTTTCCTTTTTAGTTGCCTGGTTATCACCTTGATTCCTAGTTAACAATTCTTGGCCAGGCATGGTGGGTCATGCCTATAATCCCAGGACTTTGGGAGCCCGAGGGCAGGGGATCACTTGAGGTCAGCAGTTTGAGAACAGCCTGGCCAAAATGGTGAAACCCCGCCTCTACTAAAATACAAAAATTAGCCAGGCATGTTAGCGAGCACCTGTAATCCCAGCTGCTCGGGAGGCTGAGGCGGGAGAGGTGCTTGATTCCAGGAGGCAGATGTTGCGGTGAGCTGGGATCACGCCACTGCACTCCAGCCTGGGCAACAGAGTGAGACTCCATCTCAAAAAAAAAAAAAAAAAAAAAGGAAAGAAAAAAATTCTTCATATTAAATTCTTTTTCTTAAGAGGAGTCTCAATAGGTTGCCCAGGCTGGTCTCAAACTCCTGGGTCCAAGTGATCCTCCCCGCTGAGCCTCACAAAGTGCTGGGATTACAGGCATGAATCACTACGCCTGGGCCATACTAAATTCTCTCTGTTAAAATAACTGGTATGGGGCCAGGCACGGTGATTACTCACACCTGTAATCCCAGCAGTTTGGGAGGTCGAGGCAGGTGGATTGCTTGAGCCCAGGAGTTCAAGAACAGCCTGAGCAACATAGCAAGACCAAATCTCTAAAAAATAGTAATTAATAAATAAATGAAATGAAATAACTGGTATAGTTTCTGCCTCTTGATTGGACCCTGACTGATACAGTGGCCCTGATTCTCCTCTGAGTAAAGGACTTTTCTGTTCTTATCCATTCAAATCAATAGTGCCTATAGCAAAGAGCCCAAACATAGTACTCAGAAAATTTGCACTTTCCCGCCATTCAGTGCCAAATCTAAAACAAGTTGCCTAAAGTCTCTTGGTCTCTATTTGACCAACTGAAATCGGAACAGTAATATCCACCTTCGGAGGAGGGTCTGGACCTCCATAAAGATAGCCAATGAAACATGCTGACTCAAGAAATATCAATTATAATTCCTCCTATTTATACCATTTTTGCATCTATTACCTTAACTCACGTATTCATACAACAAACATGTATTAAAACCAAATACATCCCAGGTTCTGGGTATGCACTAGATTATCAAAAGAGCACTATATTATGATTATCATTCATCGTGCATTTGCTTCATGCTGTTATGTTGACCATTCTGCATATGTTATTTTTTTCATTTTATCATGGCAGAGAGCATTATCACTCCACCAAAAGTTCATGCTCTTCCTTCCATTGTATAGAGGTATTCCCAGCTACCCTCCCAACATGAGATGATATTACCTAGTTACCTTCATAGTTAGATACATTATGTGACCAAATTCTAACTGTAGAATATGAGTAGAAGAAATGTTCACCATTTCTTACTCTTGTCCATTAAAAAAAAAAAAAAACCACATGGGGCTCTTTCATGTTCTTTCCCTTTTCTCTGTCTTGAAGCCAAGACCCAAGGAATTGTAGCCATAGATCCTAGTATTGTAGGCAACTTGCAGGATGGTTCCCAATTATTTACACCTCCAAGTATTTATCCCCATGTGTTGTCACTCTTATATTGAATAGGGCAGTCTTGTGTAACCATAGGACTTTATGGAAATGATAAAATATTACTCATAAGGCCAGTTCATAAAGGATATTGTGGTTTCTATCTTCTTCATTCTGGATTACTCACTCTGGGGGAAGCTAGCACCATGTTGTGTGGATGCTCAAGCAGCACTGTGGAGAAGACCACATGATAAGTTATTGAGGCTTCCTGCCAACAGCCAAGTAAGTATGCCATCTTGGAAGTGGATACAGCCCCAGTCAAGCTTTCAGATGATGGCAACCCTAGCCAACATCTTGACTACAACCTCAAGAGAGACTCTGGTCAGAACACCCCAGCTAAGCCACTCCCAAATTCCTGACCCTCTGAAAGTGTGCAATAATAAATGGTTTTTATGGGGTACACAGAAATAGATAACTAATATGCCTGGATTCCTGAATGACTACAAGGAAAACTACTGCTAACAAGGAACACATACATTGAATGAGTGATAAATAAACATCTATAGTGTTAAACCACTGAATATTTGAGGTTTATTACATTGCATAACGACTACTCTATTCCAGTATTATTAATTCAAATATTATTCTCATCTACTATTCTGTATAAGAGACCCTCATGACACTGAGGTTGGGACAAAATAATATTTTAATTTTATGCATTTGTTTGCTCTTGTAGAAGGTAGTTGCCTTCAAACTTCATTTGCTAATGGAAACATTTTTTCAGTAAATCCTTCCCCAATCTCCAATACAAAACAGAGAATGTCTGAGCATGTTCATACTGAATGAAGCAAAGTTACAGTAGTGACAGTCTCACACCCTCTGTGTCAGCCTCTAACCCACTCCTTGAAGTCACCTTGGGACATAATAACAGCATTTTCAACAGGGAAGACATGGCCTGAGGAACACAGATTCACCAATATAAAATTCTGGGATACTTTGTAATGGAAACAGCACTTGGAAGAGTTAATTATCATATTAGTTTGCTAAGGCTGCCATAACAAAATGCCACAGAACAACAGAAATGGCTTCAACAACAGGAATACATTTTCTCACAGTTCTGGAGGCTGGAACTCCAAGATCAAGGTGCCGGCAGAGTTGGTTTCCTCTGAGGCCTCTCTCCTCAGCTTGCAGATGGCTGACCTATTGTTGTCTCTTCACATAGTTGTCTGTCTGGGCACGCACATGCCTGGTATCTGTGTGTCCTAATCTCTTCTTCTTACAAGGACAACAGTTGGATTGGATTAGGGTCCACCCCAATGGCCTCATTTAAACATAATCACCTTTTCAAAAGCCCTATCTCCAGATACAGTCATAGTCTGAGGTACTGGGATATTAAGACTTCAACATACTAATTTTGGGAGAACACAATTCATTCTTTCTCTCTTTCTCCCTCTCTTTCTCTCCCTCTATCTTTGCTTCCTCCCTGCTTCCCTCCCTCTTTCTCTCCAGCTAGTAAATTAGCCTGAAATAATTTGTTCAAAGTAAGTAGGCAGGGCTGGGCATGGGGGCTTACCCCTGTAATCCCAGCACTTTGGGAGGCCAAGGCGGGTGGGTCACTTGAGGTCAGGAGTTCGAGACCAGCCTGACCAACATGGCAAAACCCTGTCTCTACTAAAAATACAAAAATTAGCTGGGCGTGGTGGCACGCACCTGTAATCCCAGCTACTTGGGGGCTGAGGCAGGAGAATCACTTGAACCTGGGAGGCAGAGGTTGCAATGAGCCGAGATTGCACCACTGCACTCCAGCCTGGGTGACAGAGCAAGACTCCATCTAAAAAAAAAAGTAAGTAGGCATGATGTATCAGGTGAACTCCAAGAAATGTAATTTGGTTGAGGAAAAAAAATAAGCTCATCAAAGTAGATGCAATTTTGCAGAGTCAGAGAGAATTCTGAATGTTAAAAAGACAGCCAAATTATACTGCGCCAGTCAGTGTGAGCCTTACATCTCTGGTCATCTCAGTGGTTAAAATTCAGTTCTTCTTGAAATCCTTTTAAGTTCTAAGATTTCCTTTCTTTCATAGGGAAAGACAATGGTGATCCTGGTTAAAGCCAGAAAGCAGCAGTGGGTTTGATGTTTAACTGCTCTCAGCTCACTTTCCAGGCAACTCTAGAAGATATATATATATTTTTTACATTTAAAAAAATATATATATATGTATTTTACATTTTAATCATACATTTTTAAAAGGAAAAAGGATTCCTTTGTTCACCTTACAAGTGTGTCTTCATCTCTTCCCTTAGGAAATGTCTTGAAGGCAAATAGAAGGAGATGCTACCATGTGAAGTAGATCCTGCTGTCAAACCCAGAGGGTTCAACAGTTTGTGAATAAAGCTCACTTGAAGGAAGAAATTCCAAGTGTCTTTCAAAGTTAATGACTATTAGCACAATTTTCTTTTCTGCAATCACATGGATACAATGGTAAAGCAATGGCCTGGCATAGTGGCTCATACCTGTAATCTCAGCACTTTAGGAGGCTGAGGCAGGAGGATCCCTTGAGGCCAGGGATTCGAGACCAGCCTGAGCAACATAACGAGATCCTGTCTCTACTTTAAAAATAAAAAATAAACAAAATTAAAAGATAAAAATAAATTCAAAAATTATGAGGCAAGACTGGCAAGGTTGATAATTTACCCACACTCTGTCCCATTAAGGATGCTTTTGGCTACAAGTATCAGATATTCATCTCAAGTAGATTTAAATTAGAGAGTTTATTATCTCACATAACAAAAAGGGTGAAGGGATGATGGTCCATTTAGCAGTCTGCCTCCTCAAGGACCCAGGTTTCTTCTAGTTTCCCTGATAGCCCTCAGTTAACTCCTCTCATGGTTCCAAGCTGTCTGCCACAGTTCCAGTCTTTACTTGCATCAGAATAGAGACCATTTCTTCCACGTGTGTCTCTTCTTTTCTTTTCTTCCTTTAAAATTTTTTTATAGAGACAGGATCTCGCTCTGTTGCCCAGGCTGAAGTGCAGTGGTGCAATCATAGCTCACTGCAGCCTCAAACTCCTGGGCTCAAGCAGTCCTCCCACTTCAGCCTCCTGAGTAGCTGGGACTACAGTTGTGCACTACCGCACCCAGCTAATGTTTGCTTATTTATTTATTCATTTATTGCAGCCTTGGTATGTTGCTCGAACTGGCCTTGAGCTCTTGGACTCAGGTGACCCTCCCTCCTGGGCCTCCCAAGGGCTCAGATTACAGGCATGAGTCTCCACACCCTGCGTCTCTTCTTTTCAATGAGAAAAATCTTCCCAGATGCCCCACAGTAGAAATTCCAATGTCTCATAGCCAGAATTGTTACATAATCCTTTACCTAACTCCATCACTGACAAGCGGATGGTGCATGAAGACCAGTTGAGAATAATTGTATGTGCTTCTGAGTCACGCAGGAGAGGGCCATTTGCCCTGAGCAAGTGACTGTACAGAAAGAATGAGAACACCTGAAACCAGTGGAACCAATGGTATCTGCAACATACTACAAAGCAGGTGTACAAAACATGAAATTTCTTCTTTGTCCGTAAATATCTTGCTCATGTGCCCTTGTCCCACTGATGTCAGGGGTGGAAGAATCCTAACTTCCAGTTAAGGTAACTTGGTTACTTCTAGTTCAAAACAGTCTCTCTAGTGCTGGTTCAATTTCTTTTGAATAAATATTCAATCCAATTCAAGGTTCAAATTCTCTACTAGGGCCATCTCTCTCTTGTCAAGGGTTGGTTCCTCATTCTCTGTCTCAAGATGGTATGCATCCAGGTCCTCAGAAAAGCCTACACTTCCTCCTAATGATGGGGCAGGGGCCCAAATATGCCCCACTGTGCTGTCTCCTGGACCTTCAATATTCTCTGCAGAAATGTCCTTTGTCCTGCCTGATCACTGAGACTTCTGCTGGCCTCTGATGCTGGTGATATAGGAGTAAAGAAGAAATTATTTAGGTAGACAGTGAGGGTAAGGAAGTGCTCAGTAAGGTTTCCTTTTAATGAAAAGCAGCCCCTGAATCATTTTTTTTCTAACAAACAGCAGCCTGTAAAATTGAGCTGCAGACACAGAAGCTTGCACGGGTGAATGCAGCAGCTGTGTCAATAGGAAAAGGCTACCTGGGACTAGGCATGTTCAAAATGGCAACTCCATCTTCCCTTTCCCTTTCCAACCACATGTGCATTAGGCAGCAGACAACATGGTGCCAGCCAAGTGGAAAGCCTATTTGCATAATAAGATTAGGGTGGCGTGGCCAGCTTCCCCACATGCTATGTAAAACTCACACCTGGTCTAACCAATCTGTGGGCCCTATGTCAATCAGACACTGCCTCCTCAAGCCTGTCTATAAAATCCAATGCACTCCATCGTGGGTCAGAAGTCCCACTGGCGCTCCCCTCTCTCTCCTACTGTTACCCTTTCTCTTTCTTTTGCCTATTAAACCTCTGCTCCTAAACCCAATTCTTGTGTCCACAAACTTGATTTCCTTGGCATGAGACAAAAAAACCCCGGTATTGACAGATAATGACACCATTTCACTGGTGGCCACAGCTGGTAGACGCTCAGATCTTCTAGTTGGGTTGTGCCATTGGGTGGCTGGGCTAGGACCCTCTGTTGGGTAAGTCCCGCCTTAGCTTTCACTGGCTCCGTGGATCCCTCTGAGATTTGGTTGTGGCAATCCATCCTGCAGCTCTTGGCTACACAGTCATGTTGCCCTTATAATAAAAAGACAGGTTGGGTGCAGTGGCTCACATCTGTAATCCCAACACATTGGGATGCCAAGGTGGGAGGAGTGCTTGAAGCCAGACATTCGAGAACAGCCTGGGCAACATAGTAAGTCCTTGTCTCTACAAAAATATATATATATGGAGAGAGAGAGAGACAGAGTTTCACTCTTGTTGCCCAGGCTGGAGTGCAATGGCGCAATCTCAGCTCACTGCAACCTCTGCCTCCCAGGTTCAAGTGATTCTCTGCCTCAGCTTCCTGAGTGGCTAGGATTACAGGCATGCACCACCACGCTTGGCTAATTTTGTATTTTTAGCAGAGATGGGGTTTCTCCATGTTGGTCAGGCTGGTCTCTAACTCCCGACCTCAGGTTATCTGCCCACCTCGGCCTCCCGAAATGCTGGGATTACAGGCATGAGCCACCGCATCCAGCTACAAAAAATATTTTTTAAACTAGCTGGGTACAGTGCCGCATGCCTGTAGTCCCAGCTACTCAGGAGGCTGTGGCAGGAGGATCACCTAAGCTCTGAAGGTCGAGGCTGCAGTGAGCTGTTAATCACACCACGGTACTTCAGCCTGGGTGACAGAGCAAGATCCTGTCTCTTAAAAAATATATAAATAAATAAAAATAATAAAAAGACAGCTAGTACATTCAATTACTTTCTTTGTCTCTCTTGGTAATGGTGGAGGGGAGTGCTGAAGGTATTCCCAGGCACTCAGGAATTGACAGAGACCCAAGGCACCAGTGGAAGCCCTCTCTACATACACACACGACACCACCAGTGTTCCTCTAATGCAGCCACTCTGTGCTGGTGCAGGGCTTCCAATGACTCATTTGCATCCCAGAGTCTCAGATGGGGACTGGGGCCCATACCCCGCTGCTTGAGGATTCCCCCATATGCCTCTAGTTTTTGCTACTACACATTCTCACCCCACCCAGCAGGAGTTTTGATCCAGAGGGAGGGAGACAGGACACACTTACCTGACCCTTGTCCTTCCTCTCTCTCTCTCTCTCCCAATCTCTCTCTCTCTCTCCCAATCTCTCTCTCTCTCCCCCAATCTCTCTCTCTCTCTTTCACCCACAGACACACACACACACGCACTTATATCAAAAACTTTGGAATCAAAAAGCTCACTGCTATTTCAAAGACAAATACTACAAGTTCAAAAATATATAGGCCAGGCATAATGGCTCATGCCTGTAATCCCAGCACTTTGGAAGGCCAAGGGTGGCGGATCACTTGAGATCAGGAGTTCAACACCAGCCTGGCCAACATGGTGAAACCCCATCTCTGCTAAAAATACAAAAATTAGTATTTTTGGTGGTGTGGTGGCACAAGCCTGTAATTCCAGCTACTCGGGAGGCTGAGGCACGAGAATTGCTTTAACTAGGGAGGTGAGGGTTCCAGTGAGCCGAGATCACACCACTGCACTCCATTCTGGGTGACAGAGTGAGACTCTGTCTCAAAATAAATAAATAGACTCCAACTAGATTCCCCTTCAAGGCATTTGTTTGGGGGTGTCTGATCACCACGTACAAGTTCTGTCTGCACCTGTAACGTGAACTTATGGATCAGAAAGACACTGACTCTTTGGAGTGTCTTTAGGCTTTGGAGACAAAAAAACACTCTGAATGAGAATCACAGCTCCTGTATTCTGCTTTGACTTGAAACTATGAGCTCAGTTTTGGGTGAGACACTGAAGATGTAATGGGGGAGAAAGCATTCATTGGTATGGGCAAAGCAATAAAAGAAAACTCTAGGAGTCAACTAAGTGGGATATGAAAGAAAACTACCAGAAGTGGTGATTAGCTCATCTATCATCAGAAGGAATCAACTCATCATTTCAAAAAAAAACAAATAAAAATTGGGCCATAATTAGGTCCAATTAACTCATCCTTCAAACACATTCTCTGTAGTGGACATCTGTTGTTTTGGCTGCCTTTCGGGTAATTACAAGCCAGTTTCCCTTTGGAGGAACATCCCTCCCCCAAATGTCTGCCATACAATTGATTGGGAATGACCCCATCCCTAACTCTAGGAATGGGTATCAACTCCCCGAAGCCAATCAGCTAATCAGTCTAATCCCCCAAGCCACAGTTTAAAGATTCACACATAACCAGTTAGAGCCAATGAGCTTCAAGGGGGTGCATGGAAGATAAGATGTCACTCTTCTTCTGAATATGTAGCCACCATCTTGTTTCCACTGTAGAGGCAGCCTAAGGATGAAGCCAACCTATGGGAGAAGGCAGTGAGAAAGGATGGTCACACTACTTGAGGCTGAATGTAGCTTAACTTCTCAGTACTGTGAGCCAATACTGACCTAAGTGCTTAGGACATACATCATTTGCACAACCCAGTGAGAGGTAAGATATTACCCCATTCTACAGGAAACCTGGTACTCATATAAATTAAGAGGATTGTCTAGTGTCACAAAAGCCAGGATTTGCAACCAATCATCTTGGATGCCAAAGCCCTGGCTCCTAATCATTCTACATGCTTATATAATCCTCACAATAAACTAAAACTCCATGAGTTTTAGTAACACTCATGGAGTTTAGGTAACATGTCCAAAGTCACACAGAAGGGAGACAAATGATGGAGCTATGATTTTCATTCAGAATTTTTTGTCTACAAAGTCTGCATATTCTGCTTTAACATCAAACTATGAGCTCATTTTGGGGTCAGGTAGAGCCAATAAGAAGGTTGACACGTGTGTTTTTTTGTTTGTCTTTGTTTTGTTTTTTTGAGACAGAGTCTCGCTCTGTCGCCAGGCTGGAGTGTAGTGGTGCCATCTCAGCTCACAGCGCCATCTCGGCTCACTCTAACCTCTGCCTCCCGGGTTCAAGCAATTCTCCTGCCTCAGCCTGCCGAGTAGCTGGAACTACAGGCATGTGCCACCACGCCCAGCTAATTTTTGTATTTTTAGTACAGATGGGGTTTCACCATGTTGGCCAGGATGATCTCGATCTCTTGACCTCGTGATCCGCCCTGGCACATGTTTTTAAGAGCAGGGTTCCAGAGCCCATGAGGCTGGTGTACTAACACTCAGTAAATGTCAGATGCCTCTGTATCTTACTCTTTTTATTTTTTATTTTTTGACAGCGTCTTGCTTCCAGGCTGGAGTGCAGTGGAGGGATCTCAGCTCACTGCAACCTCTGCTTCCCAAGTTCAAGTGATTCTCCTGCCTCGGCCTCCCGAGTAGCCTGGGATTACAAATTTGAGCCACCGTGCCTGGCCTCTATATATCTTCGTCTTAAATTCACCCACTGATATGGTATAGGAAGAGAGGCAATAAATATAATAATAACCTAGCTATGCATAAACAGAAACCCAGCTAGATTTATTCCCTACTTGGAGGGTCTTTTGGATACCACTGGCCCTCCCCTTAAATCCATTCTCTTCTTTCTAGGTATGGAAGTGAACTACAATTCCCAACATCCCTTGCAGTTAGGTGTTTAGTGATTTAGTTCTTGCCAAAGGGATTCAAGTGGAAGTGGTGTGTGTCTAGGCCTATGCAGTGGGCATGACTCCTCCGTGTTCTTTCTCTTTCCCACTGGTTGGAACCCTCACCATGCAGATGATGTTAATGCACTGGTATATAGCAAAGCGACACGATGAAAGGACCTGGGTCCCTGAAAGACTATGTGGATTAGAGCCACCTCAATGATCTCAACTGCTAACCTCAGCACTGTTACATGAGAGGGAAAAAAAACGCTTTGTTCTTTAAGCCATGTATTGTTGGATACTTTTGTTATGGCCGCTTAGCAGTTTTACACTAAGACAAGGATCTAGAGGTCTTGGAAAAGAATTAGTCATGTTACGGGTGAGCTCAAGAAAAGTAACTAAACACAGCTCCCTATCTCAGGTTAAAAGCCACAGAATCTCATGCCTCTTTGTTATTCTCTCAGCATGAAAGCTCGCTGCAGCGAATGAGTAAAGCCAGCACTGGGTCAGGGGCTAAGGCAAGCTGCAGAGACCGTAAGGCATGGAGCCAGCATCTGTAGCAGGCAGCAGAGAAAGTATGCCACATAGCTTAAGAGAGTTTCCTAAAATCCTGGTGCTGTGAGCAGAGCCTTTGAGAGAACCAGTGAACCCCCAAAACATCTGTTACATGAAGACCAAAAATGAGGGACTCTTCTGCAGGGAGGAAGCATCAGAAAATATTACTTTGATGGTGCCTTGGTAATTTTGAGCTGTTATAACAAGATACCATAGACTGGGTGGCTTAAACAACAAACATTTATTTCTCATAGTTCTGGAGGCTGGGAAGTTCAAGATCAAGGCATGGGCTGATCCTGGGTCTGGCGAGGGCTCTCCTTCTGATTTGCAGAAGGCCACTTCCCATTATACCTTCATTTGAACAGAGAGAGAGAGAGACAGAGAGAGAGAGAGAGAAAGCTCTCCTGTCTCTTTTTATAACTTCATTAATCTTATAAGGACTCCAACTTCATACCTAATCACCTCCCAAAGGCCCTATCTCCACATACCATCACATTAAGGATAACGGTTTCAACATATGAATTTTGGGAAGACACAAGCATGCAATTCATAACAATGGGGTTTCTTGAAGGAAAAAAATCAACATCAAATAGTAACTCACTGGAAGCCATAGATTAGAACTTCTTCTCTATCTCTCATAGTGCCAGTGCTCAGAAATCACCATTTGGTGAACTGATTTCCCGAGTATAATAATGTAGTCACAATCCCTTTGAGCAGATACATATTACTCGTGGGCAAGGGTATGGGGAAATAAATCACCTTGTACTCTGATGCTGAAGATGTTAGGGAAATACCACACTCCAGTGTTTAGGAGCCAGGACCCAGAAGCCAGTGCTAACACCTACTAGTTCTGCAACCTGAGTCTCTGAGGCGACCTCAGCTTCCTCATCCATAAAACAGGGATGATGGTAATGATAGCAGCATCTATTGCATACCATTATTATGAGGATGCAAAATTCTTAGAATAGTGCCTGTCCTATAGTAAGCCCTATGGAAATGTTTGTTACATAAATGTTCATACCACCTTCCAGGATGGGATTTGATAATATGCATTAAAAGCCTTGACCCAGCAATTACACATCAAAGGATTTTTCCTAAAGACATCATCATGGGACATGTGCAAAGATTTATCTTCAAAGAGGCTCATTGCAGTATTAAGTGACCATAAACAGGGGCCTGGCTAAATAAATGATGGGACAGGGCAGCCAGATTTTATGCAAAGGATTGAATTGCTGAACACCTCTCATAATACGATACCTCACATTATGCAAGATTAAATTTCCTACAGAAAATAAATGTAAGGCAGGATTCACATTTTATCAAATTTTGCCCATAAAGTTAGATTTAGTTAATATTTTATATCCTACTATTTCAAGCTGTGTAATTCAAATTTGCATTGAATGTAACCTGACTGTATATTTATTATGGAACTACACAAAAATTTATGTTGCAGAAGAATAAGCAACAGCTGAGGATGACATCCGTGATATATCTATTTTTAAAAGTATGACCCCATTTTTACCAGATAGACATTTTTAAAACACTGGAAAAATATACAGCAAAATTTCATGTGTGCTAGCAGGTTACTTGTAATTGTTGTTTCCTTCTCTTTCTTTGCCTACAGTTTCTAATGCACTAAAGGAACATATATTATTTTTATAATAAGAATAAAAGGGTCGGGCACAGTGGCTCACGCCTGTAATCCCAGCACTGAGGCAGGCAGATCACCTGAGGTCAGGAGTTCGAGACCAACCTGGCCAACATGGTGAAACCCCGTCTCTACTAAAAAAATATAAAAATTAGCCGAGTGTTGTGTCAGGCACCTGTAATCCCAGCTACTCGGGAGGCTGAGGCAGAAGAATAGCTTGAACCCCGAAGGTGGAGGTTACAGTGAGCTGAGACTGCCCCACTGCACCCCAGCCTGGAAGCCAGAATGAGACTGTCTCAAAAAATAAGAATACTAAAATAAAAATAATAAATAAATAAAATTAATAATTAATAATTAATAATAAAAATAAATAATAAATAATAATAATATTCATTATTATTATTTATTATATATAATATAATAATTATTATATTATATATAATTATATATTATTATTATATAATTATTATATTATATATAATTATATATTATTATTATATAATTATATATATTATTATTTAATAATAATATATAATAAAATAAATAATAAATAATAAATAAATAAAATAAAAAGAAGATAACTCTGCCTTATCATAGAATGTCTACAGCTTTAAGAAACTACTTGTTTTTCTCTAATACTTGGTCCCAGAGATGTCTGGACAGAAAATGCCCATATGGCAGCATTGACCAGAGCTCAGCCTCAGGCCCCAGGAGCCCAATTCAGAGTCAATTAAATCTCTCAAAATGCAACAAAGGACACGTTAGAAATCAGATTACACTGAATGTAATCTGGTTTATACTTAACATGCCTATATGTATTTCTTTTTTTTTTTTTTTTTTGAGACCGAGTTTTGCTCTTGTTGACCAGGCTGAAGCACAAGGGTGCAATCTCAGCTCACCGCAACTTCCTCCTACTGGGTTCAAGTGATTCTCCTGCCTCAGCCTCCCGAGTACTGGGACTACAGGCACCCACCACCATGCCCAGCTAATTTTTGTATTTTTAGTAGAGACGGGGTTTCACCATGTTGGCCAGGCTCGTCTTGAACTCCTTACCTCAGGTGATCCACTTGCCTCGGCCTCCCAAAGTGCTGGGATTACAGGAGTGATATGTGTTTCTTTTATATTTTTTTGTAGAAATGAGGTCTTGCCATGTTGTCCAGGCTGGTCTCAAACTCCTGGGCTCAAGTGATCTTCTGCCTCTGCCTCTCAAAGAGCTGGGATTACAGATGTGAGCCTTGTCACCAGCCCATATGTGATCTTTTGACATTTGACAATATCTTTAAACAAAACAGAAAGGATGCCATTTTGGTGACTCAAAAACAGAGCAAATAAAACTAATGAACCTTCAGTCATCTTCTAGCTCATTTTCCCAACCATAACTGGCACAGTCTATGTAAAGTGGAAATGAGAAGAAAAGCTCACTGATTGTTCACTTCCTCCTTTCCCAGGGAAAGGGCAGGTAGAGATGTGGGAAGGAATAGAAATCCAAGGGAATCCAGGGGCCTAAAGGACTGCCCTCTGTCCTGTGGCTGGTAAATAGTGGTGTTAGTTCTCATTCATGGCCTTACAGGCCTCACCCCTCCCCACACCAGCCATTCCGATTCCACTTGAAGTTTTAGTCTTTTGTTTTGAACAAACACTCTGCTAAGTAAACACATTCATATGGATTACCAGGTTTAACCATCACAAAAAGCCTATGAATTCAACACTATCATTTTCCCAATCTTATAACGTTTAGAAGCTGTACAGAGGCTAGGAGCTGGGGCTCTGATTTGAATCCTGGATCCACCAGGCTTCTGAGCTGTGTAATCTTCAGCAAATTACTTAACCTTCCCATGCTTCATCCTTTACTTTTCTCATATGCAAAATGAAGATGATAGTAACAGCACCCACATGGTTTTGTTGTAAAGCTTTTAGAACAGCGACTGGTGGACAGGTGCAGTGGCTCACACCTGGAATCCCAGCACTTTGGGAGGCCAAGGCAGGAGGCTTGCTTGAGGCCAGGAGTCCAAAACCAGTCTGGGCAAGATAGCAATATCCGTCTCTACAAAAGCAAACAAACAAACAAAACCTTACATTAGCCAGGCACAGTGGCATGCAACTGTAGTCTCGGAGGCTGAGGCAGGAGAAGCACTTGAGCCCAGGAGTTTCAGGCTGCGGTGAGCTGTGATCATGCCACTGCACTTCAGCCTGGGCAACAGAGCAAGACCTTGCCCCCAAAATAAAACAAAAAAGAACAGTTCCTGGAGCAGAAGTAGTGCTTAATGTAAGTTTGTAGTGAGTAGCACAAGGTCAGACATAACCAAGTCCATGCACATTTGTGTCTTTCCACAAGGTCAGACAAGGTTACCTTGATTAGGTGAACACAAGGTTACCTTGATGAGGTGAACTTAATCAAGGTAACCACTTGGTTGCCTTGTAGATTAAGGTAATCACTTAAGGAAATCACAAGATTTCCTTGATTAGGTCAACTTTTACTGATGTTATTTCAATCATGGGGTTCCCAAGCTGGCAATTCTCCTTAGTACTTCCCATTCACTCAGTAGTCAGAGCTGTGGGCACATGGGCTCAAGCCAATCCACAGGTCAGTCAATATTGCAAACCATACATAAGAGTATGCTTAATCAGTCTATAAATGTTGTAGATTAAAATTTCACATGAAATAGAGCAGCATTTAACAGCAAGAGAAAAGGGGATAGGAAAAGGAGTTAATGAACCAGGCCAAGGAGAGTGACATGGACAATTAGAGTGTCCTGGGATGACCTGGATGGTTGTCAGTGTCTTGCAAGGAGAGCAAGACATTGTCTCCTTGATTTGGGCAGCACAAATGCCAGGTGCTGCTCATGAGTGAAAGCAAGACAGGGTCTGCCAAGATGGCCATATCTAGTTGATACAGTTCTGCTCACTTTATGGACTTTGAGTCCTCTGGTGAGAACTGATAGTAAAGGGTGATGCCCTTATCTGGTTGGGTTTTGTCTCTATTGATTAGGAGAACATCTGGACCCTGTTGCCTTAATGTGTTTTGAAATGTTACCTGGACTTTTTTCCTTTTTTTCTTTTTTGGTGAGATGGAGATTTATTCTTGTCGCCCAGGCTGGAGTGCAATGGCACGATCTCGGCTCACCACATCCTCCGCCTCCCAAGTTCAAGCAATTCTCCTGCCTCAGCCTCCCAAGTAGCTGGGATTACAGGCATGTGTCACCACGCCCGGCTAATTTTGTATTATTAGTAGAGATGGGGTTTCACTGTGTTGCCCAGTCTGATCTCAAACTCCTGACCTCAGGTAATCCACCCACCTCGGCCTCCCAAAGTGCTGGGATTACAGGCATGAGCCACTGCACCTGGCCAACCTGGACTTTTTTTCTAAGGTGGAATCACTTATGTCAAGGGTGCTCCATACAAGATTCGTTATTACAGCAGATGAGGAAATGTGGCCACAGACAGCATAGTAACTTGCCCACAGTTACAAAGCAAATATTGGATGCAAGATCTGTTTGGGGTTCCTTGAGATTCTCATAACTGTGGGTTTATAGCTTTTTATAAAATTTGAAAAGTGTTCAGTTGTTATTTTTTCAAATACATTTTCTATTCCCCTTACTTCTCACCTCTCCTTCAAAGACTCCAATTATACATATATTAGAGCATTTGATGTTGACCACACTTTATCATGGCTGGTTTGTTTTTTTTTTTTTTCTGGCAGGGGGAGGGTTGAGACAGAGTCTTGCTCTGCTGCTCAGGCTGGAGTGCAGTGGCACACTCTCAGCTCACTGCAACCACCACCTCCCAGGTTCAAGTAATTGTCTGCCTCAGCCTCCCAAGTAGCTGGGACCACAGGCATGCACCACCATGCCTAGCTAATTTTTGTATTTTTTTAGTAGAGAAGGGTTTTTGCCACGTTGGCCAGGCTGATCTTGAACTCCTGGCCTCAAGTAATCTGCCTGCCTCAGCCTCCCAAAGTGCTGGGATTACAGGTGTGAGCCACTGCAGAGAACAGAGGCTCTGTTCTTTGTGTGCGTGTGTGACTTTTTTTTCTTTAGTCTTTTTTCTCTGTGTCTGATTATTTCCCATAGCCTATGCCTTCATAGTGTCTGATTTGCTATTTGCTCCACCATTGTACTGTCATCTCTTGAAGTTTAATTTGGGTCTTTTTTCTCTGTCTCCTATAGCTCTCATTAACATGCTCAGGCCTCCATCTTCTTGAGTATATTTCTTTTTTTTTTCCTCTAAACTGAAAGTGACTTTATTCAGGATTTGCTAATCATAAGAACAGAGACCTCTCCAACTGTCTCAAGAAAATAGGGACTAATTGTAAGAGTCCATGTGGTTGGTGCTAGAATCAAGACAGCTCTGAGGCCTGAGGAGCCCTTTCCATGTCTCTCCTGGAAAGCCCAGCCCCTCCCTCAGGAGTCTCTGCTCTTTCTGTGCATCTATTCCCTGTATAGAGCATATTTCTAATAGCTGTTTTAATGTCCTTATCCACTAATTCTAACATCTGTAACATCTTTGGGTCTGTTTCTATTGGATGATTTTTTTTTCATGATTGGGTCCTACTTTTCTGCTTCTTTGTATGCCTGGTAATTTTTTACCGGACGTCAAACATTATGAATTCTACATTGCTGAGTGCCAACATTTTTTATATTCCTATAAATATTTGGGAGTTTTGTTTTAGCATGCATCTAAGTTATGGGAAACAGTATGAAACTTTCGAGGCTTGCTTTTCAGACTGTTAGCCAGGTCCAAAACAGCCTCTAGTCTAAAGTTAATTTGGCCACCAGTGAGACGACATCCTTCCCAGGACTCCACTCAATGTCCCATATATTAGGAGGCTGATATGGTTTGGATATGTGTTTCCTCCAAATCTCATGTTGAAATGCAATCCCCAGTGTTGGAGGTGGGGCCTAGTGGAGGTGTTTGAGTCACGGGAGCAGATCCCTCACAAATGGCTTGGTGCACTCCCCATGGTAATGAATAAGTTCTCACTCTGTTAGTTCATGCAGAAGCTGGTTGTTTAAAGGGGCCTCGCATCTCCTCCTCTCTCTCTTGCTCCCTCTCTCACTATGTGACACACCTACTCCCCTTTCACCTTCCACCATGACTGAAAGCTTCCTGTCACCAGAAGCCGAGCAGAGGCTGGTGCCATGCTGCTTATACAGAATCCTGAGAATCCTGAGCCAAATAAACCTCTTTTCTTTATAAATTACCCAGCCTCAGGTATTCCTTTGGAGCAATGCAAAATGGACTCATGGAGAGGTCTTTCCTTTCTGGTCAGTAAGAACACAATTCCCGATCCTATGTGAGCTCCACCTGGTCCTTCTTGGTGGTCTTTCCTTGGCCTCTGGGAGTTTCTTCACAGGCGTGTACTGATCAGTACTCAGCTAAAGAATGGAGGGGAACCCTCTAAACAGCTCCAAAATCCTTTCTGTGTGGTTCACTCCCTTGCCTTGGCCTCCCCAGACTCTCAACTCAGGGACACTGTCGTATTCTGTTGTGTTTCTCCTCTCTGCATCAAGACCTGTGGCCATCACTAGACTTAGCTATTTCCCTTCTTTCAGGATCTCTGTATTGTGCTATCTGTGGTTCAATGTCCGGAAATTATTGTTTCACGTATGGCATCGGGTTTTTGAGTTGTTGAAAGCAAGAGAGTAAATCTGGTCCCTCCCAGTCTGCCATGGTTGGAAACTGAAGTCTCTGAAGCCAGGATCTGAACCCAGGGAGACTGACTCCTCAGATTCCTCCCCATCCCTTATCAATCCTTCAGTTCCTTCTCGTGTTTATTCAAATGTCACATCACTATTGAGAGGTCTTTGCACACCACCTCAGCCCCAGCTGCACTCCCTGTCCTCCCTGTTTCCCTCCAAGGAATTAAAGCTCCACAAGGGCAGGGACTTTTGCTTTTGATCCTAAAGACTGAGGTCGGGCACGTGGCTCACACCTGTAATCCCAGCACTTTGGGAGGCCGAGGCAGGTGGATCACCTGAGGCCAGGAGTTCGAAACCAGCCTGGCCAAGATGGCGAAATCCAAAATACAAAAAAATTGCTGGACATGGTGGTGCATGCCTGTAACCCCAGCTACTCAGGAGGCTGAGGCACAAGAATTGCTTGAACTCAGGAGGCAGAGGTTGCAATGAGCTGAGATAGTGCCAATGCACTCCAGCTGGGTGACAGAGTGAGACTCTGTCTCAAAAAAAAAAAACAAAACACTGAGGCTTTGGTCCCATCCCCCTAGGACCTTGAACTGCATATTAGAATAGAATCTTGAGCTTATGACATATTTAATACATGATTTTTAAATGAATACATAGCATCCTCTGCTCTCCATGTTAACATGCAGGTCAGGTTTACTTAGTGTAAGCAGACAGGGAGGGTCTCCAGAGATTACAAGAATTTAATGAACTTGAGCAATCAGCCTGTTTTATAGCCTCCTGCCCTGAAGTCCTTTTGTTCCTAAACCTTGTATGGAATGCAGTCACCTAATCAGTTAAAACCAGTTCCTGGCAGACTCCCACAACTTATAGATGAACCCAGTGAACATTCCTCATTACCATGCTTAAGTCTCCACCCCCAGAGGAGCTATAGCTTCATTACCTTAACATGCAACCTATGTGCTGGCGTGATGACTCAGCGCATCTGCACAACTGAGACCCCACTACACGCAATGATGCACCCTCTCCCTTCTCTATCACCGCATAAAACTCGCCTATCACTTTCCCTTGGGAAGACACTGCTTTGGAGAATACTCTCAATGTTCTCCTCTACTTGTATCAAGTAATAAAACTATTGATCCAAACCTACATCCCTATAAAGAATCTTTGTTACTTGCCTGGTGAAGAATCCCAGTTTTGTTTTGTTTTGTTTTGTTCTTTGGGATGGAGCCTCGCTCTGTTGCCCAGGCTGGAGTGCAGTGACGCGATCTCAGCTCACCGCAAGCTCCGCCTCCCAGGTTCACGCCATTCTCCTGCCTCAGCCTGCCTAATAGCTGGGACTACAGGCGCCCACCACCACACCTGGCTAATTTTTTGTATTTTTAGTAGAGACGGGGTTTCACCGTGTTAGCCAGGATAGTCTCGATCTCCTGACCTCGTGATCCACCCACCTCAACCTCCCAAAGTGCTGGGATTACAGGCGTGACCCACCTCACCTGGGCAAGAACCCCAGTTTTTTAGAACAACATTAGCATCTGTGCTCTAGAAAACATCCCACGATGGGCAAACCAAGGACAGATTCTCCACTAAAAGAGAACAAAGCTCATTTCCCCAGGAGAGATTAAGTTGGAGCTGGACACAAATAGCCCTGGGCCTTACAGCCATCCTCTGACATTAGTCACGGGAGTGAGGTCACCCCAGAACACAGAGGTTCAGAGCTCTAGAGCTCCACTGTCCATTGCAGTATCCACTGGGCACATGTGGCCATCGGGCACTTGAAATGTGGTGAGTCTGCATTAAGTTGGGATCATTAGTATAAATTACACCCCAGTATTTTAAAAAACTTTAGTATGGAAAAAGAAAATAATGATGTTTTATATTAATAGCACACTGAAGTAACAGTAATTTAGTCATATTGGGTTAAATAAAACATTATGAAAATTGTCAGCCGGGTACAGTGGCTCATGCCACTGTAATCCCAAAATTTTGGGATGCCGAGGCAGGCAGATCACTTGAGGTCAGGAGTTTGAGAACAGCCTGGCCAACACGGCAAAACCTCCTCTTTACTAAAAATACAAAAATTAGCTGGGCGTGGTGGCGGGCACCTGTAATCCCAGCTACTCCGGAGGCTGAGACACGAGAATCACTTGAACCCGTGGTAGGGGGTTGGAGGTTGCAGTGAGCTGAGATTGTGCCACTGCACTCCAGCAGCCTAGGCAATAAAGCGAGACTCCGTCTCAAAAAAAAAAAAAAAGAAAGAAAGAAAAAATAAAATTGTCATGGGTGTCTCTTTTACTTTTTGGAGACAGAGCAAGGCTCTGTCTCCCAGGTTGGAGTGCAGTGGTGTGATCATAGCTCACTGCAGCCTCAGCCTCCTGGGCTGAATCCATCCTCCCACCTCAGTCAGCTAGTTTTTTGTTTTTTTTTTTTTTGAGACAGAGTCTCAAAATTTTTTAATTTTTTGTAGAGACAGGTTTTGCTATGTTTTCCAGGCTGCTCTTGAAATTCTGGCTCAAGTAATATGCCCTCCTCGGCCTCCCAAAGTGCTAGGATTACAGGCATGAGCCACCGTGCCTGGCCTCATATTTATTTATTTATTTGTTTATTTATCGAGACAGAGTCTCACTCTGTCGCCCAGGTTGGAGTGCAGTGGCACGATCTCGGCTCACTGTAGCCTCTGCCTCCTAGGTTCAAGCGATTCTCCTGCCTCAGCCTCCCAAATAGCTGGGACTACAGATGTATGCCACCACCCCCAGCTAATTTTTATATTTTTTTAGTAGAGATGGGCTTTCACCATGTTGGCCAGGAGGGTCTTGAACTCCTGAGCTCAGGCAATCTGCCCACCTCCACCTCCCAAAGTGCTAGGATTGTGGGTTTGAGCCACCATGCCCAGCTATTTATTTATTTTTGTAGAGACAGGGTCTTACCATTTTGCCTAGGCTCATCTTAAACTGGGCTCAAGCAATCTCCCACCTTGGCATCCCGAAGTGCTGAGATTACAGGCATGTCCCACCACGCCGGCCTCTCTTTACCTTTCTAATGTGGCTAGCAGAAAGTTTAAAATTACATGTGTGGGTCATATGACATTTCTCTTGGGCAGCACTTCCCTGGAGGGGCAGTGTATCCCACAAAGGCAGACCTGGGCTAGCCACAGAATCTTCAACCCCGTCCCCAAGACTTGAGGCTGACAAGAAGTAAAACAAAGTGAAGGTGGAGGAGATGAAAAATGGGATACAAAGAAACAGATGTGATATAGTCCATCTTTCTCTCTCTTTCTTAAAATGTAGACTGGATCTCACTGTGTTGCCCAGGCTGGTCTCAAACTCCTGACCTCAAGCAATCCCCACAACCTCAGCCTCCCAAAGCACTGGGATTACAGGTGCAAACCACCATGCCTGGCCATCTTTTTTTTATTTTTTAATTGTGATAAGAACACTAGGGGCCAGGTGCAATGGCTCACACCTGTAATTTCAGCACTTTGGGAGGCCAAGGCAGAAGATCGCATGAGGCCAGGAGTTTAAGACTAGCCTGGGCAGCATAGCAAGACCCCCATCTCTTAAAAAAAAAAAAAAAAAGAAAAAGAAACACAGCATGAGATCTCTTCTCTTAACAGATTTTTTAAGTGTCCAATACATTCCTGCTGACTATAGGTAAATGTCATACGGCAGATTTCTAGAGCTTATTCATCTTGCTTGACTGGAGCTTTCTGCCCATTGATTAGTAACTCCCCATTTCGCCCTCCCCCAGTCCCTAGCAACCACCATTCCACTCTTTGATTCTGTGCATTTGACTATTTTAGATCCCTCCTATAAGTGGAATCATGCTCGGTACTCTCACGCCCTTTCCCGCTCACTCCTTCCCCACCCTGTCCTCCAGGCAACGCTACATGAGTCACCTACTCATTGCCTGAGGGAGAAAGTTGTCACCATAAAACTAGAGAACAATAGAAGCAAATGCTTAGTTTTTAAAATCAAAAGTCAAAGACAAAGTCATAATCCAGACTGGCTAAAACCCCCTTGATACATCAGTGTTGTGTGGGGAAAAATAATTTAATAAAAACCCACATGCTTTATCCATTTCCAATATCAACAAGGGTCCCCGGGGCAGAAACAGAGTTGGACTGGGAACCAAGTTGAGTGCTTGGTGAAAATCAAGTCTCCATGTACCACACCCCCCTCACCTGTGACACCATCAGAAGGTCACATAGGCTGGGAGATAAGAGCCTAGCCTTGGCCAGGCATGGTGGCTCACTCCTGAAATCCTAGCACTTTGGGAGGCTGGGGTAAAAGGATTGCTTAAGTCCAGGAGACCAGCCTGGGCTACATGAAGAGACCCCTTCTCTACTAAAAATACAAAAATTAGCTGGGCATCTTGGTGGGTGCCTGTAATCCCTACTCAGGAGCTGAGGCACCAGAATCCCTTGAACCTGGGAGACAGAGGTTGCAATGAGCCACGATCGCACCACTGCACTCTAGCCTGGGTGACAGAGTGAGAATCTGTCTCAAAAAAAAAAAAAAAAAAAATTTAGCTGGTCATAGTGGTGCATTCCTGTAGTCTCAGCTGCTTGGGAGGCTGAGGTGGGAGGACTGCTGGAGCTGGGGAGGCAGAGGTTGCAGTGACCCGAGATTGCATCACTGCACTCCAGCCTGGGCAACAGAGAAAGAGAGAGAGAGAGAAAGAGAGAGAGAGAGAAAGGGAGAGAGAAAAAAGGAGAGAAGGGGGGCGGTGGGGAGAGAGAGAGCCCAGCCTTGGAGCCAGACTCCCTCCGTTCAAATCCTCGCTCTGCCACTTACCAGCTGCATGACATTATGAAGCGCCTTCGTTGTCTGGGGTAAATGCCTGAGGTTCGTCGTCTCACGCCAAGGAAATCGAGGACACGGACGCACAAGAAGTGAGTTTAAGAGAAAAGGTTTAATAGAGAGAAAGAGAAAAGCTCTCTCTCCTGCGGAGAGAGGAGGCACCTAAGTAAGTCTTTGGGTTTTGCGGTGAAATGCATGTGGGGGTCGGGGAGGGTTTATAGACTGGCTTGAGGAGGTGTTGTCTAATTTACATAGGGCCCAAAGATTGGTGGACCAGGTGTGATGTTTACAAAGCACGCAAAGAAGCTCGCCACCCGACCCTAATCTTCGATTATGCAAATGGCTTCTCTACCTGGCCGGTGTGATGTTGTCTGTTCCTTAAAGTACACCTGGTTGACAAAGAAAAGGGAAGATGGAGCCGCCATGTTGAACATGCCTGGCCGCCAGGTAGCCTTTTCCTGTTGGCACAGCTGCCGCATTCCTCCATGCAAGCTTCCAGCTTGCTTATCTGTGTCTGCAGCTCGATTTTACAGGCTGCTCTTTGTTAGAAAATAAATGATTTAAGGGCTGCTTTTTGTTAAAAGGGAAACCTAGCCAAGGACTTCCTTACCCTCACTATCTGCCAAAATAATTTTTTAGCACCCGTACCACTTAGACCAACAGGGAGTGACGTTCTCCAAGTTCCTCAAAAGAAAGTTAGAGGGTGGTGGTTAAAGTTGAGTCTTCGCTTCACTCTTACCTGGGGTCTATGTCCCACCATCTGGAAGACAATTCAGGGACCTTTGTTAAGTTGTTATCTTTAGTTTCTGTAGGGAAAGCAAATATCTCCTGACTCTTAACTTCCTTGGCTATTGCTTCAGGATGATTGCCTTTCTTGTTTAAGAAGTTACTTATTTAGGGCCGGGCGCATTGGCTCACGCCTGTAATCCCAGCACTTTGGGAGGCCGAAGTGGGCGGATCAAGAGTTCAAGAGATCGAGACCATCCTGGCCAACATAGTGAAACCCTATCTCCACTAAAAATACAAAAATTAGCTGGAGGTGGTGGCACACGCCTGTAGTCCCAGCTACTCGGGAGGCTGAGGCAGGAGAATCGCTTGAACCCCGGAGTCAGAGGTTGCAGTGAGCCAAGATCACGCCACTGCACTCCAACCTGGCGACAGAGTGAGACTCCATCTCAAAAAAAAAAAAAAAAAAAGAAAGAAAGAGAGAAGAAAAAAAAAAGGAAGTTACTTATTTAGTTCTCAGAGTTCTCAGGGCTAGCTAGGTGCCTGGAATTTCCCTTGAAGGAACTCAGGATTTTTCTTTATT
Source organism: Pongo abelii (assembly GCF_028885655.2). Lineage (NCBI taxonomy): Eukaryota > Metazoa > Chordata > Mammalia > Primates > Hominidae > Pongo > Pongo abelii. Next base: position 27,591,710 of record NC_072003.2, read on the forward strand.
TCCATTCTTAGGATTCACAGGCCCTTACAAAAGGGGGTCCTCACCCTGTTTCAGTTTCACATCATGCAGTAGGTCAGATGGGCCTCAAGCAATGATCAGGGCGTACACATGGGCGTGGCTTCTCTGGGTTTTTTGTTTTTACTTTTTTATTTTTTGAGACAAGATCTCACTCTGTCACCCAGGCTGGAGTGCAGTGGTGCAACCTAAGCTCACTGCAGCCTGGAACTCCTGCACTCAAGTGATCCTCCTGCCTCAGCCTCCCAAGTAGCTAGGACTAGAGCCATGCACCACCACGCCTGGATAATTTTTTCATTTTTTGTAGAGATGACCAGGCTCCTCTTGAACTCAAGTGATCTCCCACCTCGGCCTCCCAAAGCACTGGGATTACAGGGGTGAGCCACCACACCTGGCCCTGATTAGACTTTCTAGCCCTGCTAGAAAGCACTGCACTTCCCTTAATAGAGTAGCCCAGGCCTGGCTCCTTGATGGCAGCTGCACCACTCCAGGTGTGCACCATGCAACTGTACTCCATTGCATGCTTCAGACTGTGCTCTGTGAGCACCATTGACCTGAACTGCAACTGGAATGGTGCTCCCTAGAGTTATGCGGCGCGGCAGTCCTGTGTTCCCTGGGGAAACTCGAGCCTCGGGAATCAATGCTCACTGCATTTCTCTGCCATCAGCATTTGTTGTTCAGTGACTCAAGTGGTATATTGCAGTGGTTCTCAAACGTTGGTATGCATTGGAATCACGACAGACTGTGAGGCACCATCCGCAGAGCTTCTGATTCAGTAGGGTCTGGAGGAAGGCCCAAGACATTGCATTCCTACCACATTCCCAGGGGAGGCGGATGTTGCTGGCCCAGGAGGTACCCACTGGTGTAGTGGGTGCTGTCGGTGCCTTACAGGGACCCTCTTCCCAGCCAGTGCATCCATCCCCAGATGCCCGGAGCACTGGCTGCTAATAGCTCACAGCTGTTTCCTCTCTAGAGCACTGCTTGGTATGGGTTGAATTAATTGTATGCCCCTAAAATTCCAGTGTTAAAGTCCTAACCCTCAATATCTTAGAATGTGACCTTATTTGGAAAGAGGGCCTTTAAAGAGGTAATTAACTTAAATTATATCATTAGGTCTTCAGGGCCCTGATCCAATATAACCACTGATATAGTTTGGATATTTGTCTCCTCCAAATCTCATGTTGAAATGTGATCCCCAGTGTTGGAGGTGGGGCCTAGTGGGAGATATTTGAGTCATGGGGGCAGATCCCTCACAAATGACTTGGTGCCATCCTCCCAGTAATAAGTTGAGAAGTGATTCTTACAAAGAGCCCAGCACCTCCCTCCCTCTCTTGCTTCCTCTCTCACCATGTAATCTCTGCACACACCAGCTCCCCCTTGGCCTTCTGCCATGAATAGAAGCATCCTGAGCTCTCAGCAGAAGCAGATGCTAACGCCATGCTCCCTGTACAGCCTGCAGAACTGTGAACCAAATTAATCTCTTGTCTTTATAAATTACCCAGCCTTGGGTATTCCCTTATAGTAATGCAAACAGACTAGGACCACCACTGTACTTATAAAAAGGGGATATTTGGACACAGACAGACAGACATACACACACACACACACACACACACACACACACACACACAATGCTAGGTAAAAATGAAGGCAGAGGGCCAGGCGCAGTGGCTCACACCTGCAATCCCAGCACTTTGGGAGGCTGAGGTGGGTGGATCACTTGAGCTCAGGAGTTCGAGACCAGCCTGGGCAACATAGTGAAACCCCATCTTTACCCAAAATACAAAAAACTAGCTGGGCATGGTGGCATGTGCCTGTAGTCCCAGCTACTAGGGAGGCTGAGGCAGGAGGATCACTTGAGCCTGGGAGGCGGAGGTTGCAGTCAGCCATGATTGCACCACTGCACTCCAACCTGGGTGACAGAACAAGACCCTGCCTCAAAAAAGAAGACAGAGATTGAAGTGGTGCTTCTACAAGCCAAGCAAAACCAAAGATTGCCAGCAGACCACCAGAGGCTGAGGGAAAGGCATGGAACAGACTCTCCCTCATGGCCCTCAGAAAGAACCAACCCTGCTGGCACCTTGAACTTGGACTTCCAGCCTCCAGAACTATGAGAGAATAAATGTCTGTGGTTTAAGCCATCCAGGTGGTGGTACTTTGTTTCAGCAGCCTTCCAAACTAATGCACAGCCCTTGGCCAGAAATGAACCACTAGGAGATGATGGCCCCCACACCTCCTGGGATCAGACCTCGGACGATAACCCATGGGAATGGGGCCAGCCCCTTGGCCTTAAGTGGGGACCAGCTCTGTGTTGTCATTTTGCTTCCTGCGGCATTAGTGAGCTTTCTGTACTGTTTTATCCTGCTTCCTCACTCATCTCCTCCTGAGAATTCTTGGTTTCCATCTTGGGATCTGCTGCTAGGGAACCCAACTCAAGGGATGAAAATTTGCATTCCTATTACCCCATAGGCAAGAAATGATTACCTTCTCTCCTCCCAATCTCCACCTCACCATCAAAGAAAGATGGGCGGCAGCCTAAACCTTGTGGGTATTTTTTGTTTTGTTTTTGTTTTCTGTTTGCTTGATTTTGGGGTGGTTTTGTTTTGTTTTGTTTTGTTTTTCGTTTTGTTTTGTTTGAGACAGCCTGGCTTTTTTACCCAGGCTGGAGTGCAGTGGCTTGATCTCAGCTCACTGCAACCTCTGCCTCCTGGGTTCAAGTGATTCTTTTGCCTCAGCCTCCCCAGCAGCTGAGACTACAAGTGTACACCACCGTGCCCAGCTAATTTTTGCATTTTTAGTAGAGACAGGGTTTTACCATGTTGCCCAGGCTGGTGTTTTTTGTTTATTAAGAGATGGGGTCTCCCTATGTTGCCCAGACTGGACTCGACCTCCTGGGCTCAAGCAATCCTCCCGACTCAGCCTCCTGATGGCTGAGACTACAGGTGCCCACCACCATGCCTGGTCTGTGTTGGCTATGGTCTGTGTTGAAGGCTCCTTCACTTTGAGTGAAAAAGAACCTGCTCCTAGGCCTATCTTTGGGATAAGAAATTGTACTTGGCTCACCAAGGCCAGGGTGGTGGAATTACGGAACAGAAGCGCCCTCAGCTGGCAAGCTGGAATTAGACACACCCAGCTCAATTTCTCCTGTGGAGAAGGAACAGCAGGGGAACACCAGCCCTCTACAGCCTTCCTTCCTCCACACACGCACTGCTACCCATGCTTTCAAAAATACTAAGAATTAGCCGAGCGTGATGGTGCATGCCTGTCGTCCTAGCTACTCCAGAGGCTGAGGCGGGGGGATCTCTGCATCTAAGAGTTTGAGGCTGCAATGAGCTATGATCATGCCACTGCACTGCAGCCTGGGCAACAAAGCAGGACCTGGTGATATGGTTTGGGTCTGTGTTCCCACCCGTATCTCATGTCGAATTATAACCCCCAATGTTGGAGGTGGGGCCTGGTGGGAGGTGATTGGATCATGGGAGGGGATTTCCCCTTGGGTGCCCCTCTCATGATAGTGACTTACCACCAGATCTGCTCATTTAAAATTGTGTAGCACCTCTTCCCCTACTTCCTCCTGCTCCAACCATATAAGAGGAAACTGCTTCCCTTTCGCCTTCCGCCATGATTGTAAGTTTCCTGGAGCCTCCCCAGCCATGCTTCCTGTAGAGCCTGCAGAACCATGAGCCAATGAAACCTTTTTTCTTTATGAATTACCCAGTCTCCGTTATTTCTTTATAGCAGTGTGAGAACAGACTGATACACCTGATCTCTAAATTAAAAAAAAAAAGTTAAATACTAAGAAGTGATTTGCAGAGCTTGTAGGGGTAAAGCTGGGTCTAGAGAGGGCTCAAAAGTACTGCTTCCCCATATCCATCAGTTCAAAGAGTGCCTGGCCTCGATCATAGACTAAGGCAGAGCTGGCCTCCAGCATCTGTCCAAGAATGTGACCCAGACCTCCTGCCCCAGAACCTCCTAAGGGCGAGAACAGGCTTTTGGGACTCTGTCTCCCTCACCCTCACCACCATGACCCGGACCCTCTGTTTCCTGTTTCATTCCTTACTAGTCCAGATAGTCCAGGGTAGGAAGGCTTGCAGGGACAGAGTGTGGAATAGATGTGCACACACTGCAGCTCTGTGTCTGTGTATGTGTGCAGGGCCACATGTGTTGGAAAGATGCAAGAAATGTCTCCCTAGGAGGGGAATACCTGCACACTGGTTGAGAACATGTTATTGTGAAAAGGTACCTTGGAAAGCACTGTATCCGTCAGCCTCATTGAGCAGATAAGGAAAATGAGGCCCAGAGAGAAGAATAGACCTGCCCAAGGTTGGTCATGCTGGGGCTTACCCCAAGAAAAGAGAAGCAAGCGTGATGTGTATATTGGATTGTGCACGTGTGCTTGCCAAAAAAAAAAAAGATTTAAACACACACATCTTCTCCCCCGCTTCTTCCTGCTACAACCATATAAGAGGAAACTGGAGTTTTTGTTTTGTTTTGTTTCATGTTGTTGTTGTTGTTTTGAGTCAGGGTCTCCTCTGCCACCCAGGTTGGAATGCAGTGGTACCACCTTGGCTCACTGCAGCCTCAACCTCTTGGGCTCAAGCCATCCTCCCACCTTAGCCTCTCAAGTAGCTGGGACTACAGGTGTGCACCACCATGCCTGGATAATTTTTTATTTTTTTACTTTTTGTAGAGATGGTGTCCCACTATGTTTTCCAGGCTGGTCCCGAACTCCTGGAGTCAAGAGATCCATCCTCCTCAGCCTCCCAAAGTGATGGGATTACAGGCCATACTCAGCCCCAGGAGTCTTGATTTATGCCCCTGAAATGGTTTGGGTCCATGTCCCCACCCAATTCTCATGCCAAATCATAATCCCCAACGTTGGAGGCAGGGCCTGGTGGGAGGTGATTGGATCATGGGTGTGGATTTCCCCCTTGGTGCTGCTTGTTAGTGCTCATGAGATCTGGTTGTTTATTTTGGTTTTGTTTTTTGTTTTGTTTTGTTGAGACGGAGTCTTGCTCTATCACCCAAGCTAGAGTGCAGTGGCATGATCTCAGCTCACTGCAACCTCTGCCTCCTGGGTTCACGCGATTCTCTTGCCTCAGCCTCCTGAGTAGCAGGGATTACAGGCATCCACCACTACATCCAGCTAATTTTTGTGTGTGTCTGTATTTTTGTAGAGACAGCGTTTCACCATGTTGGCCAGGCTGGTCTTGAACTCTTGACTTCAGGTGATCCACCTGCCTTGGCCTCCCAAAGTGCTGGGATTATAGGCATGAGCCACCACACCCAGCATGAAATCTGGTTGTTTAAAGTGTATCACCTCCCACCTCTCTCTCCTCCTCCTACTCCAGCCATGTAAGATGTGCCTGCTTCCCCTTCTTCCACAACTGTAAGTTTCCTGAGGCCTCCCCAGCCATGCTTCTTGTAGAGCCTGCGGAATCATGAGACAATTAAAACTCTTTATAAATTACTCAGTTTCAGGGTTTTTTTTTTTAATGGCAGTGTGATAATGGACTAATACAGCACCTGATCCTCAGTCTGTCCAAGAATGTGACCCAGACCTCCCAGGCTGGAGTGCAGTGGCTTGATCTCGGCTCACTGCAACCTCTGCCTCCTGGGTTCAAGTGATTCTTTTGCCTCAGCCTCCCCAGCAGCTGAGACTACAAGCGTACACCACCATGCCCAGCTAATTTTTGTATTTTTAGTAGAGACAGGTTTTTACCATGTTGCCCAGGCTGGTGTTTTTTGTTTATTAAGAGATGGGGTCTCCCTATGTTACCCAGACTGCACTCGACCTCCTGGGCTCAAGCAATCCAGAAGAGCAAAAGAGAAGAGCATGGCGTGGCCACAGCAAGTTCCACTTTTTTTTTTTTTTTTTTTTTTTTTGAGATGGAGTCTCACTCTGTCATCCAGGCTGGAGTGCAGTGGCGCAATCTTGGCTCACTGCAAGCTCTGCCTCCCAGGTTCATGCCATTCTCCTGCCTCAGCCTCCCAAGTAGCTGGGACTACAGGCACCCGCCACCACACCCGGCTAATTTTTTGTATTTTTAGTAGAGAGAGGGTTTCACCATGTTAGCCAGGATGGTCTCGATCTCCTGACCTCGTGTTCCGCTCGCCTCAGCCTCCCAAAGTGCTGGGATTACAGGCATGAGCCACTGCACCTGGCCCAGCAAGTTCCACTTCTAAGTGGGCAAGGATCAAATACATAGAAAACGCACAAGGATGGTAGGGCCAGCCAAGGGTAGGACTGTTGAGGCTGGAACTCCGTAATGGCCAGCTTGTCTCATGCTGGACTTGAAGTTCTTGAGAGCAGGCTCCTACTTTTTTTTTTTTTTTTTTTTGAGATGGAGTTTAGCTCTGTCACCCAGGCTGGAGTACAGTGGTGCAATCTCAGCTTACTGCAACCTCCACCTCCCAGGTTCAAGTGATTCTCCTACCTCAGCCTCCAAAGTAGCTGGGATTACAGGCATGCACCAGCATGCCCAGCTAATTTTTGTATTTTTAGTAGAGACAGGGTTTTGCCATGTTGGCCAGGCTGGTCTGGAACTCCTGACCTCAAATGATCCACCTGCTTCAGCCTCCCAAACTGCTGGGATAACACGTGTGAGTCACCATGCCCAGCCTCTAATGCACAAGTGTTCAGGAATGAACGCATGCATCCATGAATGAATGGCTGCTTGACAGTCATTAGCAAATGATTGAAGTTCTGCACTTTCAATGGGAACATAGACTTACACTTTAAGGGACATTCAGTGGGAAGCATCAGGCAGTCATCAGTGTTTATTTCTTAAGCATCTAACATATGCCAGGCTGTTCTGGACACTAGAAATTTCCTTCCTTCCTTCCTTCCTTTCTTCCCTCCCTCCCTCCCTTCTTTCTTTCTTTCTTTCTTTCCAGACAGAGTCTCCCAGGCTGGAGTGCAGCGGCACAATCATAACTTACTGTAGGCTTAAACTCCTGGGCTCAGTCAGCCTCCTGCCTCAGCCTCCTGAGTAGCTGGGACTACATGTGCATGCCACTTCATATGGCTAATTTTTTAATTTTTGCAGATACAGGGCCTCACTATGTTGCCCAGGCTGGTCTCGAACTCCTGGGCTCAAGTGATCCTCCCACCTCAGCCTCCCAAAGTGCTAGGATGACAGGCGTGAGCCACTGTGCCTGGCCAAGAAGGAAACTTTCCTCTAGCAACTCACATTCCAGAGGAGACAGAAGAGGAGTCAGAGAGATTGGAGAGTGGCCTGTGACAAAAATTCTACATTTTACAGTAGAGGGAACTGAGGCTCAGCAAAGTACATACTTACCCAGGCCACACGGCTGGCAAACAGCAGTGCCAAGATTTGAACCCATGTCTGTGTGACCCCCAAAGAGCCACACCTGGGGGCCGGGCACGGTGGCTCACGCCTGTAATCCCAGCACTTTGGGAGGCCAAGGCAGGCAGATCACCTGAGGGCAGGACTTCAAGACCAGTCTGTCCAACATGGCAAAATCTTGTCTCTACTAAAAACATAAAAATTAGCCGGGCATGGTTGCACGTATCTATAGTCCTAGCTACCAAGGAGGCTGAGGCAGAAGAATCACCTGAACCTAGGAGGTGGAGGTTACAGTGAGTCAAGAGCACCCCACTGCACTCCAGCCTGGGCAACGGAGTGAGACTCCATCTCAAAACAACAAACAACAACAACAACAAAAATATCTGCACCTGGGAAATGCTCAAAGCCTTTTGTATTTCATAGATCCTAGGCCTAAAATAAATCAGCTGGTTACTAATGGCATTCAGGCTTTTGCTAATCTCAGCATTACACTGTGATTAAGAGCCCAGTGCTACATCCCGTGCCGGCTTTTCATCTGTAACATGAAACTATACCTACCCCATAGAGTGTTACAATCATGAAATCAGTTAATAAGTGTAAAATTATTTAAGTTCCCAATACATCATCAATACTCGGAAATTGTTATTATTACCTCCAGCTTTCCCTTTCTTTTGCGTCCTTTGTTCCCTGATGATTTCTCAGAAGTAACTCAATAAATTTGCCCTCAATAGAAATCTCCATTCTCTTAGTCTAGTGATAAAATCCGAGGGTTGGTTGAGAAGCACAGACAGCAGCCTTGGAAAATGTGTTTGTATGACCAGCGCGGTTTCACAGGTTAAGTCATCTTCCCCTCCCCAAACTTTTTTCAGGCTGGGTCTCGCTCTGTTTCCCAGGCTGGAGTGAAGCAGCACAATCACAGCTCACAGCAGCCAGCCTAAACCTCCAGGGCTCAAGCAATCCTCCCAGCTTAGCCTCCCAAGTAGCTGGGACAATAGGCCCTTGCCACAACTGCTGGCTAATTTTTTTGTATTTTGGAGGTCTCACTTTGTTGCTCAGGCTGGTCTGGAACTCCTGGGCTCCAGTGATCTTCCCGCCTCAGCTTCCCAAAGTGCTGAGATTACAGGCGTGAGCCACCGCGCCCTGCTTGGACACTTTAGAAATGGTGTTTTGGGCTGGGTTTAGGAGCTTTGAACTTTGGGGTTAGCCTGACCTCTAGTGGGAAAACAGAAAACAGTGCAAAGCTGGCGGGAGATGCTCAAATGTGGCAAAGTCCCCACCCCAGCAGGACACTTTATTGAGTAGCTTTTATTGAGAGCTTACTAGATGCTGAATTTAAGCACCTCATTGAAGTCCACACAGATTGTAAGTGGCAGGGTTGGGGTCTCCCAACCCTGTCTGGCCTCAGAGCCTTCTTGTTTATCCACAAGGCACAGCTCCTGGCTGGAGAAAACCATCACGTTGCATCCAGACAGGTGACCCAGTGGATAAAGCCCTTCCCTTACATCATTGAAACAACACACGCATCCTATGACAAACGTTATTACACCCACTTCTCACACCTAGAAGCTGCAGTGCTAAACAGCCTATCCCAAAGTCATACTCGGTCCTTCATTCAATGCTAATTTATCACTCAGTCTTCAGCATAGTGCTGGACACTGGAAATAAATGGAAAGCAAAACACACAAGATCCCTACCCTGCCCTCAAAAAGCTTGGAGATTAATCAGTTGCTACCAGAACTGAGGTCCCTGTTGCCCAGGCAAATGATCTTTTTTCTATGACACTAGGAATGCTAGCTCATTTTCTGGGTGGCTGGTTTTTGGTTTGTTTGTTTGTTGTTGTTTTTGTTTTTGTTTTTGTTTTTTTGAGACAGACTGTTGCTCCGTCACCCAGGCTGGAGTGCTGTGGTGTGATCTCAGCTCACTGCAACCTCTGTCTCCTGGGTTCAAGCGATTCTCGTGCCTCAGACTCCCAAGTAGCTGGGACTACAGGCACCCACCAACACGCCCGGCTAATTTTTATATTTTTAGTACAGACAGGATTTCACCATGTTGGCCAGGCTGGTCTCAATCTCCTGACCTCAAGTGATCCACCTGCCTCAGGTGTCCCAAAGTACTGGGTTTACAATTATGAGCCACCGCACCCGGCCTGGTCTTCTTACCTGGACTAGAAATTCAGCAAAGATGGGGATACTAGGGCTTAATTTTCTTTTACTCCATCCACAGATCCAGAGCCTGAGTCCAGTTCTGCCTGACTCCAAATTTCACCTTTTTTTTCCTTTTCTTTTCTTTTTCTTTTTTCTTTTCTTTTCTTTTTTTTTTTTTTTTTTTTTTTATGAGATAAGGTCTTGCTCTGTCACCCAACTGGAGTGCAGTGGCACGATTATGACTCACTGCAGCCTCAATCTCCCAGGCTCAAGTGATCCACCCACCTCAGCCTTCCAGGAAGTTGAGACTACAGGCGCACACCACCATGCCTGGCTAATTTTTTTTATTTTTCATTTTTTTAAAATGTTTTGTAAAGATGGGGTTTCACTGTGTGGCCCAGGCTGGTCTTGAACTCCTGGGCTCGAACAACCCTCCTATCTTGGCCTTCCAAAGTGCTGGGATCACAGGCATGAGTCACTGAGCCCTCTTTTCTTTTCCCTTAATTTTTATCTTAAGGACGGGATCTTGCTCTGTTGCCGAGACTAGAGTGCAGTGGCACAATCATAGCTCACTACAGCCTCAGACTCTTGGCCTCAACCAATCCTCCTGTCTCAGCCTCTCACGTAGCTGGAACTATAGGCACAAACCACCATGCAATCTCACACTTTTAACCACTGCACTATAATACTTTGTCCCTGACTTCTGGGCACTGTTGTTTGATCTACAAAGTTCCATGTGGTTCCTGTACTTAGGTATGCATTGTTGGTCTGCGAGTTGGGTTCCTGAGATAATTTTTTTTTTTTTTTTTTTTAGACGAAGTCACTCTGTCACCCAGGCTGTAGTGCAGTGGCACGATCTCAGTTCACTGCAACCTCTGCCTCCCAGGTTCAAGGGATTCTCCTGCCTCAGCCTCCTGAGTAGTTGGGACTACAGGCATGTGCTGCTACACCCGGCTACATTTTGTAATTTTAGTAGAGACGATGTTTCACTATGTTGGTCAGGCTGCTCTTGAACTCCTGACCTCAGGTGATCTGCCCACCTCGGCTTCCCAAAGTGCTGGGATTACAGGCGTGAGTCCCCTTGCACCTGGCCCCTGAGATAAGGATTTAAGTGCAAATCATTTATCTGAGAATTGACCCCAGGAAGCACTGTGGGGGAATGGGGAAGTATATTAGTCTGCTAAAGCTGCCAAAACAAAATGTCATAGACTGGGTGGCTTAAACAACAGGAATATACTTTCTCACAGTTCTGGAGGCTGGAAGTTCAAGATCAAAGTGCCGGCAGGGTTGGTTTCCTCAGAGGCCTCTCTCCTTGTCTGCAGGTGGCTGACCTCCTGCTGCCTTTTCACATGGTTGTCTGTCTGTGCCGGCACATGCCTGGTGTCTCTCTGTGTCCTAATCTCCTCTGTTAAGTAGAACGGTCTGATTGGATTAGGGCCCACCCTTACAGCCTCATTTTAGCTTAATCACCTCTTGAAAAGCTCTATTTCCAAATGCAGTCACATTCTGAAGCACCGGGGGTTGAGACTTCAACATGTGAATTGAGAGGGGAGCACACAGTTCAGTCCCTAACAGGAAGTAAGACAGGGGAGGGAAAGACACAAAGAAACGGCACTTGACTAAGTAGGTTACTGCTGTGGGGAACTGGGGCTGATCCCACAGGGTACATCTGAGACAGTTTAGAACATTCTCTCATGCCTGTAATCCCAGCACTTTGGGAGGCCGAGGCAGGCGGATCACAAGGTCAGGAGTTTGAGACCAGCCTGGTCAACATAGTGAAACCCCATCTCTACTAAAAATACAAAATTTAGCCAGGCGTGGTGGTGTGTGCCTGTAGTCCCAGCTACTCGGGAGGCTGAGGCAGGAGAATCACTTGAACCTGGGAGACAGAGCTTGCAGTGAGCGGAGATTGCACCATTGCACTCCAGCCAGGGCAACAGTGCGGGACTCCGTCTCAAGAAAAAAAAAAAAACACTCTCAAGCTAAGTGTGATGGCTCACACCTGTAATCCCAGCACTTGGAGAAGCCTAAACGGGTGGATCCCTTGAGTCCAGGAGTTCAAGTCCAGCTTGGGCAACATAGAGAGCCCTCATCTCTACCAAAAAAATGAAGAAATAAGGCTGGTGCAGTGGCACTCACCTATAGTCCCATCTACTCTAGAGGCTGAGGTGGGAGGATCGCTTGAGCCCAGGAGGTCAAGATTGCAGTGAGCTGTGATTGCACCACTGTACTCCAGCCTGGGCCACAGAACAAGACCTTGTCTAAAAATAAATAAATAAATAAAAATAAAATAAACTCTCTCAGGGTGATCCTTCCCTGCTGAGGAATAAGGAGTGGGGTGTTTATCTTTCATTGCCTATCCATGTTGTCAATGGCTGCTTCCAGGACATTAGCTCCCCAGCACTCATAGTCTAAGAGAAAGTATTTGGGCTGACAGATGCAGCTGCTCACAGCAGGATGCAGTCAGCATGAAAAGGGACAGTGAGTGTGTGAGGATTTGGGTGGGGCACTGACTGTCTTGCTATGCCACCCCATATACCCCCTAAGTCCATCAGATTCTTTTTTTTTTTTTTTTTGAAATAGGATCTTGCCCTATCACCCAGGCTGGAGTGCAGTGGCACAATTGTAGCTCACTGCAACCTTGGCCTCCTGGGCTCAAGTGATTCTCCCACCTCAGCTTCCCAAGTAGCTAAGACTACATTTGTGCACCACCATGCCTCACTAACTTACTTAAATTATTTTTTGTAGAGATAGGGCCTCACGATGTTGCCCAGGCCGGTCTCGAACTCCTGGCCTCAAGTGATCCTCCTGTCCTGGCCTCTCGAAGTGCTGGGATTACAGGCATATGCCACCATGCTCAGCCTACCTGATTCTTATGTTATGGTACCTGGCTCTGAGCCAACTCTAGTTCGTTTCAACAGCAGATCTTTAAGTGATTTTTCTACCAATTATATGTGCCAACAAATTGCCAAGTCAAATCAGAGCATTTCCATTACAGCCTGCTTGGTTTCCTGTTTTTGCTACTCTTTCCATCCCAGAGCAGGAACAATTTCACTGTCTCACATTCCAGCTCAAGCTTATGAGTTAAGACTCTTTGGGCCCAGTGCAGTGGCTCACACCTGTAATCCCAGCACTTTAGAAGGCTGAGGCAGGCAGTTCACCTGAGGTCAGGAGTTTGAGAACAGCCTGGCCAACATGGTGAAATCCCATCCCTACTAAAAATACAAAAATTAGCCAGGCATGGTGGCCTGTTTCTGTGGTCCCAGCTACTCAGGAGGCTGAGGCAGGAGAATCACTTGAACCTGGGAGGCGGAGGTTGAAGTGAGCTGAGATTGTGCCATTGCACTCCAGCCTGGGTGACAGAGCAAAACTCCATCTCAGAAAAGAAGACAGAAAGAAAGAGAGAAAGAAAGAAAGTAAGAAAGAAAGAAAAAGAAAGAAAAAGAATAGAAGGAAAGAAAGAAAGAAAGAAAGAAAGAAAGAAAGAAAGAAAGAAAGAAAGAAAGAAAGAAAGAAAGAAAGAAAGAAAGAAAGAAAGAAAGAGAGAAAGAAAGAAAGAGAAAGAGAGAGAGAGGAAGGAAGGAAGGAAGGAGAGAGAAAGAAAGAAAGAAGGAAAGAGAGAAAGAAAGAAAGAAAAAGGGAAGGAAGGGAAGGAAACGAAGGAAGGGAAGGAAGGGAAGGAAAGGAAGGAAGGGAAGAGAGGGAAGGAAGGAGAAAAAGAAAAAGAAAATCAGGACTTCTTGGTTCCAAGTTGCAGAACCTCAGTAGAAATTGGATTAAAAATAGAGAGGATGGGTTTATAGGCTCAAGTTACTGAATATGCCAGACACTATTGGATTGGGTGTCCAAAAAAGTAGCTTTGGGAATGTGTCCTTTTAAACCCCTTAGTTCAGTTTTTCTGTGCTGGCTTCTATGGAAGGCAGGCTGTCCCTATGAAGTGGCACAGATGACCCTGAGCAGCCCCAGGTCTATATCCTATGAATACCTCTACCAGTTAAGATGCTTTTTGGAGACTCGTAACCAAAAAGCTGACTCAACAAGACAGACAGCACCCAGAGACAGAGTCCAGAGGTGGGCTTGGCTTTCACCTCAGTTGATTCATCTGCACCAAGATGAATCTTTATTCTGTCTCTTTACTCTGCCCATTCACAGCACCAGCTTCATCCTCGATCTGGCTTAAATGTATTAAAGCATCCTTTTCAGAAGCTCCTAGCAAGACTTTCTTTGCACCTCTTGGCCCAAATTGATTTTAACTTGTCCACCCTGAACTAGTCACTGCCAAGAAAATGGATTATTATGATTAACTTAAGATAATTATCTGGGGGTAATGAATTTTAGAGAGTCAACCACTATGTCCACCAAAAGATGTGTCTTGTGTCTTTCAAATCATTTCCATTGCAACTCAATCTATGATGTCATTTACATCATGACTCAGTATACATTCATATAAATATAAATTTCCCAAAACAATATTTATCCTTACTATATATGATGCACCCTGTTAGTTCTACTCTATACTGCATTGTTTGTTAAATGTTGATTTTTTAATTTTATTTATTATTATTATTTTTTTTGGAGACACAGTCTCACTCTGTCACCCAGGCTGGAGTGCATTGGCGCAATGTTGGCTCACTGCAACCTCTGCCTCCTGGGTTCAAGCAATTCTCCCACCTCAGCCTCCCAAGTAGCTGGGAATTCAGGTGCTCACCACCACGCCCGGCTACATTTTGTAGTTTTTAGTAGAGAGGGAGTTTCACCATGTTGGCCAGGCTGGTCTCAAATTCCAGACCTTAAGTAATCCATCCGCCTTGGCCTCCCAAAGGGCTGGGATTACAGGCATGAGCCACTGCGCTTGGCCAAATGTTGATTATAATTAGTAAATTGTATAACAAGCCATTAATGGGTCACAACTCACAATTTAAAAATGCTATATACAGCCTACTCTGGGCACACTGCATGTGGGGTAGCAGTACAAAAAAAAATGAAATATGCTGTACATACTTCCTGCTGACAGGTCTAAAAAAAAGAAAAAAAGAAAAATGCTGTACTGAAATAACTGGCTTAGAAAGGGGACTTTTGCCCAATGATTCCAGCAAAAATTCCACACCTGACTCTTCTTCTTCTTCTGGTTCACATTCTCTCATGACATGCTTGACTCTTTTGGGTTCCAGCGGCGTCATGGGGCCATCCGTGAACCATGGCAGTGACTCTGATTGGCCAGGATTGGGACCCACTCCTAACCCTGGAACCAGCGGACTGTGCTCAGCACCGCTAAAGCTGCATGGACTGAGAGTCAGTGAGGAATAGTTCTTCAAAGAAAAAAAAAAAGTTATTAAAGCAGAAAAAAAAATGAAAACAGGTGCTGCTCAAGGAAAAATAACAAGTTTCCACTATTATCCCACTCCATTTGAGAGACCAATAAAGACTTTAGATAGCTTTAGACAGGTGGAGATCAGGAGTTCTGAACCCAACAGTGTGAGGCTCTGCATCCAGTAATCCAGGCTTCTAGTCAACTCCTGAGCTTGGACTTCAGATTTATTAGGTTGCTGCAAAAGTAGTTGCGGTTTTTGCCATTACTTTTAAAGATGGACTTTTCTCTCCTCTCTCTGCCTAAATTCCAGACTGGGCCACCTGCATACACCCAGAATCTTGCCTAGTTTAATATTCCCTCTCTGTAACTCAGGGATCAGAATCTCACCCTTGGACCCCAGCCTGGGTGCCTGGGGCCATATCACCTCTGACAACCTATTTACCCATCTACCTTCCTGCCAGGGTCTCCAAATGTCACCTCCTGGATTCCCCAATGACCCGCTCCACCTGCCTGAGTGACCTGACAGAGACGGCTGCCTTTTGATGAGAAACAAGACATTAGTATGGTCTTGTTGGTAAAGACAAGACATTGGTAAACAAGACATTTATAATAACTCAGACAATTCCTCCTTCCATTGGAAGATAGCCTGGCTCCATGGGGCTACTGGGACATGACAAGTTATGTTTAGCACTACTGTGTTTTGTTTCCTGGTTCTCAAGTTGTGGCAGAGATTCTTCAGGTTCTTACCCACCTCATTTCTTCTTCTTCCTGAGCACACAACTGGACTGTATTTCCCAGCCTCCCTTGCAGTTAGTAGTAGTCATGTGACTGAGTCTGGCCAATAAACTGAGCATAAGCAAGGCACCACTTCCAAGACTGGCCCAGTGAAACCTCCTACATGCTGTCTCCATTGTTTTTCCCCATCTCCCAGTTGATTAGAAAAATTCAAGTCCTAAGTGGGATCTGTACTAGTCAACTCAGGCTGCCATAACAGAACACCATCAACTAGGTGGCTTCAGCAACAGAGATTTATTTTCTCATAGTCCTGGAAGTTGAAAGTATGAAATTATGAGATCAGGACACAGTGGCTCACGCCTATAATCTCAGCACTTTGGGAGGCCAAAGTGGGTGGATCACCTGAGGTCAGGATTTCGAGACCAGCCTGGCCAACATGGTGAGATCTTTTCTCTAATTAAAAATATAAAAATTAGTTGGCATGGTGATAGGTGCCTGTAATCCCAGCTACTCAGGAGACTGAAGCAGGAGAATCGCTTGAACCCAGGAGGCAGAGGCTGCAGTGAGCCAAGATGGCACCACTGCACTCCAGCCTGGGTGACAGAGTGAGACTCTGTCTCAAAAAAAAAAAAGAAAAAAAAGAAAGAAAGAAAGTACAAGATCAGGGGGTCAGCATGTCAGGTTCTGGGGAGGGCCCTCTTCCTGTCTGGCTGACAGCCACCTTCTCACTGTGTTCCCACATTGGCAGACAGAGAGAGAGCACTGGTGCCTGCTCTAGCATCTTTTCTTATAAGAACACTACTCCCATCATGAAGACGCTACCAAGGTGACTTCCTCTAAATCTAATTAGCTCCCAAAGGCCCCATCTCTAAATTCCATCACACTGGGGTTCAGGGCTTCAACATATGAATTGGGGCGAGGAGAGCACAATTCAGTTCATAGCAGTGGTCCCTGAATGACCTGCATTCTATTACGTTGCAAGAAATACATTTTTATTGTGTAGAACACTGAGCTTTGGGGAGACCACTCATTACAACAGCTCATGTTATTCACCTTAACAGATGCATCAGATCAATCCTAGCTTCTATTCCCTCACCTTAGTGAATAGAGCTAAGCCCACCAGACCAGCAACTCCAAATGCACACGTGTGTGTGTCTGTGTGTGTGTTTTTCAGAGCCTCATGCTCTGCCAGCCAAGCTAGCTGGGTGCAAATTTGTGAAGAACATAAAATATGAGGTCTTACTACATCTATTCTTGCCCTCTTCTCCAATCACTTCCCCACACAGAATCCCAAGTGGCCCTTTACAATGCAAATGTAATTATATCACTCCCCTAATCAAAATCTTCAGCATCTGCCTCTTGCTCTTTGGAAATCTTCACCAGGGCAAATCAACACAGCCCCTGAACTGAACAAGCCGCTGTTGATCTGGCAGACGAGTTCTATTCTTTTTTAAATTCTTTTTTGAGACAAGGTCTGGCTTTGTCAGCAAGGCTGGAGTACAGTGGCATGATCACGACTCACTGCAGCCTCAACCTCCCAGGCTCAAGTGATCCTCCCACCTTAGCCTCCTGAGTAGCTGGGACTACAGGCACACACCACCACGTGTGGCTCATCTTTTAATTTTATTTTATTTTGTAGAGATGGGGTCTTGCCATGTTGCCCAGGCTGGTCTCACTCTCTCACCCTCAAGCAATCTTCCCACCTCAGCCTCCAAAAGTGCTAGGATTATAGGCACGAGCCACTGTGCCCAGTCAGATGAGTTCTTTTCAATCCCCATCAGATAGGCGAATCTCAAGCAGTTCAATTCACTTGGGACAGACAGTTGTACACATTTGAGGTCTAGCCCAGAGCTATAGTAACTCTCCTGCTGTCTGTCACAACATAGTCCCAAGGGGCCTTGATCTTCTGGGCCTCCCACAGAACATCCCTCAGGTCCACTATATTGATGACGCCATGTCAATCAGACCTGGTGAGCAGGAAGTGGAAGATATCTGAACATTCTGGTGTGCCACAGGATGGTAGATAAATCCTACAAAGATCCAGGAACCTGTCACGTTGGTGAAGTTTTCCTTGCAGCCTAGTGGTCTGGGGCATAGAAAGACGTCTCCTCCAAGACAGAGGAAAGAATATTGGACCATGCACTTACTTACTTGTTTTTGTTTTGTTTTGTTTTGTTTTGTTTTGTTTTGACAGAGTCTCAGCTCACTGCAACCTCCCCTGCCCCGGTTCAAATGATTCTCCTGCCTCAGCAACCTGAGTAGCTGGGATAACAGGTGCGCACCAGTGCGCCCAGCTAATTTTGTATTCTTAGTAGAGACAGGGTTTCACCATGTTGGCCAGGCTGGTCTCACCTAACCTCAGGTGATCTGCCCACCTCGGCCTCCCAAAGTGCTGGGATTACAGGCATGAGCCACCGTGCCTGGCCTGCACCATGCACTTACTATCACTAAGAAAAACCTAGCATTGGTCAGGCACGGTGGCTCACACCTGTAATCCCAGCACTTTGGGAGGCCAAGGCAGGCAGATAATGAGGTCAAGAGATCGAGACCAGCCTGGCCAACATGGTGAAACCCCGTCTCTATTAAAAATACAAAAATTAGCTGGGCATAGTGGCACATGCCTGTAGTCCCAGCTACTCGGGAGGCTGAGGCAGGAGAATTGCTTGAGCCAGGGAGGCGGAAGTTGCAGTGAGCCAAGATCCCTCCACTGAACTCCAGCCTGGTGATAGAACGAGACTCCGTCTCGGAAGAAAAAAAAAAGAAAAAAAGAAAAACCTAGCATTAGCAAGGTCTTTGGTGTTTTAGAGACAGCTCATACCATCCTTTGGGCTCCTGCTTCTTGCTAACTCAGAAAAAAAAATATTAGTTTTGAAGTAGACGTAGAGCAAAATAGAGCTTTGTAGTAGGTTTCAGCTGCAATACAAATGGTTCTGCAACCTGGGCCACGCAGCATAGAGCTATCTGGAGTGGAAAATGGCACCATGTGGAATCTCTGGCAAGCCCCACTAGAGAGTTACAACAAATACCCATAGGGTTCTGGAGCAAGGCCATGCCATCTGCAACAGAGAACTCTTCAACATTGGAAAAAGCAGCTCCTGGCATGCTACTGGGCCCTAGTAGAGATGGAGTATTTAACCACGGGATGCCTATCGTGAGCCAGTAATTGTCAGACCCACCAAGTCTTTAGCTTGAAAAGTACAGCAGAAATCCGTAGTACAGTGGAAACAGCACCTTCTGGGTCAGTCCTGGACAGGTCCAAAGTTCAATTAAGTTATAGAAAGATGTGACCCAGACCTATATGTTCCCTGCCTCATTGCTCTGATGCTCTTCCTCAGCTCATAGTTACATCCTGATGAAGGGTTTCATTTTTTTTTTTTTTTTTTTTTTGAGACGGAGTCTCGCTCTATCGCCCAGGCTGGAGTGCAGTAGCATGATCTCGGCTCACTGCAAGCTCCGCCTCCCGGGTTCACCCCATTCTCCTGCCTCAGCCTCCCGAGTGGCTGGGACTACAGGCACCCACCACCACGCCTGGCTAATTTTTTTTTTTTTTTTTTGTATTTTTAGTAGAGATGGGGTTTCACCATGTTAGCCAGGATGGTCTCGATCTCCTGACCTCGTGATCCACCCACCTCGGCCTCTCAAAGTGTTGGGATTACAGGCGTGAGCCACCGCGCCTGGACAAGGGATTCTTATGTATGGTTGATGGAGAACGAGAGACCCCAAGCCAAATTTATGCATGAGATGTCTCCTCTGTTGGTGAAAGCTGAAAATGTCCTGCTGCTACACTAGATTCCCAGGCAGGGGCAGCTTAGGAAGGCTGGACAAGCTTTGGATGGTATACCTGGCCATCGATTTTGTGAGAAGAGAGAAGTTGCCTGACATGAGCGTATATGCAGACTTCTTGGCAGCGGTGAATAGCTTAAATGGTTGGCAGGGAGTCTTGAAGGAGTGAGATTGGAAGACAGGAGAACCTGAAGCAGAAGTACGTAGATAGATTTGTGGGAGAGGTGCCAACCGTGTGGATATTCAAGTCTCATGTCAATGCCCACCAGAGGGTATCTTCCAAAAGACAGCATTAAAGAACTGGGCGGACAGGCTGACTGGTTCAGTGGAGGCCCGCCAGGTTGCGTATCCAGCTGTAACTGTGTTGGCACAGTGGGTCCTTGAATAGACTAACCATGGTGGCACAGATGGAGGCTTGCTAAGAGCTCAGCAACACGGGCTCCCTTTCACCAAGACTAATCTGCTGGCCGGGCACAGTGGCTCATGCCTGTAATCCCAGTCCTTTGGGAGGCTGAGGAGGGCAGATTGCTTGAGCTCAAGAGCTCGAGACCAGCCCAGGCAACACAGCAAGATCCTATCTCTAGTAAAAATAAAAATTAAAAAATCAGCTGGGCATGGTGACACATGCCTGTAGTCCCAGTTACTCAGGAGGCTGAAGTGGGAGGATCGCTTGAACCCAGGAAATCGAGGCTGTAGTAAGCTGTGATTGCACCACTGCACTCCAGCCTGGATAACACAGTGAGACCCTGTCTCAAAAAAAAAAAGGCCATGTGTGATGGCTCATGCCTGTAATCCCAGCACCTTAGGAGGCTGAGGCAGGCGTATCACCTGAGGTCAGGAATTCGAGACCAGCCTGGCCAACATGGTGAAACCCAGTCTCTACTAAAAATATAAAAATTAGCTGGGTATGGTGGCACACACCTGTAATCCCAGCTACTCAGGAGGCTGAGGCAGAAGAATCAGTTGAACCCAGGAGGTGGAGGTTGCAGTGAGCAGAGATCACACCACTGCTCTTCAGCCTGGGAGACAAACCAAGACTCTATCTAAAAAAAAAAAAAGGGGGGGCAACTTGGCCCCTCAAGGGACCATAGGCAATGTGTGGAGATACTTTGGGTTGTCATAATGGGGGAAGGGATGCTATTGGCGTATACTGTGTAAAGACCCAAGCATGTAGTTAAACATCCTACAACGCAAAGGACAGCCTCCCACAACAAAAGATTGTCCAGCCTCAAGGTTGAAGAACTATTAGACTAAAGCCTGTTGTGCCTTTTCTTTTTTTTTTTTTTTTTTTTTTTGATGGAGTTTTGCTCTTGTCGCCCAGGCTGGAGTGCAATGGTGCGATCTCAGCTACTGCAACTTCCGCCTCCTGGGTTCAAGCGATTCTCCTGCCTCAGCCTCCCCAGTAGCTGGGATTACAGGTGCCCACCACCACACCCGACTAATTTTTTTTGTATTTTTACTAGAGACAGGGTTTCACCATGTTGGTCAGGCTGATCTTGAACTCCTGACCTCAGGTGATCCACCAGCCTCAGGCTCCCAAAGTGCTGGGATTACAGGCATGAGCTACCACTCCCAGCTCTTTTTTTTTTTTTAAGACAGGGATTTGCTCTGTCACCCAGGCTGGAGTGCAATGGTGTGATCATAGCTCACTGCAGCCTTGACCTCCTGGACTCAAGCAATCTTCCCACCTCAGCCTCCAGAGTAGCTGGGACTACAGGCACACGCCACCATCCCTGGCTAATTTTGTAATTTTTGTAGAGATGAGTCTCGCTATGTTGCTCAGGATAGTCTTGAACTCCTAGGCACAAATGATCCTCCTGCTTCGGCCTCCTAATGTGCTGGGATTTCAGGTGTGAGCCACCCCACCTGGTCCTGTTGTGCTTCTCTGATGGCCAGTCCAGCCTTGTAATCATAGCGGTGATATTGAAGGCGATGTTCATCTTGTTCCCCAAGCGTGTGTCCATGCTGCGGGAATAAGAATGTCATTTATCTAAACTCTTGCCACACTGGGGAGTATTAATTAGTTTACCCCCTGCTGGAGGCCAGGTGCTGGTATCCAGTAGAGGTCCTCCCGCAGAAAAGAGCAGACCACAAAAACACAATCTCATGGGAGTCCACTAGGGAGCAGCCATCAACAGCATCCACTTGCTAAAGTCGCTTCAAATCAAATGAAACTAAAGCTGGAAATCCACAGGCAGAAGGAAAACAGACCGTTATCTCACCCCTTATGCAAGAATGAACTCAAACTGGATTAAATATTTAAACATAAGATCTGAAACTGCAAAACCACTATAAGAAAATATAAGGGATAGAAAGGAGCAAAATAGTCCCGGTGCTGTAATCCCAGCACTTTGGGGGGCTGAGGAGGGCAGATCACTTAAGGTCGGCAGTTCGAGGCCAGCCTGGCCAACATGGTGAAACCTCTCTCTACTAAAAATGCAAAAATTAGCTGAACATGCCAAGGTGCATGCCTTTAGTCCCGGCTACTCAGGAGGCTGAGGTGGGAGGATCACTTGAACCCAGGAAGTCAAGGCTGCAGTAAGCCGAGATCACCCCACTGCACTCCAGCCTGGGCAACGGAGCCAGACCCTGTCTCAAAAAAATAAACAAAACATAATTTATATACAGTTGACCCTTGGACAACATGAAGGTTTGGGGCGCCAACCCTCCATGCTGTTGAAAATGCAAATATTATCTTCTGACTTCCCCAAAACTTAACTATTAATACTAATAGCCCACTGTTGACTGGAAATCTTATCAATAACATAGACAGTTGATGAATACATGTTTTGTATGGTAAATATAGCATATACTATATTTTTACAATATAGTAAGCTAGAGAAAATATTATTAAGAAAATCAGAAGGAAGAGAAAAGTTATTTACTATTCGTTAAGTAGATTATCATAAAGATCTCCATCCTTCCAAAAGTCTTTTAAAAAAAAGAAAAAAAATTGCCTCAAGTCTAGGAGTCTTGAAAAAGAATAATTTATTAAAAAAAAAGATCTTCATGCTGAGTAGACTGAAGAGGAGGAGGAAAAGGAGGAGTTAGTCTTACTGTTTCAAGGGTATTTTATGGTAGTAAATGACAAAATAGGCTACCGTCTACATATATTTTATGCATTCATGACATACTTATTTTTTAAATTTTTTCGATATTTCTAGGTTATGCAGTTTGTCTGCAAATTTCTTTTTTCCTTTTTCTTTTTCTTTTTCTTTTTTTTTTTTTGGAGGCAGGATCTCACTCTGTCACCCAGCCTGGAGTACAGTGGTGTGATCTCGGCTCACTACAACCTTCACCTCCTGGGCTCAAGTGATCCTCCCACCTCAGCCTCCCAAGTAGCTGGGACTACAGGCACACGCCACCATGCCCAGCTAATTCTTTAATTTTTTGTAAAGACAGGGTCTCAATTCGTTGCCCAGGCTGGTCTTGAACTCCCAGCCTCAAGCAGTTCTCCCACCTTGGCCTCCCAAAGTGCTGGGATTACAGACATGAGCCACCACACCTAGCCTAAGTTTTTTCAAATTATTGCAAATCTCCTAAACATGTTCCAATACATTTATTGAAAAAAATCCATGGACTCAAGCAGTTCAAACCCATGTTGTTCAAGGGCCAACTGCAGATAGATAGATAGATAGATAGATAGATAGATAGATAGATAGATAGACAGACATAATTTTGGTAGCATATTATACATTGGTTTTTACTGTGCTTTTCACTTATCTATATATATCTTGGACACCTTTCCACAACAGTAAATAGTATGCCATCTAATCCCTTTTTTTTTTTTTTTTTTTTTTTTTGAGACAGAGTTTCACTCTTGTCGCCCAGGCTGGAGTGCAGTGGCGTGATCTCGCCTCACTGCAATCTCCACTTTCCGGGTTCCAGCGATTCTCCCACCTCAGCCTCTCGAGTAGCTGGGATTACAGGCGTGTGCCATCACACTTGGCTGATGTTTGTATTTTTAGTAGAGACAAGGTTTCACCATGTTGGCCAGGCTGGTCTTAAACTCCTGACCTCAAGTGATCCACCTGCCTCAGCCCTCCCAAAGCGCTGGGATTACAGGCATGAGGCACTGTGCGTGGCCCATATATAGAATTGGGGTCTCCCCTTCCCCGGATCTCTCTTTTCCAGGATTCCCCCTGCCTCGATCTGCAGAGACTATGTTTGTGCATACCCTGCCCTCTGGTTTTTCCACATAAAACCAGGTTTTCTTGCAGGGTTTAAGCTACTCCCAGACCTTGGCACAGACTTGCCCTGCCCTCAAAAACAAGGCACTCACCCGGCTTGTCCCAAGTGGCAGCACCACTCTAGCACCTGCCTGCTTGTGCTCACTCCTCCGTGCTTTCAGGTTTTCACATTTTTTCCAGAGTTTACAGTTGTTATCTACACAGGGTTGATCCAGGATGGGAGTGAATTTTTGCCTTACTCTTTTTTTTTTTTTTTTTTGAAGAATGGTCTTGCTATGTTGCCCAAGCTGGTCTCCAACTCCTGGGCTCAAACAATCCTCCCACCTCGGCCTCCCAAAGCACTGGGATTAGAGATGTGAGCCACCGCACCCAGCTTGCCTCACTCTTTAACTGCCACATTTCACCTTCAGAAATGTCACAACCCAGCTGGGCGCAGTGGCTCACACCTGTAATCCCAGCTACTTGGGAGGCTGAGGCAGGAGAATTGTTTGAACCCAGAAGGTGGAGGTCGCAATGAGTTAAGATTGTGCCACTGCACTTCAGCCTAGGTGACAAGAGCAAAACTCCATCAAAAAACAAACAAACAAACAAAAAAGTAAGAAAGGAAGGAAGAAACGACGGAAGGAAGGAGGGAGGAAGGAAGGAAGGAAAGAAAGGAAGGAAGGAAGAGAAAAATCACAACTCTTCGACCCTCCTGTCTTCAGAGCAACGGGTGGTATGGGCCATCAGATCCCAGATCATTTGAGCAATTTAAGATGGAGTGTGGTTTTGGTTTTTGTGTGTATTGACAAATAAAACACCGTCAGCGTGACCTTGGGAGAATCGCTTCACCTCAGTTCTCATTTATAAAGCTGAATGTCAATGAGTCTTTCCTTGCCGGCTTGTGCAGAAGTTCAATGGGATAGCACAGTGATGGTCGACGTTTTTGTGGCACTTACGGTGTACAGGTACTGCTGCTCAGGTACTTTATTCCCTGCCACAGCCCATCAGTGAGGTCCTGTGATTATCGGCTCCATTTGATGATGAGGACATGAAGGCACAGTGAGTTTACATGATTTGCTCAGTACCCTTCATGGAGTACGTGGTGGAGCTGGGATTTGAACCAAGGCCATGTGGTGCCTGCATCTGTGCACCTAATCATGTGGAACCTATAATGTGGGGTTTGTTTTGTTTTGTTTTGTAGAGTCAGTGTCAGGCCATGTGCAGTGGCTCATGCCTGTAATCCCAACACTTTGAAAGGCCAAGGAGGGCCAATAGCTCAAGCTCTGGAGTTCAAGACCGGCCTGGGCAACATAGTGGGACTCCCTCTCTACTAAAAATACAAAAATATAGCTGGGCGTGGTGGTGCACACCTGTGGTCTCAGCTACTTGGGAGGCTGAGGCAGGAGGATCACTTGAACCCAAAAGGTGGAGGTTGTGGTGAGCTGAGATCACACCTTTGCACTCCAGTCTGGGTGACAGAGCAAGACCCTGTCTCAAAAAAATAAAAATTGCAAAGAGCCAGTGTCTCACTCTGTTGACCAGACTAGAGTGCTGTGGTGCAATCATATTTCACTGCAGCCTCAAACTCCCGGGCTGAAGCGATCCTCCCGCCTCAGCCTCCCAAGTAACTGAGACTACAGTCATGCGCTACCACGCCCAGCCAAATGTGGTGCTTCTTCATCCTGGGTCTGCATCAGAATCACCTGGGCTTCCCTCAAAGACCTGCTGAATCAGAATCTCCAGCCTCTGTATTTGGAAAAATCTCCATGCCTTGGCATTGAGTTAGGGCTGAAATATGAATGTCCTTACCTCCTGGTCTCCCTTTTCCTGATTCACAGGGGAGGATTGCTGCTGCCAGCCTCTTATGGGCTCTCGACCAAGTTGCAGGCCTAGATTATTAGGGTAACCTCTGACCCATTCCTGATAGATCTATGTCACCAGCCTGAGCAACAGGTGGAACAGGCTCCAGGAGCTTCGGCAGGAAACGGCTGCCCCTGCCCCTTGGATCATCTATACCCGCCTGGCTGAAGCTGTAACTCTGGTCATGTGGCCTCTGGCAAAGATGCTATGAGCCATGGTGGATGTCACCCAATCTCTACATTCTAAATAAACCACACCTGGCAACCCCACGCTCTCCTGAGCCCCTGCAATTTCCTGGAACCTCCCAGGATGCTCTTGATGATAATTACAGTTCAGTTGTAACTTGAAGGACTTAGGAACCCATGGTACCAATCATACTGAGAATCTTGAACATTAAAATGGGAGTGTCTTCAGTTCTCATACCCTTCTAGAACATTCCTTTCTCAAATCTAAATTCATTCACACGCCTTTTATGATCCTACACTATCTGACCCCTGCTCATCTGTCAGGCCTAAGCCCTACCACTCCCCACAACTCCAACCCCAATAACCACACTTCATTTAGCCACATTGGCCTTTTGACTCTCCCCTCCCCCTCCTCTTTTTTTAGAGGCAGGGTCTTACTCTGTCACCCAGGCTGGAATGCAGTGGCATGATCAAAGCTCCTCACAGCCTCGACCTCCGGGGCTCAAGCGATCCTCCCACCTCAGCCTCCCAAGTAGCTGAGATTACAGGCAAGCACTAACATGCTCAGTTAATTTTTTAGTGTGGTTTTTTTTTTTTGAGACAGAGTCTCACTCTGTCACCCAGGCTGGAATGCAATGGCACGATCTCTGCTCACTGCAAGCTCCACCTCCCAGGTTCACGCCATTCTCCTGCTTCAGCCTCCCAAGTAGCTGAGACTGCAGGTGCCCGCCACCACACCCAGCTAATTTTTTGTATTTTTAGTAGAGATGGGGTTTCACTGTGTTAGCCAGGATGGCCTCAATCTCCTGACCTCATGATCTGCCCACCTCAGCCTCCCAAAGTGCTGGGATTACAGGCATGAGCCACCGCGCCCAGCGAGTTTTTATTTTATAGAGACAGGGTTTCACTATGTTGCCCAGGCTGACCTCAAACTCCTGAGCTCCAGTGATCCTCCCACCTCAGCCTCCCAAAGTGCTGGGATTACAGATGTGAGCCACTGTGCCTGCCTAAATTTCTCTTGATCAAACCTCAGGGCCTCAACACTTGCTATTCACCCTACCAAGAATGTTTTTCCCCTAGAACTTCCCACAGCTAACTCTTTCTTGTCAATCAAATGTCAAGTCAAATGTCACCTCTTCATAGAGGCCTTTTCTGACCACCCAATGTTAAGTAACCCTTGCTCTGTGCCTCCCCATCACTCTCCATCTCACTACCCTGCTTTATTGTGTTCCCAGCAGCACTTATTGCATTCTAAAGCTGTTGTTGGCCAGGCACAGTGGCTCACACCTATAATCCCAGCACTTTGGGAGGTCGAGGTGGGCGGATCGCCTGAGGTCAGGAGTTCCAGACCAGCCTGGCCAACACAGTGAAACCCTGTCTCTACTAAAAACACAAAAATTAGCCGTGTGTGGTGGCTTGCGCCTGTAATCCCAGCTATTCAGGAGGCTGAGGCAGGAGAATCGCTTGAACCTAGGAAGTGGAGGCTGCAGTGAGCTCAGATAGCACCACTGCACTCCAGCCTGGGCAACAGAGGGAGACTCATCTCAAGAAAGAAAAAAAAAAAAAAAGAGAAGGTCCTTGAATAATACATTGTTTCATTCAGCATCAGTGGTTTCACTATAACTCAATTGCCAGCCGGGGCCACTATCTGGAATTCGCACATTCTCCCCACATCTGCATGGGTTACCTCATTAAATTTCCTCCGACATCGCAAAGCTGTGCCTGTTTGGGGAATCGGACATCTACATGGTCCCAATGTGAATGAGTGTGTCTTGAGTGTGCCTTGTGATGGAATGTGTCTTGCCGGGATGGCGTCGCATCACGCACCCTGGGCTGCCAGGACAGGCTTAGGCCACACGAGACCCCGAACTGGAATAAACAGGAAAATAACAATCTTACATGTTTTTCTTAATCTTTCTTAAAAGTATGTATAGCTCACATTCATTTCAATGTTCAATAGGAGAAGTGTGTTGGTCTTTATTTAGAAGTTTGGTGATGTTTTTGTGATCAGAAATGTGCCGTAGGAATCTAACTCTTGTTAATATCAATAAACCTATGGTAAAACTGGTTTTGTTATGTGTTGTTTCGCTTAAAGTCACAATTTCCAATAACCTGTTAATGACATTAGGTGAGGACTTACTGTGCCTGAGATGGGCACTGGTGTGACAGACACCATTAAGAGCACCTAACAGGAAGGGCGAGCTCACTCCGAGTTTGAACCCTGACTCTATCACTATTAGTGGGTGCCCTGGACCCACCTCTGGGGTATATAACCTGAGGCTTCCTTCTGTGAGCCCTGGGTTTCTTCCTCTGTAAAACAGGGAGAAGAATCAGGCCTCCTTCACCAGGTCATCACAAGCATAAGTGAGATAGTACCTGTTAAGCCTGTAGTACAGCACAGGCCTATAGGACCAGCAACCCCGGTTGCAGAGTCGGGGAGAGGAGGGCGGGGCAGATATTTGCCGGCAGCATCACTCACAGAGCCTGAGAGATGACCTAGGTAAGCAAAGGCTTCCCCGTGTGCACTCCGTCCAGGGAGGCTCAGCGGTGCAAGGGGAGATTCCAGGCCAGCGCTCTGCTTTAATCTATCAAGCTCGTCACTGCTGCAGAAGCCAGATAGAACCACTTATCAAGAGTCATTCTGGGGCCCCACAAATAATTCCCCAACCCCTGCCACGAGCTTAGGGAAGACACAGGTGAGGCAGACAAGGTCTGTGCCCTCTGGGAATTTTATCTCAAAGCAGAGACAAGATAAAAACAAAGATACCAGGAGACTCGCTGTTGCAAGGGGATATGTTGGTCTGTTTACAGAGGGCCAGCTCTGCTCCTGTTCTCCATGGGAAATGTTAGCTACAGGCAGTAAAATGGAGTCAGTGGAGTGGGGGAGACACTGCTCTCCCCGGCAAGACACATCCCATTTTCTTGGAGGTTTTGATGTTGTTTTGTTTGTTTGTTTTAGACAGAGTCTCGCTCTGTCACCCAGGCTAGAGTGCAGTGGCAAGATCACAGCTCATTGCAACCTCCACCTCCTGGGCCCAAGTGATCCTCCCACTTCCATCTCCCGAGTAGCTGGGACTACAGACATGCACCAACACATCCAGCTAATTTTTGTATTTTTTGTGGGAACGGGGTCTCACTGTTGCCCAGGCTGGTCTCAAACTCCTGGGCTCAAGCACTTTGGCTTCTCAAAGTGCTAGGATTACAGGTGTGAGCCACGGTGCCTGGCCTCTGGTTTAGTTTTGTTTTTATAACATAACTTTTTGTTGTTGTTGTTGTTGTTGTAGAGACAGCATCTCACCTTATTGCCCAGACTGGTCTTGAACTGATGTCAAATAATCCCCCAACCTCGGCATCCCAAAGCACTGGTATTACAGGCATGAGCCACCGCATCCAGCTCACATCCATTTTAAATGATGGTTCCTGTGTGACCTCAACTCTCTAAACTTCATTGCGTCATCTATAAAATGGGGATAACATTGGGATGGATTCACAGTGTTGCTGGGAGGATTTAAGAATTCAATGCAGTAAAAAGTGTTTGGCTCAGGGTATGGTGAACAGAAAATGCATGGTAAATGCAAGCAGTTGTTGTTTTGTTGGTGTTAGGTTTACCAAGTGGGAAACACTTCAGAGAAACATGCCACATGAATGTATGTCCCAAACAACCTCTAAGTGGTGCTTGTGTACCAGGCACAGTCATTAAATTGCCTTAAAAACTCTATGAAGGACTGAGCACAGTGGCTCATGCCTGTAATCTCAGCACAGGTGGGAGGATAGCTTGAACTCAGGAGTTTGAAACCAGCCTGGACAACATAGTGAGATCCCACCTCTACCAAAAAAAAAAATTAGCTGGGTGTGGTGGCATGAGCCTGTAGTCCCAGCTACTTGGGAGGCTAAGGGGGGAGGATCACCTGAGCCCAGGAGGTCAAGGCTGCAGTGAGCTGTGGTTGCGCCACTGTACTCCAGTCTGGGTGACAGAATGAGATCTTGTCTCAAAAACAAAACAAAACCAAACAAAAACAGCTGTATGAGGAAGGTACTTTTGTTATCTTTCATATCATTTTTTTTAACACATAACATAAAATTTATTCTCACAACCATTTTTAAGTGCACAGTTCAGTAGTATTAAGTATATTGACATTGTTGTGCAACAGATCTCTAGGATTTTTTTGTCTTGCAAAACTGAAACTCTGTATTTTTTGAATACCATTTCCCCATTTCCTTCTTCCCCACCCCTCACTGCCAGTCCCTGGCAACCACCATTCTACTTTGTTTCTAGGAAGGGGCTATTTTAGCCCTGTTTCACAAATCAACAAACCGAATCCAGCTACATAATTTGAGGGACTCAGAGTAAAATAAAAACATTTTAAAAAAATTTTTTTTTTTTCTGAGATGGAGTCTCACTCTGTCACCCAGACTGGAGTGCAGTGGTGCAATCTCAGCTCACTGCAACCTCTGCCTCCCAGGTTCATGCAATTCTCCTGCCTCAGCCTCCCGAGTAGCTGGGATTACAGGCACACGCCACCACGCCTGGCTAATTTTTGTATTTTTAATAGAGATGGAGGTTTCACCATGTTGGTCAGGCTGGTCTTGAACTCCAGACCTCAAGTAATCCGCCAGCCTTGGCCTCCCAAAGTGCTGGGATTACAGGCGTGAGCCACTGTACCCAGCCCCCAGTGTTTAAACTGCTCTAAAGAAGGTCAAGACAGTGACAGTAGAGCATTAACTGAAGCACAGAGCCTTTCTGAATAGTCACACAGGGCCGGTGAAGCCGACCCTGGAGAAAACCACGGGCCAGAGAAGTTGTATAACTTTCCCAAGGTCACACAGCAAGTGTTGGAGCCAGGATTCAAGCCCAGCCTCTAAAATGACATGACTCCCTTTACTTATTGAAAACTCCCTGCAGGCAGGGGCTTTGATCTTATCACCACCGATTGCCTGGCTCCCTCTCAGGGCTTGTCACACATTGGCATTCATGACGTATTTCATATTTGGAGGAATGAATGAGTAGGTCACATTCACCCAAGAGCCAAGCAGCTTCTCGGAGGCTCTTTTGTTTTGCCTTGGCTCTGGCACAAGTAACACTCCCATTTCTGCCCCTCCTTCATGTTTACTTAAAGCCTTGAATTCCTAGAAAAAGCAAGACTGGCGTGCCTGTCTACATGTAATGGCCACACGCCGGACACTTTTATGAGGCTCCACCTTTCCAGAGCATTCCTAGCCTCTGAGTCCCACTTTGATGGGGTGGAATGAAGCTAGAGGACATGAGATAATGGAAGGTCACTGATGGCATACCTCACTCCAGGCCCCCACATCACC
This sequence comes from Pongo abelii, assembly GCF_028885655.2. Lineage (NCBI taxonomy): Eukaryota > Metazoa > Chordata > Mammalia > Primates > Hominidae > Pongo > Pongo abelii. The sequence continues at coordinate 27,622,541 of NC_072003.2, forward strand.
TGAAGTCTGATGGCCAAGTCCCTGGTCTGATCCTAGTGCAAGGAAACTAGAACCAACTCATTAAAACAGAAGCAAAAAATGGGTTTTATTTGTGGTTACGGCATTAAGTGAAAAAACAGCTAATGCTGCTGGGCACAGTGGCTCAGGCCTGGAATCCCAGCACTTTGGGAAGCAGAGGCAGGAGGATCACTTGAGCCCAGGAGTTTGAGACCAGCCTGGGCAATATAGTGAGAACCCATCCCTACAAAAAATTTAAAAATTAGCCGGGAGTGGTGGCACGTGCCTGTGGTTCCAGCTACACAGGAGGCTGAGGCAGAAGGATCGCTTGAGCCGAGGAGGTTGAGGCTGCAGAAAGCTGTGGTTGTGCCACTGCACTCTATCCTGTGCAACACAGCAAGACCCTGTCTCAAAAAACAAACACACACACACACACACACACACAGACACACAAACACCACCAGCTAATGCCATAACCGTAAATAACTAGATCAGCCAAAATTAATCTAGTTTAATCTAATTAGAGTAATCTAATCTTAACTAGATTTAGGGAGCTAGCCTAATTATTGTTTCTTTGAAAGGAACTACATTTTTCTGTCTGAATGTTTATAAGATGTTTTGCTGGCAGTCGGTTCGGGTGAGGGGAGAGAAGGAAACTCAGGAAAACATAAATGAATTAACCATAATCCTAATGTCATAACACCTCATCATCATTGCCCTAGGCATGACTCTCTGTTAGTTTAATTATTTTTTCTTTATGTATTTATGGTAAAATAATGAACACTTGTAAACTCACTCACTCACCCAAGAACAACATCATTACCAACAACTCACATCTCTGGGAGGGGACTTGGAGGGAGCAAATGGTTTCCTCCTATCTCATCTTTCTGTCTCAGAGGTAATCACCATCCTGAATTTTGTTTTTTTGGGGGGGAATTTGTTTGTTTGTTTGTTTTTGAGACATAGTTTCACTCTTGTTGCCCAGGCTGGAGTACAGTGGCACGATCTCAGCTCACCACAACCTCCACCTCCCGGGGGGTTCAATGATTCTCCTGCCTCAGCTTCCCAAGTAGCTGGGATTGTAGGCAGGCGCCACCATGCCCAGATAATTTTGTATTTTTAGTAGAGACGGGGTTTCTCCATGTTGGTCAGGCTGGTCTTGAACTCCTGACCTCAGGTGATCTGCCTGCTTCGGCTTCCCAAAGTGCTGGGATTACAGGCATGAGCCACTGCGCCCAGCCTTTTTTTTTTTTTTTTTTTCTGATACAGAGTCTCACTCTGTCACCCAGGCTGCAGTGCAGTGGTGCAATCTCAGCTCATTGCAGCCTCCGCCTTCTGGGTTCAAGCAATTCTCCTGCCTCAGCCTCCAGAGTAGCTGGGATTACAGGCAAGTGCCACCACACCCCACTGATTTTTGTATTTTCAGTAGAGACAGGGTTTCACTATTTTGGCCAGGCTGGTCTCGAACTCCTGACCTCTAGAGATTTGCCTGCCTCAGCCTCCCAATGAATGTAATTACATAGAGTTTAGGAGTGTTCAAATTTGCTAGAAAATGCCAAATTGTTTCCCAAAGTGATTGTTCCAATATATATCCCACCAGTTCCAATATATATCCCATCACTGGGATACATCCCCCACCAGTGATGGGATGTATATTGGAATAATCACTTTGGGAAACAATTGGTCTGGTCTCCAACTCTCACACATGGTATTGTCAAACTTTTAAATTTTGCAAATTGAAAGAGTTTTGAATTAAATGAATAGTGGGAAAACAATGGATTTTTCAGATCAATTTTCAGAAAATCTATTCATATGATGACTTAATTTATTACTTTACATTTCTACAAATTGAATTTATTTTTTTCTTTTGGGAGACAGGATCTCATTTAGGCCTGGTGCAGTGACTCACGCCTGTAATCCCAGCACTTTGGGAGGCCAAGCAGGCAGAGCACTTCAGGTCAGGAGTTGGAGACCAGCCTGGCCAACATGGTGAAACCCCATGTCTACTAAAAATGCAAAAATTAGCTTGGCGTGGTGGCTCATGCATGTAATCCCAGCTACTCAGGAGGCTGAGGCAGAAGAATTGCTTGAACCTGGGAGGCAGAGATTGCAATGAGCCAAGATCACACCACTGCACTCCAGCCTGGGCAACAGAGGGAAATTCCGTCTGAAAACAAAACAAAACGGAACAAAACAAAACAAAACAAAACAGGGTCTTGCTCTGTCTCCCAGGCTGGAGCGGAGTGGCAAGATCATGGTTCACTGCAACCTCAACCTCCTGGGCTCAAGTGATCCTCTCACTTTGGCCTCCCAAGTAGCTGGGACTGCAGGTGCATACCACCACGCCCTGCTGATTTTTTAATTTTTGGTAGAAATGGGGGTCTCTTTATGTTGCCGAGGCTGGTCTTGAACTCCTGAGCTCAAGCGATCCTCTCATCTCATCTTCCCAAAGTGCTGGGATGACAGGCTTGAGCCATCATACTTGCTGAAAATTCTTTAAAAGGCTGCTGAGAAGGCAAAACAAAAAGCAGTCAACTATAATACTGTAAAAATCTTCTAAAAACTAAAATCATCCCATCTGATTAAACCATCATAAAATATAGTAAAAAAACAAACAAACTTTTGGTAAATGTTATAAGTTCAGCTAGTCATTTATCAAACTGGAATGGCTGAAAAATATTTAGAAAAAGGGTCAGTAAACTTTTTCTGTAAAGGGCTAAATAGGAAATATTTCACATTCCATGAACTATTATTCTTCTTTGCTTTTTTTTTTTTTTTTTTTTTAACCCCTTTAAAATTTTAAGAAATGCCGGGAGTGGTGGCTCAATCCCAGCACTTTGGGAGGCTGAAGTTGGGAGACTGCTTGAGCCTAGGAGTTCAAGACCAACCTAGGCAACATAGCAAGACTCCTGTTGCTACAAAAAAAAAAAAAAAAAATTAGCCAGCCATGTTGGCACACGCCTGTAGTCCCAGCTACTAGGGAGGCTAAGGGAAGAGAACTGCTTGAGCTGAGTAGTTTGAATTTACAGTGAGCTATGGTTGAACCACTGCACTCTACCCTGGATGACAGAGAGAAACTCTCACACAAAAAAAAACAAAAAACAAAAATAAAACATGAAATTTGAAAATCGGTGCTATTGGAAGAATAGTACGGGTTACTTTTGGGGGAAATGATTTTCAGTGAATTATTATACTTTTTTATTATTATTATTTGAGACAGAGTCTCGGTCTGTGGCCCAGGCTGGAGTGCAATGGCGTGATCTTGGCTCACTGCAACCTCTGCCTCCAGGGTTCAAGCAATTCTCATTCTTCAGACTCCCAAGTAGCTGGAATTACAGGTGTGCACCACCATGCCTGGCTAATTTTTGTATTTTTAGTAGAAACAGGTTTTGTCATGTTGCCCAGGCTGGACTTGAACTCCTGGCCTCAAGTGATCCACCTGCCTCAGCCTCCCAAAGTGCTGGGATTGCAGGCATGAGCCACCATACCCAGCTGAATTATTATACTTTTAATCCAAAAAACACAGTTGACTATTTGGAGAAAAAAAATGTTAATCCATGAGAAAACAGAAGACTTATCAAATGACAGGTGCTGAGACATTTGGATATCCATATGTGGAAAGTAAAATGAAACAGAACCCGCAGTTCATGCCATAAACAAAACTGAACTCAGCTAGACAAAAGAATTAAATATGAATGGTAAACTTAAAAGCTTTTAGAATAGACTAAATGCACTGCCTATAAAGGAACATCTTTTAAATTTGACATTATACTTAAACATTTCTATTCATCAACGTATATCTAAACTAACAACTAAAAAATGAAAAAGGAATGATGGACTTACAAAAATCACTATTTTGCAACTGCCATAGTAATCATTGTTCAGGTAGGACTCTTCAATGAATGCTAGACTGAGTGAAAAGTTGATGAGGAACAAGGTCTTCAAATAGTCTCAAAGTATCTCCCCACAAATTACTTATTAATTACAAAGGGGTAATATCTGTAGAGTGGATAAAACCAGCAAAACAACCTTGTTTAAAAATCAAAAATAGGTTGGGTGTGGTGGCTCATGCCTCATGCAAATGTAATTATCTAATTGCAATGCGTGGTCCAGGATTGGATCAAAGGCCAGAAAAAAAAAGAGATAAATTACATTAGTGGGTGGCAAAATTCAAATCTGAACTGTGGATTGGATAATAGTTCTGGATCAATGTTACATCTCTGAATTTTGATAAATGTAATGTAATACATAAATAAACAAATAAATAAATAATTTAATAAATAAATGTAATGTGTAAGAGAAAATGTCTTTGTTCTCAAAATCCCAAGCTTTGAGAGGCCTAGGCAGGAGGACTGCGTGAGTCTAAGAGTTTGAGGTTGCAGTGAGCTACAATTGTACCAGCCTGGGCAACAAAAGGAGACTCTGTCTCTGAAAAGAAAAAAATAAATAAAAATAACATCATCAATAATAAGTAGCCATCACGGACTCCCTGCTGCAGTGATTCCCTGAGGAGGACACATCAATTCTGTGTTTTTTCTGCCAGGTATTCAAACCCTAAATCCAACTATGTGGAAACATTAAACCAAATCAAGATACATAAATATACATGAATTATCCCATACTCTTCAAAAATATCAAAAGACTACCGGGTGCGGTGGCTCATGCCTGTAATCCCAACACTGTGGGAGGCTGAAAAGGGAGGATTGCTTCAGGCCAAGGGTTCAAGACCAGTCTGGGCAACATAGCGAGACTCTTTGTCTCTACAAAGAAATTAAAAATTAGCCAGGCGTGGTGGCACATGCCTTAGTCCCAGCTACTCGGGAGGCTAAGGAAGAAGGATCACTTGAGCCAGGGAGTTTGAGGCTGCAGTGGTCATGCCACTGCACTCCAGCCTCAGTGACAGAGCAAGCCCCTGTCTCGGAAAAAAAAAAAAATTCAGAAGACAAAGGCTAACAAAATGTTTCAGACTAAAGGAGATTTGAGAGACATGGCAACTAATTGCAATATGTGATCCAGGAATGGCTCAAAGACCAGAAAAAAAAAAAACAGAGATAAATTACATTAGTGGGTGGCAAAATTTGAATCGGAACTGTGGATTGGGTAATAGTTCTGTATCAATGTTACACCTCTGGATTTTGATAAGTGTCATGTGTAAGATAAATGCCTTTGTTCTCAGGAAATCTACATGGATTTTTTTTAGGGATAAAGAGGCGTGGTGTCTGCAAAATCCTTTCAGAGAGATCCAGATATACCTATATGAAGAAGAGCAGGGGACAAATGGTTAACTAAAAAAAAAAAAATGGGGCCAGGCACGGTGGCTCATGCCTATAATCCCAACACTTTGGGAGGCCAAGGGGCGGGGGTGGGGGGGCAGACCACTTGAGGTTAGGAGTTTGAGACCAGCCTGGTCAACATGGCAAAACCTCTTTTCCACTAAAAATACAAAAAATTAGCTGGACATGGTGGCTCATACCTGTAGTCCCAGCTGCTTGGAAGGCTGAGACATGAGAATCGCTTGAACCTGGGAGGCAGAGGTTGCAGTGAGCCGAGATGGCGCCTTTGCACTCCAGCCTAGGTGACAGAGTGAGACTCTGTCTCAAAAACAAAGAAAAAGGGCTGGGACAAGACGGGGCATGGTGGCTCATGCCTGTAAACCCAGCACTTTTGGAGGCTGATGGGGGAGGATCACTTGAGCCCAGGAGTTTGAAACCAGCCTGGGCTACAGAGTGAGATCCCATCTCTACCAAAAAAAAAAAAAAAAAATTACCTGGGTGTGGTGGCTGGAGCCTGTAGTCCCAGCTATTCGAGAGGCTGAAGTGGGAGGATTGCTTGAGCCCAGGAGGTCAAGACTGCCCTGAGCTATGACTGTGCCATTGCACTCCAGTCTGGGTGACAGAGCGAGATTCTGCCTCTAAAAAAAAAAGGGAAAAAAAAACCAAAATGGGAAAAAATGTAAACAATTGCTGAATCCGAGTAAAGAGTACATAGAAGTTTCTTATGTTCTTGCTGCTTATCCATAAGTGTGAAAAACTCCAATTTGAAAAGGCTGTATGACTTCATCTATGATTCCAACTATATGACATTCTAGAAAAGGCAAAACTAAGGAGACAGTAAATAAATCAATGATTGCTTGGGGTCTGGGGTGGAAGGGAGGGTTGGGGAAACAGTAGCATAGGAGAGCCAGGGTAACACCTTATTAATTAATTAATTAATTTATTTATTTATTGAGACAGAGTTTCACCCTTGTCACCCAGGCTGGAGTGCAATGGCTGGATCCCAGCTCACTGCAACCTCTGCCTCCCAGATTCAAGTGATTCTCCTGCTTCAGCCTCCTGAGTAGCTGGGATTACAGGTCCATACCACCACACCCAGCTAATCTTTGTATTTTTCATAGAGATGGGGTTTCAACACATGTTGGCCAGGCTGGTCTTAAACTCCTGACCTCAGGTGATCCACCTGCCTCGGCCTCCCAAAGTGCTGTGATTACAGGCATGAGCCACTGCGTCCGGCCAGTGTCACCATTTTAAAACAGACACCATCTTAAAACTAGCAAGGCACATTCCCTGCTGGTCACGGCTCATGGTCATAAGATGTTTACAACTGAAGAAACAGCTTAGTAATGCCTGCAAGGACAAACTCCTCCAACAACAAAATGTCCAGATGTCCCAATCTCTTATAACAATATATGCTTTTACAATCATTATAGTCATGCTTTTTGATATACTTACGCACTAAAACGCCAAGGATAACTTTCTTTAAATCAACAAGGTAATAAATTTTGTTATGCTGCCAGCCTACTAGCACATAGACACAGCTTAGCTTTTACATAGATAAGACCCTATATTAGAAGAGTTTAAAATAAAGACAGTGCATTCCTCCTGTTGCTTTCTGAGGATGCCCTACTCTGCAATGAAGTAGCTTTTAATACACTATCTCTTCTCACTGCACTCTGAGACTCATCCTTAATTCTTTCCTGTGCCAGATCCAAGAAACTTATCTTGAGTTCTGGATGGGGATCCCTTTGTCAGCAACAGGAAGGAGGGATGACTAGGAAGGACACAGGGGAATTTTTATATGTCACTATACATTTGCCAAAATCCACAGAATGTACAACACAAAGGGTAACCCCTAATATGAACTGTGGACTTTAGTTAATAATGTATCAATACTGACTCATCAATCATAACAAATATATGACATCAATGCAAAATGTTAATAATAGTGGAAACTGTATGACGGGAGAGGGGTATATGGGAACCCTATACTTTCCACTCAATTTTTCTGTGAACCTGAAACTGCTCTAAAAAAGAGTATATTATGTACCAACAAAAATTAAACATTAAAAAAAATTAAAATAAGGCTGGGCATGGTGACTCACGCCTGTAATCCCAGCACTTTGGGAGGCCGAGGCAGGCGGATCACTTGAGGTCAGGAGTTTGAGACCAGCCTGGCCAACGTGGTGAAACCCCGTCTCTACTAAAAATACAAAAATTAGCCCGGCATGGTGCTGAACTGTAATCCCAGTGACTCGGGAGGCTAAGGCAAGAGAATCGCTTGAACCCAGGAGGCGGAGGTTGCAGTGAGCCGAGATTGTGTCACTGTACTCCAGCCTGGACAACAGAGCGAGATATATATTTTGTCCCTTTTCTATTTATTTATTTATTTATTTTTGATACAGGGTCTCACTCTGTCACCCAGGCTGGAGCGCAGTGGCACAATCACAGCTCATTGTAGCCTCAACCTCCCAAGCTCAAGCAATCCTCCCACCTCAGTCTCCTGAGTAGCTGGTACTATAGGCATGCGACACCGCGCCTGACTAAGTTATTAATTTTTTGTAGAGATGGGTTTTTGCCATATTGCCCAGGCTGGTCTCAAACTCCTGGGCTCAAGTGATCCTCCCACCTTGGCCTCCCAAAGTGCTAAGATAACAGGTGTGAGCCACCACTTATGGACTCTTTATTAACAATATACTTCACAATGAAAAAGGGAATACAATGATCTTCATTCTATATTATACCCTATACACAAAAAAAAAAAATCAAATTGATTATGGAGTTTAAAATCATGAAGCTATGTATAAGCTAGAAGGAAATATAGCAAAAAAAACTAAGGTGAGTGCTGAGTGGGCTACAAGCCATTTCTCAAAGCAAAAGCAAAAACCATAAAGGGAAAAAGGTCAATGGACTTTTATTTGTTTGTTTGGAGACAGGTTCTCCCTTTGTTGCTTAGGCTGGAGTGCAGTGGCACAATCATAGCTCACTGCTGCCTCAAACTCCCCGGCTCAAGCTATCCTCCCACCTCAGCCTCCTAAAGTACTGGTATTACAGACATGAGCCACAGCACCCTGCCGGTCAATGGACTGTACTACATAAACTGCAAAAAAATAAAAAATACCCCAACAACTGTAGGCTGAAATATTAAATAAAATAGAAAGGCAACATAAAAGCAATCAACTCTCTGGAGAAAATACATTGTGATGTAAGGGACGTATCTACCTTCTGTGAATTGGACTGACAACACAGAGGCTTAGAATTTGGGTTTTTTTTTTTTTTTTTTTTTTTTTTGAGATGGAGTCTCCCTCTGTTGCCCAGGCTGGAGTGCAGTGGCAAGATCTCGGCTCACCACAGCCTCCGCCTCCTGGGTTCAAGTGATTCTCCTGCCTCAGCCTCCCTAGTAGCTGGGATTACAGGTGTGTGCCAGTGAGCCAGGCTGATTTTTGTATTTTTAGTGGAGACAGGGTTTCACCATGTTGACGAGGCTGGTCTTGAACTCCTAACCTCAGGTGATCCACCCACCTCGGCCTCCCAAAGTAATGGGATTACAGGTGTGAGCCACCATGCCTGGCCTTGTTGGTGCATTTTTAAGATTATATTCAATATACAAGCATAGAACAGCTTCTGTGGGACCAGGCACAAGCTCAGGCCTGTAATCCCAGCACTTTGGGAGGCCAAGGCGGGAGGATTGCTTGAGGCCATGAGTTTGAGACCAGCATGGGCAGCATAGTGAGGCTCTGACACTACTGAAAAAACTAAAAATTAGCCGAGCATGTTGGCACAAGCCTGTAGTCCCAGCTACTCAGGAGCCTGAAGCAGGAGGATTGTTTGATCCCAGGAGTTCAAAGTTACAGTGAACTGTGATTGCACCACTGCACTCCAGCCTGGGTGACAGAGCAAGACCCAGACTCCAAAATAATACTACTAATAATTAAACAAACAAAAAGAGAACAGCCTTCATGAAATAGATCTCATTCCAACTTCCTGACCTTGAGTAGTTCACTACAGACAGCAGGCAGGCAGCGCTCCTTGGATCTCCCAATTCTGCTTGCTGGAACTGAACTTTTGACATAAGAAAATAAGTTAAGGGGTTTACTAACTGTCTATGGTCAGTGGTATGAGGCTATACTGGGTTTGAGAATGACAAAGGTTTGAAATCCTGGGACCTGGGAGCTCCATAATTGTTACATTATGAGAAGCTTAGACAGGAATGCTTCATTCACCGTAGTATAGTACAAAAGGCTTTTTCAGGGCTTACAAAAATATTGGTAGGGGAGAAAAGCGGCAGGGAGAACAGCTCCATATTACCCAAAGAAAACGGCAAAATTTACAATTCAGCTCACTGAAGAGAAAAGAAAATAAAAAGATTTTTTTTTAAAAAAAAAAGAAAACTGCAAAACGAAGATTAGTAAAGGAATTCAGTGAAATGGACCAAATGTAGCATTGTGTCAATTAGTCAGGCAACTCAAGTCATAGGCTTATTGCGGGTAGTGAATGCATTTTGACCTGTTTGATGTGATATGAAGTGAGGCCTCTGTAAGTGAGAATACCAAGGTTGAACAAAGTTTTTGGCGGATGAGAACAGTTGGACCAATCGACAACATTCTTTCCAAGGACATCCCCCTGCCAGATTAGGTTATGATCCACTGTGTCATATCCTGAGGGTGTGGCCCCCTTTGAGATCCATGATGCACCAGGCTGATTAAATTATGCATTCAGTATATAAAGGAGTCGGCTGAAGACGGGCGAAAGGAACAGACTCACCGCTTCGAAGTGAATTTCATGCTGGTGTGCAGTTTTCTCGTCGAGTTTTTCTCTCGCTAGAGACAGCCCTCGCCCTTTCATTCATACAGAGGCTTTTAAGAAAAAGCAACCAACCTGAAGAGGACCTGGCAGCAATACGTTTTTGTTGAGTTAACAAAGAGGTAAAAGTGGAAGAAACTTGTTATATATGAAAAGTACTGATGTGTGTGGTTGAGTTAAATTGTAATGGTGTCTCTAGCGCTGCCCTTGACTACGGCCAAAATTTTATTGCCACGACATCTCTACGGATCACGTAAAAATGTATCCAGTTATTCAGCACGTATTTATTGAGCACCTACTATGTTCTAAGAGCTGAGGATACAGCAAAAACAAATATAGAGATAAGATCCCTATTGTCAGCTGAAGGTAGGGGTTGGGGGAGTTAGATAATTAAAAAGTAAATGTATAACTGTCAACTATCTGCAAGTGCTAGGAAGAAAAGACTAAAGGGATAGAGAAAGATCGCCATCTTATTTTAAAAAGATGGCCTTAGGAAGGCTTTTCTGGCAGGATGATGATTAATTTTAAATCAAGTTCAGTAAGAATTTGGAGTGTGCTTGCAGGAAGTCCCTGGGAAACTCTGCTACTTCTTGGCTATAGGATCTTATTCTCAGTTGCCTACATTCACTGAGCCTAGCCTGTAAAATTCAGAGAGGATGAGGAACATGGATTGTAAACGATAATGACTATCGTTTATGAATGTAATTTTATTATATTATGATTTTTTCTGAATGTAATAACGTCCCTGTGCCCAAAGGAAAAAAAAAATTCAAATCTACTGAGGGGGTTCTTGTTACTGTTCCTGGCATTTGCGCTTAGGAATGGAATTGGGACCCTGCCACTGAGCAGGCATCCCCTTCTGCAAATTCAGAAAGTACATGATTGCTAGCTTCAGTTCCATCATCTATAAATCGGAAATAATGTCATGTTGACCACGTAGGGTTTTTGTTGTTAAATTGACATTTATTGAGCTACAGCTATTAATATTTCGGTGCATTGAGCCATGTCAAGGCACCGGCATGGTCTTAGACTATGGATTTATGTGCATTTATTTAATCCATAACAACCAAGTAAACCAAGTACTATTTTTAATGGCATTTTACAGCCAAGGAGACCCAGGCACAGAGGGGTTAAATCTAGAGCCCCACATCTAGGGATCCAACCCAGACAACGTGGCTGCTGAGCCTGGCAATGTTATTATGCGATCAGCCCTGTGCCTAGCACATAGTAAGAGCTCAATAAATCTGTATGGTGCTAGTGGCTGTTATCAGTTCTTGGCAGCGGCTGCTCCACGATTTCCACTTGTGAAGAGTAAAAGGTAGCCAGTTTATTGGAAGCAGCAACTAGGGAGCGCTTGCATAGCAACCACAGTTTTCTGCTTAGCAACCATAATGCTCACTTAAATTGGGAGGCTTAGAGGAGCTGACAGGGCCTGTGGGGAAGGGGGAGTTAGCCGGCCACCCCTAGGCAAGCCATTTTGCAGGGGAAACTGCACGCAGCCCCAGCAAGGCGAGCTCTCCCCACCGAGCCTCCCTGTGAGCCGGTCCTCCTGACGCGCAACCCCCCTCCCTTTTGAAGCAGATGGTTCCTCCTGTTATCCCTGCTCTTTCAGTTTCCGCGCTCTGGAGTCACAAAGCGCGGGGTCACGTGGGCGGGCCGTGCGCTTTGTGACGACAGCCGCCCCGCCTCTCGGCCCGCCTATCCGCGCACGCCAGCCCCGCCTCGCGCGCGCCGCCCGTGCAATCCCTGCTTAAGAGACCCCGCAGTGGGGCGCTCGTCCGAAGCCAGGCCGCGTCCGCCATAGTGCCTGGCTTGGAGGTGTCGCCGCCACTCGGTGAGGGCCCCCGAGCGGCAAGGGGGCAACACAAAAAGGGAGCCGGAGAAGCCCTAGCCGCTGCCCGGCAGCTTGCGGGCGTGTTCTCGCGGTTCCGGGCCTCAAGGCGACGGAAACGAAAGGCGAGCGAAGCGCGGAGGATCCGGCGAGAGGAAGCGTCAGGGAGCCTCGGCGGTGTCCCCGGGGTCCGCCGAAGCCACCCGGCCGCCGGCTGGGGCCCGGGGTGGTGAGGAAGTGCTCCGAGGCCTCGCCGAGGCCTAGCGCCGGCTTTGTGTCCGAGGCGGCGGCGGCGGCGGGAGGAGGCGGAGCCGGGGGCGGCCTACGGGAAGGCCTCTCCTCCGCCGACCGCGCGTTTTCGGCCTAGGCCGCGGGGCCGTTCGTGGCCTCCGGGGAGCAGGCGCCAGGGGTTTGTGTGCGGTGGGGGCCTGGGCCTGGGGAAGCTGACGCCGGTCGTCCGGAAGCCAGGAGGAGGCGTGAGGCCGCTCGTGGACTCCGGGCCTAGGCCCTCTCCCCTCAACCTTCTCCCGGGGCCTGGGTCACCCCAATCCACGGAGAGAGAGACCCGCCGGGAGGTGCGGCCGCGCTATGGACCCCTGACCCTGTGGGGTCGCTCGGACTCTTAACGTGTGGACTGACCGCTACTGACTGCACCGCCTACCCCCCCGTCTCTGCCGGCCCCTTAGCATGAGCGAGGGGGAACCAGCCGGGTGACATTGTGCCCGTTGGCGGATTCTCGATTTTCCCTCTTCCCCGTCCTCGTCCTCCTCCTCCCCATGAAGTGATTCTGAGTATCGGGGGTTCTCTGGATTATTGTTCTGACGAACCCCTGCTTGTGGTTGGGGGGTATTTAATCTGAGGCTTTAGGGTCCTTCGGTGTCTTTGAGTGTTTTGTGTGTACATATTTTGCTCTTAAAGTTTATAAATATACGTATATTGAGAGTGTCCACGTCTCCTCGCTGAACCTTAGGAATCCCTTGGCACCATGTCCTGTGTGCATTATAAATTTTCCTCTAAACTCAACTATGACACCGTCACCTTTGATGGGCTCCATATCTCCCTCTGCGACTTAAAGAAGCAGATTATGGGGAGAGAGAAGCTGAAAGCTGCCGACTGCGACCTGCAGATCACCAATGCGCAGACGAAAGAAGGTAAGGGCCGCTTGGTCTTAAGATACTTAGTGGCTGGAGAGAGATACTAGCTAGAAGGTGCTTGGCAGGAAGCTAACCGCCATTATGTCTCTAGTGGGACTGTTCGTTCTAGTACTTTGGATACAACTTTCATTGATAGCCAAGGTTTGCAGCAGCTGGCCTTAGAGTTTCACTGGTTTATTTTATTTCTGCATACTTGGGTCATCTGTAACAGGCTAACCCAAAACGTGGAAGCCTGATTATTATTCTCGCTGTTTTTTAAAATGAGGGAGGGAGGAGAGGGCGATAGCTGTCTAGACTGTTTGAGTGCTTGTCTTAGGGCGTTTTCTAACTTATTTTCCATCAGGAGGGCAGGAGAGCCTGTGCAAGGCTTGTTTGTTCAATCAGAAAAAAAAAAAAAAAACTTAAAATTTTCTAACCTAACAAAGTTAAGGAGTTTGATGGCAAATTTTATGTCCTGCCTTCCTCCCTCCCCGCATTTATTTATTTGGAGTTGCTTGCCTGTGTTGTGGAGAAGGGATCTGAACTTTAATATTTTTGAGGATTTAATCAGTATTGGAATTGTTTTTGGATCTTGAAATGTTCTGATGTCACCGCTCTTGTCTTGTGTGTCAATTCCAGAATTAGTAATACGGCAATTAAGTAGTTAAACTCTTAGTTGATTACATTCTCTTAAGATGTATCAATTCGGTGAAGATCAAAAGTACTGATTTTTTTTAAAGTCGTAGTTGCTAGATTTTACATGACTGTTGATACTAAGGTACTGGAAAATAGGCTGCTACCATAGAGTACAAATAAGCCACTGATAAGAATTGTTAGATTCTTTCTCCTTTTCAAAAGTGTTTGATAATATTGGGAACTTAACAGTAGATAAATGTGACAAGCAGTCTTTCCTGACTGAACTTGTTTTGGTTTCTTTTTCTCAGATCAGTAATGCTGATGTGTATTTTTTTTTAGCAGTTCGGTGTTCTAAAAGTTACTGATGGGATGAGAAGAAGTGAAGTTACAATTAGGTTAGGGTATTTTTTTAGTCACTAAATTTTTATCACACTTAAGGTGTGACATGAATTCTTTTAGTTGAAATGGGAGGTCCCCCACCTCCAGCTTGTAGTTTAGGTAGAGTAAATCTTGTCATGTAGAAGACCAGTTTTCCATTTACAATGCAGGCCTAAGTACAATTGTATTAGGTTAAGGAACAGCAGTGCTGGCATATCGTGACTCAAAAATATTAAGGAAGAATTTATTTGCTCAAATGATATTATGTGAAAATACTGTCTGCTTCCCCACCTTTTAAAAACAAGTGCCATATCCTTTGATAATTGGAGCTATGTGTAATCCTCTGCCTAAGGAGAGGAAAAACTGGTGGTGGTCATGAACAGTTGAGAAATAGCTTTATTTAAGTGCCTCACAAGCATCCCTTAACTACAACAGTCACATTTCACAGAACAGATGGGTTTATAAGAAGTTTGGGCCATCTTGATATATTGAGTATTTATGAATGAGAGGAGAGACAATATGAATGGAATTAAAGGATATTAAGGCAATTTTAATCGTCATTTATTCAGGTTTCATATTTTACTAGAGTATTACACAAATGAATCATTAGGGCTAGGCGTTATCCATCTTTTTGACCGAACAATTGAATGCAACTTTTTTTTTTTTTTTTTTTTCCCTGAAACAGAGTCTCACTCTGTCACCCAGGCTGGAGTGCAGTGGCACCATCTCAGCTCACTGCAACCTCCACCTCCCTGGTTTGAGCGATTCTCATGCCTCAGCCTCCCAAGTAGCTGGGACTACAGGCATGCACCACTACACCCAGCTAATTTTTGTATTTTTAGTAGAGACAGGGTTTTGTCTTGCTGGCCAGGCTGGTCTCGAACTCTTGGCCTCAAGTGATCCACTCACCTGGGTCTCCCAAAGTGCTGGATTACAGGCATGTGAATGCAGCTTTAGACTGTGTAAGTTATAGTTGTAAGAATCCTGTCCAGAAATTTAAGGGTTTTGTGACTTTGTGTAACCAATTTTTTTTTCCTGGTCCAGGAAATAAATGATACGTAATTCAAACCCAGAAAGCCAGGAATGTGTTTTTGCCCAGCACATTTTCTTTTTTATATTTATGTGAACTGCCCTTTATTGGAGAAAGCTTTGATGTTCGGTTTGTTAAGAAAAGGGAGCTTTGAGGGAGAAAATGTGTATTTTTTATGCAGTCCTCAAATTAAGAGAGAAAGAGATATTGATGGTAGCTACTTAACTAGTTTTATGGGAAATGGTATCCAGTGTCACAAGGCAGTTGAGTAGAATGCCATTTGGTTTTAGCACTGATATTCAACATATTTACTAAAGAAAACTATGGTAATCTTTTTACCGTAGTTAAGGTCCAGTTTCTTAATTTCATTCTTATAATTTTAAAATCCCTAATCTGCCATGTTTCTATAAAACATTTCCTTACAGTTTTGGAACTCTGTCCATGTTTAGGTCCCTTAAATCTTTTTTTTTTTTTTTTTTTTGGAGACACATCCTCACAGGCAAGGGTATAATGGCACAATTTTGGCTCACTGCAGCTTCAACCTACCAGGCTCAGGTGATCCTCCCACCTCAGCCTCCCAGGTAGCTGGGACTACAGCCACACACCACCATGCCCGGCTAATTTATTGTAATTTTTTTTTTTTTTTTTTGGTAGAGATGGGGGTTTTGCCATGTTGCCCAGGCTGGTCTCCTGAGCCCAAGTGTTCTCTTTCCTTGGCCTCCCAAAGTGCTGGGATTATAGGCTTGAGCCACTGTGCCCGGCCTAGGACCCTTAAATCTTGATAAGACTAAAATGCTTGGGTCAGAATTCCATGGATTTAAGACAAGAATCCTGCTTGTTTCTAGACTATATTTCAAAATGAATCTCAAGTAATCTTTGTTATATATGAGAAACTTTTCTACTTTTCTGCACACCGACCCCTAAAAAACAAAACATCCTTCGTTCTGAAATTAAAGTGTGAGAGGTTTGGAAGCTGAATATGAAGTGTTTATATATGACCCTTATTATCTTTCTTACTCTCCATTTCTCGGATTCATTCTGTTTTTCATTTCATCCATGCCTTTCATGTCTGGGGTCAAAAAAACTGGCAAGCAGAAAGGGTCTTTTGAAGCCAACAGACTGCTTGTTAAGGAGGTATTTTAAATGAAATACCCCCCCAAAGTGTCTTTATTACCCCTAGAAAGATACTTTGAGGGGTAAGAAATCATTGTAATTCAGGTATTTAAAAAGTCAGTTAGAACATCTGTTTTGAAGGGCATTGAGGCACCTTTTAGTTTGACACAGTAGGGTGCTAATCAAATTAATAAGCTGTCTTGGAAAGCTCTTGTGAGTGCATTGAGTTGTTACATATTCAGAAACTTCCTGTCAGGTGTTTGACACTAAGTTTTATTTCTAGAATTAACTTTTAAAAAAATCTAGTCACCCCATGCTCTCAGTTTTTCTGACTCAAAGCTTCCTTGGAATTTGGGACTATCATGAACTGTCCAAGATAAAGATTATAGTCCTACATTGGCAAGCCTAAATCTAGGAAATTGCCTACCTCTAATTGAATACCTGTGAGATAGCGCCTTCTACTTGAAGTATATAGAAAATAACCCTTGCCTGAACAATTTCATTTATAACAAGGAATACTATTAGCGTTATGACTAAAAATAATTAATATACATTAAAAGCCGAATATGCCTACATATGTGGTAAGCGTAATAATCGGAAGAACAGAGATAGTCACTTTGTGCAGAGTAACTTTTAAGTGAAGCAAGTAAACTTAATGACAATAAAAAGGCCTGGTTGTGTGATTAAAGGAGATGGATACATTTTTGCATCTCTAGGTAATTTTTCTTTTTGGTAATTTTACACATTCTTTCTTTAGCAAATCTTTTTACCATAGTTAAGGTCCATCTTCTTAATTTCATTCTTATAAAAGTATTGCAAATAGCCCAAGGAGTATAAAAATAGGATCCATTCATCTCCCTCTTGGTTTTCCCAGAAGGTGACATCACTGTTTATCTGGTGACTGAAGCCAGGAACCCAGGGATTCCTCTGTCCTGATTCCTCTTTCTCCTTCATCTCCCCCATATTCAGTCCATCAGCAAGCTTTGTCAGTCCTACCTGAAAACATTCTGTCTTTATTTCTCTCTCACATCATAACACAGGTCATCATTATCTCTACCTGGATTTTTTAGCAGCCTGGTTATTAGTCCCCTGGTTTCTACTCTTGTTCTCCTACAGTTCGTGCTCCACATTGATACCACAGTAGTCTTTTTTTGAGACGGAGTCTCGCTCTGTCACCAGGCTGGAGTGCAATGGCGCGATCTCGGTTCACTGCAACCTCTGCCTCCCAGGTTCATGCCATTCTGCTGCCTCAGCCTCCCGAGTAGCTGGGACTACAGGCGCCCACCACCACGCCTTCCTAATTTTTTTGTATTTTTAGTAGAGATGCGGTTTCACCGTGTTAGCCAGGATGGTCTTGATCTCCTGACCTCGTGATCCGCTCCCCTCGGCCTCCCAAAATGGTGGGATTACAGGTGTGAGCCTCCACGCCTGGCCAGTAGTCTTTTTTTCTTTAACAAAAAGCAAATAATCACTTTGCTTAAAATCCTTCAGTGTCTTCCTGTTGCACTTCAAAACAAAATATAAATCAGTGTATGGTCTATACTTTTCTGTCATTCTTCTCTTTTATTTTCTTAGGCTCTTCAAGCCGTTTCGTGTCATTTTTCCACGTGCTTTTTTTATCCTCTGCCTGAAATAGTCCTCAACCAGTTTTTTTCCCGTATCTGGCTGGGTTCTCAGTCTTTTAAGTATCCAGTAGAAGTTCCTCCAAGGGGCTTTCTTGGAATCAACATTCTATCTGAAGTTGTATTCCACTATTCATTCCTTATTAGAAAACCATTTTCTCTTTATTCATAACGTCATAGTTTAATTTTTAGTCTGTCTTCCTGAGTAATAATTTCTGTGAGTGCAGGGATTATAATACTCAACTAATGTTCAGGGACTAGGAGAGACAGAATATCTTCATTCTGAATAACAGCTTTTTCTCCATTCACATGCTCAGCATTTCGGACTAAACTAAAGAATGACAGTGTTACTGAGATTTGGAGTTCCACAAAAGTAGAAGTGCTAGAGCCAAGAACCTGCTGATGATATTTGTTGTCCTTTGAAAAGAAGCCCTCTTAGGGCTTTGGATGTTTGTTCTGACAATATCAGTAATCTAGTTGCAAGGAACTTGTAGTTATTATATTTAAGTTCATTTCCCATGAAATTTATATTTGAAGTTTTCTAATTCTTGGGTACTCACCCAAATCCCCAAATGGAAATACGATTCTGTCTTTTTATTTACAGAATATACTGATGATAATGCTCTGATTCCTAAGAATTCGTCTGTAATTGTTAGAAGAATTCCTATTGGAGGTGTTAAATCTACAAGCAAGACATATGTTATGTAAGTATCAAATCTCATGTATTTCTCAAAATAGACTTGTTTTTTAGTTTTTTTAATTTTGTGAGAAAAAACTATATTTTAGAACTGAACTCATTACTTTAACCTTAATGAATACATCTTCTCAAGACTGTGAGGATAGTGGGTTTCCTTGGTCGTTTGTTTTTGATTTCCTCCCCCAGTTAAATTGACTTAGCCTGTGGTGAGAGGGCCATTATTAGGAAAAATTTTTCTCCATATATATGGCCAGTATTTACAAATACAAGAAAGTGATATTCAAATTATTTCTGTGCCTTTCTTTGACCACTTTTTTTTTGTGGGGGTTCCTTCAGTTTTCTTCACCACAAAAATTTAGCGTTGTAGACATTGGTCCTAAATATTTTGACAGCATCAAGAGTATTCAGTAATGCTAACATGTACTCTTTATCAATAAGGGGCTTTGGCTGAGAGGCATAAAGTATATAGGATTTATAATCATAGGCACTGAAATCAGGCTTAGATTTGACTCCATTTACTGCTTCATACCAGTTGTGTGACTTTGGACCTTGGGTAAGTCTCTGTGCCTCAGATTCCTCAAAAATAAAAGGGACGTGAGTACTTAACTCTAAAGGGTTGTAAGAATTAAATAGTGTCTGGCACATGCTAAATGCACATTATTGGAGTAGGAAGAGAGCAGTCTCACAACTAGTCTGGAGCTGATATTCATTAACCTGGGACAGGATTAAAACCTTATATCCTTAACTTTCTCTGCTTTCTTGCAATTTCAGTAGTGATAGCAGAACTATAATATGTGAAAAGGGCAGCAACATAGGTTATTTAAAGAGTAGTGATTTTCACTTAGAATTAGGTAGTATTGTTTGAAATTGGAACAAATTATTTTGAGTCAATGAAAAATTCTAGAATTTGCCAGTGCTAGGAAATGGAAAGTGTTCTTGAAATTAAGGTAAAAATAAAGTCATTTCTTGGAGCTTTACCTCATGTGGGCAAGTATTCTAAGATTTTTCTCATTAGTTTGTTGTAAAGTTATATTCCATATCTTAACACTTAGAGGTCCTTTTGTGCAGTATCTTCCATATAGTAGCTAGTTTAAAAAGCTGAATACTTTCCTTGTTGTAATTGCCAAGTGAACTTTTAATGGTGTGTGTTCTTAACGTTAAATGATTCTAAGAATTATATATGTGTGTATATATGTGTGTGTATATAAATATATATATATTTTAAAAAATATATATATATATATATTTTTTTTAAATATATATATATATATATTTTTTTTTTTCCCTGAGATGGAGTCTCACTCTGTTGCCCAGGCTGGAGTGCAGTGGCGCAATCTTGGCTCACTGCAGCCTCCGGGCTCAAGCGATTCTCCTGCCTCAGCCTCCCAAGTAGCCAGGATTACAGGTGCCCACCACCAAGCCTGGCTAATTTTTGTATTTTTAGTAGAGACTGGGTTTCACTATGTTGGCCCGGCTGGTTTCAAACTCCTGACCTCAGGTGATCCACCTGTCTTGGCCTCCCAAAGTACTGAGATTACAGGCGTGAGCCACCACACCCAGCCTAAAAATTATAAATTTATGGGGAGAATTAATTCCTACAATCCAGTGTGAAATTTTACTTTAATTTACCAAGTGCTTTTTAAAAAATGGCAAACATATTTTCTGTAGATTTTTTGATAGAAACTCTTAAGAATTATTTGAAGTACATGGCAAAATAAGTTGCCTCTTACACACAGAATTATATGTTAATATACAATATATAGGATTCTGTTTGTAATAAATTTGCCTCATAAAACGCATCTCAGTTTTTTTTTTTTTTGAGCAAATACTAGAAAATCAAAGCTCAGTTTTTTTAAATCTCAAATTCCAAATTATACACACACCTAGAAACTCCTGTTAGATGCTAACATTTCGCTATAGTCAAGATACCTTAAACTTTAAGCATTAAAAGGCTATAATCTAGCAACTCAACTCCTTCCCCTTTCCTGTGTGGATTAAAATAATTTCTTTTGGGATTTATGTTTTTTAAACATCAAATTGTCCAGTTCTACACAGCCATTTAAGTCAGTTCTTTTAACTAAAATACTCTGATTATATTGTGTTTTTCTGGGAGTGAGAATTTTTGTTCAATTTTTTTTTTTTTTTCCTTTTTTTAAGAGATGGGGTCACTGTGTTACAGCCCAGGCTAGTCTCAAACTCTTGGGCTCAAGTGATCCTCTCACCTTGGCCTCTTGTTCACTCCTTGATTGTTGTTTTGAGACATTTGAAAAATGAAAATAGCTATCATCCTGGCCCTCCAGATTTGAAAATTAGTTTTGGGAGCACAGCAATGTCTCAGGGATCCAAATTACAAATGTTAACAACAGTGGTCTTCCTGATGTGTGAAAATTTATGCATTCAGAAACTGGGAAATTATATAATTTAAATTTTTCAGTTTATTAAGAATAAACTACGTTTCTAAACAAAAATCCCTATACTGCCTTTCGGAAAACATTTGTTTTAAGTGGCAAGGTACACCTATTTTCGAATTCCCTAGTATGAAATTTTTTTTCAAACCACAAATCTGTCTTAAAACTGCTCAAAGGTGGTAAAGATTAATCAGAGTAATTTATTCCTTCAGAAATTGGCTGTTGTTAAATATTTATACCAAAGGAAAATTAGGTTCCTAAAAATGTATTATTGAAGATAATGTGTTAAAATTTATTAGCACAAAAATTCATAAATAGCTAATGTTAATTTTTGTTTTTATTTTGTGTTTTAGAAGTCGAACTGAACCAGCGATGGCAACTACAAAAGCAGTATGTAAAAACACAATCTCACACTTTTTCTACACATTGCTTTTACCTTTATAATGTAGCAGTGAAGTAAATCATTTTAGAACTTAATATCCAACTGATCATAGTACATATTGTAAATAAAATGTATTTTGATGACAGCTCAGTTGAATATGGATATATGTGGCATCACTTGCACACTTATTTTGTAGAAATGGGTAATTTGTGCCCGTAACACTGTTTCATATTAAATATGATAGCATTCTCCCTGTATGACATTGTGTTGTACAGTTAATGTATGATCCTTTTTAGACCGTTTAGGTTTTACACTAAGGAACATGATGACATGTTCTACATTTGTCTGTCTATAGTTAGTATTTTGTATGTATGTACAGGCTGTTGTGTGCTTTTTGTTTCTTGCAATAAAAAATGTTTGGAGTGTATATTTTGCCATTTTCACGTTGTATCACTTAGTTTTTGTTAGTTTTTTTTTTTTCCTGCCTGATTTATGGCTTCCAAAAACGCATTAGCAACATGCAAAAAAAGTTTGATGCTTTCTCCAAGTTCAAACACATCATAGAAAAGAGCTTTCCAGAGACCATTGATGCAGCTTTATTATTTAGTCTTGCTTTATTTGGCATTTTGAGCTCCTTCTTTTGTTTACATCTGTACTATAAAGTGAAACCTGAACCTGGGGCCCCCTATGAATATATAACTGTCTTAGTGATTTTGAGTTTATATAAATTGATTATATTGTTTTCAAAGTTTAATGAGATCTTCCACTTCTATCTAGTTAGTGCAGATGTCCAAATTAAAATATTTCCCTCTTATACTAAAATGCTGCGTTAATTTTAGGCCATTGAAAGCTGTACCTTATCAGAGGTAACTCCCCTTAACCAGGATAACTGGTCTGAAGAAAGTTAAGCTTAATTTTTGTAATCACAGATTAACTTAATTTGTGATACCATTTTAACTTTGAGCTCTTAAGTAAAAAGTAGCAGCATTCCTAAGTTGTGGGGTGAAGCATCTGTTTCGTAACACAGGTCTTATCATAATTGGGTTCTGTAAATGTAATGGTTCTCTAAACATTTTAATGCCCAGGCTTGATATTGTACACAATGCAAGATGTCTAAAATCTTCATTTAGAATTCAAGGGTATTGCTTGCTATTTCACATTATATACTTTTTAAATACTATTGCTCTTTGTATATGAGGCATTTCACTAACCTTGGATCATTGGATCTTAAACATGATAATATAGAATATCTGAACATTGGACTTGTTCTTTAGAGTATATGGCCTTTAGTTCTTGTGGAACTAAATACAGTGATTCTAAGATCTAAAGTCTTAGTGTTTGGGGTTTTTTTTCCTCTTTTTGGATATGGGGTTTTTTTTTTTGTTTTTGTTTTTGTTTTTAAGCATAATGCTGTAAAAACTGTCCAAGCTTATGTTTTGCTGGTGATTGGTTTAAAACTGATTTTTATGTATCCAAATGCTAGCATAAATTAGATTGACTATCCTGGTGACTGTAGTAGTTAATGTAACACATTTTGTATAAAGTACAGTTTATATAGTATTTAAACTAATTCAGATGAAGTTTTATTTCTTGAAAACAGTTATTTCCTTTTTGTTTATTAGCATGTGTATAAACACAAATCACATGTTCATAAATAAAGTTAACATTCTTTTAGCCTTGTGTGTTCCGGCATGTCTGTATTACATTTATAAGAAGCAGTTTATTTAAGCTTATTTAGGTTTCTCTTTTCTTTTCTTTTCTTTTTTTTTAATACTTTAAAAGTGGCTTTAATTTTTAGGTAGAATTATCTGAAATAGAGATACTAGATACCTTGTTGTCCCCATCATTTATTTGCTTGGGGTACATTTGCTGGCATTTAGGATGAGAATATATTCATCAAGCATAATTAGTGCCCATCTTAGGCGATTTAGAGTCACGTGGATTGTACACATTCACAAAAGCAAAGTAAATAGAGGCGCTAAGCCAAATTTTTCTTATCCCGATTAGTAAAGTAAATGTATAGTTTTGGTAATGGAAGCGAACTCTAATCAAGGATGGATGGCTGTTTCCATATTTCCCAGTCTTGTTTTTAGTCATCCATCCATGTTGATACCCCAAAGCTGGATGTTCTTCTTGCTAACTAAATATCAGAGTTGCATTTTATAGGATTCTTTAACTTCAAAAAGCTAGTATAATTGGCATAAAAGATTTTAGATCCTTGTTCCCCAAAACAAGACCCCTAATTAGGTACAGGGAGGTGGTTTAATTTTAATGTCTACAGTCTGCATCAGTCAGTTTTGTGAGGACTTTAAGTGGCAGATTTTTTTTACCATTAGTATCTTACCAAGGGTCACTATTTTTATTGATGTTTAGTAATACAAATTCCTAATCATTTTTAAACCATTCTTTGTCAACATTTTTTGCTCATTTCTTAACACCTTGCTATATGTAGAAAACATTTGCTTGCTTTTCTAAATCTGAGGTAAATTTGACTTCTTTGTGGACTATAAGATATTTAGGGGCAATAGTGATTATTTGGTGGTAAAAAGGTGATTTAGGTGCAGTTGCATATCTAAAACCACTTCAAAGTCAATAAATACGTAATACTAATAAGTTGGCAGAAAGCTTAAAAGCACACAAAAGCCCAGCATAAAAACAAAAAGGATACTATATCTTAAGTGTTAGGAGTGGGAAGATTTTTTTTTTATTCTTAAGTTTTTTAGTTCCAGTGGTAAGAAAGTTAATATAATTGATTTCTTTCCGAGGAAATCATCGGTATTTATATTCTATTCTAGATAGTAATGGGCAATTTTTAAAGACTATTTGTTTTATTGGTTAGAAATGTAGTCTAGATGGTGGTTGACAGCAATTTGTCTAGTCCTTGTTACTTAAATAACTCCTAGTTGGTATAAAATCTTTAAAATAGATTGAGTAGGTCAGAACTTATTTTAGATAAAAAGAGATATGTATTATTTATAGGTTTTTTTCTACTTACCACTTGAGATTAGTTCTTAAAGGAAAAAAATACTTTAAAGCTGGACAAAAATGATAACCCATTGGCAAATTATGTAGTTATGCATTAAGTTATGGGGTTAGTGCATCATGAACTCTTTTATAGTCAGTTCCTTAATGTGGAGCAAAGAACCTTTTGTCTGAATAAACATCCCAGTAATAGCCATCAAACTAACTTTTAAAACCCTAAGATATTTGTGAGATGTATCTTATATTTAGCCAACGTTATTTTTTATTTACATTTATTGAATCCCTGCTGTTTGGGCATTGGCTAAGAACTTCATATTGAGACTGGTTACATTTGTCTTTGGGGCTCTTAAGTCATGTTGCTTTTATTTTAAAACTTTTGGTTCTCTGGAACATAGAATACCTGATGAAGACTTTTTTCTTTGATCCAGACATCTTGTTACATTTCTCCATTTTAAATGAAGAGTTCTGACCTTACAACATGTTAACTAAGCAACCCGCTTACTACATAGGAAGCTGTAGGGAAATCATATCTTCAGGATTGTTTGCTAAAGATTTTTTTAAAAAATGATATTAAAATCATTTCAGAGGATCAAATGAAAAAAACTAGTGTTCAATTTAAAATACGTTTTTATTTTTATTTTATTTTGAAAGAGAAATGTTTTATTCCTCTTTCACAGAACAGTTTATGAAGGTGGCTCTCTCCTGATTCCATACATCTTTTACACAAAGATGCCTCTTCAAATATGCCCAGTTATCTCCCCCACTTCAGTGTTGGAGAATTGGCAGTTAGTGAGTGGGGCAGAATGCTTAAGACTCATTAAAATACATTTTTTAAAGCCCTCTTATATCCTTTATATGTACACTTGCTCTGTGTGATTAAATTAACTTTCTTCAAATATTACAGTCCATCATAATAAGTGACAGCTCTGTTGGCCTTCTTAGGGTGCCGTTGTTTTCCCTTTTTTTGACTTAACATCTTTGCCCTGATAAAGCTGTGGTTTCTTTGACAAGAAGCTATTCTTACTCTTTGTATGAGAGAATAAACAAACTTACTCAGACTGAAGAGTATGTTTTCAAAAATAAAAGAAGTAGCAATTACATGGGAGCTGTTATTTATTAAAGCAATTATCTGAGCCCTTAAATGGCTGTTTGTTTTTACAATGTTGTATAATGGCCTTACAGAAAAATTAGATTTCTTATTCTCTCTTCCAGTGTACATTGTCTTGATTATTGTCACATTTAGAGACCATAGAGAGACATGGGACTCCTAGTATTCCGTCAACACTCTGAACAGATTTTCTGTGTGATACATTTTTTTCCCCATTTTTTCATTTTAATTGAGTCCCCTCTTCCTCCCCTCCAACTGATAGCTTTTTATAACTATGTGAAATATCTAGAGAAGAATGAAGTAGGCCGAGCTACATTTTCAAGCTTAACATAACATTCTTTAGAAAACTAAGAAAATGCCCAATATTTCAACATTAAGTGTCAATAGGGGCTAAATGATCACTTTAAGATGTTTTCAGTTTGGAACTTGAATGTGTGTTTAATTTTTTGTGAACAGATTGATGACTCTTCCGCGTCTATTTCTCTGGCCCAGCTTACAAAGGTATATATATATTCTTGAAAATATAAGTTTTTTTCTAACATCATATTTTTTTATGTGGAACGGTTTTTTAAGAGGGGTTGGGGGAGGATATATTTTGCAAAAGCATTGTACATATTATTACTATCCTGTAAAGAGTAGTTGCTGTTTTGAGAAGATAGGGGAATACTTTGTCAGCCTCAGCGTATTGGAGTATTGTTCATCTTCAAGACAGAAGAAACACTTGAAGCTACACTTAATTATTTTTTTTTTCCCTCATACATTTTGTTTAATTATACATTGGAAACTAACAAGGTTCTGGAGGAATTTCCTGGTTTTGGCTATAAATTATGTGGACCTTTTTTAAGCAGCCAAAACAGAAGATTTCCTTTACACGGACGATTGCATGGTTATTTCTTGAGTATTTGACTTGATCCCATGAAGGTCAATATTTTAAATGTGATGCAGTTGTTTCTTTATGCTATAGACTTGTAGTCTGTCTGCATTAGAAAAAGTTTTGAACAACCTAATTTGTTTGAACACAGACTACATGAATTGTGTAAGTGTGTAAAGCTGTTTGCAGGAATATACCAATGTGTATGTTTGGCAGAGGGGCAAATTGTTACCTCCTGAATCACTGTATATGCCATGTTTTGCGATAAGATTGCTTGCATTTTCTGCTCAACAATGTGTATCTTCTGTTTGGGAAAGCACTAGTGATGGATTACTTTTTAAAGCAATACATTTAGCTTGCAAATTGTGCCTTTAAAAAAAAAAATAGGCAGACTTTTGAGGGCCAAGAAGGAAGCTATACAGTTTTCCAAAAATCCTTTTTCCCTGCTATCAGAAATGTGAAACCAAATTTAGCAACCAAGATTAATGAAAAGATGGGTTTTCCATTAGTGCTGTCCCTATCTTGTTCTTGGCTTTGTTATGTCCTTTCCCCTAGACTGTATCCCAACAAAATGTCCTAGTAACAAATTGCTTTTTAAGCTCCTGTTCTGGGAAAACTAAGCATTAAAATTGATTATTCTAAAACATAAAGTGGACTAAAGCCATCCTATTTTATAATTTTCTAATGCAAAGTGGTTTAGTATAGAGTTAACACTTAGAAGTTTATAGTTTACTGTTTTTATTCTTATGTACTGTAAGGACCATATTTGAGTTTTTGGTCTATTCCTACCATTGTTTCTTTGTGGGGAGGAGTTGGGGAGGTTTGGGGGATTGGTTTTTTTTTTGTTTGTTTTTTTAAACTACAGGTATTTGTAAAACAATGTTTGGGTTCAAACAAATTAGTTGTTAAACATCTGTAATCCAGTTTTCTGTAAATGTTGCTGTTGTTCTAAGCTCTGTTAATGTTAAGCATTCTTTGTATATAAAATTACAATAAAATGTTAAAACTGGTTGCTTGTTTTGTGGATGAATGTAAAGACAAACCCCAATGAATGGCTGATATGAGTGCTAAATGCCTGAAGATTCAACTTACTAGAAATCACTCCCTTAGACCCTGCTTATATCTAGACCTTGTATATCATACGTCAAAGATGAAATTCAAAAACTTATCTGAAGAGTTTGATTTAAAATTATAATGCTCAATGCACATCTTTTGCACTTGATTTGAAACTAACATCACTACCTAAAGAGCCTTCTACTTCTAATATCTGCTACATAATATGTTCAGTCATTCTACCCCCATCCGTACCTCCACATTGTAAGTATAAATTACAGTCTTAATGCTCTGACACTTGAATTATTTTTGAAACATCAAGTGTTTCTATTCTAACTTAATATCAGTCTTTAACTTGTAGAAAAGTAGTATGCAAGTCTTAATGTAAGGTACAAACAGGGTCTAAGGTTTGAGTGCCCCCAGAATGACTTTCTTCAGCCTTGCAGACACCCAAACATCATGTAATTACCTAAGGAATTCCCAAGTGCCTCTTCCAGGTTATACGTGTAAATAGCTGTTTTTATGCAAGGTTAGTTAGATACTGCTCTTTACAGGATGAGTGGTGTTGTCTTTGGCTGTGTGGTCTTAAATGTGTTTCTAATGTGTGTGTCAAATAATTACCTGTTAAACAGACTGCCAATCTGGCTGAAGCCAATGCTTCTGAAGAAGATAAAATTAAAGCAATGATGTCGCAATCTGGCCATGAATACGACCCAATCAAGTAAGTTCATAAATATTTTATACTAATAGGAACTTTTGGGGTGGGTTTTCCCCCCCAATCAAAAGCACTATTTTTTCAAAGTCCTCGTATACATGTAATTTTTTTTTCCCTGTTTTAGTTACATGAAGAAACCTCTAGGTCCACCACCTCCATCTTACACGTGTTTCCGTTGTGGTAAACCTGGACATTATATTAAGAATTGCCCAACAAATGGGGTAAGTTCAAAGCAGAAACTATGGTATACCTTACTTTTTTTCCTTTGGAATTGTTTCTTAGCTATCTTATTTTTCTTGGTCAATACTGCCTTCTATAGACAATGGCAAATGAGCATGGTCTCTGGAGCCAAATTTGCCAGGCTTCAAATCTTGGTTCTGCCACTTAGCTGAGTTTAGGCAAGTTACTTGATCTCTATAAGCCTGTTTTTTCTTCTCTAAAATGGAGATAAAATAGTACGTACTTCACATAGCAGGTACAAGGATTAAATGAGATCACATATGTAAAGCACTACAAATAATATAGTAAGCACTGTATAACATTAGCTAGTTTATTAAATAAAAGTAACTGCTTTTTCTCTTCCTCCTCCTCTTCCTTTTTCCTCTGAATAGGATAAAAACTTTGAATCTGGTCCTAGGATTAAAAAGAGCACTGGAATTCCCAGAAGTTTCATGATGGAAGTGAAAGATCCTAATATGAAAGGTGCAATGCTTACCAACACTGGAAAATATGCAATACCAACTATAGATGCGTAAGTATGCAAATTAGGTATGACCTGTGGAGACTCCAGTCAGTCCCAGGGTATAGTGTTTTAATCTTGGGCTTGTAACTTTGCTACTTGGATTCCTTGAGAACTTTGTGTACCAAGGCCGTTAGTCGCTACATCTTGCATTTCTGTGAGGCTGCAGTCTGCTCCATTTAAAGCAAATTTAAAATGGATTTGGGGATTTTTTGTTATCAGTGAGTGCCACTTCCCTTGTAGTCTTCTAATTTTTTCTTTTTCTGTCATTCCCTGCTTTCTTCCTCATTCACATACATACTCCCACATAATCTTATTATATATGCTACTTGCATTTTTAAGTGAACAAAACAGATTGTAATCATTTTGAGAAACAGGAGGCTTAAGAATAAAAGCTCTGCATGATGTTAAGGCAAATTTAAGTGTCAGGCATAAATGAAATACTGAAGTAGCTTGAATAAGTTTAGATATGCCATGTGAGTCTTAAGATTCTCAAGTAAGGTTTATTTTATAAACCACTAGTTCAGATCAACTATAGCTCTATAAAACACCTTAATGCCTTTTTTTTTTTTTTTTTTTTTGAGACCGAGTCTCGCTCTGTCCCTTAGGCTGAAGTGCAGTGGCACAATCTTGGCTCACTGCAAGCTCCACCTCCCGGGTTCACACCATTTTCCTGCCTCAGCCTCCCGAGTAGCTGGGACTACAGGTGCCCACCACCACGCCTAGCTAACTTTTTGTATTTTTTTTAGTAGAGACTGAGTTTCACCGTGTTAACCTGACCTTGTGATCCACCCGCCTCGGCCTCTCAAAGTGCTGGGATTACAGGCGTGAGCCACCACGTCTTAATGCCCATTTTTAATGTGTATTCAGATTTTATATTATGAACCAGTTTTTAATGAAATGGACAGATATGCAAATTCAGTGGCAGGGTTAACTAGATAACCTCCCATTTTATCTGCTTTATTTTATTAATGTAGTCAATTACTTTTTTGATTACCTTCAACAGTTGTGAACTCACATATTATACAACACAATATTAAGTGTTCTTTGGACTGTCGTTTTGTAACTTTGTTGAGCGTAAGAATTTCCTACAAAAGTGTGTTAAAAGACTGGCCAGGTAGAGTGACCTTGGACAAAAAAAAAAAGATCCTGGTTGCTCTGCCCCTGATTTTGATTTAGAAGTTATGTGATAAGACCCTGATTCTACATTTTTAACAGGTTGTCCAGGAGATTGTGAAGTTAGGAGATCCTCAGGGCATCAATTTACAGAATAGGTGTTCATGTTCTCAGTGAAAAAAAATATATATATAAGAACAGTTTTCCTCAGCTTCATGCTACAAATATTGTTGAAGTGTAGTGTAGTGAGCAGGTGGGGATGATGATGAAAATAGCTATGCCATAGAATGATATTGAAAAGATCTTGTGTTTTTGAATATGTACTTTAGCAAATAGTGTTTTCGTTCACAGATAAGAATGTTTTCCTAAACTCCCAACCCTGCTCACTTCCTCAACTTCACCCCCATCTATTTTTTATCAGTCACCATCCTGTGTTTTTGTGGTTCATCATTGAACAGTCTGTTGTTATGCTGTTTCTAATTCAGAGACATTTCATAGATGTTTCCAAACAACTTTAGCGTGAAATTGATTATTTTTAGACACAATTAAGAGCAGACCGCTTCATCTATATTATGTAAAATTTTTAAATAAAAAATTGTGTTGGAAAAATTAATATCACCTGTAAACCCTAATAATTAACTTCATTGCTTTTGAATGCTGAAATACAAATGCCCAATTGTGCCAGACACACAGCAAATACTGGGGAAAGATGGGAATCTAAATATTTTAAATGAAACTTTCACCCTCTTCACTAACACCACTGATAAGCAACTCAGACTCTTCTTCTGTTTCTTTTTCTATCCTCTGTTCTCCTCTTTTTTCTTTTTTTTTTTTTTTTTTTCTTTTTTCTCTCTTTTGGGCAGTGGGAGACTCCTCTTTCACAAATTGGGAACAATGGGGCATAAGCAAATTGATACTTATTTCTGGAATCGTGGTGATGTCTATGGAGCAACTGCAACACAAATAACACACCTAAGGTACCCTACTCTGTACAGCCGAGATTCTTTCATTTTCAGCATTGAGATAAACACACTCTGTTCCTGAATGAAATAGAAAGGGTTTCTCTAGGGATTCCTGTGTTTTGCAAATTTGCCTGATTACAGAGAAGATGGGGGTGTAGAAGCAGTGGTGACAAGTCTGAGAATAGCTATTTTTATTTTTTAATACTATATTTAATGCCCAACATTTCTGCAAAATGCATTTCTACAAAAAAACTGGACCTAGAATGTCTAATGAGGTGTTACTTTACATTTTTGTAACACAGATTTTGATCATTTAAGTCACTAATGCTTCTTAATTGACTATAAATTGATTAACCTCTCTTAAAATACTAATAAGTAGATCATGGGTTTCGGTATCTCATTTTATTAATTATTTGTGTGGTAATGACATAATATTTCCCTTGAACTATCTTTCCTTAATTGTATAATGTCAGTACTAATTTTAATTTCCCATCTTGTGGCATTTACTCCAATACCTTCACAGGTTTGAGAGACTTTTGGGATATGGAGAAGGGGAGATTTTTTGGGATTTTTAATTTTCATTTTCATTTTTATTTTTTTCAAGGAACTTGATAGAGTAGGAAAAATTGTGATTATGGTGTTGTCTAAATTCAAGTCTTGTCTTTGTCACTTAAATAGAACTTTATGGCACAGAACATTTTGCTTTATTTCTGGCCCTCAGTTCTTAAGAGTTACGGATTCTAAAATCCTTTTATTGTTTTTATAGCATTTCTTTGCTTCTTTTTGTTATGCTTGTTTAGACTTTTGTGTCTTTGTTTAGGGTGAGGTTGTACATAATTACTCCCTTATTTTAGAAGATATGGTGCTTGTCTAAACTAATTCGGCATTGTGCTGAATTATGTGTTCCCATTATGTTATAGTAGAACATGTAGCATGAGTACTCTGCCTTCTTAACAGTGGTAAAACATGAAAACTTTCTTTTACAGAGAAGCATATGCAATTGGGAAGAAAGAGAAACCTCCATTCTTACCAGAGGAGCCATCTTCTTCCTCAGAAGAAGATGATCCTATCCCAGATGAATTGTTGTGTCTCATCTGCAAGGATATCATGACTGATGCTGTTGTGATTCCCTGCTGTGGAAACAGTTACTGTGATGAATGTAAGAAATGCTGAACTTGGAAGATGTATATTTTAGAATATTTGTATTTACTTGGAACGGCTCTTCCCAACCTATATATTTTAATAATAAAATAAATGATGACAAGTGTTGATCAATGAGCATTAAGTAATGAGAAGTCTGTTTTTCTTGCTGTATCTTTTTTAAACAATAACTTCTTTGTCCTTTTAAATTCTGGAATTGACCACCTTCTGTACCTTCGTCAGGGTGACTATACTGAGGTGTTTTTCTTAATATAGACTTTTTGTTTCCTGTATGTTTTAAGTGGTATCCAGAATGTTAAAACTTTTTTGGGCCTTAGATAATTCTGGAAATATTTTTTAGTGGTATCTAAATCCTTTTCCTGGATTGTGAATAGCTTATCCTAATATTTCTAAGTGTATTAAGACCTGATTCCTGTAGACAGTATTTTTTTTTTTTTTTGCGGCGGTGTCTCGCTGTCTCCCAGGCTGGAGTGCAGTGGTGTAATCTCAACTCACTGCAAGCTCTGCCTTCTGGGTTCACACCATTCTGCCTCAGCCTCCCAAGTAGCTGGGACTACAGGCGCCCGCCACCATGCCCGGCAAATTTTTTGTATTTTTAGTAGAGACGGGGTTTCACCGTGTTAGCCAGGATGGTCTCGATCTCCTGACCTCGTGATCTGCCCACCTCGGCCTCTGCAAGTGCTGGGATTACAGGCATGAGCCACCGTGCCCGACCTCTGTAGACATATTTATTACCCAGCATTTACCATGCAGTTGTGACTTTTTAAATCACTTATATTAGCACTTAGTTGTTTCCTGCCACTTATCCTAAGTTTGTGCCTTCTTACACAGAAGAAATCAGTGTTACCTGAAAATTTGCTCAAGCCTGCTCTGGCCTTTTTCATTTTTAAAGGTAGTTTTGAAATATACAGTCCTCATATACATGGTTCTGCATCTGCAGATTCAAAACCACAGATCATAAATATTGGGGGGGGGGGCAAGAAAACGTAAAAAATAATAGTAAAGACTAATACAGATTTTAAAATAAGAGTATAACAACTATTTACATAGCATTTATATGGCGGCAGGTATTACAAGCAATCTAGAGATTATTTAAAGTATACTGGAGGATGTACATAGTATTATATGCAAATACTATGCCTTTGGGGCAGTTGAGAGACTTGGGCATCTACAGACGTTATCTTCAGAAGGTCCTGGAACCCATCCCCTTTGCATACCTGTAAATCTTTATTTTTTGACCTCTTCAGTGAAGACCAAGGTCAAGAAGAGGTTGCTAAAGACTTGTTTCAGATTATATCTTAGATTTAACATACCACTTGATATTACTGGAGTTTTACTACATTGAAGCTTAATCTTCATATATGTAATTTAGTGTTGCTCCCATGTACTGTGCTGTAGGTCTCTCATTTCCTTGCCTGAATGAAAACCCCAAGTTAGCCATGTATAATTTTTGTCTTTCTAGACTATCTTATATTTCTCTTTTGTTTTCTACAATATTCCAATTACTAGCTAAACAAAGAATAGTCTTTGAGAAAGAGTGCTTTTGCTCTCAATTCAGACATTTGTTTAAATGTGTCCTTTGTTAAAAAAAAAAAAAAAAGATGGGGTGGGGGATCCTTGCTAGTTTGCCCCAGGCTGGCCTTGAACTTCTAGGCTCAAGTGATTCTCCTGTCTCAGCGTCCCCAGGAGCAGGGATTACAGGCACATGCCAGCGCACCCAGCTGTGACTTCTTTTTAGCGTAGCATAGGTCATATAGAAAAGAGCAGAGGAGTACTGTAAGATGGGAGATTTTACTTAAGTTTCTTAATCTAAGAAATGATTAGCACAACATGCTTGGAAAAACAGTAATGTAACTGAACAAATGTGAACCATCCTTTTAATTCATTTCATAAACACTGAGTTCCTACTGTGCTTTTATTAATATTTGAAATCTTATA
Source organism: Pongo abelii (assembly GCF_028885655.2). Classification (NCBI taxonomy): domain Eukaryota; kingdom Metazoa; phylum Chordata; class Mammalia; order Primates; family Hominidae; genus Pongo; species Pongo abelii. The sequence continues at coordinate 27,656,489 of NC_072003.2, forward strand.
CATAGGTATAAGAACAGCACTCCTGGAATCAGATGAACATACATGTCCAACGTGTCATCAGAATGATGTTTCTCCTGATGCTTTAATTGCCAATAAATTTTTACGACAGGTAACTATCTTTGTATCCATTTTATGAAAAAATTCTTTTTAATCTTTAACTGATTTAACTGTACTTCAGTGAATACTACATAACATTTTTCTGCATTATTATGCTTGGTATCTGTAGGCTGTTAATAACTTCAAAAATGAAACTGGCTATACAAAAAGACTACGAAAACAGTTACCTCCTCCACCACCCCCAATACCACCTCCGAGACCACTGATTCAGAGGAACCTACAACCTCTGATGAGATCTCCAATATCAAGACAACAAGATCCTCTTATGATTCCAGTGACATCTTCATCAACTCACCCAGCTCCGTCTATATCTTCATTAACTTCTAATCAGTCTTCCTTGGCCCCTCCTGTGTCTGGAAATCCATCTTCTGCTCCAGCTCCTGTACCTGATATAACTGCAACAGTGTCCATATCAGTTCATTCAGAAAAATCAGATGGACCTTTTCGGTAAGCCTGTGTATTTTTCACTGTTAGAAACCAAATGAGGTCAATGATGTAGTGTTTTGTTGTTGGTTATCACTTTAACAGCTTTCTTAGTGGACCACTGTGCCCAGTAATGTGGGATGACTTGTAAGAAATGACGTAGTCTTATTGGGGGAAGAGGAAAACAAAGGTGATTGATTTGGCAAATGAGGATTAAGCATCCTGAGGTCAAATACTACACAGGTTGCCAACCAGCCCCTATTAAACGTTGAATGTTCCATATACCATAACAGCTCTGAACTTAACAGAGGTGGGAGAATTCACTTGTGATCATAATGATAGTTTTGGATAGGAGTAGTTTTGAGTAGAACTAAGAACAGTTTAGATAGGTAGAGAAGAGGGGGTAAAAACACAGGTAAGTAGAGAAGTCAGGAATAGTGATTGTTTTGGAGCATAATTATTATGTAGGAGAATAGTGAAAACTCACAGCCTACCACTTCAGAAATGAGACTTTTGTCCATGTAGTTTAATGTCTCATAAATTCTTTAAAAAAAAAAAAAAAAAAGGTGTAAGAGGCCCATTTCAGACACACTGAAGCAAAAACTTCAGGATGAGACCTTTACATTTACATTTAAGAAATTCCACTGATCTGGTGGAATTTATTTGGTTGATAGTGGAAATAGGCCCAGAGAGTTCTATGGCTGACCCAAGATTATCCTTTCAGTTTAGTGGTAGAACTAGAGCTAAAACTTAACTCCTAATCCTAGAGGGATTTTTGTCTTCATAGGCCACACTTTGATTTTCTTTAAGTTTTACTATTCTTGCAACTGATTTCTGTCATAACTATCGTATCTTCTTAAGGAGGGTCCTTCATTTTACTTTTCCACTTAAACATATAGAGAACTCTTCAAAGTTTCAGCCTTCTCTCACTTTCCTCAGAAGTATTCATCATCTTTGACTTAACTCATCTTACTGCAGGTGATGGGTAAACAGCAGCAAACTTTTTTACTCTTAATTGTCCATTTCTGATGATTTTTAATGTATTATAATTTATGTTTTTTTAAGGGATTCTGATAATAAAATATTGCCAGCTGCAGCTCTTGCATCAGAGCACTCAAAGGGAACCTCCTCAATTGCAATTACTGCTCTTATGGAAGAGAAGGTAAATTTTACTGGTGCTTTAATTTGGGATTTTTTTACAGCAGGGTTTTGTTTTTCTGATTTTGTTTTCACCTCTTTTTTTTTTTTTTTTTTAACTATTTCTGTTTATTTGTGGTTGTTTCTAAAGGGTTACCAGGTGCCTGTTCTTGGAACCCCATCTTTGCTTGGACAGTCATTATTGCATGGACAGTTGATCCCCACAACTGGTGAGTAAGATCACTTTGGTTTAGACTTTTTTCCCTTTAAAAAATAATTTTAGCTTGATTTAATGTGCAATTTTATATTTACCTACTGCTTTTATTTTTTGTTTCTAGGTCCAGTAAGAATAAATACTGCTCGTCCAGGTGGTGGTCGACCAGGCTGGGAACAGTGAGTAGATGTTTACAATAATCTTCAGATGATTGCCTGCAAACTAGATAATGGAAGGTCCAAACTAGGCAGCGGGTCACTGCTCTTTATTGTAAACTTTCATGTGCCAGATTAACATTTTTTATGTAAAATGTCAAAATTCAAGCTTATATGAGGGTTTTTTTTTTAATGAGCAAATCTTTTCTAAAATACAAAATTTTAAAAGTTTTTTTCTACTTTCATATCCAACAAATGGGGATCTTGACAGGACTTCAGTTTAATGAATAGATAAGAATTACTTGAAAAGTTATTTTAAATATGGTGTCAGTTATTTTCCTAGTAGGTTTAACTTTTTCTATCCTTAATTTGGATGATCAAAGTTTGATTTGAGTACATAAATACATAATAAGATTAACATCCACCGAACAAAAATTTTTTGTCTGAAATCGAGTTGTTCTACAGGATATGTTTTTTCCACCCTAAAATACAAAGAACTTTGATTTTCTCTGTGGGATGTTTTATGGCATTGAAAATCAGCAGACTTACTTAATGTATTTTTAGTTATATAATTATTTCTGTTTATATAATCCAATTGAAAACTGATATATTCTTAAAAGTATGAGTTACTAGCAGGATATATCGGTAGAAGGAACATAGGATTTAGGAACAAGTAGACTTGGGTTTGAATCCCATCTCCTTCATTTCCTAGCTGCATGACAGTGGTCTTGTGGTTTTACTCCCTAACATCCATTTCCTCGTTTGGATTTGGAATGACACTACCTACCTTAACATGTAAAATGACTTCATTGTGCCCAGCAGACAAAAGGGCTCTTTTCCTTGTATATAACAATAAGTTCACAGAGTAATTTATAGAGTGCTAATTAAAATATAATATTACATAAAGTAGTCTATTTTGAGGTCTAGTTATTTGTTGTGATACAGTTAATTGGTGGGGGAAAGTTAGTTTTAAGTAAATATAATATTTACTCAGCTCTCTATCCGAAACAAGTTTAAGAATTGGGGAGTAGGAAAAAGTTTCCAGAGTAGTTAAAATTGGTGTCTTAACATCTATGCATGGAAAGGTCATGTATTATACCCATGGAGAAATGCTTGAGCTATATTTTTTTTCTCCCACACAGTTCCAACAAACTTGGCTATCTGGTTTCTCCACCACAACAAATTAGAAGAGGGGAGAGGAGCTGCTACAGGTAGGCATGCTAAAAATCTTGGAAAATAATCATATTATTTTTTATATATATATCTTACCAAAGAAATTAAAGCACAGCAGTGGCAGGAAGGAAGGGGGTCATTTGTTTGTATTGTGCTTATCCCTCTTAAGTCCTGGGCAGTTGTCCTTAAAGAGGGCTAGAAAAGAATAAATTATATATAGTATCTTAAATGATGGTTTTTAAGACATTTTTAATATTCCTTCTCAGTGATTACTTTCTCCCTGTCAGCAAACAGCAGAGTATTAGCTTGCATTTACCCTCTTGGAAGTAGAAGAAAGTCATTAAGGCTCAGACAATATCTAAGATACCAATTTAATTTAAGATGAAAGTTAACAAGCTCAGCTCCCAACTGTGAACAAGAATTGCAACTATTTCTCTTCTAGACTCCACTGTCCCAATCATCTCCCACCCTCTCTTTTCCAAAAGAAGAGACAGGAGATTGTTAGAGGCTCCTGTGCTAGTGGGCGGGTACAAGCAATATTAATCTAAGAAGTAAGAATCTTACTGTCTAGGTCAGGGGTCCCCAACCCTGGGCCACAGACCAGTACCCATCCTTGGCCTGTTAGGAACTGGGCAACACAGCAGGAGGTGAACAGCAGGTGAGCGAGCATTACCACCTGAGCTCCACCTCTTGTCAGACGAGCAGTGGCATTAAGATTCTCATAGGAGCATGAACCCTGTTGTGAACTGCGCATGCAAAGGATCTGGGTTGCACGCTCCTTAGGAGAATCTAATGCCTGATCATCTAAAGTGGAACAGTTTCATCTCGAAACCATCCCCCCACCCCCCTGCCCCCGTCCATGGAAAAATTGTCTTCCACAAAGCAGCTCCCTGGTGCCAAAAAGGTTGAGAACTGCTAGTCTAGGTCATAATCACCACCAGGATAAAGGAGCCACCAAAACTTCATAACAAGAGTTTTGGCCAGGCATAATGGCTCATGCTGGTAATTTTAGAGCTTTGGGAGGCTGATGGGGGAGGATTGCTTGAGGCCTGAAGTTCAAGATTAGCCTGGGCAACATAGTAAGACTCTGTCTCTACCAGAAAAATAAAATAAAATAACCAGACATGGTGGCATGCATCTGTGGTCCCAGCTACCTGGGAGGCTGAGGCAGGAGGATCACTTGAGTTTAGGAAGTCAAGGCGGCAGTGAGCTATAACCACATCACTGCACTTTAGCCTGGGGGACAGAGTGAGACCCTGTCTCCAAAAAGAAGGAAATTCGGGATATTTTCTAGTGCTTCATTGCTAAACTTATGAAAGTTTACTATGTCATTACTGGATCACATTTTAAAAGAAGGTAATACTTATTAATTCATGGCTCTCTGAAAAGATGCTTAAAATCTAAACCCCTACTGTTGCTGTTGTGTACCAATTATTTATAATTTAAAGCACCTTTAGTTTAACAGAAGTAACCCATTCTGTTTGGTGAGGCACAAATTAGAAACTTTAGCCAACACTGTTATTTTTACTTAAGCCTTTGAGAGAAAGCATTGATATTTTCATTGTTAATTATAGAAGTTAAAACTAGAATTTATTCTGCTTTGTATGATCTTCACCCACTTCCTCCCTCAAAAAAGAGGTTACAGGAGGTGGTTTTCCTTCATTTAAACTTTTGGGGCTGGGTGTGGTGGCTCTCACCTGTAATCCCAGCACTTTGTGCAGATCACCTGAGGTCAGGAGTTTGAAACCAGCCTGCCCAACATGATGAAACCCTGTCTCTCCTAAAAATACAAAAATTAGCTGGGCATGGTGTCACGTGTCTGTAGTCCCAGCTACTTGGGAGGCTGAGGCAGGAGAATTCGCTTGAACCCAGGAGGTGGAGGTTGCGGTGAGCCAAGATTGCACCACTGTAGTCCAGCCTGGACGAGAGTGAGACTCTGTCTCAAAAAATAAAAAATAAATGAATAAGCTTTTGGGGAGAGCTAGGTCATAGCAGCATTAACCTGTCAGTTCCTTCAAAGTTTGAAAATAATTATGGATAGAAAAGATAAGCTTACTTGTCTCAGATGACTTTAGTTTGAAGAAGTAATATCTTGGAATTTATTTCTCCAGAAGTATAAACCGTGGGCGACACCACAGCGAAAGATCACAGAGGACTCAAGGCCCGTCACTACCAGCAACTCCAGTCTTTGTACCTGTTCCACCACCTCCTTTGTATCCGCCTCCTCCCCATACACTTCCTCTCCCTCCAGGTGTTCCTCCTCCACAGTTTTCTCCTCAGTTTCCTCCTGGCCAGCCACCACCCGCTGGGTATAGTGTACCTCCTCCAGGGTTTCCTCCAGCTCCTACCAATTTATCAACACCTTGGGTATCATCAGGAGTGCAGACAGCTCATTCAAATACCATCCCAACAACACAAGCACCACCTTTGTCCAGGGAAGAATTCTATAGAGAGCAGCGACGACTAAAAGAAGAGTATGTATTCTAATTTGAAATTATTATACACTTTTTTCATTTTCTGATAATAACATTAAATAGGTGTCTGGAAACGTTTTCCAGTGTTTCCAGTTAGTATGAGAAATTCACCTAAAATTTAAACCAAAGCCATACAAGCAACTTCTCAGGGATTCCTAGTTTATAGTTTTAAAGTGGAAAACTAATGGCAATTTCATTCCTTTCATTCATGATCTAATTACATTTGTCTTGTTAGTTTTCTTAAATGGTTTTTGTTAACTTTCACTCTTTAACTTTATTTTACTAGGGAAAAGAAAAAGTCCAAGCTAGATGAGTTTACAAATGATTTTGCTAAGGAATTGATGGAATACAAAAAGATTCAAAAGGAGCGTAGGCGCTCATTTTCCAGGTTAGTGTTTTGCAAGCCTTCACAACAGAATTACAAACGGGACTTTGAATATCCAGGGATTAGCTATGGATATAAAGAACATTGCACTTAGGAATTTTTCTGATTCGGTCTAGGTGTATAGAAGTGAAGATGTAGCTTATTTCCCAATATCTGTTCATTGAAATAATGTCTCAGTGTAAATTCTATTGTGTAGAACTAACAGTTGTGGGGATTAAATTGCCCTTGTCCCTTGAAGTTATTTATAGTATCAAATAATTGGGAAATGTTTTTGGAAGGAAAGAAATAGGGGAATAGCCAGAAAACAGTTCTCAGGACCCTTTTACCATAAGGCTACAGCTTCTTGCTGGAACATTAACCTGTGTATTATGAAGTAGTAGTAGAATACAAATTGCTTTATTGATAGAAAAAGTGAATTATAAAAATTCCCTGGAAGTTTGTTTAAAAGACTATTTTTTAGCCTTACACTTGAAATGTGGTTTCTTTTAAAACTAGGCTGTTGGCCAGTATAGGACAAAAAACAGACTCCTACTTCAATATTCAGATAGGAAGTGAAATTTAAAATTAATTGACATTTTGTTTAATGTTAGTTAGCTCATATAACTCACGGTACATTAATGCACTTCACTCTGATTGTTAAGACTTCACTTTTGTTTTGTAACAAGTGATTGCTCTGATTTGTGTACTTTATTCCATTCCAGTAGAGGTCACTGTGCCTCTTTAATCATCTGAGGTGAAATTTGATATAAAGAGATGAAACCGTGAGGAAAGAATGCTAGAATCTGAGAGTCTGTGTTTTATTTTGTATGTATTTCTCAACTATCAACTATTGTTTTGTTTTGTTTTTAGGTCTAAATCTCCCTATAGTGGTTCTTCGTATTCAAGAAGTTCATACACTTATTCTAAATCAAGATCTGGTTCAACACGTTCACGCTCTTATTCTCGATCATTCAGCCGCTCACATTCTCGTTCCTATTCACGGTCACCTCCATACCCCAGAAGAGGCAGAGGCAAGAGCCGCAATTACCGTTCACGGTCTAGATCTCATGGATATCATCGATCTAGGTCAAGGTCACCCCCTTATAGACGCTATCATTCACGATCAAGATCTCCTCAAGCGTTTAGGGGACAGTCTCCTAATAAACGTAACGTACCTCAAGGGGAAACAGAACGTGAATATTTTAATAGATACAGAGAAGTTCCACCACCATATGACATTAAAGCATATTATGGGAGAAGTGTTGACTTTAGAGACCCATTTGAAAAAGAACGCTACCGAGAATGGGAGAGAAAATATAGAGAGTGGTATGAAAAATATTATAAAGGTTATGCTGCTGGAGCACAGCCTAGGCCCTCAGCAAATAGGGAGAACTTTTCTCCAGAGAGATTTTTACCACTTAACATCAGGAATTCTCCCCTCACAAGAGGCCGCCGAGAAGATTATGTTGGTGGGCAAAGTCATAGAAGTCGAAACATAGGTAGCAACTATCCAGAAAAGCTTGCAGCAAGAGATGGTCACAATCAGAAGGATAATACAAAGTCAAAAGAGAAGGAGAGTGAAAACGCTCCAGGAGATGGTAAAGGAAATAAGCATAAGAAACACAGAAAAAGAAGAAAAGGGGAGGAAAGTGAGGGTTTTCTGAACCCAGAGTTATTAGAGACTTCTAGGAAATCAAGAGAACCTACAGGTGTTGAAGAAAATAAAACAGACTCATTGTTTGTTCTCCCAAGTAGAGATGATGCCACACCTGTTAGAGATGAACCAATGGATGCAGAATCAATCACTTTTAAATCAGTGTCTGAAAAAGACAAGAGAGAAAGGGATAAACCAAAAGCAAAGGGTGATAAAACCAAACGGAAGAATGATGGATCTGCTGTGTCCAAAAAAGAAAATATTGTAAAACCTGCTAAAGGACCCCAAGAAAAAGTAGATGGAGAACGTGAGAAATCTCCTCGCTCTGAACCTCCAATTAAAAAAGCCAAAGAGGAGACTCCAAAGACTGACAATGCTAAATCATCATCTTCCTCTCAGAAGGATGAAAAAATCACTGGAACCCCCAGGAAAGCTCACTCTAAATCAGCAAAAGAACACCAAGAAACAAAACCAGTCAAAGAGGAAAAAGTGAAGAAGGACTATTCCAAAGATGTCAAATCAGAAAAGCTAACAACTAAGGAAGAAAAGGCCAAGAAGCCTAATGAGAAAAACAAACCACTTGATAATAAGGGAGAAAAAAGAAAAAGAAAAACTGAAGAAAAAGGTGTAGATAAAGATTTTGAGTCTTCTTCAGTGAAAATCTCGAAACTAGAAGTGACTGAAATAATGAAACCATCACCAAAGCGCAAAATGGAACCTGATACTGAAAAAATGGATAGGACCCCTGAAAAGGACAAAATTTCTTCAACTGCACCAGCCAAAAAAATCAAGCTCAACAGAGAAACTGGGAAGAAAATTGGAAGTACAGAAAATATATCAAACACAAAAGAACCCTCTGAAAAATTGGAGTCAACATCTAGCAAAGTTAAACAAGAAAAAGTCAAAGGAAAGGTCAGAAGAAAAGTGACTGGAACTGAAGGATCCAGCTCAACTCTGGTGGATTATACCAGGTAGCTGAGTGTAGGGGGTGGGTGTGGAAGTTTGTTGGGAGAAGGATTTTCTTCAGTTTTATCCATGCTTGTGCTTTTTATATTAATTATGAATGCTGATCTAGGGAAGTAGGCTGGTTTTATGTAGTCTTTTGTTGTCTTTGAAGAAGGGAATTGCCAAAGACAAGGTTGTAAGTAGATTTTGGGGGTGAGCCACATTTGTGTTTATACAATCATAATCTTAAATTGTGTGTCTTCCTTAGGGCAGAATAAGTTTTTTGTTTTTTTTTAAATGTTAAAAGGACATTTGTGTTTAAGTTAGCATTTTTATATTTATCAGTGTTTTATAATAGTAAATTCTTCATTAATTAAAAATATTTTGTTATTCTTTTTAGTACGAGCTCAACTGGAGGCAGTCCTGTGCGGAAATCTGAAGAAAAAACAGATACAAAGCGAACTGTGATTAAAACGATGGAAGAATATAATAATGACAATACGGCGCCAGCTGAAGATGTTATCATTATGATTCAGGTTCCTCAATCCAAATGGGATAAAGATGACTTTGAATCTGAAGAAGAAGATGTTAAATCCACACAGCCTATGTCAAGTGTAGGAAAACCTGCTAGTGTTATAAAAAATGTTAGTACAAAGCCATCAAATATAGTCAAGTATCCTGAGAAAGAAAGTGAGCCATCAGAGAAAATTCAGAAATTCACCAAGGACGTGAGCCATGAAGTCACACAACACGAGGTTAAAAGTTCAAAAAACTCTGCATCTAGTGAAAAAGGGAAGACCAAAGATCGAGATTATTCAGTGTTGGAAAAGGAAAACCCTGAAAAGAGGAAGAACAGCACTCAGCCAGAGAAAGAGAGTAATTTGGACCGTCTGAATGAACAAGGAAATTTTAAAAGTCTGTCTCAATCTTCCAAAGAGGCTAGAACATCAGATAAACATGATTCCACTCGTGCTTCCTCAAATAAAGACTTCACTCCCAATAGAGACAAAAAAACTGACTATGACACCAGAGAGTATTCAAGTTCCAAACGTAGAGATGAAAAGAATGAATTAACAAGAAGAAAAGACTCTCCTTCCCGGAATAAAGATTCTGCATCTGGACAGAAAAATAAGCCAAGGGAAGAGAGAGATTTGCCTAAAAAAGGAACAGGAGATTCCAAAAAAAGTAATTCTAGTCCCTCAAGAGACAGAAAACCTCATGATCACAAAGCCACTTATGATACTAAACGGCCAAATGAAGAGATAAAATCTGTAGATAAAAATCCTTGTAAGGATCGTGAGAAGCATGTATTAGAAGCAAGGAACAATAAAGAGTCAAGTGGCAATAAACTACTTTATATAATTAACCCTCCAGAGACACAGGTTGAAAAAGAGCAGATTACTGGGCAAATTGACAAGAATACTGTCAAGCCTAAACCCCAGTTAAGTCATTCCTCTAGACTTTCCTCTGACTTAACTAGAGAAACTGATGAAGCTGCTTTTGAACCAGACTATAATGAAAGTGACAGTGAAAGTAATGTTTCTGTAAAAGAAGAGGAAACTTCAGGAAACATTTCTAAGGACCTGAAAGATAAAATAGTGGAGAAAGCGAAAGAGATCCTGGACACAGCAGCAGTCGTCCAGGTGGGCATAAGCAGGAACCAGAGCCACAGCAGCCCCAGCGTCAGCCCCAGCAGAAGCCACAGTCCTTCTGGAAGCCAGACCCGAAGCCACAGTAGCAGTGCCAGCTCAGCAGAAAGTCAGGACAGCAAGAAGAAGAAGAAAAAGAAGGAAAAGAAAAAACACAAGAAACATAAAAAGCATAAGAAGCATAAGAAACATGCAGGCACTGAAGTGGAATTGGAAAAAAGCCAAAAACACAAACACAAGAAAAAGAAGTCAAAGAAGAACAAAGATAAAGAGAAGGAGAAGGAGAAAGATGACCAAAAAGTGAAATCTGTCACTGTGTAAAAAGACAGATTTTAAAAATTGACTTAATTACTAAGTCATCTGTATTAAATTTTGTTATAATGTAAAGAGATTCAAGCCTTGTAAATAAATGACATGGAAGACCCTGTGCTGCACTTAAAATATTGCTGCTTGATTATTTGATTTTTACATCAGAGCTTTATAACACGAACTTTTGTACAGAATTGTGAGTTGTGACCATGTAACATGAGAGGTTTTGCTAGGGCCTATTATTTTTAACCACCATTAATTAGTTGGGGTGGAGTTTACTGTAATGTGAAATTTTCACATTTGAATTTTTTTAATTGCCTGGCAAAAGCTGATATAAGTTCTAAAATATCAGCAGAATGATTTGCTGAATTCATTACAACCCTGTTATGTCACTTTTTGATTACAATAAAAGTTTTCAGTAAACTTTTCAAATGTTGAGTATTTGCATTATTTACAGAAAGTAGTGCCATATCTATATACTTAACCCACCAGACACAGGTTGTATGTGTGTCTCCATTTCCCTATTTTAAAATTCTTAGTTTTTAATACAAGCTGAACTGAATATACAGAATTCTAAACTAAACATGGAGGATACATTTCATAGGTGGGCGGGTGGAAGAGGCCAGAAATGAATCAGGATTAATTGGAGATGTGGTTAAATAAATCTAGGAGAGTCTTGAATTACATAGAAATTCGAAGTTTGAACTTTCAAAATGGTTTGGATTTGAATATTAGAGATGCAGAATTGTGACTCGTTTATGGCCACGTATTTTTCCGGAAACCCTGATAAATAAGTATTAAATTCCTTGATAAAGTAGAATGCAGCTAAACCATTGAGTGTTTGTGGCCTACCCAGTCTGCCCAGTTGACAAGCGGTAATTACTTACGATGAGTTTCCTTTATTGCTGTGGTTCGGGAAGTGTACCTGGGGACAGTGAAAAGGTACTGAAAGGATGTGGGGAATGAGGGAGAGTAGGAATGGCACTTCAGAAACATAGTGGTATAAGTAGGGATTGAGATCATCTTTTTTTTTTTTTTTCTTATTTGAGACAGAGTCTCACTCTTACCCAGGCAGGAGTGCAGTGGCACGATCTCAGCTCACTGCAACCTCTGCCTCCTGGGTTCAAGTGGATTCTCCTGCCTCAGCCTCCCGAATAGCTGGGGTTACAGGCGCCAGCCACCACACCCGGCTAGTTTTTGTATTTTCAGTAGAGACAGGGTTTCACCATGTTGGCCAGGCTCATCTTGAACTCCTGACCTCAGGTGATCCACCTGCCTCAGCCTCCCAAAGTGCTGGCATTACAGGTGTGAGTCACCGCGCCGGCCAGTCATCAATTTTAAGCGGTATACAGACATACTTTTTTTAAATGTGTTTTTTAAGTGCAATACTTAAAAATATTAAGTGATTTTAAAATTTTAGAATTATATTTCTATAGGTGACAGGCAAGTACTGTAAAGATCATGAAAGCTGTTCAGAACTGAATTAGGGAAATGCTGCCTCCGAATCAAATTAACTTTGTTCTAAAGGGCCCTCCTTTTGTTGTGATGCTTAGATTACATTTGTTTATTCCCAGACACCCCTGTTGCCCGGGATGGGATGTCTGGCCTAACCATTCCAACTCTACCCCACCCCACACACAACACACTCTGCCATTTTGACTTTAAAATAATCCAGCTGGATTTACTGTTAATTCTTGCTAATCTGGACCAAAAATCTCGATTAGATCTCTCACGTTCATAGGATCTGGCACCCAGAACTCACTGTTTATCATACATTCCATCATCTGAGGTCAGTTTCATTACCTAAGCTCATTGTTCCTTAAGCTAAACTGACCTTTTCTTTAAGTGCAGTCCACTCCTATGACAATTTTCTAGTTACTCAGCACCTGTGGCAACTCCTCTCAGAGAAATACTGGAGTTAAGTTCTAATGTTTCATCCACGACTTGGTCTTCCAGCTCCATCCTTTGTTGGTCTTATTTGGGGCTGAAGTTTCAACTCATCCCGCAGTCTCTCTTCTTTCTACTCTTTCCCTTCCCTAGTATCCTATGCCCTGTTGTTTCAGCCACACGCTAACATCCCCATAACCTGCTGCTCCTTACCCATCTTGCTGCACCCAAACAGCTAACCTTCAAACCTGGATTAAGGTGCTGAACACTGCTTAACAAAACTAGTCTTTGAAGACAATTTAAGAAGTAACTTATTTGCAAGGCACTGTGCCAGGTGCTTGGACTTCCTTTAATGCTTAAAAATTCCAGTTGTGCTTGATGTCTTGTGTTAAGCAGGAAAGTCCACTGCCAGTGAAGGCTAAGTCCAGCCTTGGATATTCAAGCCAGCTCCTAACTAATCCAACTCGCCCCTACCATGTGGAAGAGTAAGCCAGCAAGTAAGACTCCACGTCTTGCAGATCCCCAAAAAACCATGTCATGTCTCCCTATCTTTTGCACTCAGCTGTTTCATCTGGCTGGAATTTCCTTCCTCCTTTGCCTGCTTCATAATTTCCTACTCATTGTTCAAGAGTTAGGTTGCTGTTACCGGGCACGGTGGCTCACGCCAGTAATCCCAGCACTTTGGGAGGCCGAGGTGGGCGAATCACGAGGTCAGGAGATCGAGACCATCCTGGCTAACATGAAGAAACCCCGTCTCTACTAAAAATACAAAAATTAGCCAGGCGTGGTGGCGGGCGCCTGTAGTCCCAGCTACTCTGGAGGCTGAGGCAGGAGAATGGCATGAACCCGGGAGGCGGAGCTTGCAGTGAGCTGAGATCGCACCACTGCACTCTAGCCTGGGTGACAGAGCAAGACTCCGTATCAAAAAAAAAAGTTGCTGTTTTGGAATTATTCCCTCACAGTGCCCGCCCGCCCCCATACACGCCTGAGGTGCAGTAGCATCCCTGAATGTGCTGTAATAACACCTTCCAAATTGTTTTCTGTGGGCTGTGTTTGGTTATCTCACTCACCGGACTGAGCATGACTTCCACAAAAAGCCTAGTTTATATTCCGGAAGCCAAACCATGCCTTGCACATAGTAATAAATGTTTGAAATAATGAAATTACCTTGTTTTAAACTTTGAGATTGTGTTTTGCCAGGCAAGTTAATTCTTACCCACACACTGGCCTAAAGAAATATGTGTAGAAGCTAGTAATAAGAGTAGACTTCACAGAAAACCGGTGACGTGTCCGTTTCTCAAGGGAGGGATTAATTTTTGGCCTACTGCAGGTTTGAAAAGTAGTATCCTTCAAGGACCTAGGTGTTTCTGTGTGCCAAGAATACTCCAGAGTGTTAAAATCAGGAGCTTAAAAATCACTCCTTTGCTAGTGTCAGCATGGCAAATGAAGGGAGCAAAACCCGCTCCAAAATATTTAAGCCAGGATTTCAGAGGGGCAAAAAGCTACTTAATAAACTTAATAGTTTATTCATCCCGGTCTGCACAAGTGTCTCTGTGTACTTGTCCACTTTCCCTGTCTTTCAGCCCCTTTAATGAATGCTGTTCCTACTGTATAAAGCTAGACATAGAACAAAACCTCTGATTTGACGCATGTCCTTTCTGAGAGTTTTTATACCACTGCTCATTTACTTTAGCTTCAGCAGTTGTCTTATTTTTAACTAGAAAAAAGCCTCCTATATATAGTGTGTATATATATACGTATGTATATGCACGTATATATAAAATATAGAGAGCGAGTGTGTACCCTGCGTTTTCTTTATGTTATAAACACATCCTTTGACATTAAATTTTTCCACAAACATTTTTAATTTTGAGAATTGGAATGGTCAGGAAAGAATAGACTTAAGGTCACCTACTTAAATCCTTGAGAAAGTGTACCATGGAGCTGCTGTATGTGAATAACTTCAGCATACGGATCTGAAAGAAATAGGGTTAATAGGAATATTCAAAGACTTCAGGCAAATTCTTTCAGTATGGATCTAAAGTATAAACAGCTTATCAAGGCTCCTCTTTGATAAAAGCCTTTGAGATTATTTTTAGGATCGTGTTAAAAGTTCTTTTTAAAAATAACTATTGCTAATTCCTTTATGCACTTTACCTTTTATTAAACTTAAGGGTGAACAGTGATCTCATATTAAAGCCAACACCAGCATGAATCTTGCTTTTCCACTTTGCTTGAAATGTGGCTCTTTTGTAATTTACTATGAAGTTGGTTTGGCCAGTGTGAATGTTTTCAATTTAGGTTTCTATTTTTAAAGTCTTTTGTGGTAAGATTTTCATATGAGAATGGACATACATTTAGAATTTAAAATCTTCTTTGGTAGAAACAACTGGAAGCTTAATAATTTTTTGGGGGGTTGGGGGGTTTGTTTTTGTTTTTGTTTAGAAACAGAGTCTCTCTCTCTCTGTTGCCAAGGCTGGAGTGCAGTGACACAGTCATAGCTCACTGCTTCCCCAACCTCCTGGACTCAAGCAATCTTCCCGCCTCAGCCTTATGAGTAGCTGAAACTACAGGTGTGTGCCACCACACCTGGCTAATTTAAAAAAAAATTTTTTTTTTGTAGAGATAGGTCTTGCTGTGTTGCCCAGGCTGGTCTCAAACTCTTGGCCTCAAGAAATCCTCCTGCCTGGGCCTCCCAAAGTGCTGGGGTTACAGGGATAAGCCACCACACCTGGCCCATTAACAAAATTTTGATAATTGTTAAAATATGTTTTTACCTAGCTTAATGATATATAAAGCTGGTAGACTGATTTCTTTTTGTATCCTAAAAACTAAAACCAATAAAAACAAATATGAAAAATGAAGCCAGGGAAAACTGTATTAGTGCTGGAAACTCAGGAAAAGACAGAAGGGGCAGACATAGCTAAAAATATGGCATTTCTGCCATAGCACCACATCTTAAAAGTTTTTTGTTGTTAATGGAGAGAAGGTGAAATAAAGACAATTGACAGTTCTCTCCTTGAGAAGGCAGATGGCCTCTTGGAAAGCTTGAATAGAAGATCTTGGGTATTAGGAACACGCCATCATCTGAAGAAACAGGGATGGGCCATGGAGCAAATAAAGATAATTTCCTTTGAAGTCACTTTGAATATGATGAAAATTGCACAAAGGAAACCTGAAGCGTAGGCTACCATGTTGACGGGGATGGAAGAAGATTCTGTCCAGAGACAGATTTGTTATAGCTGGTCTCGTTGCCGGGAAGGAGGCCGGACCACGCAGCCCTCATTCCCCTGGCTATTATGGGGGCTGAAGGGGGAAAATACGCAATTTTCAAAGCATTATGGCAATGGTGCCAGAAGAGGCAGACAAGTCAGTGGAATTGAATACAACACCATAAATTGGCCCAAATATAATACACAACAGTTTCAGCATAAGTAAATGTGAAAAAGGATAGGTTTTTCAATAAGCTTTGAGTGAACTGGTTAACCACTTGGAGAAAAAAAAATCACATCTTAAAATTCTAGACTAAATATTGTTTATCCAAAATTTTATATATTTAGGATTTAAAATATTCTTTTGTGTAAATTTTGGTACCAAAATAAAATGTTGATAATTGTGTGTTTTGACCTATCACATTAAATTCCTGGATTTTATTCTTCCCATCTTCCAGGATGACCATTTTTTTATAGGTTAGGAGTTCATTATTTCAACTGGCCAGTCAACTGGAAGCCCAGGAGCTTCCCCGATATTTTTGATGATGGTTATATGAGATCTGGTTTATCCTGGTTTGCTCCTTTTTAATTTTCTGATGTCTCTTGTGCTGATTTTTCTCTTCAGAGCTGCTCATTATGGTAGAATCTCAATCTTTATACATTTTGTGACATTTCTGCCTATGTTCTGGGAACACATCACATCTTCTAATCTTCCTGTGCACACCATCATCCCTTCTTTTCTGTTCTACTTCATAGTTTCTTCATCTCTGAAACTGAAATTAGCCATTATTTTTCTGAACCAAGGATGAATTATGCCATTAGAGGGCAGAAGCTGCTTGTTCTTTAAACTAGCAACTGCTTTCCCCCTCTGCAATTTTTTAAAATTACAATCTCAACTATTACACAAATAAACATCTGAAAAATTTAAATGCCACTAGCAGCCGGGTGCGGTGGCTCATGCCTGTAATCCCAGCACTTTGGGAGGCTGAGGCGGGTGGATCACTTGAGGCCAGGAGTTCAAGACCAGCCTGGCCACCATGGTGAAACCCCATCTCTACTAAAAATACAAAAAAAAAAAAAAAAAAAAAATTAGCTGGGCATGGTGGTGCACACCTGTAATCTCAGCTACTAGGGAGGCTGAGAATCGCTCCAACCCTGGAGGTGGAGATTGCGGTGAGCCACTGCACTCCAGCTTGGGTGACACAGTGAGACCCTGTCAAAAAAAAAAAAAAAAAAAGCCACTAACAATAAAACAGAAATGCCAACAAAACAAAGTTCTGGTGCCTTCAGGCATTTAGAGTTACCTTTAAGTCCAAAACCAGTGTGATTCTCCATCTTCTCCCTCCCCCCACCGATATTGACTTTTCTACCAGGATATGTCTGTGGTAGTTAGCATTTTCATTAAATTTGCCCAGATCATAATACATTCTCAATTTTGCACGCTTTAAGAATTTTTTAATTTTTCTAACAAAGTTGTACATTGTTTAAAAAGTCATAAAGTTCTTCAAGACTTACAACAGGCCGGGTGTGATGGTTCACGCCTGTAATCCCAGCACTCTGGAAGTCCGCGGTGGGCAGATCATCTGAAGTGAGAAGTTCAAGACCAGCCTGGCCATGGTGAAACCCCGTCTCTACTAAAAATACAAAAAATTAGCCGGACATGGTGGTGCACACCTGTAATCCCAGCTACTCAGGAGGCTGAGGCAGGAGAATCACTTGAACTCGGGAGGCGGAGGTTGCAGTGAGCCAAGATCACGCCATTGCGCTCCAGCCTGAGCAACAAGCGGGAAACTCCGTCTAAAAAAAAAAAAAATTACAACAAAAACTTCATTCTCCTGCTCTAATTAATTATACCCTGACTAATTCTTTAGAGGCCATTTCAACTCTGCTAGTTCTTTCTTTAAAAAAGAAAAGAAAGAAGAATGTTATATGTAAATAACACACTCCTATTACTTGATTTTACAGTCTCAAGTATGAGCTACAATTGACTTTAGCAACACCCACACACATACACCTCTACCCTCTCCCAACCTCTCAATAAAAGTTTTACCATTTGTATTAAATAAAAATGGCGGTATACATTATTATATATCTATATAAACAGTTCCACATTGAGTCACTTGGTATAGTAGGATTGCTTTCATGTAAAATGTTGTTTTTCCTGGAATTAATATCAACTGCCGTTTCAAAAGTTTTTGATTTTCTATGGATCACTGGAAAGAAACCTCCTCCCAGGATATTCAAATAAGTATTCATCAGTTTTACCCTTTTCCTTGGGATATTCCCCTCAGAACCTTCTCTCTACCTATCTAATAAAAATTGGGGCCAGGCCCAGTGGCTCATGCCTATAATCCCAGCACTTTGGGAGGCCGAGGTGGGAGGATCAATTGAGGTCAGGAGTTCAAGACCAGCTTGGCCAACATGGTGGAACCCCGTCTCTACCAATAATACAAAAATTAGCCGGACGTAGTGGCGCGCACCTTGTTATCCCAGCTACTCAGGAGGCTGAGGCTGGAGAATTGCTTGAATCTGCGAGGTGGAGGTTGCAGTGAGCAGAGATCACACCACTGCACTCCAGCCTGGGTGACAAGAATGAGAGAATCCATCTCAAAAAAAAAAAAAAAAAAATGGCTGGGCACAGTGTCTCACGCCCATAACCCCGGCACTTTGAGAGGCCAACACGGGCGGATCAGTTGAGGTCAGATTGAGACTATCCTGGCCAACATGGTAAAACCCTGTCTTTACTAAAACTACAAAAATTCGCTGGGCGTGGTGGCGCATGCCTGTAGTCCCAGCTACTCGGGAGGCTGAGGCAGGAGAATCGCTTGAACCCGGGAGGCAGGTGTTGCGGTGAGCCGAGATCGTACCACTGCACTCCAGCCTGGCAACAGATTGAGACTTTGTCTCGACAACAGCAAAGATTGGTTGCCCTCTAGATGTGCCCCAAAACTGCCTGCTCCTGGGACTTCGCCTCGCCCTCTCTTCTGCATTGGATCTTTGTCTTCCATCCTGTGTTTTTCTCTTTCTAGGTTTGCTTCCTCATTTGAGGTGGAAGACATGTGCTCTAGTAAGTTACTGCGGAAGGGTACCTGGGAGGTAAAATTTTTCAGAGCCTAAAATGTCACAAATGTTCTTACTCTACCCCGACACTTGATTTATGGTTGAGTTGGGCATCGAATTCTGCATTGGAAATCATTTGCATTCATACCTGGAGGCATTTCTCTATCATAATCCTGCTTCTGGCATTGCTGACCAGGCGTTCAAGCCATTCTGACTCCTAATCCATTTATATGCAATTTTTGCAATATTTTCCCTTCCCAGGATTCTTTGGTAACTTCCTTTTAACTTAGGTACATTTAGAAAATCCAATGTTGTGATGATGACGTTGTGACTCTTTTAAAATTTACTTTGCCAAGTGCTCTATGAGCCCTTTCTTTCATGTCCTTCGTGAAATCATGTATTTTATGATTTTCTTGGAAACATTCTTTTATTACTTGTGGGATAATATTCTCCATTCCATTTTTTTCTGCTTTCTTTTTTTGGGACTCATTATTTTGATATTAGATTTTCTGGACTGATCCTCTACTATTTTCCATTCTTGTGTTTGTTTTGTTTTGTTTTGTTTTGTTTTGTTTTGTTTGACCAGGTTGGAGTGCAATCGTGGCTCACTGCAGCTCCTGGGCTCAAGCGACCTTCCCGCCTCAGCCTCCTGAATAGCTAGGACCACAGGCACACGCCACCACACCCGGCTAATTTTTTATTTTTTGTAGAAGTAGGGTCTCTCTATGTTGCCCAGGCTGATCTTGAACTCCTGGACTCAAGTGATCCACCTGCTTCGGCCTTCCAAAGTGCTGGGATTACAGGCGCGAACCACTGTGCCCAGCCTCCGTTCATATTTTTTGTTGTGAAGTTTCCTCAACACTTCAGTTCTTTACTTCTGCTGGCATATTTACAATTTCTTTTTTTCTTTTTCTTTTTCTTTTTTTTTTTTTTGAGATGGAATTTTACCCTGTCTCCCAGGCTGGAGTGCAATGGTACAATCTTGGTTCACTGCAACCTCTGCCTCCTGGGTTCAAGCGATTCTCCTGCCTCAGACTCCCGAGTAGCTGGGATTACAGGCGCCTGCCACTGAACCAAGCTAATTTTTGTATTTTTTAGTAAAGACAGGGTTTCACCATGTTGGCCAGGCTGGTCTCGAGCTCCTGACCTCAGGTGATCCACTCGCCTCGGCCTCCCAAAATGCTGTGATTACAGGTGTGAGCCACCATGCCCGGCCCATATTTACAATTTCTCAGGGTTCTATTTTTTTATTTTCTGATTGTTCCCCTTTTCATAACATTCTATTCTTTTTCATGGCTATAATAGGACTTGTAAAGATATTCATTTTGTTGAGGTTTTCTTCTGCTCTTCACGTTAGAAATTTGTGAGATATGACAAGAGAGTTCTATTGTAGAGTGATCGGAGTATACCACTTCACTGAGGATCTTCCCGGCATTTTTTCTTGGGCTTAGTTTCTCCCAGAGGGGAATCCTCCACTCTTCAGAATGGGGATGAAAAACTATAGTATAATTAGAAATCTAGCTACCAGGAATTTTTTGGAGCCAGGTAGGCTTCCATTCAGTATATATAGACAGACTCCATCCTGCTCTTTCCAGCACAGCACCCCTATCCACTTGATGTCCTTAAGTCCAGAGTCCTTCTGTTCTTTGGTACCCAAAAGGGCTGCATATTTTGGACTACTTAGAGAGCTTTAAGACATACTGAAGGCTGTATACCTCACCCAGAGTTTTTACTTTAACACATCTGGTGGGGTGGTCTGAACATCAGTCTTTTAAAATCTCTCCAGGTGACTCCAATGTGCAGCCAAGGTTGAGAACCACTGCTCTAGTTGAACCTCTCCAGAGAGTAAGCCTCTAATCTTCTGCCAAGGTGAGCTGTTTGGCCTTATCTGCATTCTTGCTTTCAGAGTTCTTTTTTTATTTTTTATTTTTTGAAAAGGAGTTTTGCTCTTGTCCCCCAGGCTGGAGTACAATGGCATGATCTTGGCTCACTGCAACCTTCGCCTCCTGGGTTCAAGCGATTCTCCTGCCTCAGCCTCCTGAGTAGCTGGGATTACTGGTGTGTGCCACCACGCCCCACTAATTTTTTTTTTTATGAGACGGAGTCTCTCTCTGTCGCCCAGGCTAGAGTGCAATGGCATGATCTCGGCTCACTGCAACTTCCGCCTCCCAGGTTCAAGCAATTCTTGTGCCTCAGCCTCCCGAGTGGCTGGAATTACAGGCGTGCGGCACCACACCTGGCTAATTTTTGTATTTTTAGTAGAGATGGGGTTTCACCATCTTGGCCAGGTTGGTATTGAACTCCTGACCTCATGATCCACCCGCCTTGGCCTCCCAAAGTGCTGGGATTACAGGCGTGAACCACCGCACCCAGCCTAGAGTTCTCTCTTGCCTGCATATTCTGATTCACTTTAGGCTTCTAGGTTATGAGTCATCTGGTTTTTAGGCTTCTGATTCAGACCTCTGGTTTTCTGGTCAGCTTACCCCTTGTTCACATGAATTTCACCTTTCAAAAATGTGTTGCGATTATTTCCTCTTCTGCTCTCCCTGTTTGTGCCTTGTTTGACCCTTTATTATCATTACAGTGCACTCTGGAGAGGGAAGGAAGAATATTCGGTCCACCATGCTTAGCTGGAATTTCTCAGTCCTACTCCCTGTCATTAACACTCATGTTAAAATGTCGGCAGGGGGCTTGCCAAGCCAGATTTAGCAAAAATTGGACCTGTAGAACGTCAAAGGTTTCCCCAAGACTCTGTAAATTTCTAGGCTGCTTATGTTTTCAAGGCCATTCTAGATTTGTTGTTTCTGGCTCCTTGATCAACCATATCAACTTAAGTTCTTTCCATAGATTAAGAAAGTTGTCTTTCATTATTTCTTTTTCTTCTCCACCACCACCACCACCACCATTTTTTTCTTTCTTTTAGTGACTCTGATTGTTTGCAGGGTGTAGCTAAGGGATTTGTCTTCCATGTACCTTTTTCTGTCTCTCTTTTTTTGTTTTTGTTTTGAGATTGGATCTTGCTGTGCCACCCAGGCTGGAGTGCAGTGGCATGATCATACCTCACTGCAGCCTTGACCTCCTGGGCTCAAGCGATCCCCGCAACCCTGCCTCAGCCTCCTGAGTTACTGGCACCACAGGAACGTGCCACCACACCCAGCTAATTTTTTAATTGTTTTGTAGAAATGGGGATCTCCGTTATATTGCTCAGACTGATCTCAAACTCCTGGCTCAACCAGTCCTCCCACCTCAGCCTCCCAAAGTGCTGGGATTACAGGCTTGAGCCACTGCGCCCAGCCCTCAGCAAACTTTTAAATCATTTTTTAAGGTTTCTTTCTGTTGGATAAATCGTAGTTTATTTTCCCTAATTCAATGATCTTCGTATACCGTCTTCATATACTGCCATTCAGTTTCTCCTTTGTGACTTTTCATTTCAAAACCACCTCTCTCATCTCCATTCCGTCTTCCTTTGCTGCTCCTTTTCTAGGACAACTTGATCAAGTTACATAGATGTAGAATCCACTTCAGTCTTGCTGAGAACATAAAATAGACGTTGGCTCTAATTTTTTGTTATTGTTTCTGAGGAATAGATTTCTGAAGGAGAAAGCAACTCTGAGGCCCCACATACTTGTCATTTAAGTTTTTGGTTTCTGTGTGTGTGTGTTTTTCTAAAGATGAGGTCCTGTAATCCCAGCACTTTGGGAGGCTGAGGCAGGCAGATTACTTGAGGTCAGGAGTTTGAGACCAGCCTGGCCAACATAGTGAAACCCTGTCTCTACTGAAAAAAAAAAAAAAATTAGCCAGGCGTGGTGGTGCATGCTTGTAATCCCAGCTACTCAGGAGGCTGAGGTAGGAGAATTGTGTGAACCTAGGAGGTGGAGGCTGCAGTGAGCTGAGATCGTGCCACTGCACTCCACCCTGGGGCACAGAGTGAGACTCTCAAAAAAAAAAAAGAAGAAAAAAGAAAAAAGAGTAGTAATAAAATTAAAAATAAAAATTAACAAAAATTAGCCAGATGAGGTGACACACACCTGTAATCCCAGCTACTCAGGAAGCTGAGGCAGGAGAATCGCTTGAACCTGGGAGGCAGAGGTTGCAGTGAACCGAGATCACACCATTGCACTCCACCCTGGGTGACAGAGCAAGACTCTGTCTCAAAATAAATAAATAAATAAAGATGAGGTCTTGCTATGTTGCCCAGGCTGGTCTTTAACTCCTGGCCTCAAGGAATCCTCCCGCCTTGGCCTCCCAAAGTGCTGGGATTACAAGCATGAGCCATTTCACCCAGCCTAGTTTTAATAGGCCCTTTTCTCATAGACCCATTTATTATCCATACAGAGGGAGAGCTATTTGAGTTTTTATTCTTTTTTATTTTATTTTATTATTGTTATTTTTTTGAGACAGGGTCTCACTCTGTCATCTAGGCTGGAGTGCAGTGGCGGGATCTTAGCTCACTGCAACCTCCACCTCCCAGGTCAAGTGATCCTTCTACCTCAGCCTCCCGGGTAGCTGGGACCACAGGCAGACGCCACCACGCCCAGCTAATTTTTGTATTTTTTGTAGAGATGGGATTTTGTCATGTGGCCCAGGCTGGTCTCAAACTCCTGACCTCAGGTAATCCGCCCGCCTCAGCCTCCCAAAGTGCTGGGATTACAGGCGTGAGCCACAGCAGCCATCTGACTTTTCTTTTTAATGAAAAAATTTCGATCACTTCATGGCATCTTCATGGCATCTTGTTCTTTTCCTTTTTGCTTTTCTTCTTTATTTAAAGCAACATCTCTTTTTGTTCTTCTGATTTCAAAAGTAACACACATTTGTTTTGGACGATTTGGGAATCGCAGAAAAGCACAAAGAAGAAAATTAAAATTACCTTAATTTCACAACCCAGTGATATTTTACTTCCAGTTTTTCTAGGTATTTATATGTAATTATCCTGATTCTTTTAACAATTTTAATCACTACTATTTTTATTTTTATTTTACGAATGTATAATACATTCACATGGTTCAAAAATTGTGTATGTGACAAGAGAAAAGGAAAAGGAAAAACATGTATGTATATATAAAGAAGTCTTTCAACACTTGTTTGTACAGTTTCCATCAATAACCACATCTAGGCTGGGAGCAGTGGCTCATACCTGTAATCCCAGCACTTTGGGAGGCCAAGATGGGAGGATTGCTTGAGCCCAGGGTTTGAGACTAGCCTGGGCAACATAGCAAGGTCCTATCTCTACCAAAAATTTAAAAATTATTTGGGCGTGGCAGCACATGCCTCTAGTCCCAGCTATTTGGGAGGCTAAGGCGGTAGAATCACTTGAACACAGGAGGTCAAGGCTGCATTTGAGCTATGATCACACCACTGCACTCCAGCCTGGGTGACCTGCTGAGACCCTGTCTCAAATAAACAAAAAAACCACACCTAGCCCCACCCCAGATGACCTCTCTGCTATTAGGTTCTTGTGTATTGTTCCAAATTTTCTTTATACCTATACTAACACACACACACACACACACACACGAATATATGCATGCACACTCACACAAACACTTAATACCTTTTTTTTTTTTTTTTGAGATGGAGTCTCGATCTGTCACCCAGGCTGGAGTGCAATGTTGCAATCTCAGCTCACTGCAACCTCTGCCTCCCGAGTAGCTGGGATTCAGGCAGATGCCACCACGCCTGGTTAATTTTTGTATTTTTAGTGGAGACGGGTTTCCACCATGTTGGCTAGCCTGGTCTTGAAATCCTGACCTCTAGTGATCTGCCCACCTCGGCCTCCCAAAGTGTTGGGATTACAGGCGTGAGCCAACATACCCGGCTAATTTTTTGTCTGTTTTTAAATTTAACTTTATTTATTTCTTTATTTACTTACTTACTTACTTATTTATTGAGACCAAATCTTGCTCTGTCACCCAGGCTGGAGTACGGTGGCACAATCTCGGCTCACTGCAACCTCTGCCTCCCAGGTTCAAGTGATCCCCCTGCCTCAGCCTCCCGAGTAGCTGGGACTACAGGCATGTGCCACCACACCTGGCTAATTTTTGTATTTTTCGTAGAGACGGGGTTTCACCACGTTGGCCAGGCTGATCTCAAACTCCTGACCTCAGGTGATCCACCCGCCTCGGCTTCCCAAAGTGCTGGGAATATAGGTATGAACCACCGCACCCAGCCTCACACACACTTAATACCTTTCCTTTTTATATGAATCATACAGTACTAAGCACATTGTTTTCCTCCTTGCTGTCTTCACTTAACAATATACCTGAACATCTTTCTTTATGAATACATAGACAAATTTTCTATTTTTTATAGCTGCACAATCTTCCATTGTGTATTGATATAACATTATTTAAGTGGTCACTTACTGATAATTTAGATTGTCAATGTTTGCTATTACACATAGGGTTAAGTACATTCACACTAAATTTGACAGTGTTTCTCTCTTGGTTTAATTATTGTTTCAAATGTTCAAACAGACATCATAGGCAATTTTTAAAAATTTTTAACATGAATCATATTATACAATAAACTGCACATATTTAAACAGTACAATTTGATAAATCTCACCATGTATGTACCTGTGAAACCATCAATAATCACCACAATCAAAATCATGAACATACCTTCCAGGCACAAACGATTCTCCTGCCTCATCCTCTGAGTAGCTGGGATCACAGGTACCCACCACCATGCCTGGCTAATTTTTGTATTTTTAGTACAGACGAGGTTTCACCATGTGGGCCAGGCTGGTCTTGAACTCCTGACCTCAAGTGATCTGCCTGATCTCAAGTGGAGCCTCCCAAAGTGCTGGGATTACAGGCGTGAGCCACCACGACTGGCTGCTCCTAAATATTTTCTTGTACCCCTTTATAAGCCTTTTTCCCCGTCCTCCCATCTCCAAGCAACCACTGATATGCTTTCTGACACGATAAATTAATTTGCATTTTCTGGACATTACTGTGCATGAACTCATATAGTTTGTACACTTTTTTTGTCTGGTTTCTTTCAGTATAATTATTTTGAAATTCATGCTGTGGCATGTACCATTCCTGTTTCCTGTTATTGCTGACTAGAATGTTTTGCTTGTGTTGTTCATCCATTCACTTGACAGTGAACATTTGAGTTGTTTCCATTTGGGGGTATTACAAATAAAACTGTAAACATTTATATAAAAATCATTTTGTGAATATATGCTTTCATTTCTCATGGGTAAATACCTAGGAATGAAATTAATGCATCATATTTTAGGTGTCTGTTTAACATTTTGAGAAACTGCCCAACTGTTTTCTAAAGTGGCTATGTTACATTTCCATCAGCAGCTTATGAGAGTTCAAGTTGTTCCACATCTCGGGGGGAGGGGGGAGGGATAGCATTAGGAGATATACCTAATGTTAAATGACGAGTTGATGGGTGCAGCACACCAACGTGGCACATGTATACATATGTAACTAACCTGCACGTTGTGCACATGTACCCTAAAACTTAAAGTATAATAAAAAAATAAATAAAGAAATAAAAGAAGAGAAAAAAAAAACAGTTGTTCCATATCTCGCCGACACATGATATGGTCAGTTTTAAAAATTTTAGCCGTAACCACAGTAGTGTCTGATGGTGGTTTTAATTTGCATTTTCTGCTGAGCACTTTTTCCTGTGCCATTTGCCATTCGTATGTCTTCTTTAGCGAAATATCTGTTCCAATCTTTTTGCCCAATTTTAAGTTGGATTGCATATTATATATATATAGTTGTATATATCTATATATATGGTTATATATATCTATATGTAGTTGTATATATCTAGATATATATGGCTATATATATCTAGATATATATATAGTTGTTGTTTGTTTGTTTTGGTTTTGTTGTTGTTGTTGTTGTTTGAGACAGAGTCTCCCTCTGTCACCCAGACTGGAGTGCAGTGGCATGATCTCAGCTCACTGCAACCTTCGCCTCCTGGGTTCAAGCAATTCTCCTGCCTCAGCCTCCCAAGTAGTTGGGATTACAGGCACACACCACCACGCCCAGCTAATTTTTTTGTATTTTTAGTAGAGACCGGATTTCACCATGTTGGCCAGGCTGGTTTCCAACTCCTAACCTCAAGTAATCCGCCCATCTCCACCTCCCAAAGTGCTAGTATTACAGACGTGAAACACCATGCCCAGCCCCCAGATTGTTAATGTATTTTGCAACTTCTTTATATGTTCTGGATACGAGTCCTTTATCAAGCACATGATATGTAAATATTTTCTTCTAGTCTATGGCTTGTTTTCATTCATTCAACATGTCTTTTGAAGACCAGAAGTTTTTTATTTCAATGAAGTCCAATTTATATGTTGACTCTTAAATATTGTGCTTTTGGTGTTGTTTCTAAAAAATCTTAGTCTAAGCCAAGATCACAAAGATTACTCTTATGTTTTCTTCTAAAAACTTTTGTAACTTTAGGTTCTACACTTAGATCTATAGTCCACTTTAAAGTACAGCTTTATTGAGATATATTTCACATACCATAAAATTCACATATTTAAAGTGTACCATTCCGTGATTTTAAGTATATTCAAAGAGTTGTACACTCATCACCACTATCTAACTTTGGAAGACTTTTGTCACCCCAAAAAGGCACCTCATATCCATTAGCAGTCATCCCTTATTACTTCCTTACTTCAGTTTAGGCAACCAATAATTTTCTCTCTCTATGGATTTGCTTATTCTGGACATTTCGTATAATTGGAATCATAGATCTGGTCTTCTGTGTCTGGATTCTTTCATACATTAGCATTAGCATAATGTTTCCAAGGTTCATTGTGTTATGCATGCATCAGTGCTTAAAACCTTTTTTTTTTTTTTTTTTTTTTGAGACAGAATCTTGCTGTGTCACCCAAGCTGGAGTGCAGTGGCATGTTCATAGCTTACTATAACCTTGAACTCCTGGGCTCAAGTCATCCTCCCACCTCGGCCTCCCAAAGTGCTGGGATTACAGACATGAGCCACCATGCCTGGCAAGCCATGCCATTTTACATTCTCACCAGCAGTGTATGAGAGTTCCAATTTCTTCATACCACCTCCAACACTTGTTATGGCCCATTTTTTTTATTACAGCCATCCTAGTGCATGTAAAGTGATATCTCATAGTGGTTTTAATTTGCATTTCCCTAATGAATGACAATATTGAGCATCTTTTGTTGTTGTTGTTGTTGTTACTGTTGCGATAGAGTCTCGCTTTGTCACCTAGGCTGGAGTGCTGTGGCACAAACACGGCTCACTGCCGCCTCCATGTCCTGGGCTCAAGCGATCTTATTACATCAGCACTCCAAGTAGCTGGAACTGCAAGCATGTGCCACCACACCCAACTACTTTTTTGTTTTTTGTTTTTGTTTTTGTTTTTGAGATAGAGTTTTGCTCTTGTCGCCCAGGCTGGAGTGCAGCGGCATGATCTCGGCTCACTGCAACTTCCACCTCCCAGGTTCAAGAGATTCTCGTGCCTCAGCCTCCCAAGTAGCTGGGATTACAGGTGTGTACCACCATGCCTGGCTAATTTTTGTGTATGTGTATTTATTTATTTATTTATTTATTTATTTTTGAGACAGAGTTGTGCTCTTGTTGCCCAGTCTGGAGTGCAATGGCCAGCTCTCGGCTCACTGCAAACTCCACCTCCTGGGTTCAAGCGATTCTCCTTCCTCAGCCTCCCGAGTAGCTGGGACTATAGGCGTGCGCCCCCATGCCTGGCAAATTTTGTATTTTTACTAGAGACAGGGTTTCACCGTGCTGGCCAGACTGGTCTCAAACTCCTGACCTCAAATGATCCGCCTGCCTCGGCCTCCTAAAGGGCTGGGATTATAGGCGTGAGCCATCACACCCGGCCTTAAATGTGTTTTTATTTGGCAGAAATGTCTATTCAAATCCTCTACTCATTTTTAAATTGGGTTATTTGTCTATTTCATATTAAATTATAAGTGTTCTTTTTGTGTAGTCCGGATAAGAGCCCCTTATCAGATATATGATTTGCAAATATTTTCTCCCATTTTGCGGGTTGTCTTTTTATCTCTATGATGTCCTTTGAAGCACAAGCATATTTACTTTTGATGATGTTCAATTTGTTTTTTTTCCTTTGTCTTCACTTGCGCTTTTGGTTTCACTTGCGCTTTCGGTTTCACTTGCGCTTTCGGTTTCACTTGCGCTTTTGGTTTCACTTGGTCTAAAATTCCATTGCCTAGTCCGAGGTAATGAAGATCTACTCCTACATTTTCTTCCAATAATTTTATAGTTTTAGCTCTTACATTTAGGTCTATGATGCATTTTGGGTTTTTTTGTTTTTTGTTTGTTTTGTTTTTTGAGACAGAGTCTCACTCTGTCACCCAGGCTGGAGTGCAGTGGCGCGATCTCGGCTCATTGCCACCTCCACCTCCCGGGTTCAAGCGATTCTCGTGCCTTAGCCTCCCAAGTAGCTGGAATTACAGGCACACGCCACCTTGCCAGGCTAATTTTTTTATTTTTGGTAGAGACAGGGTTTCACCATGTTGGCCAGGCTGGTCTTGAATTCCTGAGTTCAAAGTGATCTGCCCACCTCGGCCTCCCAAAGTGCTGGGATTACAGGTGTGAGCCACCATGCCTGGCCTATGATGCATTTTGGGTTGACTTTTGCAGATGGTGTGAAATAGGGGTTCAACTTCCCTCTTTTGCATGTAGATGTTCACTTGTCCCAGGACCATTTGATGAAAGGCTACTATTTTCCCATTGAATCTTGACACCTTCTTCAAAATCAATTGACCATACATAGATGTAAGTGTTTATGTCTGGATTCTTAATTATATTATTTATGTGTGTGTGTGTATATATATATATATATATATATATATATAAAAATAAGGCCAGGCACAGTGGTTCACACCTGTAATCCGAGCACTTTGGGAGGCCGAGGCAAGAGGATCACTGGAGCCTGAGGAGTTCAAGACCAGCTTGGGCAACATAGCAAGACCCCGTCTCTAAAAAAAACATAAAATATATATCCTTATATATTTTTACTCTTATATCCTGAGGATATGTGTGTGTGTGTGTGTGTGCATGCGTGTGCATGTGTGTATATATATATGTGTGTGTATATATATATCTATGTGTGTGTATATATATCTGTGTGTGTGTATATACATATATATATCTTTATCCTTACGCTAGTACCACACTGTATTTTTATAGTAAGTTTTGAAATCAGGAATGTGAGTTCTCCAACATTGTTCTTTTTAAAGATTGTTTTGGCTATTCTGGGTTCCTTGCATATCCATATGAATTTTCAGATCAGCTTGTCCATTTCTCAAATTCTAAAAAAAAAAAAGCAACTGTAATTATTATTATATTTTTAGAGACAGAGTCCTTCTCTGTCCCCCAGGCTGGAGTGCGGTGGCCTGATCTCAACTCACTGCAACTTCTGCCTCCAAGGTTCAAGCGATTCACTTGCCTCAGCCTCCCAAGTAGTTGGGATTTCAGGCGCCCGCCACCATGCCTGGCTAATATTTTTGGATTTTTTGAAGAGACAGGGTTCTGCCATGTTGGCCAGGCTCATCTCAAACTCCTGACCTCAGGTGATCCACCTGCCTCGGCCTCCCAAAGTGCTGGGATTACAGGCATGAGCCACTGTATCCAGTTGCACCTGTGATTTTGATAAGAATAGCATTGAATCTGTAGATTGCTTTAGGTAGTATTGTCCTTTTAATAATAATAAATCTTCAATTATTTAGAAGAATTTATTCAGATCTTCTTTAACTTCTTTCAGCAGTACTTTGTTTTCAGTTTACAAGTTTTATACATTCCTGGTTAAATTTATTCTTACGTATTTTATTCTTTTTGATGCTATTATAAATTGAATGGCTTTCTTAATTTTATTTTTGGTTGTTCATTCCTAAGGGATGGAAATACAGTAAATGTTTGCATATTGATCTTGTATTCTGCAGCTTCGCTAAACTTGCTTATTTTGTCTGGTAGTTTTTTTTTTTGTGGATTCCTTGGGATTTCTGTAGATAAGTTCATGTCATCTAGAAATAGTGATGGTGTATTTCTTCCTTTTCAATCTGGATACCTCTTTTTGTCTTGCCTAATTTTTCTGGCTAGAACCCTAAATACAATATTCAATAGAAGTAGCCAGGGGCAGAAGTTCTTGTCTTATTCCTGATTTTTGGGGAAAAGCGTTTAGTCTTTCATGATTAAGTAGCACTTTTTCCACAAATTACTTTTCTCAGGCTGAGGAAGTTTCTTTCTGTTCCTAGTGTGTTGAGTGGTTTTATCAGGAAAGGGTGTTGAAATTGGTGAAATGCTTTTTCTGCATCTATTGATATTATCATGTGGGTTTTACCCCTTA
Source organism: Pongo abelii (assembly GCF_028885655.2). Classification (NCBI taxonomy): domain Eukaryota; kingdom Metazoa; phylum Chordata; class Mammalia; order Primates; family Hominidae; genus Pongo; species Pongo abelii. The sequence continues at coordinate 27,687,604 of NC_072003.2, forward strand.
TTTTATTAATATGACATATTACACTGCTTTATTTTCTTTGTTAAGCCAACTTCACATTCCCGGAATAAATTTCACTTGGTCATGGTATATAATTCTTTTTATATGTTACTGAATTCTGTTTGCTAGTATTTTATTTAGGATTTTCTTCATGTATACAGGATACTGAGCTATAGGGTTTCTTTTATTATAATGTCTTTTTTTTTTTTTTTTGAGATAGGGACTCAGTCTGTCCCTATCTTAAAAATAAACTTTTCACCCAAAGGTGAAAATAACCCAAATATCCATCCACAGATGATTTAATAAGCAAAATGTGGTATCAGCTGGGCTCAGTGGCTCATACCTGTAATCCCAGTACTTTGGGAGGCCAAGACAGGCGAATCACCTGAGGTCAGGAGTTCGAGACTAGCCTGGCCAACATGGTGAAACCCCATCTCTACTAAAAATACATAAATTAGCCAGGTGTGGTGGCAGGTGCCTGTAATCCCAGCTACTCGGGAGCTGAGGCAGGAGGATCACTTGAACCTGGGAGGCAGAGGTCCCTAAAAAAGAAAAATAATTTTTTAGGGACCCAGTTCCCTAAAAAAAAAAAACAAAAAAAAAAACCAAACTTTTTTTTTTATAGAGATGGAGTCTTGCCATGTTGCCTGAGCTGGTCTCAAACTCCTGGCCTTAAACGATCCTCCTGCTTTGGCCTCCCAAAATACCGGGATTGCAGGCATGAGCCACTGTGCCTGGCCTCTAATGATGTCTTTGCCTGGTTTTAGTATCAGAGTAATATTGGTCTCATAACATGAGTTTGGAAGCGTCCCTATAATCCATTTTGAGTTAATTTTTGCATAATGGATTTAAGTTTTGGGTTTTTTTGGCATATGTATATGTATTGTTTAGTACCATTTCTTAAAAAAAAATACTTTCTCCACTGATTGCCTTCACAATTTTGTTAGGAATCAATTGATGATATTTGTGTGGGTCTATTTCTGTACTTTCTATTCTGTTCCTTTATTTTTGTATCTATCTGTCCACCAATACCACACTACCTTGATTACTGTAGCTTTTTCCTTCAATGTCAGTCTTATTCAAAGTTTTGAACACAAAAATTAGCCAGGTGTGGTGCACATGCCCGTACTCCCAGCTACTTGGGAGGCTGAGGTGGGAGGATCGATTGAGCCCAAGAGGTCAAGCCTGCAGTGACCTATGATCACATCACTGCACTCCAGCCTGGGTGACAGAGCAAGAACTGGCCTAAAAAAAAAAAAAAAGCTTTTTTCCCCCACACTATTCTACATCCTCTACATTTTCATGAATTTTAGAATCAACTTCTCAAATTCTATGTTTTAGTAAAACATGTATAACATAAGATCTAGCATTTTAGCCGTTTTTACATGAACCATTCAGTGGCATTAACTACATTCAAACTCATGTGCAACCATCACCAGAACTTTTTAATCATCCCAAACTAAAACCCTACACCCATTAAATAATAACTTCACGCCCTCCCCTCTTCCCAGCACCCATCAATCACCATTCTATTTTCTGTCTCTATGAACTTGACTACTCTCGTGCCTCCTAAAAGTGGAATCGCACAATATTTGTCATTTTGTGGCTGACTTAATTCACTTAGTGTAATGCCTTCAAGGTTTAGCCATGTTGTAGCATTTGCCAGAATTTTCCTCCATTTTAATATTGAATAATAATATATGAGTATACCACTTTTTGTTGTTGTTTGGTTGTTTTTATTTGTTTATTTTTGTTTTTTCTTTTGAGACGGAGTCTCGCTCTGTTGCCCAGGCTGAAGTGCTGTGGTGCCATCTTGGCTCACTGCAACCTCCACCTCCCAGGTTCAAGTGATCCTCCTGCCTCAGCTCCCGAGTAGCTGGGATTACAGGCACCTGCCACCACACCTGGCTAATTTATGTATTTTTAGTAGAGACGGCGTTTCACCATGTTGGCCAGGCTAGTCTTGAACTCCTGACCTCAGGTGATTCGCCTGTCTTGGCCTCCCAAAGTACTGGGATTACAGGTATGAGCCACTGAGCCCAGCTGATACCACATTTTGCTTATCAGATCATCTGTGGATGGATATTTGGATTATTTTCACCTTTGGGCTATTATGAATAATGCTGCTATGAACATCAGTGTACCCAACTTCTCCATTTTTTTTTTTTTTTTTTTTCTGAGACGGAGTCTCACTCTGTCACCCAGGCTGGAGTGCAGTGGCCTGATCTTGGCTCACTGCAACCTCCACCTCCCAGGTTCAAGCAATTCTCCTTTCTCAGCCTCCTGAGTAGCTGGGATTACAGGTATGCACCACCACACCCGGCTAATTTTTGTATTTTTAGTACACACAGGGTTTCACTGTGTTAGCCAGGCTGGTCCCAAACTCCTGACCTCAGGTGATCCACCCACTTCAGCCTCCCAAAGTGCTGTGATTACAGGCATGAGCCACCGCACCCGGCCCAACTTCTCCATTTTTACAGAAAAAAATGCTAGCTGGGATTTTGACTGGGATTGTATTGAGTCGATAGATCAATTTGGTAGGGAATTGACATCTTAACACTGAGCCTTCCAACACGTAAACCCATGTCTCTTTCCATTTACTTAGATATTCTTTCATTTCTCTCAATAATGTTTTGTAGTTTTCAGTGTACATGTCTGACACATTTTTTTGTCAGATTTATCCTCAAGTTTTTCATGCTATTGTAAAGGGTATTTCTTAAGATTTTTATTTCTGACTGTTGCTAGCATAGAGAAATACAGTGGAATTTGGAAACTGGGGTTATATCCTGAAACCTCACTAAACTCACATATTAACTCTTTCATAGGATTTTCTACATAAATGATCATGTCACCTGTGAATAATATCTTGCTTCTTTCTTTCTAAACTGAATGCCTTTTATTTACTTTTTTTTCCCTTACCTAATGGCCCTAGCTAGAACCTACAGTGCAATGTTGAATAGTATTGGTGAGAGCAGACATCCTTGTCTTGTTCCTGATCTTACGGGGAGAGCTTTCAGCCTTTTACCATTAAATATGATGTTAGCTGTATGTGATTTTTATAAATGCCCTTTATCAGGCTGAGGAAGTTCCCTTCTATTCCCAGTTTGTTAAGAGTTATTATCAGAAATGAATGTTTGATTTTGCCAATTTTTTCAGCATCTACTGAGATATTTATGTGGTTTTTCTTTACTAGTTTATTATTATGTGTATTACATTAATTGAACATTAAACCAACCCTATTTGCTGAGCAAATTCCGCTTGGCCATTGCGCATCAGCCTCCTCATTTGCTGTTAAATTTGATTTGCTACAATTTTGTTAAGAATTTATTCATCTAAGTTCAAGAGGGATGTTAACTCTGTGGTTACGTTCTTTGTGCTGTCTTTGTCTGGACTTGGTAAAATCAGAGTAATGCTGGCCTCACAGAATCAGCTGAGAAAAATTCCTTCGTCTTCAATTTTCTAGAAGAGCTTGTGTTGAATTAAAATTATTTTTCCTTAAGGATTTGATAGAATTCCTGAGTGAAATCATCTGGCTCTGCAGTTTTCTTTGTTGAAAAGATCTTAGCTATGATTTCAAGTTCTTTAAGAGAAATATATACTTTACAGGTTATCTTTTCTTGAGTGATGTTTAGTATTTGCATCTTTCCAGGAATGTATCCATTTCATCTAAGTTGTCAAATTTACTGGCATAAACTTGTTCATAATATTCTCTGGTTATCCTTTTTAATGTCTGTAGAATCTGGAATAATGTTATCTTTCTCATTCTGATATTGGTAATTTGTTCGTTTGTTTGTTTGTTTGAGATGGAGTCTCGCTCTGTCGCCCCGTGATCTCAGCTCACTGCAACCTCTAACTCCCAGGTTCAAGCAATTCTCTTGCCTAAGCCTCCTGAGTAGCTGGTATTACAGGTGCCTGCCACCATGCCTGGGTAATTTTTCTATTTTTAGTAGAGACGGGGTTTCACCATGTTGCCCAGGTTGATCTCAAACTGCTGGCCTCAGGTGTTTCACCCGCCTCGGCCTCCCAGAGTGCTGGGATTACAGGCAGGAGCCACTGCACCTGGCCTCTGATATTGGTAATTTGTGTTTTCTCTTTTTTTCCTGATCAATATGGCTAGAGGTTTGTGAATTTTATTGATCTGAAAGCTTCTAATATTAGCTTCTGATATTTCTGCATTTTTCAGTTTTCCATTTCATTCATTTCTATTCTGGTTTTTATAATTTCCTTTATTCTCTTTGTTTTCTTTGTGATTTTGCTCTTTTTTTAGTTTCTTAAGGTAATAGCTGATGTTATTGTGATTTTTCTTTTCTAAGAAGGCATTTAAAATTATAAATTTCCATTTAAATACTGTTTTAGCTTCATCCAACAAATTTTTATATGTTTGTGTTTTTATTTTCATTCGGTTAAAAATTCTAATGTCCCTTTTGATTTCTTCTTTGACCATGGGTTATTTAGAAGTGTATTATTTAGTTTCCAAATATTTGTGGATTTTTCAGTTATCTTTCTGTTATTGCTGTCTAATTTAACACCATTTTGGTCAGAAAAGATACTCTGTATGATTTGAATCCATTTAAGTTTATTTACATTTATTCTCATTCTCCCTGATTTAATCTAGGAGGGTTGTATGTTTCCAGGAATTTATCCATCTCCTCTGGGTTTTCTAGTTTGTGCATGTAAAGGTGTTCATAGTAGCCTTGAATGATCTTTTGTATTTCTGTGGTGTCTGTTTGTAATATCTCCCGTTTCATTTCTAATTGAGCTTATTTGGATTTTCTCTCTTCTTTTCTTGGTTAATCTTGCTAATGGTCTATCAATTTTATTTATCTTTTCAAAGAAAAAGCTTTTTGTTTCATTTATCTTTTGTATTTTTTGTTTGTTTGTTTCAATTTCATTTAGTTCTGCTCTGATCTTGGTTATTTCCTTTCTTCTGCTAGGTTTGGGTTTGGTTTGTTCTTGTTTCTCTAGTTCCTTGAGGTATGGCCTTAGATTGTCTATTTGTGCTCTTTCGGACTTTTTTGATGTAGGCATTTAGGGCTATGAAGTTTCCTCTTAGCACTGCCTTTGCTGTATCCTGCAGGTGTTGATAGGTTTTGTCACTATTATCATTCAGTTTGAAGAATTTTTAAATTTCCATCTTGATTTCATTGTGACCCAATGCTCATTCAGGAGCAGGTTATTTAATTTTCATTTACTTGCATGGTGTTGAAGGTTCCTTTTAAAGTTGATTTCCAGTTTATTCCACTGTAGTCTGAGTGCTTGATATAATTTCAATTTTCTTAAATTTATTGGGATTTATTTATGACCAAGACTATGGTTTATTCTGGTAAATGTTCTATGTGCACTTGAAAAGAATATATATTCTGCAGTTGTATGAAGCGTTCCATAAATGTCAATTAGGTCTAATTTGTTCAAGTGTTGTTCAAGTCGTCTGTATCCTTGCTTATTTTCTGTCTAGTTGTTCTATTAATTATCAAAAGAGGGATGTTGAAATATCTGCCTATAATAGTAGATTTGTCTGTTTCTCCTTGCTGTTCAATCAATTCTGCTTCCTGTAGTTCAAAACTTTCTTATTTGATGAATATGTTTTATATTTAAAGTGGGTTTCTTGTAGCATGTAGTTGATTGTTACATTTTCATTCTATCTGACAAACTCTGTTTTTGAGTGGGGTGTTTAGGCCATTTACATTTAATGTGATTATTAATATGAAAGGGTTTAAATGATCTGTTATTTGTTCCACTTTTTTCTTTTTTTCTGCTTTCTTTTGGATAAAGTGAATATTTTTATTATGCCATTTCATTTTTTATTGGCTTACTAGCTGTCGCTCTTGATTGCGTTATTTTAGTGGTTGCTTTAGGGTTTAGAGTATACATCTTTAACCTATCACAGTCTACATTCAAGCAATAGTATTCCACTACACGTGTACTTAGTATAAGAATCTTACAACAGTATACTTCCATTTCTTTTCTCCTGCTCTTGGTCTTTGTGCTGTTTTTGTCAAGAAGCTTACTTTATATTATAAACCCCACAAAAATTATTATTTTTCCTTTAAATTTTTTTTTTTCCCCAGACAGAGTCTAGCTCTGTCACCAGGCTGGAGTGCAGTGGCACGATCTCGGCTCACTGCAACGTCTGCCTCCGGGTTTCAAGCAATTCTCCTGCCTCAGCTTCCCGAGTAGCTGGGATTACAGGCACGCGCTGCCATGCCCAGCTAATTTTTCTTTTTTTTTTTTAAATAGAGATGGGGTTTCATCATGTTGGCCAGGATGGTCTCGATCTCCTAACCTTGTGATCTGCCCACCTCGGCCTCCCAAAGCGCTGGGATTACAGGCATGAGCCACTGCGCGCAGCCTAAATGATTTTTTTTTTTTTTTTTTTTTGAGATGGGAGTCTCGCTCTGTTGCTCAGGCTGGAGTGCAGTGGTGCGATCTCGGCTCACTGCAAGCTCCGCCTCCCGGGTTCACGCCATTCTCCTGCCTCAGCCTCCCTAGTAGCTGGGACTACAGGCGCCCGTCCCCACACCTGGCTAATTTTTTTGTATTTTTAGTAGAGACAGGGTTTCACCATGTTAGCCAGGATGGTCTCAATCTCCTGACCTTGTGATCCACCCACCTCGGCCTCCCAAAGTGCTGGGATTACAGGCGTGAGCCACCGCGCCTGGCCCTAAATGGTTTTTTTAAGAGAGTTAAAGAATAAGAAACAAAGTCTGTATATTTACCCATACAGTTGCCATTTCTTGTGCTCATCATTTTCTTACATAGATCTAGATCTCTGCTTAGTATCATTTTTCTCTGCCTGAACATTTTTTATGGTGTGGATGCTGGTGATAAATTCTTTCAACTTTTGTATGGCTAAAAAAGTTTTCATTTTTCCTTCATTTTTGAAAAAGTTTTGCTAGTTATAGAATTCTAAGTTGATGTTTTTCTTTCTTTTTAAAAAAAATTCTCAAGATACAGGGTCTTGCTCTGTTGCCCAGACTGGAGTGCAGTGGCACAATCATGGCTCACTGCAGCCTCAACCTCCTGGGCTCCAGCAATCCTCCTGCCTCAGCCTCTCCAATAGCTTGGATTACAGGTGCATGCCACCAAGTCCAGCTAAATTTTTTTCTTTTGGTACTTTAAAGATGTTCCATTGTCCTCTCTCTTGTATTGGTTCAAATAAAAATTTTCTGCCATCCTTATCTTTCTTCCTCTGTATGTAAAATGTTTCCCTCCGTTGTTTTCTATTTTTTTTTTTTGCTTTTTAATAAAACCTTTATTGAGATATAATTCACATACCATACAATTCAAACATTAAAGTTGTACAGTTGAATGGTTTTTAGTATATTCACAGAATTGCACAACCAATTCCACAACCAATTTTTAGAATATTTTCATCACCCCAAAAGAAATGTACGTCCTTTAGCTAAAACTTCTCCCCCAATTTTTCTCATTCCTCAAGCCATAGGCAACCATGAATATATTTTCTGTCTCTATAGATTTGCCTATTTTGCACATTTCATATAAAGAAATTTATGTAAATCTGTAGGAGTTTTTGTGACTGGCTTCTTTTACTTAATGTAATGATTTCAAGGTCCATCGGGTTGTAGCATGTATCAGGATTTAATTTCTTTTTATGACTGAATAATATTCCATTGTATGGATATACCACATTTCACTTATCCACTCATCAGTTGATGAGCATTTGGGTTGTTACACCTTTTGGCCGTTGGGAATAACGCTGCTATGAACTCTGTGTAATTTTTGTGTGAACATATGTTTTTATTTCTCTTGGGTATATACCTAAGATAAAACTGCTGGGTTAACAGCACTTTGGGACGCTGAGGCCAGCAGATCACTTGAGGTCAGGAGTTCGAGACCAGCCTGGCCAACATGGTGAAACCCTGTCTCTACTACAAATACAAAAATTAACCAGGCATTGTGGTGGGCGCCTGTAATCCCAGATACTCGGGAGGCTGAGGCAGGAGAATTGCTTGAACCCGGGTGGTAGAGGTTGCAGTGAGCCAAGATTGAGCCACTGCACTCCACCCTGGGCAACGGAACGAGACTCCGTCTCAAAAAAAAAAAAAAAGAAAAGAAAAGAAAAAAAGAAAAAAAACAGAAAAAAGAAAAATATTGCTGGGTCAAATGATAACCATATGTTTAACTTTGAGGTACTGCTAGACTCTTTTCCAAAGTAATTTTGCATTCTCACCAGCAGTATATGAGCAAGGTATGAGGGTTCCAATTTCTCCACATCTTTGTCAACACTTGGTATTACCTATATTTTTATGGCCATCCTAGTGGGTATAAAGTGACCCTGACTCCTTTTAATATTTCCTCTTTGTCATTAGCTTTAAGCAATTTGATTTTGGTGCATTTGGTATAATTTTCTTTGTATTTCTTTTGCTTGGTGCTTGTTTAACTTCTTAGATCTGTGTCTGTAGTTTTTATCTACTTGAAGAAATTTCAGTCAACAATTATTAAAATATTCTCCATCCCCTTTTTTTCAGGGTCCCTAATTACATGCATATTGGGCCGCTTGAAGTTGTCACCTAATTCACTAATGCTCTGTTCATTTCTTTCCAGCCATTTTTTCTCTATGTGTCTTATTTTTATTATTTCTGTATTTTTTCTATATTTTATATATATTATATATATATTTTATATATATATTTCTTATATATTTTCTATATATTAATTCTGTATTATTTCTATATATTAATTCTATAATTATATATTAATATAATTATATTTTATTATAATTTAATTATAAATTAATATATAATTTCTATATGTTAATTCTATATATTAATTCTGTATTATATATTAATTCTATAAATTAATTCTGTATTATAATTTAATTATAAATTAATATATAATTTCTATATATTAATTCTATATATTAATTCTGTATTATTTCTATATTTTTATTAGTATCTTCAAAGTCACTAATACTCTCTTTTGTAGGTTTATTTTCTTCTTTTAACCCTATGCTGTATAATTTACGTCTCAGTCACAATATAGTTTTTATATCTAGAAGTTTGGGGTTTTCATTATGTCTTCCATATTTCCACTTAACATATTTCATCTTTCCTCTAGCCTCTGGTACATACAGAATATACTTACCATAACTGCTTTACTTTCCTTATCTGCTAATTCTATCACATCTCATTTCTAGGTCAGTTTTGATAAATTTTTGCCTTCCTATGAGTTATATTTTTTTCCTTCTTTTTACATATGGTAATATTTGAGATTGAGTAGTAGATATTGTGGATTCTGGATTTCACTTTGAGGTGTGCCAGGTATTTCTATATTTCTTTTTCTTTTTCTTTTTTTTTTTTTTTTTGAGATGGAGTCTCACTCTGTCGCTCAGGCTGGAGTACAATGGCACGATCTCGGCTCACTGCAAGCTCCGCCTCCCGGGTTCACACCATTCTCCTGCCTCAGCCTCCCGAGTAGCTGGGACTACAGGCGCCCACAGCCACGCCTGGCTAATTTTTTTTATTTTTAGTAGAGACGGGGTTTCACTGTGTTAGCCAGGATGGTCTCGATCTCCTGACCTCGTGATCCGCCCGCCTCGGCTTCCCAAAGCGCTGGGATTACAGGCCTGAGCCACCGCGCCTGGCCGGTATTTCTATATTTCTTTAAATATTATTGATCTCTTTAATATGGGATTCAATTAAGTTACTTGGAAATACTTTGATCCTTTCAAGGTCTTTTTCTTCTTTTTCTTTCTTTCCTTCCTTTTTTTTCTTTTTTTCTTTTTGAGTCAGGATCTGGCTCTGTTGCCCAGGCTGGAGGGCAGTGGTAAAATCATAGCTCATTGCAGCCTCAACCTCCTGGACTCAAGTGATCCTCCTACCTTAGTCTCCCAAGTAGCTGGGACTACATTCATGCATCATCACACCTGGCTAATTTTTTTTTTTTTTTTTTTGTAGAGATGGGTTTTCACCATGTTGCCCAGGCTGGTCTCAAACTTTTGAGTTCAAGTGATCCTCCCACCTCAGCCTCCCAAAGTGCTGGGATTACAGGTGTGAGCCACTGCACCTGGCCTTTTATTATTATTATTTTTTCTTTTGATACAGGATCTCACTCTGTCACCCAGACTGGAGTGCAGTGGCGTGAACACAGTTCACTTTCAGTCTCGAACTCCTGGGCTCAAGCAATCCTCCCACCTTAGTCTCCCGAGTAGCTGGGACTATAGGCACATGCTGCCACATCCAGGTAATTTTTAGGTTTTTTGTAGAGACAGGGGTTTTACCATGTTGCCTAGGCTGGCCTCAAACTTCTGAGTTCAAGCGATCCTCCTACCTCAGCCTCCCAAAGTGCTGAGATTACAGGCAGAAGCCACTGTGCCTGGCCAAAGTGTTTTTTTGTTTTGTTTTGTTTTGTTTTGTTTTTTTTGGTTTGAGATGGAGTTTCACTCTTGTTAACCAAGCTGGAGTGCAATGGCATGATCTCGGCTCAGTGCAACCTCCGCCTCCTGGGTTCAAGAGATTCTCTTGCCTCAGCCTCTCGAGTAGCTGGGGTTACAAGTGTGTGCCACCATGCTGGGCTAATTTTTTGTATTTTTAGTAGAAATGGGATTTCACCATGTTAGCCAGGCTGGTCTCAAACTCCTAACCTCAGGTAATCCACCTGCCTTGGCCTCCCAAAGTGCTGGGATTATAGGCATGAGCCACTGCACCTGGCCCAAAGTTTGTTTTTAAAGTTTGTTTGGCTGGACTAGAGTTAGGTTTAGTCTAGGACTATTTTGGTCCCACCACTGAGGTAAAACACTTCTGAGTATCCTACCTGGTAGATACTGTGTGAATTATGAAGCTTTCCATTCTAGGGTAATGGGCAAAAATTGCTCCTGGCCATATGTTGCCCTGTAATCCTTCTGGGCAGGTCTTTTTCTAACATGCATGTCATGATCTGTACTCCACTGAAGACTTGAGGGACATCTCTGCAGATCTTGATCTCTGTGCAGCTCTCTCCTCTCCAGTACCTGCCCTACAAACTCTGTCTTCCTTGGCCTCCCTGGACTCCCTGCTCTGGCTCCTCAACTCAGGGGGAACACCAGCCTCAGTTTGAAGTCCACCTCTCTGCATGGCAATTTGGAAACTTCCTCTAGGCAGTAATATGGGGCAATCATAGAGCTCACCTGGTTTGTTTCCCTTCTCTCACAGATCCCTGCCCTTTGTTATCTGATGTCCAATGTCTTAAAAACTGTTGTTGTTGTTGCTGTTGTTTTGGGACAACGTCTCTCTCTGTCGCCTAGGCTGGAGTGCAGTTTTGCAATCTCAGCTCACTGCAGCCTCTGTCTCCTGGGTTTAAGCAATTCTCCTGCCTCAGCCTCCCAAGTAGCTGGGACTGCAGGCAAAGTCACCATGCCTGGCTAATTTTTTGTATTTTTAATAGAGACGAGGTTTCACCACATTGGCCAGGCTGGTCTCGAACTCCTGACCTCAAGTGATCTGCCCGCCTCAGCCTCCCAAAGTGCTGGGATTAGAGGGTGGGCCACCATGCCCGGCCAAAACTGTTGTTTTATATATTTTATCTTGTTTGTTGTTGTTTCAGGGAAAAGAGTATACCCAGTTTCTGTTATGTCATCTTAATTGGAAGCAAAAGGCACTGCTTCTTTCTAAAAAGTTAAGCATAAAGTTTTATTAATAATCTCCATCCAATTATTTTATTATATGAAATTTATAGGAGTCTAATCCTGCACTTTCTTTTGTCTCCTAGTGCTTTGTAATTTATAACATGTTTTATAATTTTGGATTATAAACTCATCTGCAATGGGAACATAATCTGTGGGAACTCTGTGAGGTCTGGGCTTAGTGAACTTACCTCTAGATCACTTTTATATTTGCCTCTCTGAGGCTCCTCTCTTTCTATGTTATTTCTTATTTTTGGTATTCCAGGGCCATAAAAGTAATGTATGTTCAGACATCAAAACCACTTGAGAACAGGCCTTGGTTATTAATTATCATGGGAGTATTTTTTTTTTGCCTTGACCCAGAATTCAGGTCAAGTCACACAAGCTTCCGTGTTTCTCTGGGCTTAAAGGTGATCTTTTTTTGTTTATTTGCTTCACCATGTATTAGTTAGGGTTCTCCAAACAAATAGAATCAGTATGAGAGAGAGAGATTGATTTATCATGAGGAATTGGCTCATGCAATGATAGAGGCTCTGAAGTCTCACAAGTCTACTCTCTGCAAGCTGGAGATCCAGGGAAACTGGGGATGTAATTTGGTCCAAGTCTGAAAGCTTAAGAACCAGGGTAGCCAATGGTGTAAATCCCAGTCCAGAGGCTGGACAAGATGAGATGAGGTGTTCCAGCTCAAGGAGGCAGGCAGGAAGCAAAAGGAGAAATTTCCTCCTTCTTCCACCTCCTTCCTCCACCACAGATGACCCTTTTGTTCCACTGAGATTGAATGATTTCCACCCACATTGAAGTGGGCAATGTTCTCTACTGAGTCCATCTACTGAAATGTTAATTTCATCCAGAAACATCCTCACAGACACATCTAGAAATAATGTTTAATCTGGGCACCCCATGGCTAGTCAATGTGACATAAAATTTACCACCATGCACCTTTTCACTGAGGATACAGCACTTTTAAGAGTCCCAAGCTGATGTGGAAGTTTCCACTCCCAGGCACAAGTCTTTGTCTCCTGTACCTGCTTGGAGTTGCAACCCAACTTCCCAAGGCTGCCATGTCCCTGCCAAGCACTAAATCCCCAGGGTGGATACAGCGTTAGCTGGTATGCCTAGCTCTCTAGTTTTCCGGGGTTTTTTCTTCCCTTTTTAAAAATTATCATTATTAATTTTTTTAGATGGTCTCGCTGTGTCTCCCGTGTTGGAGTACAGTGGCATGATCTCTGCTCACTGCAACCTCTGCCTCCCCCAGGTTCAAGCAATTCTCCTGCCTCAGCCTCTTGAGTAGCTGATATTACAGGCGCATGCCATCACACCTGGCTAATTTTTGTAATTTTAGTAGAGACGGGGTTTTGCCATGTTGGCCAGGCTGGTCTCGAATTCCTGGCCTCAAGTGATCTCCCCACCTTGGCCTCCCAAAGTGCTGGGATTACAGATGTGAGCCACTGTACCTGGCCCTTTTTTTAAAATTAATAACCTGTTTTTATTATACCAGTAACACCAACTCCTTGTAGGAGAACAGATGAACCAAAAGAAGAAATAATTGTTAAAGTCTGTGTACATACTACCAGGGCAAGACTTTCTAAATAGTCAAAAACCAATAGATGTTGGCGAGGATGCGGAGAAAACGGAACGCTCACACACTATTGGTGGGAATGCAAATCAGTACAGCCTCTATGACAAAGAGCATGGAGATTTCACAAAGAACGAAAAATAGAATTATCATTCTACCCAGCAGTCCCACCACTGGGTATCCACCCAAAGGAAAAGAAATCGTTGTATCCGAAAGATACCTGCACTTGTATCTATCACAGCACAGTTCACAATAGCAAAGACCTGGAATCAATCCAATGTCCATCCATGGGTGATTGGATAAAGAAAATATGGTACATGTACATGATGGGCTACCACTCAGACATAAAAAAAGAATAAAATCATGTTTTATTTTATTTATTTATTTATTTGATTTTACTTATCCACGTGGGTGGAACTGGAGGCCATTATTTTAAGTGAAATAACTCAGAAACAGAAAGTCAAACACCACCCATTCCCACTTACAAGTGGGAGTTAAACAGTGTGTACACAGGATCATGGAGTGTGGAATAAGAGACACTGGAGACTTGAAAAGGTGGGAGGGTGGGAGGGGCTGAGGGATGAGAAATTACCTTTTGGGTACAATGTACACTATTTGGGTGATGGGCTCACTAAAAGCCCAGACTGCCACTACATAATGTATCCATGTGAAAAAACTGCACTTGTACACCCTAAATCTACAAAAATAAAAAATCAAATACTTTTCTAAAAAACATTTAAGGACACCTGGTTTAAGAAAGCACAATTTAGTTAACTATGTAGTTTCAGCATACTCCTGTTACTACAATTCATGCTAATAGCAAAGATACACATGATACATAGAGTGAACAGTGCCTCTCTCTCTCTAAATGTTAGGTCATGAGAGCATTATCAAGGCTTCAAAAGGAAAACTTTCTCATACACTGTATTCTTTTTTGAGACAGAGTCTTGCTTTTTGCTCAGGCTGGAGTGCAGTGACGCCATCTTGGCTCACTGCAACCTCCGCCTCCTGGGTTCAAGTGATTCTGGTGCCTCAGCCTCACAAGTAACTGGGATTACGGGCACACACCACAGCCGGCTAATTTTTATATTTTTGGTAGAGACGGGGTTTCACCACGTTGCCCAGGCTGGTCTCAAACTCGACCTCAAGTGATCCGCCCACTTTGGCCTCCCAAAGTTTTGGGATTACAGGTGTGAGCCACTGCAACTGACTGGAAAAATTTCTCATGTACTGTATTCTAAATGTCCTATTTTTCTATCGGCTCTTTTGCCTTAGAAATAGAGACACTCATTGTATCTTCCTTTGACAACCTTTTTTGGAGAGTCCATGCTGCCCATTTGGCCTTGCCCTTTAAATCCAGCATTCTCGGATACTCAATAGTAATGTCTCCAATTATAGCTTGTTTGTAAAATCCATCGAGTTTTTTCAGTTCTTTATTATCTGCTTTTTTTTTTTTTTTTTTTTTTTTTTTTGAGATGAAGTCTCGCTCTGTCCCCCAGGCTGGAGTGCAGTGGCACGATCTCGGCTCACTGCAACTTCTGCCTGCCGGGTTCAAGCGATTCGGCTGCCTCGGCCTCCCATGTAGCTGGGATTACAGGCGCCCGCCACCACCTGTGGCTAATTTTTGCATTTTCAGTAGAGACGGGGTTTCGCCATGTTGGCCAAGCTGGTCTCGAACTCCTGACCTCAGATGATCCACCCACCTCAGCCTCCCAAAGTGTTGGGATTACAGGCGTGAGCCACTGCGCCCGACCCCTCATCTGGTCTTGTTGGCAGCTTCCTCATGTCTTCTGCAGCCTTGTCGATCAGCCTGCAGTGCCATGGTGGTGGCGGCTGCACTGCTGCTTCTGTCCCGGCACTCCCTTCTTCCCTTTCTGAGGGCTCAGCTATACACTTAAAAGAATGTTGGTTATTTTTTATCCAGAATTTCTTTATGATTATTTTGTCTTTCATATTTGGTCCCCCATATTGTCAGAAATGGAATGTTTCCAGTTACTTCTTTTTTGTTTTTTGTTTGTTTGTTTGTTTTGGAGAGAGGGTCTCACTATGCTGCCCAGGCTGATCTGGAACTCCTGGGTTCAAGTGCTCCTTCTGCCTCAGTCTCCTGGAGTAGCTGGGACTATGGGCTTGCACCACTGTGCATGATTAAGATTACTTCTTAACCTATTATCATCAGACTTGCACCTCCACAACTTTACAGATGCTGTTCTTCAAAAACCATTGGTAACTGGAGCAACTGTGAAATTCCATGGGTGCTATTTCAGTTAGGATGAGCTCCAATCACAAGTGATGAAATACAAAAAAGCAACCATAAAGATGCTTGATTTTTTCTTACATAGGTGGTCCCAGGGTCGGTTTGGCAACTCACTTCTATTGAGAACTTATGTTTTTCTGTCCTTCCTCTCTGCCATCCCCGAATGTCTGTGATGATTTTCACCTCATCGTCACAGGATGGCTGCCGCCCGTGACTACATCAGAGGAGCAAAAGGTGGGCCAGGCACAGCGGCTGAGAGAGGTCTGTGAGGAAGAAGTCCTTTTCTTGCTTGCCACCTTTTGCTACTTTTTGCTACTTTGCTACTTTTTTTTTTTCATCTCATCACTTTCAAATAAACTCAGTCACCTGGGTGACTTTTCTCTGCTTCAGATTTACAGTAAGTCAAGTTAAAGATTTTTTTTTCTTATTGCCTTTCTTCTCCCTACCATTGATACTAAGCTCTGATGCTCACTCGAATAATCAAACAAGTAAACAAACCTTGCAGACTGCTTTCCTTTGTTTTGTTTGTTTGTTTGTTTTTAGGCAGAGTCTTGCTCTGTTGCCCAGGCTGGAGTGCAGCTGCACGATCTCAGCTCACTGCAACCTCTGCCTTCCGAGTTCAAGAGATTCTCCTGCCTCCTGAGTAGCTGGGATTACAGTTAGCCGAGATTGTGCCACTGCACTCCAGCCTGGGCAACAGAGCGAGACTCTGTCAAAACAAAACAAAAACACCACAATCCTCCTTTGCTCAAAAAGGCCCCCACCTGCCGAGTGCCAGCAAATCATACTATCTATCTACAAAGGAAAGCAGTCTGCACGATTTGTTTACTTGTTTGATTATTCGAGCAAGCATCAAAGCTTAGTATCAATAGTAGGGAGAAGAAAGGCAACAAGAAAAAAAAATCTTTAACTTGACTTACTGTAAATCTGAAGCAGAGAAAAGTCACCCAGGTGACTGAGTTTATCTGAAAGTGATGTGATGTAGTTTCCTATATTGGGCAGAATCAGGGAGTGGGGCGGGAAGTAGAAGTGAAGTTCAGGTTTGGACAAATAGAGGATTCACATCTTTGCACACTTGAGTTTGTGTGACTCTGGAATTTTGCATCTGCCAGATCTGTTTATGATTCTGTTGCCTTTAACAGACAACAGGCACCTCAAGGACAGAGATGTGGCTTTATGCATTTCTTTAACATGTCTTCCCTCCCTTCCATCTTTCTCAGTGCCTAGTACGAGACCTGCAGCATGTTAGGTGCTCTACAAAAATATTTGTTTAATAAAAGATTGAGTGAATGAAAACATGAGCAAAGGAGGTTACTATAATGGGAAGAAACAAACTCAACCGATTTTTTTTTTTTTTTTTTTTTGAGACAGAGTCTTGCTCTGCAACCTCCACCTCCGGGTTCAAGCAATTCTCCTGCCTCAGCCTCTCAAGTAGCTGGGATTACAGGTGTGTGCCACCATGACCAGCTAATTTTTTATATTTTTAGTAGAGATGGGGTTTCACCATGTTGGCCAGGCTGGTCTTGAACTCCTGACCTCAGGTGATCCACTCGCCTTGGCCTCCCAAAATGCTGGGATTACAGGTGTGAGCCACTGCACCCGGCCAAACCCAGCTGATTTTTCAGTCGATTTAACTGTATCCTGATTAAGGGAAGAAATGGAGAAATGTACATATGTATGAGAGAGAGAGAGAGAGAGAAGGGAAATATCTGCAGAGAGAACAGAGCTATGATCACTAAGTAGAACAGAGGCAGCCTAATCACCTAATCAAATACCCAGTCGGGGCCCCACCTGACTCCTGCTGCAGCTGGGGGGTGGAGGGACTAGAAGGTTCAGCTGGAGTGGTCTCCCCTTCTGCAGCTCCAGTCTCCCCACCTCCAACCCCCACTGCCACTGCCCTGTGAGGAAGCTGTGGGGAGGGGAGGCAGCCGAGTTGGGCTTCTAGAACGAGGCGGGATGGTGTGAGCTCAAACGCCCTGCAATTGCTGGAGCAACAGCGGCGACACTTGAGTTATTCACAAAGGCTGGAATTCAAATGAGGCTGGCACCACTCCAAGTCGCAGTAGCTTAGGAGGAGAGAGAAAGGCATATTAACTATTCATCAAGATCTTCGCGTTGCATGGGCTCTGAGGGTTCTCCATCTGCGTCCCTCCCTCTGTCACTGACTGGGGGTGGGGGGCAGGGGGTCCTCCAGAAGCACTTTATCTGTCAGTCTGTGAGCGGGGGCTGGGAGTGGGGGACTGAAGTTAGGCAGATTTGTCTCATCACATGATGGGGGACCTGTATCATGTGATGGCTCCGGTGATGTTGGAGGCGGCATGTGACTCCCAGGGCTACGTGGGTTCAAAAACAATTTAAATACAAAAACACAAGCAGGTTCCCCTCCTCTCCTTTGCCTTTGGTCTGGCTCTCCCCATCGCTGGGTTCGGTGCCTGACTGAATGGAAAACCCGTCGTCTTGCAGCCACTAACCTGTGAGCGCCGGGTACCTGGAGACCAGGCCCCTCTGCTGGGGGCCCCCAGGAGCGGTGCCCCATCATTTTGCAGCCCACTGACTCCCAGCCTGGTAAGTTACTGCACACTTTCAGCAATTATCTGCGAAGCTGTCCTCAACTGCCTCATTAGCATGCGCAGGGCATCCTCGCTGGGCACGTTGGAAGGGAAGTGCCTGCCGGCTCTGGGGAGCTGCGGCTCTCGGGCCCTGCCAAACAGACGCAGCCTTCCTAGGGAGCAGCGCTGCGCTGGCTCTGCTGGGGTGGAAGGAGCTTCTCCTTCGCTGTCCTCCCTCTCCCTTCCCAGCCCATCTTATTCCCAGCCTCTCCTCTCTCTATCTCACGCCTCCTAACCTCCCTCATCTCTCACCTTCCCCCTCTCCACCCCCTCCCCTCATATTTGTTTGTTTGTTTGTTTGTTTGTTTATTTAAGACAGACTCTCGCTCCATCGCCCAGGCTGGAGTGCAGTGGTGCAATCTCGGCTCACTGCAACCTCTGCCTCCCGGGTTCAAGCGATTCTCCTGTCTCAGCCTCCCGAGTAGCTGGGATTAGAGGCGCCCACCACCACACCCATCTAATTTTTTTGTATTTTTAGTAGAGATGGGGTTTCACCATGCTGGCCAGGTTGGTTTCGAACTCCTGACCTCCAGTGATCTCCCCGCCTTGCCCTCCGAAAGAGCTGGGATTACAGGCGTCAACCCCTGAGTCTGGCTGGATTTTCTTTTTTATTCACATACCTTTCTGTCTCCCACTGATTTTCTTAGGAGTTCCTCTCATCCTCTCACCTCACTTTTTAAAATTATTTTTTTGGATACCTGGATTTTTGTCCTTTCTGGCCAGAACCTGAAAGAACAGCTTCTAAGGACTTGGTGATTGGAAATGCACCTTCTAAAAAAAATTCTTTTTTCACTAAGACAGTGTAGAGTGTCCAGTTCCTGTTGTGTGTACGTGCGTGCACGTATGTGTTAAAGGAGATGGATACATTGCTTGGGGCCATCAGAACTGTCTCCTGGGAGGTGGTTTCTTGGCTCCATGCCCCAGCTCAGCAAGGGAATGATCAAGTGATAGGAGGCACAGTTACAGCAGTCAGGAGACAAGGCACTCGGACCCCAAACGTCTTACTCTCTGTGGGAGAAACCAGGGCTCAAAGCAGGAGCAAAAAATCTAGTGCTGGATGCGCTCGGGCATCGAGAGGCATCTCGCAGAGCTGGCTCCGAGTTTGAGGCCACACCTTTGAAGAATGAGGCAGCGTGTGAGCGATTTAGTTTAATGTAATTGCAGTGGAAATGGACAGGGAGAGGACAGATTAGACTGATGTTTAAGGGATAGAAATCACAAGTCTTGCAGATGTATTACATATATTAGTTGAACCATGGGGAAGCCAAATGTGAATTGTGAAATCATGGCAGTAGCTGGATATAGTGGCTCACACCTGTAATCCCAGCACTTTGGGAGGCTGAGGCAGGCAGATCACCTGAGGTCAGGAGTTCGAGACCAGCCTGGCCAACATAGAGAAAACCCCATCTCTACTAAAACTACAAACATTAGCCAAGCATCGTGGAGCACATCTGTAATCCCAGCTACTCAGGAGGCTGAGGCACGAGAATCACTTGAGCCCAGGAGGCAGAGGTTGCAGTGAGCCGAGATCACACCACTTAACTCCAGCCTGGGCAACAGAGCGAGACTCCATCTCAATAAAATAAAATGAAATAAAATAAAGTAAAGTAAAATTAAATTAAATTAAATCATGGCAGTATCTGTAGCCCCAGAGAAAGGAGATGGTGGCTGTGTCAAAAGCTTTTGGTTCACCGTCAACTGAGCTATACCAACATCTGTTCGGCAACAAACTTTTAACAATGACAGAGCAGAATCCACCGTGTGACTCGATGAGAGGGTGCTATTTCTATCTCCATTTCCAAGATGGAGAAACTGAGGCAAGGAGCAGCTCATTAGGTCACTTGCTTAAGGGCACTCAGCTAATAAGTGATAGAGCTAGGATTTAAGCCCAAGCAGTTTTCTCCAGCGCCCACACAGTTAACCACCAGACAGCTTCGAAAGAAAGCTATCCAGGCTGGGCGCAGTGGCTCATATCTGTAATCCCAGCAATTTGCGGGGCCTAGGCGGCTGGATTGCTTGAACCCAGGAGTTCCAGACCAGCCTGGGCAACATGGCAAAACCTCATCTCTACGAAAAATACAAAAAAAAAAAAAAAATTAGCTAGGTGTGGTGGCATGCACTTGTAGTCCCAGCTACTCAGGAGGAGGATAGCTTGAGCCCAGGAGGTCGAGGCTGCAGTGAGCCATGATTGCGCCACTGCACTCAGCCTGGGTGACAGAGTGAGACCCTGTCTCAAAGAGAAAAAAAATAGCTGTCCAACAGTTGCCATGTGACAGTTTGTGCAAGTTTGGGGCTACATTTGTGGACAAAACAGAGACACTCTATTCTCATGGGGTTTATAGTCCAGTGGGGAAGGCAGCTATTAAATCATCATGCAAGATGATATATTGTTTCAAAGTGGCGAATTTGCTAAGAAGGAAAGTAATAAGGTATGATAAGAATATATAACTGAAGGCCGGGAGTGGTAGTTTACACCTGTAGTCCCAGCTTCTCCAGAGACTGAGGCAGGAGAATTGCTTGGACCCAGCAAGGAGGCAGAGTTTGCAGTGAGCCGAGATCGCACCATTGCGCTCTAACCTGGGTGACAGAGTGAGACTCTGTCTCAAAAAAAAAAAAAAAAAAAAAAAAAAGGAATATATAACTAAAGACATACTTCAGTTGCGGGGGCATAAAAGTGGGGACAGAGTTGGTCAAAAGAGGCCTCTCTGATGATGCAATTTTTAAGTTGGGGTGTGAGAGAGGAGTAAGAGTCAACCAGGTGGCATATGTGTGAAGGCCTTGAGGAGGGTAAGGGCTCAAGAATGCTGGTGGACCAAACACATTGCATATTTCAGACTGTGTTAGATGAGGCTATCCAGATTATGTGGAGCTCCAAAGCCCTGGCTAATGACTTGGGTTTTATCCTGGGATGAATGAGCAACTATTAAAGCATTTTATTTTATTTTATTTTATTTTATTTTATTTTATTTTATTTACTTATTTATTTAGAGACAGAGTCTTGCTCTGTTGCCCAGGCTGGAGTGCAGTGGTTCGATCTTGGCTCACTGCAACCTCCACCTCCCAGGTTCAAGCAATTCTCCCCTCAGCCTCCTGAGTAGCTGGGATTACAAGTGTCTGCCACCATGCCCAGCTAATTTTCTTTTTTTGTATTTTTAGTAGAAATGTGGTTTCGCCATGTTGGCCAGGCTAGTCTCAAAATCCTGACCTCAGGTGATCCGCCTGCCTCGGCTTCCCAAAGTCCTGGGACTACAGGCATGAACTACTGTGCCCAGCCTATTAAAGCATTTTAAGTAGGGAAGGAGCATACTTGGGTTTGCAATATGAAAAAACGAACACAAGAGGTATATCAGTTTTTCTTGCATTACAGACCACCTCAAAGCTTAGTGGCTTCAAACAACCATCACTTATAGCTCATAACTCTGTGAGTTGGAAGTGGCAGCTGGGATCATCTGGGCACTGCTGCTGTCCTGGCCTGGGTTCACTCGTTTAGATAGTCTGTTGGCAGGTTGGTTGAGAGTTGGTTGTTCGTGGATGATCTCACCCAGGTGTCTGCTGATTGGCAGGGGCAATTGAAATTGACCAGGCCACGTGTCTCCCTAGCTAGAGGGCTAGCCCAGTCTTTTTCATATGACAGCTGGGTTCCAAACGCAGCAAGAGAAGGGAAGCCCCAGTACACAAGCATTGTTCAAGCATTTGCTTGCATTGTGTTTGCGAGGCCCCATGGGCCTAGACAATTTATGTAGTCAAGCCCAGAGTTAGAGGATGGAAAAAGATACCACTTGTTGGGTGGAGGTACAAAATATTGTGTCTCTTTTTCTCAGACTACTACATGAATTCGAAAGGCTAATAAGCTGGACACTGTCTCCCTCTAATATTGGGAGAAACTGAAAGCCAAGAGGAAATTTAAGGCCAATTTTGTGATTAGAGACACCCTCAGAACTATTAGCTATCAGACTTTGTTTTTTGCTTGGAACAAGCACGGGTCTGTTTTGGATATGGATTAGAAGGTGGGTGTGGTGAAATAAGATCTCTTCTCACAGGATTTTTTGGGAATGACTTGGAGTCTTTTGAGATTGTTCCCTGTAAGGAAATTTGGGCCATATGGAACTCAATGCCTTCAGTGTTCTAGGCAAGGCAAGAGCACATGCAAAGGCCCCCAGGCAGGAAGGCTGGGGCTTATTTGGGAAACAGAAGGAAGGCAATTTAATTTAAAGTAATTGCAGTGGACCGGCAGGGTGGCTCACGCCTGTAATCCCAGCACTTTGGGAGAACGAGGCAGGCGGATCAACTGCGGTCAGGAGTTCGCGACCAGCCTGGCTAACACGGTGAAACCCTGTCTCTACTAAAAATACAAAAAATTAGCCAGGCGTGGTGGCGGGCGCCTGGAGTCCCAGCTACTCGGGAGGCTGAGGCAGGAGAATGGTGTGAACCCGGGAGGCAGGGCTTGCAGTGAGCCGAGATGGCGCCACTGCACTCCAGCCTGGGTGACAGAGCAAGACTCCGTCTCAAAAAAAAAAAAAAAAAATTAGCCAGGCATGGTGACGGGCACCTGTCAGCTACTCAGGAGGCTGAGGCAAGAGAATTGCTTGAACCCGGGGGGCGGAGGTTGCAGTGAGCTGAGATCTCCCCACTGCACTCCAGCCTGGGCGACAGAGTGAGACTCTGTCTCAAAAAAATAAGTAGGTAATTTTTAAAGTAATTGCATGGGAGATGGAAAGGGAGTGGACAGATGAGAATAATGTGTAAGAGGTAGAAATAACAAGTCTTGCTGCTGGATCACATAGAGTAGTTGAAGGAAAGGCACATATTAGAGAAGGCTCACAGGTTGGTAATGCCATGTACTAAGATGGAAAGAAAGACTAGGAGAGGAGAAGAGTATTTTGTGGGCGGGGGAGGGCAGGAAGATGTCAGCCATTCTGTGCTGAGCCCAGTAGACTTGAGATCCCGTGAGACATCCAGAAAGATATACCCTAGACAGTGGGATATGCTCAAAGAGGCTTAGACTTGATATGTAAATTTGGAGACCAGCTGAGATCACTTAGAGAGTGTAAAGAGAGAAATCAAAGAGAAGTGAGACTGGAACTCCAGGCTGCCCACCATTTAGAAATCAGATAATGGAGGCATCCATGCAGGAGGTGGAAAGAGGAGGGAAATTGGAGTGTGGGCTCATGAAGACAAGAGGGCAGAATATTTCAGGAAGGAGAAAGTGACCAACTGGGTCGAATGTTGCTGAGACACTGAATAAAATCATCATCTTGGAGAGGGGGAATGAACATTCTAAAGTGAGCAGAGGGTTGCTGGGCAGAGCTGAGAACACAGAGCATGTGTTTCAAGTTGTAGCTGGGTGTACTGGCTCATGCCTGTAATCCCAGCTACTCAGGAGGCTGAGGTAAGAGGATCCCTTGAGGCCAGGAGTATGAGACAAGCCCGGGCAACATAAAAAGTAACCCACCCACCCACCCCCCAACACACATACCCCTACGTGCTCTAAATTTTTTAATTTAATTAGCCAGGTATGGCAACACAAATGTAATCCCAGCACTTCAGGAGTCCGAGACAGGAGGATTACTTAAGGCCAGAAATTAGAAACAAGCCTGGGCAACAAAGCAAGACCCCATCTCTAAATTTACTTTTTAATTAGCCAGGCATAGTGGCACATGCCTGTAGTCCCAGCTACTCAGTAGACTGAGATGGGAGGATCACCTGAGCCCAGGAGTTCTAGATGAGTCTGGCCAACATGGTGAAACCTGTCTCTACTAAAAATACAAAAATTAGCCAGGCGTGGTGGTGGACACCTGTAATCCCAGCTACTCAGGAGGCTGAGGCACAAGAATCGCTTGAACCCGGGAGGCAGAGGTTGCAGTGAGCTGAGGTTGCGCCGCTGCACTCCAGCCTGGGAGACACAGCGAGACGCTGTCTTAAAAAAAAAAAAAAAATTAAAAGATGTTGCTTAACTCCTAAATACATAAGGGAAGGTAGTTCTCTTTTGCTTATTAATTTTTTAGGAGAAAAAGGCATACAAATTTATTAATGTTCATAAACACAGAAGCCACGCAAAATAGGAGATTCTGTTATTTCTATCTTGACAACAGTCAGAAAATATACTCTGTATGGTTTTATTCTTTGATATTTGTTAAGATACTCTTTTTGACCCAGCATATGATCAGTGTGGGCAAAGTTTCCATATGCACTTGAAAATAATGTTTATGGCTGGATGCGGTGGTTCACGCCTGTAATCCTAGCACTTTGGGAGGCTGAGAGGCGGGTGGATCACCTGAGGTCAGGAGTTCGAGACCAGCCTGGCCAACATGGTGAAACCCCGTCTCTACTAAAAATGCAAAAAATTAGCTGGACATGGTAGCACACGCTACTCAGGAGCCTGAGGCGGGAGAACCGCTTGAACCCTGACGGCAGAGGTTGCAGTGAGCAGAGATCACGCCATTGCACTCCAGCCTGGGCCACAGAGTGAGACTCTGCCTCAAAAAAACAAAATGTGTATTGTGCAATTGTTGGGTATAAAGTTTTATACATGTTAGGCCAAACTTGTTAATCATATTGTGCAAGTCTTCTGTAACCTTCTTGATCTTTTGTGTGTGTGCTTGTTTTCTCAGTAAGAGAGAGATGTGCCAAAATCTTTAACTGTAATTATAGATTTATCTATTAGTTTTTTTGAGCATCTTTTTTTTTTTTTTTTCTTTGGCAGGTGGTGGGGATGGAGTCCCACTCTGTTGCCCAGGCTGGAGTGCGGTGGTGCAATCATAGCTCACTGCAGCCTCCCACTCCTGGGCTCAGGTGATCCTCCCACATCAGCCTCCTGAGTAGCTGAGACTTCAGGTGTATGTCACCACACTTGGTTAATTTTTTAAATATTTTTTGTAGAGACTGGGTCTCACTATGTTGACCAGGCTGGTCTTGAACTCCTGGGCAATCCTCCCACCTCAGCCTCCCCAAGTGCTGGGGTTACAGGCATGAGCCACCACCCCTGGCCAAGATAATTTAATAATCCTAATGCCTAGTGTGATTATGTGATTAAGAATTATGCTTCTTTTATTGCTTCTTGGCCTTTTGGCTAAGATCAAATATGAAGAAATATGCTTATTTTATTAATTGTATTATTTATACAACAAACTTTTACAGCACTTACCCTATGTCAAGTATGTTATTACTAAAAGCTCATGTAATCCTCATAACAACCCCAGGAGGTAGGTATTGATATTATACCCATTGCAGAGATTAGGAAACTGAGGCATGGAGAGACTAAATAACTCACCCAGAGTCATGTGCCTTGTAAGTGGTCGAGCCAGGCTATGTTATCTCTCCTCCGTTCTTCAGCTACGCCTGCTGAGAGTGAAACAGTTCATATCCACGGATGAGGAGAGCATCCTATCCCCTGCACAGTTCTGGAGATGTGTAGAAGACATTTGATTTTATCTATGCCTTTTAATTTGAATTAATTATTTTATTTTATTTTATTTATTTATTTTGAGACAGAGTTTCTATCGCCCAGGCTGGAATGCAGTGGCATGATCTCAGCTCATAACCTCTGCCTCCTAGGTCTAAGCGATTCTGGTGCCTCAGCCATCTTAGTAGCTGGAATTACAGGCATGCGGCACCACACCCGGCTAATTTTTGTGTCTTTTTATTTGTTTATTTGTTTGTTTTGGTAGAGATGGGGTTTCGCCATGTTGCCCAGACTGGTCTTGAACTCTCAGCCTCAAGTGATCTGCCCGCATCAGCTTCCTAAAGTGCTGGGGTTACTGGCATGAGCCACTGTGCCCAGCCTATGCTTTTTTCAAGGCTGTGACTGAACTGCCTTCTGTTAGGAGTAATTACAGAAAACATCAATTGAACACTTTGCATGTGCCAGCCATTGAGCTAGGTATTTTGCCTAGTGGCATATCCTATTTTCTACAGTACCCTACTCCTGGTAGGCCCTCAGCAACTATTTGTCAAACAAATGTGGAATGACTTTAATCCCCACAGCTTTATGGTGTAAATGTAATTATGATTCCCACTTTACTGGTGAAACAACTGAGGCTCCAAGTAGTTGACTTGCCTAGTGAATGATCTGTAGACAACAGCAGTGTGATTATATCACCCAGCAAGTACACAAGATGATCTATTAGGGTGAAGAAGGAAAACAATGGGACCTCTATTTATATGTATTCCTTACATCGTTCCTTTTACTTTCCATTTCATGATTTTTTTTTTTTTTTTTTTTTGAGACAAGGTCTTACTCTGGCATCCAGGCTGGAGTACACTGGCGCAACCATGGCTCACTGCAGCAAACCTCCCACCTCAGCCTCCTTGAGTAGCTGGAACCACAGGCACATGCCACCACACCTGGCTATTTTTTTTTTTAAGTAGAGATGGGGTTTCACCATGTTAGCCAGGCTAGTCTCAAACTCCTGGCCTCAAGTGATCCACCCACCTCGGCCTCCCGAAGTGCTAGGATTACAGGTGTGAGCTACGGTTCCTGGCTAATGTTTTTGTAATATACTGAATAGTGCAGTAGTTCGTATATAAAAGCTAAAATAATAAATAAATACACACATTTGCAGAGTTACAGGCTTAAAATGCATACCACTGAAGTGAATTTTTGAAAGAATTTGAAAACCATTGCTCTAAGCCACTACTCTGTACTTTTTCTTCAAAGAGAATGTAACAGATTCATTTATAGCTTTCTTAATTGCCATGAGAACTAAAGATACATTCTTGCTGCCTTGATTGGGCTGTTTTCTGAGTATCCATAGACAATACCCCACCGTCGCTTGGAGTTAGTGAATTTAGAAACTTCACCTATTATTGTAGGTCTCACTCTCAGAGATTAAATTGGAGAAGGGAAAATAGAGAAGGTATTCTCTTTGTGTCATGAATTTAAGTAGCTGCTATTATAGATGCAATAAGAATTAATTCTGTTCCCCTACTGCCTAAGAATAACATTTGAAGGTAAGAAATTGCCTGTTCATTGAGGCATAAGTCAGTAAGTAGAGTCAACTAATGATAGAGCAGGGAACAATCAGATACAATGTAGTAAATTATGTTCTGTCATAGTGTAATTCTTAATAACTCAGCTGTCACTCTAGACATGTTCACATTTTTGTCTGGAGAATGGAAAGAAATAAAATTTTAGCTGTATTACACACAAGGTAAAAATCCTGGGATGTGGGTGGAAGGGAAGACTTCACAGAAAATACTCCTGCACTGGAAGATGAAGGGTGAGTGAAAGTTCATCAGGATGACAAGGAGAGGAATGTCAGAGAATGTCCCTGACAGGGGGAACAAGACAGCCACGGGTACAGAGAGGAAAGGTCAGTTGTACAGGGGGTGTGTGTGAGACAGCGCAAGAGCAGATGTCAGAGAAGCTGGGCAGGAATCATGGTATGGACATTCAGAACTAGACAATAGGCCAGGTGCAGTGGCTCACGCCTGCAATCTCAGCACTTTGGAAGGCCAAGGTGGGCAGATCACTTGAGCCTAGGAGTTCGAGACCAGTCTGGGCAACAAAGCAAGACCCTGTCTGTACAAAAAATTAAAAACTTAGCCAGACGTGATGGTGCATACCTGTAGTGCCAGCTTCTTGGGAGGTTGAGGCGGGAGGATCACTTGAGCCCGGGAATTTGAGGCTGCACTGAGCTATGATCGCACCACTGCACTCCAGCCTAGAAGACAGAGCAAGACCCGGTTTCAAAAAAAAAAAAGAACTATATGGAACTATATGAGCTTAGGATCATCAAATCTCTGCTTGACCTTGAATTATTAGCTTCATGGCCTTGAGCAAGTACTTCTGCAAGCCTCAATTTCCCTATCTATAAATTCATAATAACAATCATTGTACCCACCTGTTGGGGTTATTGTGCGTTTGAAAGAAGAGTATCCATTTGCAATGCTACCTGATCACATGGGAAAGTCTCAGTAAAGGGAGGTGGTATTGTTGGTAGTGTGGTTATAATGCTAGTCAAGGAACTAGATTATGGAATTCCTTATATACCAAGTCAAAGAGTTCAGGCATTATCTCTTGGGTCACTGTTTCTAAAATGCAATGTTTTTTCATAAGTGGCTCAGGCTGGGTGTGGTGGCTCAGGCCAGGCACAGTGGCTCATGCCTGTAATCCCAGCACCTTGGGAGGCTGAGGCGGGCAGGTTACCTGAGATAAGGAGTTCGAGACCAAGAGTTCGAGACCAGCTTGACCGATATAATGAAACCCTGTCTCTACTAAAAATACAAAAATTAGCTGGGCGTGGTGGCATGCCCCTGTAATCCCAGCTACTCGGGAGGCTGAGACAGGAGAATCACTTGAACCGGGGAGGCAGAGGTTGCAGTGAGCCGAGATCGTGCCATTGCATTCCAGCCTCGGCAAAAGGAGTGAAACTCCATCTCAAAGAAAGAAATAAATAAAAATAGTCTTTAAGTTGTTTAGCAGTTTCTGTTTCTATATGAATAATTAAAAAAAAACATGTGCTTAAGCATTTCACAAATTTGAAATAGAAGAAAAATTACCAAATACTGTTATGGTCTCAATAATGGTTCAAGGGTGCAGATGGTTCAAATCGGTCACATTCTTAACAAGGTATAGTTAAAATTCAGTTACTAGAATATGGTCATTCTTTTTTTTTTTTTTTTTTTGTGAGACAGATTCTCCCCCTGTCACCCAGGCTGGAGGACAATGGCACGATCTTGGCTCACTGCAATCTCCGCCTCCCAGGTTCAAGCGGTTCTTGTGCCTCAGCCTCCCGAGTGGCTGGAATTACAGGCGTGCGGCACCACACCCAACTAATTTTTGTATTTTTAGTATAGGCGGGGTTTCATCATGTTGTTCAGGCTGGTCTCGAGCTCCTGACCTCAGATGATCCACCCACCTTGGCCTCCCAAAGTGCTGGGATTACAGATGTGAGCCACTGTGCCTGGCCAACATTTCTTAGCTAGATCATTGGTATATTATTGTTTATATGTGTAACGTGTGCATTTTTTCCTGTTACTATTATGTTATGTTATGGCTCTGATTAACAAAAATAGCTTAATGACTAAGTGTTTCATTAGAGTATAAAAGCAATGATAAAAATAGTATTACAAACACTGCAACTCGGAAGCATAATTAGTGAACAGGACTTCAGGATCTGCCGGGACAGAGCATCTGTGAATATGATGATTTCACCCCAGCAGCTGAAAGAGAAAGTGTGAATGGAAAGCAAGGCTATGAGTATCTGAAAATTGGATTTTTATTGAACAAGGGATTTATCTTCCTAGTGTCTCCAATGTATATTGTATTAGAAAACTTTATCATATAGCTTCCTGATGCTGTAGGACATTTCACATCACTTCCAAAATAGAATAACCTGTCTGGCCAACCAGTGTTTTTTCCTGAACCAAGTACAAAAGAATATTTTTTAGTGGCCAGCCATGGTGGCTCATGTCTATAATCCCAACACTTTGAGAGGCCAAGGTGGGAGGATCTCTAGAGCCTAGGAACTCAAGACCAACATAGCAAGACCCTATCTCTAAGAAAAAATTTAAAAAAGAATATTTTCTAGTATGCAATTGATTAATTTTATTTCTAATTGCAAAGAAGGCCAAGTGCTTTGGCTCACGCCTGTAATCCTGGCACTTTGGGAGGCCGAGGCAGGTGGATCACCTGAGGTCAGGAGTTCAAGACCAGCCTGGCCAACATGGTAAAACCCTGTTTCTGGTAAAAACACAAAAATTAGCAGGGTGTGGTGGTGCATGCGTGTAATCCCTGGGAGGCTGAGGCAGAAGAATTGCTGGAACCCAGGAGGCAGAGGTTGCAGTGAGCCGAGATCACACTACGGCACTCCAGCCTGGGTAACAGAGTGAGACTGCATCTCAAAAAAGAAAAAATTATCATAATAATTGCAAAGAGGACAAAACAGCAAAAGCAGATGCAAGCCATGCTGTTTTCAACATGCCTCCAAAACCAGCCCCAAATTTAGGACAAACAGAACGCTAGGAGAGAAAGCAAAACTAGCCAGAAGCAAACCTGGTGACAGGGTTGTATGTGACATAGCACAAATGGCAATAATAGTTCTATTATATGGTGGAACTACCATCATTATCACGATGCCAGCCAATATTATATTTTACAGTTGGGTGAAACTACTGGTGGAAAAGGTAAGAACCAGCTCTTTTTATCTGTGCGGTACATAGGTGAATGAGAAAGATACACTTGATCATTTCGAGTTCCAGTTATCACTGAAAACCAAAATACAAAAGCAATTTTGTGTTTCACCTAACGTTGTTTTGTAAGATGGTGCAGTTTGGAAGTGTATTTTACATCATGCTAACAGAGGAACTACTGTGTGTATAGCAAAGAAAATTTGGTGCATCAGTATCTACTGCTACAATAATGCACAGCAACCATCCAACCCAGTCAGTTAAGTGATAAGAATTTATTTATT
This sequence comes from Pongo abelii, assembly GCF_028885655.2. Classification (NCBI taxonomy): domain Eukaryota; kingdom Metazoa; phylum Chordata; class Mammalia; order Primates; family Hominidae; genus Pongo; species Pongo abelii. The sequence goes on from NC_072003.2 coordinate 27,718,073, forward strand.
TATTTATTTATTTATTTATTTATTGACTTATTTATTTATTTTATTTATTTTTTTGAGACGGAGTCTTGCTCTGTCACCCAGGCTGGAGTGCCGTGGTGTGATCTCGGCTCACTGCAGGCTCCACCTCCCAGGCTCACGCCATTCTCCTGCCTCAGCCTCCCGAGTAGCTGGGACTACAGGCGCCCGCCACCACGCCTGGAGAATTTTTTGTATTTTTAGTGGAGACAGGGTTTCACCGTGTTAGCCAGGATGGTCTCGATCTCCTGACCTCGTGACAAGAATTTATTTGTCTCGTGAGTCTGCAGACCAGGCTGGGTCATTCTTCATGTATCAGCTGGGCTCACTCCAGTGTCAGTGCTCAGATATGGGCAGGGCCCACTACATAATTTGTGGAGCCCAGTACAAAATGAAAACACAGGGTCCCTTATTTAAAAATTATGAAGAATTTCAAGGCTGGACATGGTGGTACACACCTGTAATCCTAGCACTTTGGGAGGCTGAGGTGGGTGCTTGAGTCCAGGAGTTCAAGATCAGCCCGGGCAATATAGTGAGACCTCGTCTCTAAAAAAATTAAAATAAAATAAAATAAAATCAGCAGAGCATGGTGGTGTGTACCTGTAGTCCCAGCTATCAGGAGGGTAAGGCGGGAGGATTGGTTGAGCCCAGGAGTTGGAGGCTGCAGTGAGCTATGATCGCACCACTGCACTCCAGCATGGGTAAATGAGCAAGACTCTGTCTCAAAAAAAAAAAAAAAAAAAAAAAAAGAATTTCAGGAGGATGGCAACAGCATTAGCATTAAAGCAAATGGTTCTTTTCTTAGCACTGGGCTCTATGCAATTGCAAAGGTCATGCAGTGGTGAAGCCAGCGATGGCTGTAGGTCACATACGTGGCTCTGCTGCTCTTGGCTGGGTTCTTTCACCTGTCTGGGCATCAGCTGGCCGTTGGCTAGCTGGGACAAATCGGGGTAAGTCCACTCCATTCCATGGGTCACATCCGTCAGCAGGCTCGCCCACACTTTTCTTTCCACACAGACAGAGGAGCAAGAGCACGCAAGCCCAAATGTGCACGTGGATTCCAAATCTCTGCTCACGTCACATTTGCTGACATCCCATTGGGCCACAGCAGGACACGTGGCCGTCTCAGAGCAAAAGTGGGAGATGCTACAGCATTTTACAGCAGGGGGCATGAATACAAGGAGGGCTGAAGAAGGAGGGCCATTTTTGTCATCTACCTTCCTTGACTACTCAAAAATAGTTGCATCTGAGTGCTAAATTGCCCACTGCTTTACTTGCTAAGGACCGTTTGTTTGTTTGTTTGTTTGTTTGTTTGTTTGTTTTGAGACAGGATCCCACTCTGTTGCCCAGGCTGGAATGCAGTGGTGCAATCATGGCTCACTGCAGACTTGAACTCCCAGACCCAAGTGATCCTCCCACCTCAGCCTTCCAAGTAGCTGGAACCACAGGCACGCATCACCACATCTGGCTAATTTCTTATTATATTTTTTCTAGAGATGGGAGCTTCCCTATGTTGCCCAGGCTGGCCTCAAACTTCTGGGCTCAAGTGATCCTCCTGCCTCAGCCTCCCAAAGTGCTGGGATTACAGGCATGAGCCACCGCACTCAGCAAAGGACAGTTGTTCAACAGCATACATCCTGAACTTAAGTGCTGATGAAGTAATAAAAATTGTTATCACAATCAAACGTCAGTCACTGAACAGAGGTCTTTTCTGAGTGTTTGGGGAAGAAATGGTTGGTGTGTGCTAAAACTGCTTTTCCACCCCAAAGCATACTAGCTCTCCCAGGGGAAGGTGCTCATGTGAATAATTGAAGGAGGTGATGAGATTTCTTTATATAATACTAATAAGGCCGTAAAAGACCAGAAATCACAGACCTGCTCCCTGTCATCCTTGTCATTATCTGTTTGGTGGAGAAATGTTCTCTCTATGATTTCAAGTAGCGTGTCAACACATTATGGCCAGTAGCTTGAAAAACTTGAACCCCTCATTTTAGGCCCAACATAATAGGAGATTCAGAGCTAAGGATAAGGTATCAGGAAATTGAACTGTGATGCACGAGGCTTTGTTGGCAGGCATTGGCTCTTTCCTAACAGTTGATTTTCTTCATTCTATGGAGAAAGAAATCAATTATGGAGCATATTTTAAAACCCCATGCCGGCCGGGTGCGGCAGCTCACGCCTGTAATCCCAGAACTTTGGGAGGCCAAGGCGGGCAGATCACAAGGTCAGGAGTTCGAGACCAGCCTGACCAACATGGTGAAACCCTGTCTCTACTAAAAATATAAAAATTAGCCGTGCATGGTGGCACGCGCCTGTAATCCCAGCTACTCAGGAGCCTAAGGCAGGAGAATTGCTTGAACCTGGGAGGCGGAGGTTGCAGTGAGCCGAGATCGCACCATTACACTCTAGCCTGAGCTAGAGTGTTAAGTTTGTTTATTTTTATTCTTCCAGTACAGTGACTCTCAGATACATATCTTTGACCCCATCCAAGAGATTCTAATTTATTTGGTCTGCACTGTACTCTGGACACCAATAGTTTGTTTTCAACTTTTATTATAGATTCAGGGGTTACATGTGCAGGTTTGTTACAAAGGTATATTGCATGATGCTGAGGTTTGGAATAAGAATGCCCTGGTAGTGAGCATAGCACATATTTAGTTTTTTTCTCTTGCCTCACTTCCTCCCTCTCCCATCTTGTCCTCCCCAGTGGACACCAATGTTTTTTAAACCCTCTTCAGATTGCTCCAATGTGCCACCAGGTTTCAGAATCACAAATCTAGTGGTCACTCTTGGTTTTTATTTGTTTTTAAAATGTTTTATTATAAAATACCATATGTACAGAAATATAACACACACAGGAAAAAAGAACATAAAGCAAACAAAGCTAAACATTTTTACATTGAGAAATGAAATCTTGCCAGCACCCCAGAAGCTGCCCACATGACTCATTGCAATGTATCTGAAATTTCATAACAGATATCTTTCTATGAGAATCTAGATTTATTCTGCCTCTGTAGCCTTCCTTGGAGCAATTCAAGCCATAGCATACTTTCAAGCCTTTTCCTGCTTGAACAACACTGAAATCTGATGAAATCATAGCTCCAGATTTAAAAAATTTTTTTACATATACACATTCACATTTATGTAAAGCATATGTTTTACCAGGTTTTTTTAGATACTACTTTTTTTCTTTTTTTTGAGGCGGAGTCTCGCTCTGTCGCCCAGGCTGGAATGCAGTGGCACTATCTCCGCTCACTGCAAGCTCCGCCTCCCGGGTTCACGCCATTCTCCTGCCTCAGCCTCCTGAGTAGCTGGGATTACAGGCACCCACCACCACGCCCGGCTAATTTTTTTGTACTTTTTAGTAGAGATGGGGTTTCACCATGTTAGCCAGGATAGTCTCGATCTCCTGACCTAGTGATCCACCCGCCTCGGCCTCCCAACGTGCTGGGATTACAGGTGTGAGCCACTGCGCCCAGCCTGTTTTTTTTTGTTTGTTTGTTTTTTTAATCTACAAATTCCTTTCTCTAGAATTTGCAGTGGTGTCAGAAGCTAAAGCATCAGTCCAAATGAGAATTCCATAAAGTTCAGGAGTAAATGTATGGCCCAACCAGGTAGTTTATATTCTAGAGATGGGACCCTGTATCCTTCTTGGTAGCTAAATATTATCTGGGGTACTGCTCACCTGCTGCAGCTTCTGTGGCTAACCTGAAGTGTCCTAGCTTGGAGGGCTACACATGTAGCTGTGACCTGGAGCAGTCACTGGTGACAGCCTTTCCTTCTCCTCCCTCACATCAGCCTCGATTGTTTTGGAGGCCCTATTAAGAAAGGCTGTGCTTCACAATCCAGGTCAGCTTTCAACTTCAGTGCCTTCCCCAGGCAAGTTATTTATTCCCTTGTTCAAAAAGTAGCTCTGGGGTCTTCATCCTCAGCGCTTGATCATCCTGGAGTTACCAGGCAGAAGGGCGGCATCTGACCCAGCTGGGGCCCTGTAAAATTAATTAATTATCTTAATGACTGCCCTGGGAGACCTCTCTCACTCTTAATATTTGTTTACTCTGATCTTGGATTTCCTGCAGGCTTCCTTGGGAAGAACTGCCTTCCCTCAGGAGTGTTTAGCATTGAATTTCTCTACCCTGGTTCTGCCATTGATTTGACCCCTGATGTGTTCTTATAGGATTTCCTCACAATTTCTGATCTGCTAACAGGTCTCTTTCATGTTTTCTTCTCTTGCTTTTTTTTTTTTTTTTTTTTGACAGTCTCACTCTGTCGCCCAGGCTGGAGGGCAGTGGCGTGATCTCAGCTCACTGCAACCTCTGCCTCCTGGGTTCAAGTGATTCTCCTGCCTCAGCCTCCCGAGTAGATGGGATTACAGGTGCCTGCCACCATGCCCGGCTAATTATTTGCATTTTTAGTAGAGATGGGGTTTCACCATGTTGGCCAGGCTGGTCTCGAACTCCTGACCTCATGATCCGCCCGCCTCGGCCTCCCAAAGTGCTGGGATTACAGGCATGGGCCACGGCACTTGGCCATCTTTCTTGTTTTCTAGCAATTTTGGATTTATATGTAAAATCTGTATGTATGTATAAATATAAAATGTAGTTGATGCTTGAACAACATGGATTTGAACTGCACAGTTTACTTATACGTGGATTGTTTTCAATAAAAGTCACACTAAGGGCCAGGCACACGCCTGTAATTACAGGCTCATGCCTGTAATCCCAGCACTTTGGGAGGCCAAGGCGGGTGGATCACCTGAGGTCAGGAGTTGGAGACTAGCCTGACCAACATGGTGAAACCCCGTCTCTACTAAAAATACAAAAAATTAGCTGGGTGTGGTGTTGGGCACCTGTAATCCCAGCTACTCGGGGGACTGAGGCAGAAGAATCGCTTGAACCTAGGAGGCGGAGGTTACAGTGAGCTGAGATCGCACCATTGCACTCCAGCCTGGGTGAAAGAGTGAGACTCCATCTCAAAAAAAAAAAAAGTTATACCAAGTGTGCCTGCCTCTTCTGTCTCCCTTTCTACCTTCTCCACCTCTGCCAAGTCTGAGACAGCAAGAGTAACCCTTCTTCTTCCTCTTCCCCATCAACCTACTCAAACTGAAGATGACGAAGATGAAGACCTTTATGATGAACCACTTCTACTCAATGAATAGTAAATCTATTTTTATTTCCTTGTGATTTTCTTAATATTGAAGACAGTATATAATACATATAACATGCAAAATACGTGTTAACCGACTGTTTATGTTATCCATAAGGCTTGCAGTCAATAGTAGTCTATTAGTAGTTCAGTTTTTGGGGAGTCAAAAGTTACAAGTAGATTTTCAATGTCGGTGCCCCTAACTCCCACATTGTTCAAAGGTCCACTGTATTTTTTTTTTCTGTCATTTTAGTCAGATTTGGAGTGATCATGGGAGACAGACACCCAGGCTCAAAAAATAAAATGGTGAGACTGGCATATAATGGCATTTCACAGGGAACAGCTATAATTTTAGCACCTGAATTTGAGCTTTAGTGCATAGACAAGTATATTTACAGTTACTTGGATTTTAACTAACACGCAATTTGTTAAAGTTTTAAATGTAAAAACCTAGTTTTCCCGAGGCCTTTAACGTAACTCATGAATCATATTATTATACTTATAAATCTAGTATATCTTATCTAAAGTTATGTATATTTTTTATTTGTTCTTGTATCAATGCTAAATTGTAAATGTGACATAATAAATTCCCCTAAATATTTAACATCACTTAAAAGCCTGCTTAATAAATTTTCCTTCAGCTTTGTCATTTTTAACCACAATTACAAATTTGAATCTCCTAAGTGCTTCAAACATCTGACAAGGCTGACTTATAAATCTGACAAACAGAATTTCTAAGTGCTTAAACACTATTTACAAATCTAATAAGTCTGAAATTATTTATTAATCCAGAAATTTTTAAACATTCAGTTTCAGCCTAAATAAATCAAATTCTCTTAAATATTTTTAATTAAAGTTACAAATCTTATATCAATCAAACTGTTAATTCACCATTCTGCTTAGAGCAACAGTTGTGCTTGTTGGTTTTGCTTTAAATTTATGTCCATAAATCTTCAGTTGACCGCCCAGTACTGCCCCCTAATATATTCACTTTTCTGTTTTCCCAGATAACTGTTATTTTTGGAGGAGGAGAAAGATAGTCATTTATTAGCCTTTTTAAAATTTTTATTTTTAATTGTAGTAAAATACACATAGACCGGGCACAGTGGTTCACACCTGTAATCTCACCGCTTTGGGAGGCCGAGGCAGGTGGATTGTTTGAGTCCAGGAGTTTGAGACCAGGTTGCAAAATCCTGACTCTACAAAAAAGTGCAAAAAGTTAGCTAGGTGTGGTGGCGCGTGCCTATTATTCCCAGCTACTCAGGAGGCAGAGCCAGGAGGATCACCTAAGCCCAGGGAGATCAAGGCTGCAGTGAGCTATGATCACACCACTGCACTCCAGCCTGGGTGACAGAGTGAGACCCTGTCTCAAAAAAAAAATGCACATAACATATTTGCCATCTTAATGATTTTTAAGTGTCCTACATAACTTTTCATAACTTATTCCTCCCTAATTCTCACTTACTATTTAATTGTGAATATTAGAAGCAATTAGAAAAGAATGTTATATTTTTTCTTCCCACTACCAGATCTACCAACCTAACTATGCCTGGGCCAATCTAATCTGCTTTCTCTCCTTTTATAGTGGAGGAATTGTCCATTGACCTCCTTAGGCCAATTCCTGCATTCAAGCCTTGGATCTGATCCTATCTCTCACCTGCTCAGGGACTCTGCTGCTAACACCACCCCCATTCACTTCACATCATCAGCATTTCCCTCTACTGGATCATTTCCATCAGCATCCGGAAGTGCTGTCTTTAAAAACACAAAGCAAGGGCCAGGCACAGTGGCTCACATCTGTAATCCCAGCACTTTGGGAGGCTGAGGCAGGAGGATCATTTGAAGCCAGGAGTTAGAGACCAGTCTGGGCAATGTAGCGAGAACTTGTTTCTACAAAAACAAACAACAACAAAAAAAAACATAAAACAAAGTTTCTTTGGCTCTCCTTCTTCCTCTAGCTACTACCTCTTTATAGGAAAAATATTTTCAAAGAGCTGTCTACCTTTGCTTCCCTCCCACCTCACCTCCTGTTCTCCTATTCTCTCTTTAACCCACTCTAATACAGCCCTAAGGCCTCATGCTGTAGGGAGCCCCACACTGGTCATCCTACAACTGTGCTGTCCCCTTTAGGCAAGGGATTCACAGGTCCAAACAAACATGGCTAGTCAGAAGTTGTCCCTTCACGGACTCTACTCAGAGTACCTAAAACCCTGGGATTCCCTGTCTAAATGGCTCCAAGCCAGTTCCCAGTGCTGGGGAGAGGCTGCTGCCCAGATCCAAGGGATGTGGTATGTGTATCTCTGTACCTAAGAGATGGCTGTTTGCTGGGGTGGAGGTGGGAAGGAGCGTGTTGGTGGAGCTTAGACATTCAGCCTAGAGGGTCCATGCTTGTACATACAGATGAAGAGAAGAAAGAAAAAAAAAGGGACCAGCCCTCCCTGTGCCAATTCATTCTGGAGAAGAACTCTTGGAATCAGAGAATTCTAAATTTGAAACTTGCCTTCCAAACACATATGGTGAATATGCATTTGTCAAGGTAGGAGGATAACATCTATTTTATTTAGCAGTTTGCTTGGCTGATAGCATTTAGTATTTAAACATATGGTGTGTAGATCTCCACTTGTACTTTTGGCCCGTGCCCTACAACTGCTTGAGAAACCTGTCTGGTGAAGGTCACACAGATTCTCTTCAATTTGCCTATCCAGTGGCCAAGTCTCAGATGTCATCTTTCTCAACCCCTCAGCAACATTTGGCACAACATATTACTTTCTTCTCTCGAGTTCCAAGACACCCCACTCTTGGTTTGCCCCTATTCTTTCTCAGTCGTTTTGTTTGTTCCTAATCTTCTTCCCACTTATTGTAAATATTAGAACATCCTAGGGGCTGGGTGCGGTGACTCACACCTGTAATCCCACTTTGGGAAGCTGAGGTGGGTGAATCACTTGAGGTTAAGAGTTCGAGACCAGCCTGGCCAACATGGCAAAACCACATCTCTACTAAAAATACAAAAATTAGACTGGTGTGGTGGCGCATGCCTGTAGTCCTAGCTACTTGGGATGCTGAGGCATGAGAATCACTTGAACCCAGGAGGCAGAGGTTGCAGTGAGCCAAGATCATGCCACTGCACTCCAGCTTGGGTGACAGAGCAAGACTCCACCTCAGAAAAAAAAAAGAACATCCTAAGTTTCAGTCTTCGGACTTGGACTCCACTTAAGTTCTTTTCTTGTTTGTTTGGGATTTTTTTTGGAACAGGGTCTCCCTCTGTTGCCCAGGCTGGAGTGCAGTGACTCGATCATAGCTCACTGCAGCCTCAGCCTCCTGGGCTCAAAGGATCCTCCTATCTCAGCCTCCTGAGTAGCTGGGTCCACAAGTGTGCACCACCACACCCAGCTACTTTTTTTTAATAGACAGGGTCCTGCTATATTGCCCAGGCTGGTCTCGAACTCCTGGGCTTAAGTGATTCTCCTGCCTCTGCCTCCCAAAGTGCTGGGATTACAGGTGTGAGCCACCATGCCCAGGCTCTTTCCTTGTTTGAAAGTCTCATATCTGTAAATATCATCTACAAGCTGACAACACACTTCTCATCTCCCATAACCAGCTACCTGCTGATCATCCCCCTGTGGTTTATTGAACAGGCATCTCAAATTTTACAGGTCCAAACCAGAATTCTTGATTCCCCCTCAAAACAAACCTATCTCTCTCCCAACCTCCAATATCTTTCCCAACTGAAGAAATTCCACCACCATCCACCTAGTTGTTTAATCCCAAACTCTAGAAGTCTTTGATTCCTTATTGTCACCACACCCCACACACAATCCATAGTCAAGTTCCTCTGGTCCTACCTTCCAAACATATTTCCCGGCTATTCATTTCTCTCTGTTTACACTTTCACCATCCTCTTCCAGGCCAATATCATTTTCACCTGGACTGGGTAAGACTCCCACATGGCCCCTCAGCTTCCATTCATTCATACCTTCCTCACTACAGACTTTTCATCTTACAGCCACCCCCAAAGTCTTCTAAAATCATAAATCAGATCCCATGATACCGCTACTCAAAATCTACCAATGAGTTGTCTTCACATTAAAAATAAAATCTGGGGCCAGAAACAATGGCTTTCGCTGGTAATCCCAGCACTTTGGGAGGCCGAGGTGGGCAGATCACCTGAGGTCAGGAGTTCAAGACCAGCTTGGCCAACAAGCTAAACTAAACAGGTTTAGTAGAAACCCTGTCTCTACTAAAAATACAAAAATTAGCTGGGTGCGGTGGTGCATGCATGTAATCCCAGCTACTTAGGAGGCTGAGGCAGGAGACTCACTTGAACCTGGGAGGCGGAGGTTGCAGTGAGTCGAGATTGCGACATTGCACTCCAGCCTGGGTAACAAGAGCAAAACTCAGTCTCAAAAAAAATAAATAAATAAAAAATAAAAAAATTAGCCAGGCATGGTGGCACCTGCCTGTAGTCCCAGCTACCCAGGAGGCTGAGGTGGGAGGATCACTTAAGGCCTGGAGTTTGAGGCTGGAGTAACCCATAATCACACCATTGCACTCCAGCCTGGGTGACAGAGCAAGACCTTCTCTTAAAAAAAAAAAAAAAAAAAAAAAAAAATCCAGACTTCTCAACACGGTCTGCAAGGCCCTACATCACCAGGCACTTGCTTTGTTCTAGAACTTCCTCTCACTTGCTCTGTTGCAGCCACAGTGGCTGCTTTGCAGGTACTTGAACCTACCAAGCTTGCTCTGGCCTCAGAGCCTTTATATGCTCTATTTACCATACATGCAGCTGCTTGACTTATTCATGGTTTACTCCTTTGTAGGTTTTAGATCTCAGCTGAGAGTATTATCTCTTCAAAGAGATCTTCAATCTAAAGTGCAGTGCTTTGATCTAAAGTGCAATCTATCACCTTAACCAGGCTTATTTCCTTACAGCATCACTTACTTTCAAAAATTATACTCATGGTGTATTTATTTTTTTTCTTTATTTTTTTTTTTCTTGAGACAGAGTCTCACTCTGTTGCCCAGGCTGGAGTGCAGTGGCACAATCTCGGCTCACTGCAAGCCCTGCCTCCTGAGTTCACGCCATTCTTCTGCCTCAGCCTCCCAAGTAGCTGGGATTATAGGCGTGTGCCACCACACCCAGCTAATTTTTGTGTTGTTAGTAGAGATGGGGTTTCACCATATTGGCTAGGCAGACCTCAAACTCTTGAGCTCGTAATCCACCCACCTCGGCCTCCCAAAGTGCTGGGATTACAGGCGTGAGCCACTGCGCCCGGCTTTTATTTCTTTACTTGTTTGTTTTCTGTGCCTCCACACACACACCTTCCTCCCAATAGAATTTAAACTCCATTAAGGTATAGAATTTATCTCTCTTTTTTTTTCGAGACGAAGTCTCGCTTTGTTGCCCAGCCTGGAGTGCAGTGGCGTGGTCTCAGCTCACTGCAACCTCTGCCTCCCGGTTCCAGGGATTCTCATGTCAGCCTCCCAAGTAGCTGGGATTACAGTCATGCACCACCACACCTGGCTAATTTTTGTATCTTTATTAGAGACATGGTTTCGCCATGTTGCGCAGGCTGGTCTCTTGAACTCCCGGCCTCAAGTGATCCTCCCGTGTCAGCCCTCCAAAGTGCTAGGATTACAGGCATGAGCCACTGGGCCAGACCAAATTTATCTTTTTTATCACTATATATGCCCAGTGCCTGGAACAGTGTGATCATTTGATCAATAAATTTCAAAATTGGGCCGGGTGCAGTGGTTCAGGCCTGTAATCCCAGCACTTTGGGAGGTTTGCTTGAGCTCAGGAGTTGAAGGCCAGCCTAGACTACATGGTGAAACCCCATCTCTACAAAAAAATACAAAACAGATAGCCAGGCATGGTGGTGCACGCCTGTAGTCCCAGCTACTTGGGAGGCTGAGGCAGGTGGATCCTTTAAGCCCAGGAGGCAGAGGTTGCAGTGAGCCGAGATCACGCCACTACACTCCAGCCTGGGCGACAGAGAGAGACCCTGTCTCAAATAAATAAATAAATAAATAAATGCACATTGAATATACCAGATTCTCTTAAGCGTTTCACACACCTTAAATACGGTAACATGCAAAATCTACACATTATCACTAGGACTATAGAAACGAATTGCTGAACCTAATACAAGAGTATTAATACCACAGGTATGACTTATTTGCCCATTGTCTCTATACTTGTTTTTACACTTTTCTGTATTTGTCACATCACTTCCCTACTAAGAAAACAGATTTGTTATCCCAGGTCAGCTGAGGTTACAAGTCCAGGAACTTCATTCGGGGATTCCAGATTACAACGAGGGATCCAGAATGTGCTCTCCAGGGTGGGGCAGCATCAGCCCCCACCTTACCAATCTTAGCCCTTTCTCGTGGTTCAGTGGCACCTGGCCTGTCCATGGAGGCTATCAAGCCTGTGTCTTGCCCTAGAATTTAATGTAAATTTCACAACGTAAGCATCATTTACATTTCACATTTAGCAAGTTGGAAAAAAAATCTTATTCTCCATACACTTTTTTCTTTCTTCATTTGTTTTGTTGTTGTTGAGACAAGGTCTTACTATGTTGCCCAGGCTGGTCTTGAACTCCTGCCTCAGCCTCCCAGAGCACTGGGATTACAGAAATGAGTCACCTTTCTTTCTTTCTCTTTCTTTCTTTCCTTCTTTCTTTCTTTTTCTTTTCTTTCCTTCCTTCCTTCCTTCTTTCTTTCTTTGTAATGCTGGAACTCTGTACCTTTCACCTAGATTGTTTTACTTCTTATTCATAAGATTCTGCACCTTTATTTATTTATTTACTTATATATTTATTTGTTTATTTTTGGAGACCTGTCACCCAGGCTTGAGTGCAGTGGCTCGATCTTGGCTCACTGCAACCTCTGCCTCCCAGGTTCAAGCCATTCTCCTGCCTCAGCCTCCCAAGTAGCTGGGATTACAGGAGCCCACCACCATGCCCAGCTAATTTTTGTATTTTTAGTAGAGACAGGGTTTCACCATGTTGGCCAGGTTGGTCTCAAACTCCTGACCTCAAGTAATCCACCTGCCTTGGCCTCCCAAAGTGCTGGGATTACAGGCACAAGCCACCACACCTGGCCAGATTCTGCACGTTTTTAAAAAATTTTTCTTTCTCAATTGTCTCAGCACCCATCATAGACATCACATTTGTTGGTATTCAGGGAAAACAATTACCATTTGTGTATCTGTAAACTTCCAGAACTCTCTTATTATTTCTGAGAGTTTTTGCATAATTCTCTGAGGTTTTACACAAAGAAAGATGATTTTGTCACCTTATTGCCAGTAGCTGTACCTTGTATTTTGGTCTCCATGGTTTTTTGTTTTATTTTTGCCTGAGCTTCCAGAAACATCATCAAATGATAGCGGTAGCTCACATCCTGCGTTTTATTTCTGACTTTAAAGAGACAATGCTGGTGTTTTATTGTTAAGGATGATGCCATTGATCTGAGATTCTTTTATCATCCATTCCTTAATTCGTTATACATTTATTGGTACCCATCCAAGTGCATTGGATTTGGCAATATGCAGGGCGCTGATCGCCTTGGGGAAAGCAGTTCCAATGGCAGGGTGCCAGCAAAAGCCAGATTGCAGTGGTTTGTAGGGAGGCATGTGACGGAAACCTTCTTCTTTACTGCCTGCCAAGGATTTTCATCAGGAATGGGTGCTGGATTCTTTCTTAATGCCTTTTCAGCATTTATTAGTAACATTGTGGGTTGTTTTTTATACTTGACCTATTGGAATGATTTAACATATTAATATATTTTCATTCATTCATTCAAGAAATACCTAAGTGCCTATGATAAGCCAGATACTCTTCTATTATTGTAATGTTAGATTTGTGATTTTATAAAATATTGTAGGACCTTGTGGTTTTTTTTTTTTTTTTTTTTTTTGTGAGACAGGATCTTGCTCTGTCACTCAGGCTGGATTGCAGTGGTGTGATCACAGCTCACTGCAGCCTCAAACTCCTGGGCTCAAGAGATCCTCCCATCTCATGCTCTCGAGTATTTAGGACTACAGGCACATGCCACTGCGCCTGGTTTATTTTTTAACTTTTTTTTTGACAAGGTCTCACTATGTTGTCCAGGGTGGTCTTGAACTCCTGGCCTCAAGTGATCTTCTCACCTCAGCTGAGATTACAGGTGGAGCCACTAAGCCTGGCTCTTTGTTTTATTTTTATATCAATTTGTAAATATTGAACTGTTTTGACAGTAGTAAGATAAATTTGACTCAATTATGGCATTTTGTTCCTTAATTTTTAATTACTAAATCAATGGATGCTTATTATTAAAAATTCAAGATGCAAAAGCATATAAATCCAGAAAGTTCAGATATTCCCTATTAATAGATATTTCTGAACCTTTTTATCTTTTAATTGTCATAAGCTTGAAAAAGTTATTTGTAAGCATTTTATGTAGAATTTTCACATCTATATTCATGGCTGTGGTATAGATATTACAGTAAGACAGCCATACCTGGGGCCCCATCAGATTGGCCTCTCCTGCTAAATGACACTTTGTTGCAGTGGTTTTTTTGTTTGTTTTTCTTTTTGTTTTTGAGACAGGGTCTCACTCCCTGGCCCAGGCTAGAGTGTAGTAGTGGGATCATGGCTGACTGTAACCTCAACCTCCCAGGCTCAAGTGGTCCTCCCGCCTCAGCCTCCCTAGTAGCTGGGACTTCAGGTGCACACCACCATACCTGGCTAGTTTTAAAATTTTTTGTAGAGATGGGGTTTCACCATGTTGCTCAGGCTGGTCTTGAACTCCTGGCCTCAAGCGATCTGCCCGTCCCAGTCTCCCAAAGTGCTGGGATTACAAGTGTGAGCCGTCGTGCCCAGCCTGTTGCAGTTCTTGACCCATCTGTGGTCTGGGCAGCCTGGCGTTCCCTCCACCCATGGGCATACTGGATGCCATGCGGAGGTCACTGAGGTTTACTTGTTCAAAGAGTATGAGCATTGATCTGACTATGACTCCATTGTTCTAAGCAAGGGGCAAATAATACAATAAATAGATTAAATGTGCAGTATATTAGATGGTGATCAGACCTATGGAGGGAAAGTAAGGAAGGAGGAAGGGAAATGTTATTGGAAGTGAGAGAACCACAGTTACTGTGGGAAGGAAGGTCCCATGTGGGGAGGTGCAGAGCTTTCTTAAAAGAGGACTCAGGCAGCAGTGAGAACGAGGGCGCTACAACCACACAACACAATACCAAGGAATCTCACAAATATCACATCCAATGAAAGAAGAAAGGCACGTAGAGTACATTCCATATGATGCCATTTATTTATTTATTTATTTTTGAGATGGAGTCTGGCTCTGTTGCCCAGGCTGGAGTGCAGTGGCCTGATCTTGGCTCACTGCAACCTCCGCCTCCTGGTTCAAGCGATTCTCCTGTCTCAGCCTCTCAAGTAGCTGGGACTACCGGCTCGCGCCACCACACCCAGCTAACTTTTGTATTTTTAGTAGAGACAGGGTTTTACCATGTTGGCCAGGCTGGTCTCAAACTCCTGACCTCAAGTGATCCACCCACCTCAGTCTCCCAAAGTGCTGGCATTACAGGCGTGAGCCACCATGCCCGACTGTGATGCCATTTATACAAAGTACAAAAACAGGCAGCAAAAATCAGTATAGCGGCCAGGCGCAGTGGCTTGCCACTATAATCCCAGCACTTTGGGAGGCTGAGGCAAGAGGATCACTTAAGCCTAGGAGTCCAAGACCAGCCTGGGCAACATAGTGAGACCCCATCTCTACCAAAAATACAAAAATTAGCCCAGCGTGATGGCACATGCCTATAGTCTCAGCCACTCATGAGGCTGAGGTGGGAGGACTGCTTGAACCTGGGTGGTTCATTTGAAGTGAACCGAGATCACACCACTGCACGCCAACCTGGGCGACAAAGCAAGACCCTGTCTCAAAAAACAGAAACAGGCTGGGCACGGTGGCTCACGACTGTAATCCCAGGACTTTGGGAGGCCGAGGCAGGCAGATCGCTTGAAGCCAGGAGTTCAAGACCAGCCTGGCCAACATGGTGAAACCCTGTCTCTACTAAAAATACAAAAAGTAGCTGGGCGTGGTGGCACGTGCCTGTAGTCCCAGCTACTCGGGAGGCTGAGGCAGGAGAATCACTTGAACCCGGGAGGCAGGGGTTGCAGTGAGCTGAGATCATGCCATTGCACTCCAGCCTGGGTGACAGAGCAAGGTTGTCTCAAAAAAAAAACCAGAAAAAACCTCAAATGAATCCCTGTAATCTCTAAATAGTGTTGTATTTAGTCTCCCTTAAACTGACTGCCTTGGGAAAACTAAAGCAATAACTATTTCTAGTGTCATTTTTCTGTTTTAAAAAATCATTTCTGTCTTCCCTCTGGTTATATAAGAATAATAAACTCAGCAGACATCAAAATACTGTTAGGACTTAGGAGGTCAAGTAAAACAAGGATAGAAATCTGTTGCCATTGGATTGGGCAACATGTAAGATCTTGATGATGTTGGTGAAAATAGCTTCACTGGTGTGGAGGCAACTGATCCCAGAGTGCAGAGATTTTGGAGAAATAGGATATGAGGAACTGGAAACAGTCAATCCTCACAAATATTTCAAGTACTTTGACTCTTAAAGTTAAGAGAGGACGTACATAGGGTTGATAATTGTTTAATTGTTTGTGTGAATGTTTGTCATAGAAGATGAGAAAGACGGCTGTGTGTGGTGGCTCATGCCTGTGATCCCAAAACTTTAGGAGGCCGAGGCAGGAGAATTATGTGAAGCCAGGAGTTCGAGGCCAGCCTGGATGACATATCAAAAAACTTGTCTCTACAAAAAATTAAAAAAAGAAAATTAGCCAGGCATGGTGGCACACACCTGTAATCTCAGCCACTTAGGAGACTGAGGTGGGAGGATCTCTTGAACCCAGGAATTGGAGGCTGCAGTGAGCTGTGATCACACCACTGCACTCCAACCTGGGCAACAGAGAAAGACCCTGTCTCAAAAAACATGAGAAAGACTAAGATATGAGTATGTGCTAAAGGATGAAATCAGTAGACAGAAATAGTTTCATTCATTGATTTCTGCTTTCAATCTTTTCATCATTCACTTATTCACCAACTACTTACTAAATACCTGTTGTACCAGCCACTTTTTTTGTTTTCTTTTTGAGACAGGGTCTCGCTCTATCGCCCAGGCTGGAGTACAGTGGTGTGATCATAGCTCACTGTAGCCTCCATCTCCTTGGACTCACTCAAGTGATCCTCCTGCCTTAGCCTCCTGAGTAGCTGGGACTTACAGATATGCACCACCACATTTGGTTAATTTTTTTTTTTTTTTTTTTTTTTTTTTTTGTAGAAATGAGGCTTCACTATGTTGCGCAGACTGGTCTCAAACTCCTGAACTCAAACAATCTTCCCACCTCGGCTTCCCAAAGCTCTGGGATTACAGGCATGAGCCATGGCACTTGGCCCAGTCACTGTTTTTTGACAGTGATAATAGAGCAATGATAGGTGCGATCTCATGTAATTTACGGTCTATCTGAGAAGAGAGAGAAGTTGCAGACATAGGTGACAGCGAGAATGATAGTTGGGTGGGGGAGTCTTGAAT
This sequence comes from Pongo abelii, assembly GCF_028885655.2. NCBI lineage: Eukaryota > Metazoa > Chordata > Mammalia > Primates > Hominidae > Pongo > Pongo abelii. The sequence goes on from NC_072003.2 coordinate 27,734,841, forward strand.
AAAAGTACAAGATAATAGACCAGCCAGCCAGGCACAGTGGCTCACGCCTATAATCCCAGCACTTTGGGAGGCCAAGGCAGGTGGATCCATAGAGCTCAGGACTTCAAGACCAGCCTGAGCAACATAGGGAGACTCTGCCTCTGCAAAAAATACAAAAAATTAGCTGGGCATGGTGGTGTGCACTTCTAGTCCTAGCTACTCAGGAGGCTGAGACAGGAGGATCACTTAAGCCTGGGAGGCCGAGGCTGCAGTGGGCTGTGATTGCACAGCTGCGCTCCAGCCTGGGTGACAAAGTAAAACTCTGTCAAAAAAAAAAAAAAAGAAAGAAAAAGAAAAAAGGAAGAAAAAGAAGGGAATGAGGCTGGGCACAGTGGCTCACACCGGTAATCCCAGCACTTTGGGAGGCTGAGGCGGGTGGATTGCTTGAGCTCAGGAGTTTGAGATCAGCCTGGGCAACATGGCAAAGCCCCATCTCTACCAAAAATACAAAACATTATCTGGGCATGGTGGTGCACACCTGTGGTCCCAGCTACTTGGGAGGCTGTGGCAGGAGGATCACCTGAGCCCGGGAGGCAGAAGTTGCAGTGAACCAAGATGGAACCACTGCACTCTGGCCTGGGTGACAACAACAACAACAACAAAAGTAAGGGATGAAATTAAAGTTTGTACCCAGGAGTTGCACATGGGTGTGTGTCTCATAGGCAAATAGGCATCACTGGTTGTGTTTGGGAGGGGAATGAAGTAAGAAGTGGAGAATCACTAATCTAATGCAACCTCTTCCTTTCTCAGGTGTGAAAACTGAGGCCCGGAGAGGTGATGTGATTTGCCTAAAGTCATGCAACTAGTGGCAGAGCCAGGCCTAGAAGCCAGGTGTCCTGGCTCTCAAGACATTCCGCTGCCCGAGGAATGGAACAGGTAGTATCACTCACACTGGGGGCCACGGGTCAGTCCATTCAGCCCAGAGCTGCCTGAGGTTCCAACTAAGGAAACCAGAGGAAACATCCACTCAAAATTCTGACAAGTTGAACGGGGTTGAAATCAGAACTGGGCAAGAGAAAGGGGGCAAGGTTTGAAACTCAGACCTCACGATCCTGGGACAGAGGCCAATGTACCATCACCCCACATCACCTTCTGAAGGTGGATTGAGCTCTGGCCCTATCATGTCCATCTCTAAACAGCTTGGTGGTGAGTCCTCTTCCAGCCATTCTGCGACCCATGCTCTGTCTGATATGATTCACAGTGTTAGGAACATCAATGGCCACTTGCAGAGGATGTGTGGGAGGACGGAGAAAAAGGGACACAGGGAGACCAGTTAGGAGGCCTTTGGAGAGATCCCGGAGGAAAGTGAAGAGGAAGGGCTGGTAGGAGAGATCTGCTGGATCCGTATGGCATCACTTGGGTTAGTGGTTGGTAAAGTTGGTCAGCAGTGATGGTGCAAAAGCTAGAGTAGAAATGAAATCTGCATCAAAGTGGGAAGGAAAAGAGTTACTGCTTTTGTATATGTCTACTTGCTATTTCTACTAAAGGATGTTCTTAAGCCAAGTATTGATAAAACAAAATCTACCTTTGGTATTATAAGTAAGATATACCCTATGAATTATTTGTAAACATGAGTACTAGTCATTGGTAATGTGTATTAACCCCTCTGAATATTCTGGGTTATGATTTCTTTTTCATTCATTCGATGATTTTTTTATTGAGCAACTACCATGTACCATGCACCATGCATTGGTCTGGGCATTTGGAATACATCAAGTGAATTAAACAAACAAATACCATTGAACTCCTAAAACTCAATCAGCGGCAGGTGGCCAGAGAAGCTAGTCTTTGGGAAAAACAATGGGAGAAAAAGCTAAGGAGAAAATTCTCAATTGACACAGTAGTAATCAAAGTAAAAGCTGGAAAGATGTATATTGATAGATTGGGTTTGATTGGATCCCATGGGGAAGGATTTTTCCAGGCAGGGAGAGCTGAGATAGCAGACTGATCATTTCAGAGGATCTACCTGAATCAGTGGCTACGATCATGTGTCTCCTGACAGGACCAGATTCTTGGGGGTAAAAGGCAACAAAAGAGGCTCCATAGGGAGGGGCTCTCAGCAAAGGCGGTGTGAGGAGGCTCAGATCTGGAACAGTTAAGCAGGTCATCAGACTCCAAGAAACCGAGCAATGTTGTCCAAAAGTTATCCAACGTGGTGGTGTGGGGAGAAAGCCATGGAAAATCTAGGAGCATCTGACGCCTGTTGAGTTGTCAGGCAGGGATTGAGCAGTGGTCAGTGGGCAGAAAGCAAGGCTGTGGTCACTAAGCTGAGGTTTAAGGAACATTTCCAGCCTCTGGGAGGAGTAGGTTATATCCCATGCAAGGCATTAAATAGGGACAAAGGCACAGGAGGGGAAAAGGAAAATGACCTCAGAAGTAGAGGATAAGAAATAGCTTAAGAACAGAATCAGGCCGAGCGCAGTGGCTCACACCTGTAATCCCAGCACTTTGGGAGGCCGAGGTGGGAGGATCACTTGAGCCCAGGAGTTCCAGACCAGCTTGGCCAACATGGCGAAACCCAGTCTCTACTAAAAGTACAAAAAAATTAGCTAGGCATGGTGGCACATGCCTGTAATTCCAGCTACCTGGGAGGCTGAGGCAGGAGAATCTCTTGAACCCGGAAGGTGGAGGTTGCGGTGAGCTGAGGTAGTGCCACCGCACTGCAGCCGGGCGACAGAGTGAGACTCCATCTCACTCGCTTGAGGCCAGGATTTCAAGACCAGCCTAGGCAATGTAGTGAGACCCTGTCTCTACAAAAAATTTTTAAACTTAGCTGGGCATGGTGGTGTGTGTCTGTAATCCCAGCTACTTGGGAGATTGAGGTGGAAGGATGGCTGGAGCCCAGGAGTTCAAGGCTGCAGTGAGCTATGATTGCTCCACTGCACTCCAGCCTAGGCAACAGAGTGAGACCCTGTCTCTTTAATATATATATATATATATCATCCATCCCATTCATGGGAACCCCATGGCCTGGGCTATAGAGGAAGTAGGATGCAGAGACAGGAAACAGGCAGGGCCCATCATTCCTGCCCCATGCAGAAGGAAGGAAGGAAGAAATCATGCCTATTGCTTCTTTCCTTTTGTCATCAGGAATCCCCATGAGTGCCATGACACTGAGGTTTCCAGAGAGTGCTTTTTCTTTAATTAACCCAGGTATTCATTTCAAAACTCAGAGAATGGTTTTCTTAGGGCTGCGGATTAGGGCAGGCATAGGGTCCTAACCTATGTCTTAATCTTTTGCTTTATGTGGTTTCTTTCAGCTGTGACCGCCCCGATCCACCATTCATTCTTAGTCCAGACACCTCTTTGTACAGCTCACTCTCCACTGCACACTCTATTTTATTCCATCTTCCTGGCTTCCAGCCTTACTGCTTATTCTTCTGTTTGGAGGCTAACCTAACCCATCAGACTTGAGGCTTGGCCCGGTCTTCCCGTGAGTCAACATCTTCCTCTAATAATACTTCTGTAGTGGACATTCTATCGGATTCCCCACTGTCCCTTCCACCACCCCTCCCCCCCCCCACACCCCATTAGTAGCAGCAATACAGTGGGGAAGAATTTACAAGTCTAGGCCACACACGGACACTGATCCTATGCTGAATTTGACTTCCAAATAATGTTTCTGTCTCTGCACCACTTACTCCAGAATCTAAGTCCCGGGAGGAAGGATCTAATTGCTCAGCTTCACAGCTAACTTCTTGAACCTGGCTCCTTCAGCTTCCAGAGTGGATGATGAGATGAGAGGGGAGACAAGTGACTTAGACAGCTCTCTTGTCGGACCTAATCACAGTGCATAATTCTTGCAGCGGGAACACTGGTGCAAATAAGAGGGCAGGCAATTCTAGATCATCTCTGGGTTTTGTTTGTTTTCTTTTCTTTAATTTTTTTTTTTTTTTTTTTTGAGACAGAGTCTGGCTCTGTCGCCCAGGCTAGAATGCAGTGGCGCGATCCTGGCTCACTGCAAGCTCTGCCTTCCGGGTTCATGCCATTCTCCTCCCTCAGCCTCCCGAGTAGCTGGGACTACAGGCACCCGCCACCATGCCTGGCTAATTTTTTTTGTATTTTTAATAGAGACAGGGTTTCACCGTGTTAGCTTGTTTCGTTTTTTGAGACAGGGTCTCACTCTGTCCACCAGGCTGGAGTGCAGTGGTGCAATCATAGCTCACCGCATCCTCAACCTCCTGGGCTCAAGTAATCCTCCCACCCCAGCCAAGAAGCTGGGACTACAGGTGCATACCGCCACATCCAGCTAATTTTTTAATATTTTGTAGAGATAAGGTTTCACTACGTTGCCCAGGCTGGCCTCAAGCTCCTAGGCTCAAGCGATCCTCCCGCATCAGCCTCCAGAGTAGCTAGGACTACAAGTTCATGACACCACACCAGGCTCATTTGTTTTTTTTTTTTTTGTGGGTTTTTTTTGTTTGTTTTTTGTAGAGTCAAGGTCTCACTGTGTTGCCCAGGCTGGTCTCAAACTCCTAGTCTCAAGCAATCTGCCTGCCTTGGCCTCCCAAAGTGCTGGGATTACAGGCATGAGCCACCACACCCAGCCCATCGCTATTGAATAGAATAATAACACAAACCACATACGTAATTGTAAATATTCTAGTTGCCGCACTTTTAAAAGGTAAAAAGAAACAGATGAAATTAATTTTAACATTACAATTTATTGAACCTAACATTTCTAAAATATCATCATGTCAACCTGAAATCAATATAAAAATTTGTAATGAGATATATTCCTTACTTCCTGTTGTTATTCTAAATCTTTGACATCCAGGGTGTATTTTACACTTACAGTACAGCTGTCATTGAAAACATTTGATCTGTATTTATAGTTACAGTTGAAAAAGTAGAACAGCATATGCAGGTTGTTCCAAAGATACTTAAATATTTTCCAAGTACCAAAAAATCACTTTCCTGTATCATTCACTTCCACATTGGTGAAGCTAGTTCATCTTTATTGGAATAATGGTTTGACTTTGAAGCAAAAGCATACCAGTTTTAAAACTACTTCTGTCCAGGCTGGGCCAGTGGCTCACGCCTATAATCCCAGCACTTTGGGAGGCTGAGGCGGGTGGATCATTTGAGGTCAGGAGTTCAAGACCAGCCTGGCCAACATGGTGAAACCCCATCTCTACTAAAAATACAAAAATTAGTCTGGTGGTAGTGGTGCATGCCTGTAATCCCAGCTACTCAGGAAGCTTGAGCCTGGGAGGCAGAGGTTGCAGTAAGCCAAGATCGCACCACTGTACTCCAGCCTGGGCAACAGAGTGAGACCCTGTCTCAAAAAAAAAAAAAAAACAAAAAAAAAAAACCTACTTCTGTCCAAGTTATAGCAATTCACCAATCCTCATGTCAACTCAGTATTAACATGGAATATAAAAGGATGCTGTATAAATTGAAAAGTAACTCTAAAGTTTGTCAATATCAACAATATTCTTCAAATTTTTCTTGTAAGTTTTGCAGGTAATTTACATAATGCTGGTGATTACTATTAAAAATATTTTGCAGCCAGGCGCGGTGGCTCATGCCTGTAATCCCAGCACTTTGGGAGGCCGAGGTGGGGAAGATCACTTGAGCTCAGGAGTTCAAGACCAACCTGGGAAACATGACAAGACCCTGTATCTACCAAAAAAAAAAAAAAAAATTAGCAGGCCCTGGTGGTGGGTGCATCTGTAGTCCCAGCTACTTGAGGGGCTGAGGTGGGAGGATCACTTGAGCTTGGGAGGCAGAGGTTGCAGTGAGCCAAGATAATGCCACTGCACTTCAGCCTGGGCAACAGAGCAAAACCCTGTCTTAAAAAACATTCATGTTGAAAATATGCAGAATCATTATTATTGATTTGTATTATGAAATGTTTTCATTTCAATATAAATTCTTATACTTTTCCAGCTAGGTCACAGGTTTTTCTTTCTTTAGAGCTTGGAATTTATCTCATTTCATATACACTATGATATTGCTGAGAAAACATAAGTCACACTGCCACGTTTATCTTTGATTATTAAATATTTGGCAAGCATTCCCTTTGTTTCAAGAAAATCTTGAATTGGAATTGACAGTACAGTAAATCTTTGTAAAACTCTTCCGTGACTCAACCAATGAACATTGGCAAAGACCCAAGATCACCCCATTCATTGCCTTCTATTTCTTTCAAAAATCCCATGCACTGGTGGTGATTCACAGCATTTGTACATATACACTGAACAGTTTTAACAACTGTACCCATGACACTTTCCATGGAGCCTGCTTCCAAAAGCAGCACAAATATTTTCAGTATTTATCATACAGTGGGATGAAGCAATAAGGGAAACATCAGTCTCTTGTTTTGAAACTCCAATAAAACCAGATTTTTGACCAAACATAGCTGGAGGACCATCTGGCATGATAGAAACTAATTTTTTCATATCTAAGTGAAATTTTTTTGGTCAGATGTAAAAGATTTTTTAAAATCTATGCTACACTTTTGTAAGCCATGAATTGACAACGTTTTTTCATACATTTGGAAGACCTTTCTGAATAAATATACCCAGGCTATTAGTTGGATGGTATCTCATGGCTCATGACTCGGATAAATTCTGCAATTTTCCAAAATTTGAATCCATTTAGCTTTAATACATTCTTTCATTCTATGGGCAATTGTTTGGTGGCTTAATTACAGATTATTCACTTTCTGTAAAATCTTTATTTTTATTTATTTATTTATTCATTTATTTTGAGACAGAGTTTCCCTCTATTTCCCAGGCTGGAGCGTGGTGGTGCAGATTGACCCCACTCCAGTTTTGACCTCCCTGGGCTCAGTGATCCTCCCACCTCAGCCTCCTCCTGAGTAGCTGGGACTACAGGAGTGCACCACCACACTCAGCTATTTTTCTCTATTTTTCATAGAGACAGGGTTTCACCATGTTGCCCAGGATGGTCTCATACTCCTGCGCTCAAGCGATCTGCCCACCTTGGCCTCCCAAAGTGCTGGGATTACACGTGTGAGCCACCACGCCAGCCTAAAATACCTTTTTAGTCTTTTCCTCATAATTTTCTAACAAAATTTTTACAACTTAAATAATTTTTTTTACCATCTTTCCATTTAAAAATTGTGTACGTGTGTATACACATATGCATGCAAGAATCCAAGTCATTTTTATAACTGATCAAAGTTGTAATCTCTAATCCTGATAAAATAAAATCTATTTAAAAGGTTTTTGCCCAACATTTTATTCTGATTTCAACTAACTAATTTCATCGGGTTTTCTTATTGTGGTAAAATATATACAACATAAAATTTACTATTTTAATCATCTGTAAGTATACATCTCTGTGACATTAAGTACATTCACACTGCTGTGAACCATCACCACCATCCACCTCTACAACTTTATATTCCCACACTGAAACTCTGACCCCATTAAACACTAACTCCCCCCTTCGCCCAGGCTGGAGTGCAGTGGCATGATCTTGGCTCACTACAACCTTTGCCTCCCGGGTTCAAGGGATTCTCCTGCCTCAGCCTCCCGAGTAGCTGAGATTACAGGCACGCGCCACCATGCCCAATTAATTTTTGTATTTTTAGAGAGATGGGTTTTCACCATGTTGGCCAGGCTGGTCTCGAACTCCTGACCTCAGGTAATCACCTGTCTCAGCCTCCCAAAGTGCTGGGATTGCAGGCGTGAGCCACTGTACCCAGCTGATTTTCTATATCTATGAATTTGACTACTCTAGGAAATTCATATGTGTGGAATCATACAGTATTTATCCTCTTGTGTTGGGCTTATTTCACTTAGCATAATATCTTCAAGGTTTGTCCATATTGTAGCAAGTGTCAGAATTTCCTTCTTTCTTAAGACCATATACTATCCATTCATCTGTTGATGACCATTGGGGTAATTTTCACCTTTTGGCTATTGAGAATAATGCTGCCATGAACTTGAGTGTACAAGCATCTATTTGAGTCCCTGCTTTCACTTCTTCTCGGTATATACTGAGAAGTGAAATTGCTGGATCCATGGTATTTCTTTAATTTTTGAGGAATTGTACCACTTTCCACAGCAACGTTTTTTTTTTTGTTTATTTGTTTTTTGTTTTTTTGTTGTTGTTGTTGAGATGGAGTCTCGCTCTGTCACCCAGGCTGGAGTGCAGTGGCACAATCTCAGCTCACTGCAACCTCCACCCCCCGGGGTTCAAGCGACTCTCCTGCCTCAGCCTCCCGAGTATCTGGGACTACAGGTGCCCACCACCACGCCTGGCTAATTTTTTGTATTTTTAGTAGAGACGGGGTTTCACTGTGTTAGCCAAGATGGTCTCAATCTCCTGACCTCATGATTCACCCGCCTTGGCCTCCCAAAGTGCTGGGATTACAGGCATGAGCCACCACGCCCGGCCCACAGCAACCACTTTATAGTCCCACCAGCAAGGCACAAGGGTGAAAGTTTTCTAGTTTGTCTCCATCCTCACCAACACTTGTTTCCTGTGCTGTTTTGTTTTGTTGGTAATCGCCACCCTAATGGGTATGAAGTGGTATTCTGAGGTTTGATTTGCATTCTCCTAGTGTCAAGGGATGTTGAGCATCTTTTCATGTGCTTCGTTAGTTCTTTCTTGAATGTGGAGAAAAATTTATCAAACTCACTATGTATTTGCTGAAAATGTCTCAATAGTTTCCACCTTATTCTCATAAAAATTTTTTTCACAACCAACGGGCAGCTTTTTTGTTTCACTCTACCACAGCAAATTGCAACTGTCATCCATCATGAAATCGGTGGCACATCTTCTTACAGTTTCTTGAGCTTTTCCCTTTTTAAAATCGGCAAGCAGGCCGGGCACAGTGGCTCACGGCTGTAATCTCAACACTTTGGGAGGCTGAGGTGGGAGGATCACTTGAGCCCAGGAGTTTGAAACCAGCCTGGGCAACATAGTGAGACCCCGTCTCTACTGAAAAAAAAATTAGCCTACTCTGCCTCAAAATAAATAAATAATTGACAAGTAAAAATTGTATATATTTATGGTGCACAATTGGTGTTTTTATATATGTGTAAATTGTGGAATAGCTAAATCAAACTACTTAACATATGCATGTTACCTCACATACTTCTTTTTGTTTTCTTTGTTTTTTGTTTTGTTTTGTTTTGTTTTGTTTTTTTGAGACAGGGTCTCACTCTGTGGCCCAGGCTGGAGTGCAGTGGCACAATCATGGCTCACTGAAACCTCAAACTCCTGGGCTCAAGCCGTCTTCCCACCCCAGCCTTCTGAGTATCTGGGACCACAGATGTGCACCACCACACCCAGCTAATTTTTTTAATTTTTGTAGAGACAGGATCTCCCCATGTTGCCCAGGTTGGTTTCGAACTCCTGGGCTCAAGAGATCCTCCCACCTCTGCCTCTCAAAGTGCCGGGATTACAGGCATGGGCCACTTCATCCAGCCCTCACATACTTCTTTGTGTGTGTGTGGTAAGAACACTTAATATCTACTTTCTTAGCAATTTTCAAATATATAATATGTTATTAACCATATTCACCATGTTGTACAATACATCTCTTGAACTTATTCCTCCAGTCTAACTGAATTTTTGTGCCCTTTGACCAACATCTCCCCAATTTCCCCATCCCCCAGCTTCCAGTCTCTCTCTCTTTTTTTTTTTTTTTTTTGAGATGGAATCTAGCTCTGTCACCCAGGCATGACAGTGGCACAATTTCGGTTCACTGCAAACTTCACCTCCCGGGTTCAAGTGATTCTCCCGCCTCAATCTCCCGAGTAGCTGGTATTACAGGCATGCGCCACCAAGCCCAGCTAATTTTTGTATTTTTAGTAGAGATGGGGTTTCACCATGTTGGCCAGGCTGGTCTCGAACTCCTGACCTCAGATGATCTGCCTGCCTTGGCCTTCCAAAGTGCTGGGATTACAGGTGTGAGCCACCACGCCCAGCCTCCAGTCTCTTAGTTTACTACTCTTGTCATAGCACTACCATTTGCATCTCCGTTTAATTCTACATCAGTTGCCTGCCTTTATTTTAAATTGGAAATTTTGTTCATGTATAGAAAAATAATTGAATTATAATTAAAATAGTATGTATTTTTCTTTAATGAACAATGTGATGCAAAGGTAACATGCAATTCATACTGTCTGGATAAAATATTCAGGTAAACACATTACAATGTTGTATCAATGCACAGAAAAAAAGGATTTGGCCAGGTGCAGTGGCTCACGCCTGTAATCCCAGCACTTTGGGAGGCCAAGGCGGGTGGATCACTTGAGGACAGAAGTTTGAGACCAGCCTGGCCAACATGGCAAAACTTTGTCTCTACTAAAAATACAAACATTAGCCTGGCACGGTGGCAGGCGCCTGTAAGCCCAGCTACTTGGGTGGCTGAGGCAGGAGAATGGCTTGAACCTGGAAGGCAGAGGTTGCAGTGAGCCAAGATTATGCCACTATACTTGAGCCTGGGCAATAGAGCGAGACTCTGACTCAAAAAAAAAAAAAAAGAAAGAAAAAAGAAAAAAAGGATTCAAACCAAATGAATTGACGCCTATTAGATGAGTGATAGGTTCACATGTGATCTGAGAAAACACGTACACGCCTGCCATGTGTACTGGCAACATAAGAATATTTTATGTGATGCACTCAGGAGAGAGAAATGTAATCCTACCAAAGCAAAATTTAACTTAATAGAAAAATATTTTATACTGGTTCAGTTTTAAAATTTTAAAAATTAAGGAAACCTAAAAAGTTGGGCTCCCCATTCACATTAGCTACTTTGCTAGTGCTCATTCGCCACATGTGGCCAGTGGCCAGTGGCTGCTGGATTGAACAGTGTAGCTCCGTGTAGATCTATCAAACAATAAATTGTCTACGCAATTCCACTGCTCAGTTTCTTCTCTAAAGAAACTCTGTCCAGGTGCACAGAAGGTATGTAGGAAGATGTTTCCCGCAACATTGTTTATAACAGTCACTAAGGAGAACAACCCACATATCCACCAACTGAGTATGGCAAAAAAAAAAAAAAAAAAAAATTGTGGTGTATCTATTCTAAGGAATCGTATGCCACAATTTAAAATAGACACATTCGCCAGGCGCCGTGGCTCACGCCTGTAATCCCAGCACTTTGGGAGGCTGAGTCGGGCAGATCACCTGAGGTCGGGAGTTCAAGACCAGCCTGACCAACATGGAGAAATCCTGTCTCTACTAAAAATACAAAATTAGCCACACATGGTGGCATGTGCCTGTAATCCCAGCTACTCAGGAGGCTGAGGCAGGAGAATCGCCTGAACCCGGGAGGCAGAGGTTGCTGTGAGCTGAGATCATGCCATTTTACTCCAACCTAGGCAACAAGAGGAAAACTCCATCTCAAAAAAAAAAAAAAAACATAAAATAGACACATTGGCACAGTGACTCACCCCTGTAATCCCAGCACTTTGGGAGGCCACAGTGGGAAGATCACTTGAGCCCAGGAGTTCGAGACCAGCCTGGGCAACATAGTGAGACCCCCCCTCCCCTTAACAAAAGAAAAAGAAATTTAAAAATAAAAAATAAAATAAAATAAAAATAGGCACATGGTTAGATTGTAAGACATATTACTAGGTGGGGAGGAAAAAAGAAAGTTGTACAATATGATATCATTTTAAAAATTGATGATAGATGCCAGCTGTGATGACTCCCAAGGGAGGATCACTTGAGGCCAGGAGTTTGAGACCAGTCTGGGCAACATAGCAAGACCCCCTTTCTAAAAAAAAAATAAATTAACTTAAAAAAACTTTTTGATGATAGATAGATAGAGACACAGAAAGATACCAGAGAGTGGTTCTCTCTGTGCCTCTATGAAAGGAGAGAGGGAACTTAGGTGAACTTGGATTTAATAAGAAGAATGCATGTATGTATTACTCATATAATTAAAATTAATTTAGAATAAAAGAACTTGGAGAAAGGGAACTTAGATGAACTTGGATTTAATAAGAAGAATGCATGTATGTATTACTCATATAATTAAAATTAATTTAGAATAAAAGAACTTAAGAAAGGAAACTCTTGATCAAAATGAAAAGATGAACAAAAAACCAATTAAGTAGAATTCACTGCAATCCCGATTATATGGTGGCTAGATAAGTGTTATCCCATGGCATAATATTTAATGCAAATGTCAAAAGTAATTCTCCAAAAAGAAGATACAGAAATTATATGGTTGCCTTTCTGTAAACTGAAACTGGGAAATCCTAGTAATCAAAACTAATTTATGAGGCTTTTCTCCACCAGTGTTTTGGCTAATATCCAGGTTACCCATCCCACGCTGCTATTACATTAAAACCCCCAGACCTCAGCACCGATTGGCATCCAACCCACTGACTGCAACATTTTCCAGCACACCAATTGTTCTTATAGCCCTTGTTTTCATTATCACTGTTCTTTTTCTTTGGTGTTCTTCATTTATCCCATAAATACATATGTTGATTAAGTGGTAATTATTAGGCAACTGGACCCAAACAGCATATGAAAGACGGAATAAGAGGGGGAAAGATCTAAGAGTGTTTTGGGATCCTCAACGTGCCTGTCTTTACATTAGAGAAACCCAGTTTTAAATTAATAGCGCTAATTCTCTACCTCCCTGTAGATGAAGTTTACTCGAGGGACAACAGGACATGGATTGATCATTTAATCCTTATCCCAAACTCAAAATTACCCTTGCACTATCTGACATTGATTGAGTAAATAGATTAGCCAAGAAAGACAATTCAATCAGCAGAGAGGCCTGAGAATTCTCTTGAACTTTGTTTAAAAGCACCCTGAAATTGGAGCTTCTTGGGAGCATTTGCTTCCAACCATTTTCTAAATTGAAATTGCATTCCACTTCCCTAAGACCACAGCCTTTTTCTAAGACAGGATTATGGGAACTCTGAACTATCTAAGCAGAAGTTGTGTGTCTGAGAATAAAACTGGAATGAACAAATCTATAAAGCAATAGAACAATAACCCCAACAAAGACAGCGTGATTCACATTGCAAATGACAGGAAGAAAAAACAAACAAGGGAGCGTTCACCTTAGAAAAGACAACCACGATGACCATGATGAGACCTGAGATAACAAAAATAACACAGCAAGCCCTGTGGAAAACAAAGCCCTTCAAAATAAATTTTTAAAGTCTAGCTACATCCTGTTTCCAAGAGACAAGCCTAATGCAAAGTGAATCAAAAGCATTAAGTGGAAAAAAGTGGGGGTGATCTAAAATACATCAGAAATACAAAGGAAATAGAACAGTAATACTAATTTTAAAAAACAATTCTATTAACGCCCCAGGCGCAGTGGCTCATGGCTGTAATCCCAGCACTTTGGGAGGCTGAGGCAGGCAGATCACCTGATGTCAGGAGTTCGAGATCAGCCTGGCCAACATGGTGAAACCCCGTCTCTACTAAAAATACAAAAATTAGGCAGGCAGTCATGGTGGTGCACACCTGTAATCCCAGCTACTTGGGAGGCTGAAGCACGAGAATCACTTGATCCCAGGATGTGCAGGTTGCAGTGAACAGAGATGGCACCACAGTATTCCAGCCTGGAGTGACAGAGCAACTCTATCACAAAAAAAAAGAAAAAAAAAAAAAAGAAGCCTAGTTAACGTGATAGACAGTACTTTAGACTAAAGGACTGTACTTTAGATTGAAGACCTCTCTGAAGAGATAATACTTTGAGCTGAGATCTTAGAAAAATAAATTATTAACTTTTCTTTGGCAGGGGCAGACCAAGACTTTCTCTGTGGCCCAGGCTGGGGTGCAGTGGCTCAATCATAGCCCACTGTGGCGTCCACCTCCCAGGATCAACTGATCCTTTCACCTCAGCCTCCCAAGTAGCTGGGACCACAGGCATAGCCACCACACCCAGCTAATTTTTTAATGTTTTGCAGAGATGGGGTCTCAATATGTTACCCAGGCTGGTCTCAAATTCCTAGCCTCAAGCAATCCTCCTACCTTGAACTCCTAAAATGCTGGGATTACAGGTGTGAGCCATTGCACTTGGCTTATTAGCCAATGTTAACATATTAAATGAATCTATATATTGCTAGGCAGAGCAGCTTACAAAATGCCAGAATGCATAATCAAACTGGACAGGCTCAATGAATGATTACACTGTGCTTAATGGCTAAGCTCAACACCTTGATATAACTTTATGATTTGCAGAAAATTTTTAATAATGGTCCCTATAAGAATCACCTGTAGACCAGGTACGGTGGCTCACGCCTGTAATCCCAGCACTTTGGGAAGCCAAGGCGGGCAGATCACCTGACATCAGGAATTCGAGACCAGTCTGACCAACATGGTGAAACCCCGTCTATACTTAAAAAATACAAAAATTCGCCAAGCGTGGTGCTAATTTCTGTGGCATGCACCTGTAGTACCAGCTACGCCGGAGGCTGAGGCAGGAGAATCACTTAAACCCAGGAGGCGGAGGTTGCAATGAGATGAGATCGCGCCACTGCACTCCAGCCTGGGTGACAGAGTGAGACTTCTTCTCAAAAAAAAATTAATACAAAATAAAAAATAAAAAAACACACAACAACAGAAAAGAATCACCTGTAATTTAAAGTAAATTTCAGTAATTTTACTAAATTACTAATTTTAACCTAAAACCACATAACCAAAAACATTTTGGACAGAATATTATTTCACGGTAGATGGTATAATCTCCCCCAAAGATAAAAACATTTATGAACATCTATGAGGTAAAGAAAAGACTGGGCACAGTGCCTCACGCTTGTAATCCCAGCACTTTGGGAGCCCAAGGCGAGTGGATCACTTGAGCCCAGGAGTTCAAGACTAGCCCGGGAAACATGACAAAACCCCATCACTACAAAAAATACAAAAATTTAGCTGGGCATGGTGGCAGACGCCTGTATTCCCAGCTACTCAGGAGGGAGGTGGGAGGAACACCTGAGCCCAGGAGGTAGAGACTATAGTGAGAAGTGACCGTGCCACTGCATTCTAGTCTGGGTGACACAACAAGATCCTGTCTCAAAAAAAAAAAAAAAAAAAAAAAAAAGGCGGAAAAAAACACTGATAGAAAAAAAGATTTTGTCAAAAAACATGAAATTCTGCTTTGTGGTTTTAAAGTATTTTCACTATAATCGCCATTTATTTTTATTATAGGACTTAGATAAGGGGAAACGTCTTTTAAGAGTTATTCCTAGCCAAGCGTGGTGGCTCATGCCTGTAATCCCAGCACTTTGGGAGGCCAAGGCATGTGGATCACCTGAGGTCAGGAGTTCGAGATCATCCTGGCCAACATGGTGAAACCCCGTCTCTACTAAAAATACAAAAGTTAGCCAGGCGTGGTGGCACATGCCTGTAATCCCAGCTACTCGGGAGGCTGAAGTAGAAGAATTGCTTGAACCTGGGAGGCAGAGGTTGCAGTGAGCCAAGATCGTGCCACTGCACTCCAGCCTGGGCGACAAGAGTGAAATTCTGTCTCAAAAAAAAGAGTAATTATTTTGGTAGAAAGATAAGAATTGTTGACAAAACTAAAATTGAGCTAAAGATTAACAAACTATTCTCAGTCTGACCGAACAAAATACAAAAGAAACAGGATTTAAATAACAGAATTAATAAATGTTAGATAACAGATACATAGCAAGAAACATAGGCCTGGTGCCCTGGCTCACACCTGTAATCTCAACACTTTGAGAGGCCAAGGCAGGAGGATCACTTGAGGCCAGGAGTTTGAGACCAGCCTGGGCAACATACGGAGACCCTTGTCTTTACAAAAAATTTTAAAAAATTAGCCAGGCATGGTGGTGAGTGCCTGTGGTCCCAGCTACTTGGGAGGCTGAGGTGGCAGGATCACTTGATCCTGGGAAATGGAGGCTGCAGTGAACCTTGCACTACCACTGCTCTCTAGCCAGGGTGACAGAACAAGACCTTGTCTCAAAAAAAAAAAAAAAAAAAAAAAAGAAAGAAAAGAAAAGAGGCCAGGCGTGGTGGCTCAGGCCTGTAATCCCAGTACTTTGGGAGGCCAAGGCAGGTGGATCACCTGAGGTCAGGAGTTCGAAACCAGCCTGGCCAACATGGTGAAACCCCGTCTCTTCTAAAAACACACAAAAAAAATTAGCCGGGCATGGTGGCACATGCCTGTAATCCCAGCTACACAGGAGGCTGAGGCAGGAGAATCGCTTGAACCCGGGATGTGGAGGTTGCAGTGAGCCAAGATCGTGCCACTGCACTCCAGCCTGGGCAACAGAGCGAGACTCCATCTCAAAAAAAAACAAAGGGAAAAAGAAATACATATGCTTTTCAAAAATACATAGAACATATATTCAAAATGAAAATATATCAGGCCAGATAAAAACTTTAAAAAATTCCAAAGGCAGAAATTGCACAAGTCAAATTATCTGATAAAAACAAACTATAAATAAATAACATCAGGTTAACAAAAAAGTCAAAATATTTAGAACTTTTAAAAATCATTTATAGAAATTATTTTGAGGGAAAGAGGGAATTAAAATGGCAGCTTCTGTTTATGTACAAAATAACAAAAGGAACCCCACCTTTCAAAACTGATAAGATGTAAACAACACTGTAATCAGAGGCAAAATTGTTATTTTAAGTGTTTTTATTAAGAAAGAATTTTAAAAATAAAATGTTTCACATAAAAGAAGTATGAAAAAGAACAAAATGATCCAAAGTAGCAGGTAGACAGAATCAAACATAATAAAAGCAGACATTACTGAAACAAATAATAGAAATAAGTGTTAAATAAAACCATGACCTGGGTCTTTGATAAGATCAATAAAATAAAACTCTAGAGAGGCGGGGCGTGGTGGCTTACACCTGTAATCCCAGCACTTTGGGAGGCCAAGGCAAAAGAATCACTTGACCCCAGAAGTTGGAGAATGGCCTGGGCAACATAGCAAGATGCTATATTCTACAAAAATTACAAAAATTAGCCAGGCATGGTGGTGCATGCCTGTGTTCCCAGCTACTTACTTGGGAGACTGAGGCAGGAGGATTGACTGAGCCTGGGAGATCAAGGCTACAGTGAGCAATGGTCACACCACTGCACTACAGCCTGGGTGACAGAGTGAGACCCTATCTCAAAAAACAAACAAACAAACAAAACCTCTAGAGAGATTTATCAAGGAAAATAGAGCACATATTTCAAAATTTGAAAATAAAGGCCAGGCAGGCGGCTCATGCCTGTAGTCCCAGCACTTTGGGAGGCCGAGGTGGGTGGATCACTTTAGGTCAGGAGTTCAAGACCAGCCTGGCCAACATGGTGAAACCCAGTTTCCATTAAAATACAAAAATTAACCAGGCATGATGGTGTGCACCTGTAATCCCAGCTATTTGGAAGGCTGAGGCAGGAGAATCGTTTGAACCCAGGAGGCAGAGGTTGCAGTGAGCTGAGATCATGCTACTGCACTCCAGCTTGTGCGACAGAGCAAAGCTCCATCTCAAAAAAAAAAAAAAAATGGAAATAAAAAAACGGAGTTTAGCCAAAAATACAATGGAGACTTAGAAAGCTGTAAGAGAATATTTTGTCAATTCTATGCTAATAACATTACATTTTTAAGATAATTTTATGCCACTTTTTTTTGAGCCAAGTTATATGGTGAATGTTGCTTACTAGTAGATTTCCTAAAACAGCATTTCCTACGTTCCTAAAATATGCTGGGCTTTCTTTGGTACTATCTTATTTAAGATAAGATATTCATAAGTGAGTTTTGTTATATACTTGTTCTTTGTGACATGATTTTCAGGTTTTGATGTGGCTTTGACAAAAAATATGAATATCTTTTATTTCTCCGTGCCTGGATACAATTTATATAGAAGCAGAATTGCTTATTTCTTGGCTATTTGGAAGACTTTATCTAAAACTCCTGTGGGTCTGGTGGATTTGGGGTGGGAAGTTAGTTAACATTTACAGTTTTGTTTCTGCTTACTGTTTTATTTCAGAGTTCTAAAACTGTGGGCAATTAGTTACATTTTTCTAGAAAATAATCTACTTCATTCAGATTTTCAAATTTAATTGCACAGTTTTGCAAGGTACAAAGCCATTTCATTTCCTCTTTGTTATGTTATTTCCTCCACCCTGTTTCTTTTTGTTTGTTTGTTTTTTGTTTGTTTGTTTGTTTGTTTTTGAGGCAGAGTCTCACTCACTCTGTCGCCCAGACTGGGGTGCAGTGGTGCGGTCTTGGCTCACTGCAACCTCTGCCTTCCCAATTCAAGCAATTCTCCTGCCTCTGCCTCCTGAGTAGCTGGGATTACAGGCATGTGCCACCATAACCAGCTAATTTTTGTATTTTTAGTAGAGACAGAGTTTCACCATGTTGGCCTGGCTGGTCTTGAACTCCTGACCTCAAGTGATCTACCTCAGCCTCCCAAAGTGCTGGGATTATAGGTATGAGCCACAGAGCCCCACCCACCCTGTTTCTAACGTTGTGTTTTTGAGCTTTCTTCTTTTTTTTTTTCCCTGATTAGTTGACTTTTCAATTATTTATTTTACTCTAACCAACTCACCCCAAAGAGTTTGCTCTTACATTAATTAATTCTATTTTTTTATGTATTTTATTTTCTTTTCCTTTTTTTTTTTTGTTTTGAGTCAGGGTCTCACTCTGTCACTCAGGCTGGAGTGCAGTGCAGATCATTGCTCACTGCAACCTCTGCCTCCCTTACTCAAGCGATCCTCCCACCTCAGCCTCCCGAGTAGCTGGGACTACAGGCGCACGCTACCACCCCCGGCTAATTTTTGTGTATTTTGTAGAGTTGGAGTTTTGCCATGTTGCCCAGGCTGGTCTTGAACTCCTGAGCTCAAGCAATCCACCTGCCTCAGTCTCCCAAAGTGCTGGGATTACAGGCAGGATCCACTGCGCCCCGCCATTGTTTTATTTTCTAATTCGCCTATTATTTTCTTCCTTATTTCTTAGAATAATTTGTTGTTTTTCTAACTTCTTTAAGTGAATACTAAATTCACTTACTTTCTTTGTCCTTCTTTACTTATGCCTTTGTTTAGGGCTCTGTTCTACTTAACAATCCAGTTTTAGCCATAGGACAGAGGTTTTGCTATGTATTAACTTCATTTCATTATTCAAGATGTTGAGAAATTTGGGTTTAAATTTTTTCTTTGATCTGTCTCTCTCTGTGTCTCTCTCTCCTCGTGCCCTCAAAACACACTCCCTTTTACCGAGTGGCGGGTGGTAGAAGTTTCCCCTTCCAATTTTGTTGGTCTTTATCTGTTACGCAGACTGGCTGCAGTGGTACGAACATGGCTCACGGCAGCCTCTATCCCCTGGGCTCAAGCAATCCTCCTCCTTCAGCCTCCCAAGTAGCTGGAACTACAGGTGTGCACCACTATGCCAGGATAATGTTTGTATTATTTGTAGAGACAGGGTCTTGCTATGTTGTCCAGGCTGGTCTCAAACTCCTGGGCTCAAGCAATCCTCCTGCCTTGGCCTCCCAAAGTGCTGGGATTATAGGCATGAGCTATCACACCCAGCCCTATCTTTCTTGTATTGTGACTAGAAAGTGCTCTCTACTCTTTCTCCATTTTGAATTTTATTAAGATTTTCTTCATAGCCTGATACATCATCTATTACCATGAAAATCCCATAGGCACATAAAAGATGTATCCTCTATTATTAGTGTATAGCATTCGACATAAACTACAAAGTAGTCCTTATTAAATATACATTCAGATCCTCTAAATTTTTATTTTTAATTTTTTTATCTACTGCAGGCTGGGAGAGGTGAGCTATAGTCATATGTTAGTCTTGGTGTCTGTTGGAAGCTGATGCTGTAATTATTTTGATGCCATTTTATTTTATTTTTTTTAACTTTTTATTTCCGTAGGTTTTTGGGGAACAGGCGGTGTTTGGTTACATGAGTAAGTTCTTTAGTGGTGATATGTGAGATTTTGGTGCAGCCATCACCCAAGCAGTATACACTGAACCCAGTTTGTGGTACTTTATCCCTCACCCCCTTCCTACCCTTTCCCCCTGAGTCCCCAAAGTCCCTTGTGTCATTCTTATGCCTTTGCATCCTCATAGCTTAGCTTCCACTTATGAGTGAGAACATATGATGTTTGGTTTTCCATTCCCGAGTTACTTCACTTAGAATAATAGTCTCCAATCCCATTCAGGTTGCTGCGAATGCCATTAATTCATTCCTTTTTATGGCTGAGTAGTATTCCATCATTCATATATATATATCAGTTTTTTAATCCACTCGTTGATCGATGGGCATTTGGGTTGGTTCCACATTTTTGCAGTTGTGAATTGTGTGAATTGTGCTGCTATAAACATGCGTGTGCAAGTTTGATGCCATTTTCTGTTGTGTTCTCACATTGAAAATTTAGCCTAACTCTTAGTGCCCTTTGTCATTATAAAATGCCCCCATTTGTCTAGGTTGCCTCCCTTAACCTTAGATTCGACATTGTCTGATATTAATATCATGAATTCAGCTTTCTTTTTCTTTTTGCTTTCTTTTTTTTTTTTTTTTTTTTTGAGATGGAGTCTCGCTCTGTCGCCTAGACTGGAGTGTAGTGGTGCTATCTCGGCTCACTGCAAGCTCCGCCTCCTGGGTTCGCACCATTCTCCTGCCTCAGCCTCCCGAGTAGCTGGGACTACAGGCGCCCGCCACCACGCCCGGCTAATTTTTTGTGTTTTTAGTAGAGACGGGGTTTCACCGTGTAAGCCAGGATGGTCTCGATCTCCTGACCTGGTGATCCACCTACCTCAGCCTCCCAAAGTGCTAGGATTACAAGCGTGAGCCACCGCGCCCAGCCCAGCTTTCTTTTTCTTAACCTTTATCTGGTATGTCTTAAAAAAATTTTTTTTTCAATAGCTTTAGGGATACAGGTGGTTTTTTGTTATGTGGATGAATTATGTAGCGGTGAATTCTGAGATTTTAGTGCGCCTGTCAAAGGAGGATTGTACATTGTACCTAATGTTCAGTTTTTTACCCTTAGCCCCCCACCCACCCTTCCCCTTCTGAGTCTCTCAAGTCCATAATATCACTGGGTAAGGTATGTCTTTGCTTATACTTTTAATTTCAGTTTTCCTAAGAAACTGTATTTTTTTTTGTTTTCAACCAAAGTCAGGTTTTGCCTTTTTGACCTCACCTAAAAGTCTTTCTCTTTAAATTGCTTTGTTTTGTTTTGGAGACAGAGTCTCACTCTGTCCTGGGTCTGGAGTGCAGTGGCGCCATTTTGGGTCACTGCAACCTCCACCTCCCAGGTTCAAGTGATTCTTCTGCCTCAGCCTCCCCAGTAGCCGGAATTACAGGCAACTGCCACCACGCCCAGCTAATTTTTGTACTGTTAGTAGAGACATGGTTTCAACATGTTGGCCAGGATGGTCTCCATCTCTTGACATTGTGATCAGCCCGCCTCGACCTCCCAAAGGCTGGGATTACAGGCGTGAGCCACTTCGCCCAGCCTACATCCTTATTCTTTACAGCATGATATTCTGAAGTGTAAATGTGTCACACTTTACCATACTCTTATTGATGGTGCAATTAACTCATTAATGGAGCGAGCAATTAATGCCCAGTGTGGCAAGGAAACAGAGACACGATCATGTTTCTACAGTACTGGTAGAGTTTTTAACTGATACAGTCCCCAAAAGGTATAATATATCAAAGATCTTAAAAACATATGTACCCTGTAGTCCTAGCTGCTTGGGAGGCTGAGGAAGGAGGACTCCTAGAACCCAGGAATTCAAGGGTGCAGTGAGCTATGATTGCACCACTGCACTCCAACCTGGGCAATGGAGTGAGATACTGCCTCTAAAAACCAAGCAACCAACATACGAAAATCTGTGCTCTTTAATTCATGTATATAAATTTATCTTAAGATAATTATATGGCTGGGCACAGTGGCTCATGCCTATAGTCTCAGCACCTTGGGAGGCTGAGGTAGGAGGATTACTGGAGTCCAGAAGTTCCAGAACAGCCTGGGCAACATGGTGAGACATCGTCTCTTTTTAAAAAAATACAAAAAATTCCCCGTCTCTATAAAAAGTACAAAAAGTTAGCCAGGCGTGGTGGCACACACCTGTGATCCCAGCTACACAGGAGGCTGAGACTGTGGAATCACTTGAGCGTGGGAGGTTGAGGCTGCAGTGAGCCATGATCGTGCCGCTGTACTCCAGCCTGGATGTCAGAGCAAGACCCTGTCTCAGAAAAAAAAAAAAAAAAAAAGGATAATTAGATAATTATAGAAGAGCCTAATGATTACTCTGCAAGAATCATTATGGGTGCCTTATTTGGAAGAGTAAAAATGTTAGAAACAACCCAAATATCCAACATTAGGGGAAATGGTTGAGAAAAGTACAAATCCATCCAGTGGAATCTACAGGGCCATTAGCAGTGCGAGCAGGTGGTGAAGGGACCTTCATCTTATTTGCAGAAAGGCCACGCATAGGCATGCTGGCAGGTGTATTTTTCATTGTACTTTCACTGACCTTATAATATGTGGAAATGATTCTTCAATTCTGGCAATAGAATCCTCGTCCTGGTTCTGGTGAAGGCATGACAGCTGTGGGCATGCGTGTATGTGCTGGTGTATAGGCACACACACATACATGCTCAAACTCTTAAACAGGAGCTTCTGCAAACGTGTGTAATAAGCTGGAGAAAGTCATTTTCACCAGCATCACCTCCATGAAGAGCACTGGGTTTATTTGAAAGAAATTTCTTGATGAATTGCTTAGAAGAGGATATGAGACCACAAATGATCTCAGTGTGTTCAGAACTGCCTTGCAAGAGGCAAGCAGGGGCCTCTTTCAGTTTACTCCAGAGGAAGTGAGAAAAGAGAAGAGGGAGTGGGAAGATGTGTTGGGGAGTCCCCAAGACACGCTCAGGTATGACGATTTGCTGCAAAGACTTGCAGAACTAAAAAAAGCTGTTGTATTCACAGTTACAGCTTAATACAGTGGAAGGATGCGGATTAAAAATCAGCAAAGGGGCCAGGCGTGGTGGCTCATGCCTGTAATCCCAGCACTTTGGGAGGTCGAGGCCGGTGGCCACATCACTTGAGCTCAGGAGTTCGAGACCAGCCTGGCCAACATGGCAAAACCCTGTCTCTACTAAAATATAAGAACTAGCCAGCCATGGTGGCTGGCGCCTGTAATCCCAGCTCCTTGGGAGGCTAAAGCAGGAGAATCACTTGAACCTGGGAGGTGGAGGTTGCAGTGAGCCGAGATCCAGCCACTGCACTCCAACCTTGGCGACAGAGCGAGACTCCATCTCAAAAATAAATAAATAGATAAATAAAATCAGCAACGGAAAAAGGTGCTCAGGGCAGAATCCAGGCAGGAGCTTCCAGCTGTACCCTCCTAGATAGTCATATGTGCAGTGCTTAATTCTCCCAGCAATGATGTGTGACAACACACACAAAACATTGCCAACTAGGGGAACTCACCTGAGCCTTAGTGTCCATGGCTTTTCTTGGGGATCAGTTACCCAGTGTCCAGCCCCTCCAGAGGTCAGGCTGATACAGCATGACCCCAGGCACCCACCATAAATCATGTTGTTAGCATCAACTATCTGGCATGGCCCAAGGCCCCAGATATACACAAGCCCTCTTATCAGGCAGAATATTTTAAGCCGTTAGCAGTTATCTTGCAGGAACAGGTGAAGAGCCAGTCCTTCCTCTGAGATGTGCAGGGTTGAACCATCCCAAGCCTCTTGAGTTAACCCTGTAGCGAACAGAAGAGAAGGGGAAATGAAGGTAAGGAGGCTGGGAGTGGTGGCTCACACCTGTAATCCCAGCACTTTGGGAGGTGGAAGCAGAGGCGGGTGGATCACCTGAGGTCAGGAGTTTGAGACCAGCCTGGCCAACACGGCGAAACCCCATCTCTACTAAAGATACAAAAATTAGCTGAGCATGGTGGCGCTCACCTGTGATCCCAGCTATTCGGGAGGCTGAGGCAGGAGAATCGTTGCACCTTGGAGACGGAGATTGCAGCGAGCTGAGATCATGCCACTGCACTCCAGTGTGAGGGACAGAGTGCGACCCTGTCTCCAAATAATAAAATAAAAAATAAAGTAGGGAGAGATCAGAAGACTCTTGTGTATAGGGTGCCTTGCAGTAATCCCCAAATCTCACACACACACACACACACACACACACACAAAACCTATAAGAAATCCCAAAAACCTTTCTGTAAATGAAGGTCGAGTTTTGCATCAGAGAAAACGTGTTCGATTGAGGCCAGGGTGGTGGAGAACAGAAGTGACGACAGACAGAAGCCAGGAGAAGTAAGGCACGAGGCTCTGCAGAATCACGGGATGGTTGAAGCCAGATTCTAACATCAGAGGGGCAAGATTTGAAGTGGAGAGGCTGATCTGATGAGGAGGAAGGACAAACTAACTTATTTATTTATTTATTTGTTTGTTTATTTATTTTAGAGGCAAGGTCTCACTCTGTTGCCTAGGCTGGAGTGCAGTGGTTCGTGCAAGGCTCACTGCAGCCTTGAACTTCTGGGCTCAAGCCATCCCCCCACCTCAGCCTCCCGAGTAGCTGGGACTACAAGCACATGTTTTTAAAACTGGCTAATTTTTTTTAATTTTTCTTGTAGACACGGGATCTTGCTATGTTGCCCAGGCTGGTCTTAAACCCCTGACCTCAAGCAATCTTCCTGCCTTTGTCTCCTAAAGCACTGGGATTACAGGCATGAGCCACCACATTCAGCCTGGAAAGAACTGGTAAATGGCCCCATCCCAGCTGAGTCAAAGACTCAGAGAATCAGGGCAGAGCATTAGGTTTTCATTGCCTTTTACTTCATTGGGTGAATCTAATGTGTAGCCAGGGTCGAGACCCACTGCTCCAAGGTGTTTTCTTCACAGTCATAACAATAGTCTTGTTCCATATTACCTTAAAATAGTTTCTCAACCTCAGCACTATTCACACTTTGGGTAGGATAATTCTTTGTTCTGAGAGGCTGTTTGGTAGATTGTAGGATGTTTCTTTGGCAGTATCCCTGGCCTTTACCCCACTATAGGCTGGTAGCACTCCCTTCCCAGTTATGACAATAAAAAATGTCTCCAGACATTGTCAACGTCCCCTAGCTGGTCAAAAATCACCTCTGGTTGAGAACTACTGCCTTGCAAGAATTATTGAAGGTGTCACTTGTGGAAACTTTGCTTGCAGGGACAGATCTTTCCCTGCAACTCGTCTGTCTATGCTCTGCTAGTATAGCGATCAAATCTTTGCGAGGTGTTGGTGGTGGTGCGGGACAGCTGATTGCGGTTCCTTTTCAGTGGAAAGTTGTGAGTGGTTGTACTCAAGAAATGGTACATGCCAGCATAAATGGGAAACCTTCTGAGTGTTTGTGAGAAATGATGTTCAAGAGAATAAATGGGCCAGGAGTGGTGGATCACGCCTGTAATCTCAGCACTTTGGGAGGCTGAGGTGGAAGGATGGCTTAAAGTCAGGAGTTTGAGACTGGCTGGGGCAGCATGGCAAGACCCCATTTCTACAAAAATTTAAAAATTAGATGGGCAGCCGGGCACAGTGGCTCATGCCTGTAATCCCAGCACTTTGGGAGGCCGAGGTGGGTGGATCACGAGGTCAGGAGATCGAGACCATCCTGGCTAACACAGTGAAACCCCGTCTCTACTAAAAATAAAAAAAAAAAAATTAGCCAGGCGTGGTGGCAGGCGCCTGTAGTCCCAGCTACTCGGGAGGCTGAGGCAGGAGAATGGCATGAACCTGGGAGGCGGAGCTTGCAGTGAATCGAGATTGCGCCACTGCACTCCAGCTTGGGGACAGAGCAAGACTCCGTCTCAAAAAAAAAAAAAAAAAAAAAATTAAATGGGCATGGTGACACATGCCTGTGGTCCCAGCTACTCAGGAGGTTGAGGTGGGAAGATCACTTGAGCCCCGGAGGTCAAGGCTGCCAATGAGCTATTGGCACTGCACTCCAGCCCAGATGACAGAGCAAGACCCTGTCTCAAAAAAAAAAAATATATATATATATATATATGGCAGGGGCAGGGGCAGTGGTGACAGCTGGAACAAATCTCAACTCCAACATTTACTCACTGGCTTATTTTGGTTGTCTAGTTAGTTTTTACTAACCGAAGGCACTCCAAAACTTAATTGCTTAAAAGAACACCACTCTTGGCTGGGCGTGGTGGCTCACACCTGTAATCCCAGGATTTTGGGAGGCTGAGGCGGGTGGATCATTTGAGATCAGGAGTTCGAGAGCAGCCTGGCCGATATGACGAAACAACATCTCTACTAAAAATACAAAAATTAGCAGGGCATGGTGGCATGCGCCTGTAGCCCCAGCTACTCAGGAGGCTGAAACAGGAGAATTGCTTGAACCCAGGAGGTGGAAGTTGCAGTGAGCCAAGATCATGCCACTGCACTCCAGCCTGGGTGACAGAGCAAGACTCCATCTCAAATAAATAAATAAAAATTAAAAGTACACCACTCTTTACTGCTTATGAGTCCATTGGTCAGTGAGGGTGGTTTTTCTGGTCTCATCTGGACTTTTTAATGTATCTGTGATCCGCTGCTGGCTGGATTGGTGGCTCTGCTGATCTTGGCTGGGCTCTGTCCCGTGCCTGGGCCTCAGCTAGAACAAATGGACTCCTCTCATCCTGCAGAAGGCAGGCCTGGCCCCGTGCACATGGCAACAACAGGGTTCCCAAAGTATTCCCAGGAAACTGACAAGGCCTCTTGAGGCCCAGACTTGGAACTGACCCATCATGCCATCTGCTGCACTATTGTGATCCAAGTCGATCACAAGGCCAGTGGGCAGGAAAACAGATTTCTCTCTTAATAAGAGGAGCTGCAAAGTCACTTAGTAAAGTGACCGCACTGTGACAGACAGGGAGGAGAGGAGAATTGTGGTCAATCTACCACATCTGGGAAAACTACTGAATCTCATTAAGCCTCAGTTTTCTCATCTGTAGAACAGGAATAGTATTACCTACCCCAGAGTTGTTATGAAGATTCAATGACTAGTGCATAGTTAGTGCACTACTAATGATAGCTATTACTGTTGTCATATCATTCCACTGTTTAATATATTTCAGTATGCTGGGCATGGTAGCTCATACCTGTAATTCCAGAACTTTGGGAGGCTGAGGCAGGAGGATCACTTGAGGCCAGGAGTTCGAGACCAGCCTGGACAACATACCAAGAAAATTTTTTGAGTTAGCCAGGCGTGATGGCACATGCCCATAGTCCCAGGTACTCAGAAGGCTGAGGCAGGAGAATCTCTTGGGCCCAGAATTTTGAGGCTGCAGGGAGCTAGGATTGCACCACTGCACTCCAGTCATGGCAACAGAGCAAGACCCTGTGTCTTAAAACATTACATATATATAGGCTGGGTATGGTGGCTCATGCCTGTAATCCCAGCATTTGGGGAGGCCAAGGCTGGCGTATCACCTGAGGTCAGGAGTTCAAGACCAGCCTGACCAACATGGTGAAACCCCCTCTCTACTAAAAATACAAAAATTAGCCAGGCATGGTGGCGCATGCCTGTAATCCCAGCTACTTGGGAGGCTGAGGCAAGAGAATCGCTTGAACCCGGGAGGTGGAGGTTGCGGTGAGCCAAGATTGTGCCAAGCCAAGATCGTGCCATTGCACTCCAGTCTGGGCAACAAGAGCAAAACTCCGTCTCAAAAAAAAAGAAAAAAAGAAAAGAAAAGAAAAAATATATATATATAAATATATGTATATGTATATTTCAGCGCTTGCACTTTACTCAGTGAATAAGTGCAATTTACAAAGCCTTCATGATCTGGGCCAGTCCCTCGGCTCTACCCCACTTCCCCCACTGGGCTTCAGTGCTTCTGAACTACTTAAGCAGTCTGAAACTGGCATCACGCTTGCCTCCATTTTTATCACCAAGGCCGTGCTTTCCACCTGGCATTGGCCACCGGAACAATTAGACTCAGCAGAGATGCAGTCTGCTCTAGGGCCTACTTCTTACCCTGCCTTTCCCGCCCCCTCTGAGAAGAGGTAATTATTCACCCTTAATTAAGGCCAGCCATGACCTTAGATGGGAAAGAGCATGGAACATTTGATGTCATTGAATTACACAGTGAGAAAGTCATTCTTCCTTTGGTTGCTTTGCAGCACTTCTGATTAAAAAGGAAAAAGTTTCATTTTGTGCTAGTGTGCGTTTAACACCTCTCTGAGCCTTGCTAACCTCCCTTTTGAACAGAGTGAGCCTGAGTCTCTGAAAGTTCAACAGGAAAAGAGTATTAGCTAGAATGCGACGACACACAATTAGTCTCGTTGTTTTTATTTTTATGGGGTTTTTTTTTTCATGGCAAGTGATGCTAATTTCACATTTTCCACAGTGCGATCCAGATTTCTTCAAACCACATTTATTTGACCAATGAGGGGGATCAATTTAAAGAGAAATAAAGCCTTAAATAAATAACAATGTGAGTGGTACTCAGAACTAAAATAGAGAGGGGAAACTTGAGGGATGAGTTTGGGAAAATCCTGAAATAGATCATCTGTACAATCTCTTCTAATAAAAATCCTGGAGGGGCACACTTATAATCCCAGCACTTTGGGAGACTGAGTTGGGTGGACTGCTTTAGCCCAGGAATTCGAGACCAGCCTGGGCAACATAGTCTCTACAAAAAATTTAAATATTAGCTGAGTGTGGCAGCGTGCCCCTGTAGTCCCAGCTACTCGGGAGGCTGAGGTGGGAGGATCACTTGAGCCCAGGAGGCAGAGGCTGCAGTGAGCTGAGATTGCAACACTGCACTCCAGCCTGGGCAACAGAGCAAGACTCTGTCTCAAAAAAAAAAAATCCTGTAGCTCCCATAGGATTCCCTGGTTGTTTGTTGAGTCATGCCTTTGTTGGACACTAGATTCACAGTCTATGAGGGCAGTGGCTGTGTCTTCTCGGCCTTTGCTCCCAGCTCCTTACAAAAGTGCTGGCAAATTCAAGTACTCTGGTACCATTCGTGGGAGAGGACTGAGTCGCCAGTGATTCATCATCCTGTCCTCAGCTGAATTGTGTAATCCCCATGGTGCTGGCAGGAGGAGGAATAACAATACTTGTTTTAGTAGTAAGAGTAGTAATAGTAATAGTAGCACCAATAGTAATAGGAGTTGTTGTTATAGTAATAGTAGCAACCATTTACTGGGTTCATTATATGAGCCAAGTATTAGGCTTAATGCTATATGCATCCACTCATTTTGTTCTCATTATGACCCTATGAGGCAGCTACTTTTTTTTTTTTTTTTTTTTTTTTAGACAGAGTCTCACTCTGTCACCCAGGCTGGAGTGCAATGGCGTGATCTTGGCTCACTGCAACCTCTACCTTCCAGGCTCAAGCGATTCCCATGCCTTAGCCTCCCTAGTAGCTGAGACTACAGGTGCATGTCACCATGCCCAGCTAATTTTTGTATTTTAAGAAGGGACGGGGTTTCACCGTGTTGCCCGGGCTGGTCTTGAACTCCTGAGCTCAAGCAATCCACCCACCTCAGCCTCCCAAAGTGCTGGGATTATAGGCGTGAGCCACCACACCCAGCCAACTGTTCTTATTATCTCCATTTTACAGATGAGGACATTGAGGCTTAATGTGGGAAAATAATTTGCCCAAAGCCACTTAGCTGGGAAGTGGCAGAGCTGGGAGTCTAAGGTCAGTCTCACTCCCAGGTTGGTGCCCTTCAGGACTGCAGAGACGACCCTTCCCGCAAGGGTCTCCCAGATGCAATGCGTTGCACCTTTCTGGAGGCTACGGGGCTGCTGTTTCAGCAATTCATGTATAATTTAAGGGAATTCTGAAGCAGTCTGGATATTTAAATGATGTCTTAGTAATGTAAAAATCTGCTTCTCTTCAATCTATATTCTCTTCAAATTCAGTAGACTATCTGAGAACTCTCCTGTCTGTACTCCCTCTCCAAATACCCGCTTGGCCCCACCTGTGCCCTGCCCAGCCTCCGATCTCTCTCATTTCACTGAAGAAATGAGATTCGGATGGAAAAATACTGGTACAAGCTTGACCGAGCTTCTCTAACAGACACTGTGCATCACGCATCAGCTGCTGCTGTTGCTATGGTGACAGCCACAATTTCTCCCAGACAGCTTGGGTCTGAAGGAAGGGTGGACCCTTGGGGAACAAGTGGATCTCTCCAACCTGTCAGTCCCTCTCACCTTGCCCGTTTCTCTCGCCTCCCCCACTCCCGCCAGCCCCCACACTCCTTAGATGATGCTGACAGGGGGTACCAGCACCCCCAGGCCATCGTAATTAGCATCTGGCCATGATCCCAGTCTCCTGGCAGCACATTCCTCATCTTCCTCGCCAGCCAATCTCCTTTCCCCGGCAACCCTCTGACGGCACTGCAGCAGCTGCCGCACCAACAGCCTCCGTGCCAAGGTCACCCACCACCAGCACCAGCAATGACGAAGCACCCGCCTGCTCCCTGGGTGGACATGACACCGTTAATGCCTCACTGTGTCTAAACCATTTGGGGTCAGAAAATTGTGATTCTAAAAAAAAGAGAGGTTGTCCTTAGGAAGATGGGTGAGGCTAAACTCCAGTTGCTGGAGGGGCTAAGAGATACATATGGCTTCAGTTTCATCGCTTAAGTTCTCCAGGAGAGAGGGAACTGAGCAGGAGGGGCATAAGACATTCCAGAAGCATGAGGAAAGAATGAGACAAGTTTGCGCATTAATACGGCTTGGACTGTGGAGTGCTGAAGATGCTGGTGGTGATGAGGTGGAGGATGCTGATTGGAATGATGGTGATGGCAATGGCTCATTTATTCAGCATCTGTGATGTGCCAGACACTGCACTAGGCGCTGTGCAGGCACTATGCCCTGCAGTTCTCGCACTGCTTGGAGAGTAGAATGTGGTACCCATGTGGTAGCTACTGTCACTGCACCCATTTCACAGATGGGGAAATTGAGCCTAGAAAACACCCCGAGGAAACAATCACACGAATCCAAAATGTGAGATGTTTCCATGACAACTAGCCTGGATGAACTCTTAAAAATATCAATGTCAGGCCAGGTGCAGTGGCTCACGCCTGTAATCCCAGCGCTCTGGGAGGCCGAGGCGGGAGGATCGCTTGAGCCAAGGAGTTCAAGACCAGCCTGGGCAACATAGTGAGACCCTGTCTTAATAAAATTAAAAAATAAAAATCAGTGTC
The DNA here is from genome assembly GCF_028885655.2 of Pongo abelii. Taxonomy (NCBI): domain Eukaryota; kingdom Metazoa; phylum Chordata; class Mammalia; order Primates; family Hominidae; genus Pongo; species Pongo abelii. The sequence continues at coordinate 27,765,976 of NC_072003.2, forward strand.
ATTTACAAAAGGGTAGAAATCTTTTCTAGAAAAAAAGAGTAAAGAGACAAAGACCAAATGCAATTTCTGATCCTACATTGGATCCTGACCAAAAAAATTAAAACAGTCATAAAAAGACATTTGAGGGACAGTTGGTGAAATTTTAATATGGACAGCATGTGAGATTGTGTTAGGAAATCATTTTTAATTTTCTTTAAGAGTGATTTGGGAGTTGTGTTTGTGTAGGAAAATGTTCTTTGTTTATTTTATTTTATTTATTTATTTTTTGAGATGGAGTCTTGCTATGTCACCCAGGCTAGAGTGCGGTGGCGTGATCTCGGCTCACTGCAAGCTTTGCCTCCCGGGTTCACGCCATTCTGCTGCCTCAGCCTCCCCAGCAGCTGGGACTACAGGGCATGCCGCCACGCCCAGCTAATTTTTTTTTTTTTTTTTTTTGTATTTTTAGTAGAGATTGGGTTTCACCGTGTTAGCCAGGATGGTCTCAATTTCCTGACCTCGTGATCCGCCCTCCTCGGCCTCCCAAAGTGCTGGGATTACAGGTGTGAGCCACTGTGCCTGGCCCTTTGTTTATTTTTTATTTGTTTACTTTTTTTGAGACAGGGTCTCACTAAGTCACCCATGCTGGAGTGCAGTGGTGTGATCACGGCTCACTGCAACCTCAACCTCCTGGGCTCAGGCGATTCTCCCATCTCAGCCTCCTGAGTAGCTGGGACTACAGGTGTGCACCACCACGCCTGTCTAATTTTTGCTATTTTTTGTAGAGAAGGGAGACTTGCCATATAGCCAAAGCTGGTCTCTAACTCCTGGGCTCAAGTGATCCTTCCACTTCAACCTCCCAAAGTGCTGGGATTACAGGCACGATGAGCCACTGTGCCTGGCCTGTTCTTCTTAGATGATACAGGCTGAAGTATTTAGAGAAGAAGTGTCATGATGCCTGTAACTTACTTGTAGATATACTTACATACATATACATGTATTTACATATAAATACAGCAAAATATTAACAATTTTTGAACCTAGATAGTTCATCATTGTGTCATCAATAGTACTATTCTGGCTGGGCACAGTGGCTCATACCTGTAATCCCAGCACTTTGGGAGGCCAAGGCAGGAGGATTGCTTGAGCCCAGGAGTTCAAGATCAGCCTGGACAACATAGTGAGACCCCCATCTCTACAAAAAATATTTAAAAACTTAGCCAGGTGTGATGGCACACACCTGTAGTCCCAGCTACTCAGGAGGCAAATGTGGAAGAATTGCTTGAGGACAGGAGTTTGAGACCAGCCTGGGCAAAAAAGCAAGACTCCCTCTCTACAAAAATTTTTTTAAAATTAAAAATAAAAATAAAAAAAGATAGTACTTTTCTTTCAACTTTTCTGCGTGTGTACAAACTTTGATAATGAGAGTCCTGCGGTTAAGTAGAAAAGTAAGTAACTTGCCCAAGATTGAAGGTCACACAGCTATCAAATTTCAAAGTGAACTCAAATCTGGTCCACTGGGCTTCAAAGCTATGTTCTGGAACTGTGTTCCACAGCCTTCCCAGAGAGAGGGCTTCGCTCACCGAGGGATGCCCATGGGTCCACTTTGCAAGGGGCCATGTCCCAGGCAAAGTTAAGGAAGTAGATTCTGGCAGAGTGTGAGAATCCCAGCAGCTCAAGCAGTGAAACAATCTTCCAGCAACTCATTCAGGAAATTTATTTTATTTATTTATGTTTTTGAGACAGGGTCTCACTCTGTCACCCAGGCTGGAGTGCAGTGGTGCAATCATGGCTCACTGCAGCCTCAACCTCCCAGGCTTAGGTAACCCTCCCACCTCAGCCTCCCAAGAAGGTGGGACTACTGGCACACGCCACCGTGCCCAGCTAATTTTTGTAATTTTTGTAGAGACAGAGTTTTGCTAGCCTAGGGCTGGTCTCGAACCCTTGCGCTCAAGCGAACTACCCACTTCGGCCTCCCAGAATGCTGGGATTACAGGCATAAGCCACCATGTCTGGCCTCAAGAAATATTTTTGTGAGACAACTGTGTAAGGGGCACTAGCTGAAGCGATGCAGTTGTCAATGACAAAAGTCCTCACCCTCGTGCAGCTTGGTGCATCCACATCAGGTAACATTCTCAGAAGAGCTTGGCATCAGATACCATCCAAAACATTTCCATCATAGTTACAGCCGAGGAAAGGGAGCTGGGAACCATAGTATCCAGTCTATGATCTTTTTTATTTTTTCTTTTTTTGAGACAGGGTTTGGTTGTGTCACCCAGGCTGGAGTACGGTGGTGTGATCATAGTTCACTGTAGCCTTGACCTCCTCAGCTCGTGATCCTCCACCTCAGCCTCCTGAGTAGCTGAAACTACAGGCTTGTGCCACCATGCTAGCTATTTTTTTATTTTTAGTAGCAACAAGGTCTCGATGTGTTGCCCAGGCTGGTCTCAGTTAAATTAAGTTTAAATTCAATAGAGGATCGCTTGAGCCCAGGAATTCAAAGCTACGGTGAGCTATGATCATGCCGCTGCACTCCAGCCTGGGTGACAGAGCGAGATTCTGTCTCAAACTATATATAGATATATAAATAAAATAAAATAGTATGAAATGATTCAGGGTGCCCTAAACAATGAGTTATTAGTTTGCCAGGATGGCATTAATAATCTGGAACTAATTGGAAAGAGACTTTGCAAGTTATAGAATCTGGATTTTAGGTGAAAGTGGGCCATCCTTTCCTCTCCGTTGCAACGGAGTTCCACATAAAAGCAGGCAAATTCAATGTATTGTGACAGAAGCTGAGGCTCTGTAAAGTAATTCTTTTAAATATTATTTATTCTCTTACAATACTGCCCCCACCACACACACACACACACACATCTTTGTCTAAGTCTGAACAATCATGTGAAATAAACTTTTCTTAAAAGGATCACAAGAAAGATTATGGAAAGACTGCCAAAGTAACCATCTCTGTCAAGCCACCCAAATATTCCACCCACTAGGGAGTGGTAGCTCACACCTGTAATCCCAGCACTTTGGGAGGCCAAGGCAGGAGGATCACTTGAGCCCAGGAGTTCAAGACTAGCTTGGGCAACATATTGAGACCCCTGTCTCTACAAAAAAAAAAAAAATTTTTAATTAGCCAGTTGTGGTGGCATGCGCCTGTAGTCCCAGCTACTCAGGAGGCTGAGATGGGAGGATTGCTTGAGCCCAGGAGTTCAAGACTAGCTTGGGCAACATATTGAGACCCCTGTCTCTACAAAAAAAAAAAAATTTTAATTAGCCAGTTGTGGTGGCATGCGCCTGTAGTCCCAGCTACTCAGGAGGCTGAGATGGGAGGATTGCTTGAGCCCAGGAGTTCAAGGTTGCAGTCAGCTATGATGACACCGCTGCACTCCAGCCTGAGTGACAGATTGAGACCCTGTCTCAAAAAATCAAAAACATTCTCCAACCAACACCAATTTTATGTAATTTTATAATCCCAATATGGGGAAAATAATCAAAGAAACACAAGCTGTGTTGTGGACAGACAGAACACATTGTAATGAATTGCAAGAGACGTACAAAAAGATATTTTGCATGAGAAATGCTGTGATTCTTAGATAGTACATGCCTGAATTTCCTAAGATTTCAGGCTGCCAAAGGATACAGGTGCATTTTAGCTTTAAAAGAGGCTATCCAGGCCAGGCACTGTGGCTCACACCTGTAATCCCAGCACTTTGGGAGGCTGAGGTGGGTGGATCACCTGAGGTCAGGAGTTCGAGACCAGCCTGACCAACATGGTGAAACCCATCCCTACTATAAATACAAAAAATTAGCCAGGCATGGTGATGCACAACTATAATCCCAGCTACTCGGGAGGCTGAGACAGGAGAATTGCTTGGACTCAGGAGGCAGAGGTTGCAGTGAGGTGAGATCACACCACTGCACTCCAGCCTGGGCGACAGAGTGAGACTCTCTCTCTCTCTCTCCCCATATATATACACACACATATATATATACACACACACGCATATATATATACACACACATGCATATATATATATATAGAGAGAGAGAGAGAGAGAGAGAGAGAGAGAGAGGCTATTCAGTATCTAAATGGGGACTCATTTTTGATATGAGAGTAACCACATAGGGTCTAGGAATTTGTACCACCTCATCCTTTGCATTCCTGGAGACCTTTGCTGCTCTGTCTGCTGGAGGTTACACAACTTCATCTTCACAGAGTCCAGGATGTCCCACCCTTGGTTTTTCTTCCTACTCTTTTCCCACTTGTCCCAAGCAATCCTGTTTATCTTGCCTAATGGAACTATTCCCCACCAATGCATTAGGGCTAAATGGAAAAGGAAGGGCTGGCAGCCTCCCAGAGACTGAAATAACCTCAAGAATGGAAGTTTAATTCTGATAATGCCTCAGAATTCATATATGTGCCAATAAGATAAAAAGAATCAAAAATGATTTACACCCACTTATCTCCATTTGCTCACCTCTCAATCACTCCTCAACCTTCTCCCCTGCCCGCTCCCTGCTTCTAAAATTCTTCTCATCAAGGTCACTGATGGCCTCCTTTTTGCACCAATGGAGACTTCTCGATTTCTTTCATTTTTTATTTTATTGTATTTATTTATTTATTTAAGATGGAGTTTCTTGCTCTGTTGCCCAGGCTGGAGTGCAGTGGCATGCTCTTGGCTCACTGCAACCTCCACCACCCACATTCAAGCAATTCTTCTGCCTCAGCCTCTCAAGTAGCTGGGATTACAGGCATGCACCGCCATGCCCAGCTAATTTTATTTTTAAGACAAGTTCTCACTCTTTCACCCAGGCTGGAGTGCAATGGCATGATCATGGCACATTGCAACCTCAACCTCCAAGGCTTAAGTGATCTTCCTAACTCAGCCTCCCGAGTAGCTGGGACTCAGGCACATGCCACCACGCCTGGCTAATTTTTTTTTTTTTGTAGAGACAAGATCTTGCCATATTGCTCAAGCTGGTTTTGAACTCCTGGGCTCAAGCAATCCACCCCCGTCAGCCTCCCGAAGTGCTGAGATGATAGACGTGAGCTACCGCACCCAGCCAAGACTTCTTGATTTCTTGACTGCATTTGATCACTCTCCTTCTTTCCAATTCTCTTCTCTGAAGAGTCTATGACATCCCACTCCTATCTCTCTGAGTGCTCTTTCATCTTTTATTTTTACTTGTTCCTTTTACTTTCTGTTTTCTTTTCCCCATGCCTTAGAAATTCCTATTCTTCAAGGTTCCTTTAGCCTTCTTTTCTCTCTGCTTTCACTGATATGGCTTTAAATATCACTGCGTGCCACTAACTTTTTATTGTCTGTCACCAATTCGAGCATCACTTCTGGGCTGATGTCCAGTTATCTGGTTATCCTACAGACTCCTTAAATTCAACATGTCCAACTCTGGCCTTCTCATCCTTCCTTAAATCTATTCCCTGTCCAGTTTTCTTTTTCTTTTTTTTTTCCCCCCTGACAGAGTCTCGCTCTGTTGCCCAGGCTGGAGTGCAGTGGTGCGATCCCGGCTCACTGCAACCTCCACCTCCCGCGTTCAAGTGATTCTCATGCCTCAGCCTCCTGAGTAGCTGGGATTACGGGCACCCGCCACCACGCCCAGCTAATTTCTGTATTTTTAGTAGAGACGGGGTTTTGCCAGGTTGGCCAGGCTGGTCTAAAACTCCTGACCTCAAGTGATCTGCCCACCTTGGCCTCCCAAAGTCCTGGGATTACAGACGTAAGCCACAGCACCCGGCTCCATGTTCAGTTTTCTTTTGCTCATGGAAAGGCATCAGAATCTACCAGTTGCCCGAACTTGAAACATGGGAGTTCATCCCGAGCTCCTCCAATCCGCTCACTCACCGCCTGCAATCAGTCACAGACCACGTGAGTCTCCCTGTGAAATAGTGCGTGAATTACATAGCAACTGTCTTGTTTCTTATGCTCATGACCTCTCTAGTGGGCTTGTCTTGTCTCTGCTCTTCAGTAAACTCCATGAGGGTTTGAGCTTTGTCTGTCTTGTTCCCCCTTTTATCCTCAGTACCTAAAATAGTGCCTGGTGCAAAGTAGGTAGTCAGTACATATCTGTTGGATGAGTGAATAATCGTCTATCACCTCCTCCCTTGAACTGTTTGTTTCCTCTGTTCCCTCCTTTCATATCCATTGCCCGCGTGGTTGCTGGATGATCTTTGCTTTGGTAGGTGTCCTTGCAAGATGGTGCCAGGGATTCTTGCCTTTTGATATTCATACCCTTGTACAATCCCCTCCCCGTGACATGAGTGTGGGCTGGATGTAGTGAAACACTTCTAATAAATAGAATATGGGGCTGAGCGCCGTGACTCATGCCTGTAATCCTAGCACTTTGGGAGGCCGAGGTGGGCGAATTGCCTGAGCTCAGGAGTTTGAGACCAGCCTGGGCAACATGGCAAAACCCCATCTCTACTAAAAATACAAAAGATTAGCCAGGCGTGGTGGTGCACACTTGTAATCCCAGCTACTCCGGAGGCTGAGGCATGAGAATCACTTAAGCCTTGGAGGCAGAGGTTGCAGTGAGATGAGATCGTGCCACTACACTCCAGCCTAGGCAATAGAGTGAAACACTGTCTCAAAAAAAAAAAAAAAAAAAAATAGGCCATGGCAAAAGTGATGGAATGCCGCTTCCAGTATTAGGTGATAAAAAGCTTCTGTCATGCATGTCTTTGCTTCCTTATCCCTCTCTGAGAGAAGACAGCTATTATGCTGTGAGCTGTCCCATGGAAAGGCCCACCTGGCAAGGATCTGAAGAGAAATCTCCAGCCAACAGCCATCAGGGAGATCTGCTGATGACCAGTGCATGAGCTTAGAAGCGGATTCTCCCAGCCAGGCATGGTGGCGCATGCCTGTAGCCCCAGCTACCTGACAGGCTGAGCTGGGAGGATCACTTGAGCCTGGGAGGTCAAAGCTGCAGTGAGCCAAGATTATACCACTGCACTTCAGCCTGGGTGACAGAGTGAGACCCTGCCTCAAAAAAGATTCTCCCAACTTGAGCCATCACATGAGACCACAGTCCTGGCCAACACCTTGATTGCAACTTTGTGAGAGACTGTGAGATAATATTTGTTGTTTTAAGGTGCTGAGTTCTGGGGAAAACTGTTATGCAAATATAGATAACTAATACATGACTGAAGGCTCCATTTCAAACTGCAAACTCTAAACCCTCCAATGGCCTGAATTAACTGTGTATATACACACTAGTGGTTCAGAGAGACTAAGTCAATCTAAAAGTACTAATATGAAAAGACTTTTAAGACATTGAATTTTTTTTTTTTTTTTTTGAGATGGAGTTTCGCTCTTGTTGCCCAGGCTGGAGTGCAATGGCACAATCTCGGCTCACCACAACCTCCGCCTCCCAGGTTCAAGCAATTCTCCTGCCTCAGCCTCCCAAGTAGCTGGGATTAGAGGCATGTGCCACCACGCCCAGCTAATTTTGTATTTTTAATAGAGATGGGGTTTCTCCATGTTAGTCAGGCTGGTCTCAAACTCCCAACTTCAGGTGATCTGCCCACCTTGGCCTCCCAAAGTGCTGGGATTACAGGCTGAGCCACCGTGCCCGGCCAAGACATTGAATTTTTTTTTTCTTTTGAGACAGGGTCTCTCTCTGTTGCCCAGGCTGGAATGTAGTGGCACAATCTTGGCTCAGTGCAGCCTCGACATCCAAGGCTTAAGCGATCTTCCCACCTGAACCTACTAAATAGCTGAGACTACAGGCACATACCACCATACCTGACTAATTTTGTTTTTTTGTTTTTTTTCAAAGATGGAGTCTTGTTCTGTCGCCCAGGCTGGAGTGCAGTGGCGTGATCTCAGCTCACTGCAACCTCTGCCTCCCGGGTTCTAGCAATTCTCCAGCCTCAGCCTCCCAAGTATCTGGGACTACAGGCTCACGCTGCCATGCCTGGCTAATTTTTTGTATTTCAGTAGAGACGAGGTTTTACCACGTTGCCCAGGCTAGTCTCGAACTTCTGAGCTCAGGCAATCCACCCACCTCGGCCTCCCAAAGTGCTAGGATTACAGGCGTGAGCCACCACACCTGGCAATTTTATTTTTTTTTAGAGACAAGGTCTCACTATGTTGCCCAGGCTGGTCTTAAACTCCTGGACTCAAGCAATCCTCCCACTTCGACCTTCCAAAGTGCTGAGATTACAGGTGTGAGCCACTGCACCTGGCCCACTGGATATTTAAACAAGATTCAGAACAATATTCACTGCAGGATATCATCCGTGTAAAATAAAAGACAACTTAACACATTACATGTCTTCTGTAGCTACACATATATATATGTAAATGCATTTAAATAAGTCTGGAGGTAAACATATCACCTGATAGCTAGTGATTTCCTGGGGGTGCTTAAGAAGGAATTAGCTTTTGTCCACAATTTTTAAAAATTTTGTATGAAGAATATATTTGGCCAGGTGCAGTGGTTCCTGCCTGTTACCCCAGCACTTTGGGAGGCTGAAGGCAGGAGGATGACTTGAAGGCCAGGAATTCAAGACCAGCCTGGGCAACATAGCAAGACCCTATCTTTATGTAGAAAAAAAAAAAGTATCTGGGCATGGTAGTATACGCCTGTAGTCCTAGCTACTCTTGAGGCTGAGGAGGGAGGATTGCTTGAGTCTGGGAGATCCAGGCTACAGTAAGCCATGATCACAACACTGTACTCTAGCCTGGGTGACAGAGTCAGACACTGTCTCTTAAAAAAAAAAAAAAAAAGGAGGCCCGGCGCGGTGGCTCACACCTGTAATCTCAACAGTTTGGGAAGTCGAGGTGGGCGGATCACGAGGTCAGGAGTTTGAGACCAGCCTGGCCAACATAGTGAAACCCCATCTCTACTAAAAATACAAAAATTAGCCGGGCGTGGTGGCAGGCACCTGTAGTCCCAGATACTCGGGAGGCTGAGGCAGGAGAATCACTTGAACCCAGAGGCAGAGGTTGTGGTGAGCCAGTATCCTGCCACTGCATGCCAGCCTGGGCAACAGAGCGAGATTCCATAAAAAAAAAAAAAGGAATTATTATTTATTAGGAAGGGTTTTTTTGTTTGTTTGTTTGTTTGTTTTTTGACAGGGTCTTGCTCTGTCACCCATGCTGGACTGCAGTGGCACGATTTCAGCTCACTGCAACCTCTGCCTTCCATGCTCAAGCAATGCTCCTCAGCCTCCCGAGTAACTGAGACTACAGGCGTGCACCACCACACTCAGCTAATTTTTTTAAAAAATTATTTTTTTGAGAGACTAGGTCTCACTGTATTGCCCAGGCTGGTCTCAAACTTCTGGGCTCAAACAATCCTCCTGCGTCAGCCTCCCAAAGTGCTTAGACAGTAAAGCTTTTTATAATAAAACCAAAATAACTCAGAACTATATCAAACAGAAAGTAAAAGTCCATGTTAGCCCCATCTCTCCAATTAATAATTATTAACAATTTGTTTTATATTCTTCCATATCTTTTTTCTAAATCTAATAGATAAAAAGGATCCTATTTTATTTACTGTTTTTTGACCTGGTGTTTTTTGTTTGTTTGTTTGTTTGTTTGAGAGAGAGTCTTGCTTTGTTGCCCAGGCTGGAGTGCAGTGGTGTGATCTCGGCTCAGTGCAGCCTATACCTCCTGGATTCAAGTGATTCTCCTGCCTCAGCCTCCCGGGTAGCTGGGATTACAGGCATGCGCCATCATGCCCAGCTAATTTTTGTATGTTTAGTAGAGACGGGGTTTCCCCATGTTGGCCAGGCTAGTCTCAAACTCCTGACCTCAAGTGATCCGCCTGCCTCAGCCTCCCAGAATGCTAGGATTGCAGGCGTGAGCCATCGCGCCTGACCTAATCTGTTTTTTTTCTATTAGTAATATATTGTGGACATATTTTCATAATCATTCATAGTGAGCTACTAATTTTTTCTGCCTAGTTGCATGTCATTCCATTGTATACATATGTTGTAATTAGTCCAGCTGCTAAAATATAAGTTCCGTGAAAACAGGACTTTTCCAGATTTATTTGCTGCTCTATCCTTCGGGGCTAGAACAGTGCTTGATGCTTAGTATGTACCCAACAAATGGAAATTAATTAATTAGTCAACTACTGATAGACAACTGGTTTGATTGTACCCCAGTACATTACTATTTTCACACTACCATAATTATTTCCTTGAGATAAATTCCTAAAGATGAAACTGCCGAGTCAAAAAGGATGGATATTTTAAAATGTTGCAACGTGTTGCCAAACTCCTCTGTATCTAGCTTGTACTATATTATATTCCTACCCATCTGTCGATGAAAGCATCTCTGTTCCCCACGGCCTCGCCAGTATAAGTATCATTCATCTCTGATGTAAGCTGTGATAGGATAGTCAACTGTCTGTAAATGTTGTATAGGGGAATTGGAGAGTGGCTATTTTGTGAAACTGGGCAGAATGCACACAGTCTACCAGATCTGCTTGAGAAATTAATGTAAACAAAGAATGCATCAGTCAAGGGAAGGAAAGAAGACATGTTCAAATCCGGTCATCAAAGGAGGACTTGTTTGATTTTTTTTTTTTTTTTAAGGCAGGGTCTCGCTCTGTCGCTCAGGCTGGAGTGCAGTGGCATGATCTCAGCTCACTGCAGCCTCAACCTCTCAAGGTCAAGCGATACTCTCACCTCGCCTCCCAAGTAGCTGGGACTACAGGCGTGCACCACCATGCCCAGCTTTTTTTTTTTTTTTTTTTTTTTTTTTCAGTAGAGATGGGGTTTTGCCATATGGTCCAGGCTGGTCTCAAACTCCTGGACTCGAGCGGTCTGCCTGCCTCAGCCTCCCTAAGTGCTGGGATGACAGGCATGAACCACCACACTCAGCTGAAGGAAGATTGAATAGAGGAACTCTACAAACGGAGGGCGGAAAACCGCAAGGATCCGCAGGACTAATTAGGCTGACTTCTGTTACCATCTCTATGCCTGAGCGGCGAAGGGGAAGAATGGCCGCTGTAACCTGGAGACTCAGAAGCCCATAGAGAGAGGGCCGCCGAGGTGGGAAATGTGACTTTAAGGCAGCCAGCTCCCAGAATGACAGCAGAGAAGCAGCCAGAGAATAAATGCCCCAAGCCCCGTCTCCTCCCTTCCTCAATCATCTTCTGGCGCCCCCTATTGCTCAAAACCAATGGGAAGCCAGAAGACAAGGGAGCCCATTGAACAGTGTCTACACTCAGCCTCCCAAGACACAAGGCATACACCAAGTGTTCGATAAATGCATCATTGAATTTAACCCTCACAATAATCCTTCAAGATAGTTGTTTACATTCTAACGGAAAAATTAGGCTCAGAGAGATTATTAACTTGTCCAAGGTCACCAGCTAGTTTTGGAGGCTCCAATGCCCTGGGCTCGTATGTGCTATGAAGCTTGGAACTGACAGCAAGGAGACCCCGTGAAGAGCACAAACTCTTATCAGATACTGGAAACCCCCAACACAGCTCTGGTGGCAGGAAAAGTCTCTCCTGCAGTTTATTGGGTTTTGGTGTTTTTTTGTTGTTGTTACTATTGTTGTTTTTGAGACAAGTTCTCACTCTATCACTCACTGGAGTGCAGTGGCACAAATATAATTTACTTCAGCCTCAACCTCCTGGGCTCAAGCAATCCTCCCACCTCAGCCTCCCAAGTAGGTGGGATTACAGGCACACACCACCGTGCCCAGCAATTTTTAAAATTATTTTGTAGAGACGGAGTCTTGCTATGTTGCCCAGGCTGGTTTTGAACGCCTGTGCTCAAGCGATCCTCCTACCTTGGCCTCCCAAAGTGCTGGATTACAGGCATGAGCCACTACGCCCAGCCCCTATCCTGCGGTTTTTATGACATGTAAGATGGTAGCTCAGGCAAGGCTCAACAGACAAGTCACAGCTGTGTTCATCACCAACATCAGCCACCCTCTTCCCCATGGGAGGTGGTAGAGTGCCGTGCTAACAGCCCAGATTCTGGAGGTAAACTGCCCGAGTTCAAGTCCTGTCTCTGCTGCCGACTAGCTGTGCAACGTTAGGCAAGTTCCTTAGCTCTTCTCTCTGTCCTCAGTTTCCTCATCTGTAAGGTAAGGACAACCATAGGCCTCAGGACTTCATGAGGTAAAATAAGGAGAGTGCCCTGCACCTAGTGAGCCCTAGTAGGTATAAAGGTATTATAAGCATCAACACTAACTCACAGGGAACTGTTGCTTCCCAGTCTCTCTTCCCCTTCAAAGGTACTGATGTGTGAGCTCTCCCTAATTAGACTCTGCCCCCTAAAGCCAGGAGTGTCTTGTCCAAGCCTCAGTGAGCTTCTTAACAAAGTAGTAGTAAATAGTTTAGTCTTTGTGAATCAAACATCTTTGTCACCACTATTCAACTCTGCCATTGTAGTGCAAAAGCACCCATGACAATCCTTAATAAATGGGTGTGGCTGTATGTCAATAAAACTTTATTTATATGGCTGGGCACAATGGCTTATGCCTGTAATCCCAGCACTTTGGGAGACTGAGGTGGGAGGATTGCTTGAGCCCAGGAGTTTGAGACCAGCCTGGGCAACACAATGAGACCTCAACTCAACAAAAAAATAAATAAATAAACAAGATTAGCTAGGTGTGGTGGTGGCGCGTGTGGTCCCAGCTACTTGGGGGGCTGAGGTGGGAGGATCACTTGGCCCCCAGGAGGTAGACGCTGCAGTGAGCTGAGATTGAGCCACCGCATTCCAGCCTGGGCAACAGAGCGAGGCCCTGTCTTAAAACAAAAACATAACACAATTTTATTTATAGATGCTGAAATTTGAATTTTACCTAATTTTTACATGTCACAAAATAGTGTTCTTCTTTGGATTCTTTTTCAGCGATTTAAAATGTAGGGCTGGGCACAGCAGCTCACACCTGTAATCCCAGTGCTTTAGGAAACCAAGATGGGAGGATCACTTGAGGCCAGGAGTGCAAGACCAGCCTGGGCAATATAGTGAGACCCCATCTCTACAAAAAATTTAAAAATTGGCTGAGTGAAGTGACAGTTGTCTTTAGTCCCACTTACTCAGGAGGCTGAGGTGGGAGGATAACCAGAGCCCAAGAGTTCGCGGTTACAGTGAGCTGTGATCACATCACTGCACTCCAGCCTGGGCAACAGAGCGAGACTGTGTCTCTAATAAAAATAAAAACTAAAACCATTTTTAGTTCAAGGCCCACACAAAATCAGCCAGTGTCAGGCAGGACGGATCCTCTAACAATGCACATGAAATTTCGCTTTCTTCTGAACTCACTCTGAGTCAGGCCTGGGAAGCCCTTTTAGAGATAAAAGCTACCCTGGTCCCTACGGAATCCAGCTTCTGACACTTGCCTCCATGCTCTTGGGAACTTCAGCCCCTCTGACGTTCTTGTGGTTCTTCCAAGAGGCCAAATCCTTCCAAACTCAAGGCTTCCAGAGGGGCTTCTCTCTCTCTGAACTGGAAGCACCTGCCCATCCACAGGCTGTGTGATCCTGGAATTGCGTTTGTCTTCTTTTCTATGATACTTCCGGGGCCCGACATAGTGCTTAGCTTAGAGTAAGTGCTCAAAAAATGTACAGGAAATTTAACCTCACAACAATCTTTCAAGGTAATGGCGTATACACCATTGGGGAAACTGAGGCTCAGAAAGACTAATTAACTTACCCAAGGTCATATTGTATTCTTTTCTGGCAGAAAGGGGAGAGACAAGGCCTTACTCTGTTGCCCAGGTTGGAGTGCAGTGGCACCATCTTGGCTCACTGCAACCTCCGCCTCCCGGGCTCAAGTGATCCTACCGCCTCAGCCTCCCAAGTAGCTGGGATTACAGACACGCACCACAGTGCCCGGTGAATTTTGTTTATTTTTTAGTAGAGATGAAGTCTCACTTTGTTGCCCAAGCTGGTCTCAAATTCCTGGACTCAAGCGATCTGCCTGCCTTGGCCTCCCAAAGTGCTGGGATTATGGGCGTGAACCACTGTGCCCAGCCACATTGTATTATTCAGCACAATGATCTATTGCCTAAGTACTCTGAAAATGTCTTAAATTCTGGTGCCACTACCAACTATCTGGTGCCCTTGGGCGAGTCACTCCATCTCTCTGTGCCTCAGTTTGCTCATCAGTAAAATGGGTATGATAGTAATAACTAGGTTTTCTCTGTTGAGTTGTCATGAGGATTAAAAGAGTTCTGGATCCAAAATGTGTAGAAATGTGCCTGACACAACAGTTGTCTATTCAGTTCCCAGTTCTGAAGGAGACAGAGGTCTTAGATCTGGGCACAAAATGGATTCATCCTTCAGCCCTGGGTTGGCATGACCCCTAGAACTCTTTGTGGGCTAGCATTGCCATTCAGCCCTTAGTGCTGAGGATGTCGAGGGGCCTTGGAGGAGAGCCCACTGGACATTTCTAGTGAAAACCAGGACCTCTTGGACCTGGCTTCGTGGGGGTTAAGTCCAACCAGAACGTGTTTATTTTCCCCTGTGTCTGGAAGGGCCTCTCTGGTCTCCATGGCAACGCGATTTCCTGTCCTGGTTTTCTCTTGGATGAGATACCTGCTGAATGCAGAGGCTTCTGGGCAAAAGCCTGGGGTGGAGACTGGCTCTGGGGCAGTTCACTTTAACCACTTCCCCCATGCGAGCCGAGAGGCTGGCCTGGCCAGGGCCCATGTCACCAGAGCCTTTGTTCAGCAAGTCCAGACATCCAATTTAGGATGACATCATGGAATCCAGCCTGGAATCCTTGTTACGCCCCATTTTCTTTCTTTCTTCCTTTCCAAGGGTTTTGTTTCTTCTTGAGGCTGCAGAAACAGAGGCTCACACACATCCCTAATTTGCTAAGAATATTTCTAAACCCTTCTCATCACAGGCCATCCCCTGCGTCTGGGCGCTTCATAAATAATTATTTACTCATTCTTTCTTTCATTTGTCAGTCATTTGATTCAACAAATATTTGCATAGTAGATTAAGCGCCAAAATGATGTTGGAGCTGAAGAAGCAGAGAATAGACCTGGTGTTTTCTCTCAAAGAGCCTCTACTTGGTAAATGGAGACAGGCGTGTAAATAAGCACTACACAATAGGATCGGTGTCGTGACAGAGGCCTCTGCAGGGGTGGTGTGGCGTCACCACGGGAAGCCTGATCTCTACTTTCTGCCTGCATTTGGATTCCCCTCCTAAACCCCCTGGCCTTAGGTAAATCTTACCCTGAGCCTCAGTATTCTCATCTGTAAAATGGGGATAACAATGGCACCTACTTGGATGGTTCAGAGTCTGCATTTGGAGTGGGACAGACATTCAGATTTCAGCTCTACCACTTACTAGCTCTGTGTCCTTGGGCAAGTTACTTATCCTCTCTGTTAAATGGGGACTGTCCTAGTGCCCACTTCACAGAGCTTTTTGAGGTTTAAATAAGTGAATGCATGCACTTAGAACAATGCTTTTAGACTTGCCTGTCTTAACTACCGCTAACTCATGGAACCCTGTGAGCCCATAGGAGGGAGATACTAGGTCTCCCTGGGGAATTAGGGGATGGGCCCTGCCAGAAGAGGCAGCATCTAGATAATTAGCTACTTATATAATATCCATTCAATGTCTACATCTCCCCTACTTGAGTGGTGTTAGAGGTCATGTCTGCCTCCTTTCTCCATCTTATCTCCACCTCCTACTAAAGCCCAAGGAGGTGGAACTCAGCGGATGTGTGGATGATGAATAACTAAAGGATGAATTCTAGCCTCTTCATCATGGCACCTAAGGTCTTTTACAATTTGGGTAAGATCCTCTTAGTCTAATTTCTGGAAATTCTTCTTAGCCCTACCGCCTTGGGCTCTAATGGCAACAAACCTTAATAAGCCATGCATGGCCAGGTGCAGTGGCTCATGCCTGTAATCCCAACAGTCTGGGAGGCCAAAGCAGGAGGATCTCTTGAGTCCAGAAGTTCAACATCAGCCTGAGCAACATAGTGAGACGCCCCTTCCCATCTCTACAAAAATATTTTAAAAATTAGCCGGGTGAGGTGATGTGCACCTGTAGTCCCAGCTAGTCTAGGGGCTGAGGCAGGAAGATCACTTGAGCCCTGAGGAATCCAGGCTGCAATGAGCTATGATCATGTTACTATACTCCAGTCTGGGTGACAGAGCAAGAGAAGGAGGAGAGGAAGAGGAAGAGAAAGAAGAAGAAGGAGAAGGAAAAGGAGAAGGAGAAGAAGAAGAAGAAGAGGAAAAGGAAGAGGAAGAGGAAGAAGAAGAAGAAGAAGAGGAAGAGGAAGAGGAAGAAGAAGAAGAAGAAGAAGAAGAAGAAGAAGAAGAAGAAGAAGAAGAAGCTTATTCTAACTTTCTTGGACATGCTTCTTTTCTTTTTTTTTTTTCTTTTTTTTTTGTCGCCCAGGCTAGAGTGCAATGGCGCGATCTCCGCTCACCGCAAGCTCCACCTCCTGGGTTCACGCCATTCTCCTGCCTCAGCCTCCCGAGTAGCTGGGGACTACAGGTGCCCACCACCATGCCCTGCTAATTTTTTTTTTTTTTTTGTATTTTTAGTAGAGACGGGGTTTCACCGTGTTAGCCAGGATGGTCTCGATCTCCTGACCTCGTGATCTGCCCATCTCAGCCTCCCAAAGTGCTGGGATTACAGGTGTGAGCCACTGTGCCCGGCCTGGACATGCTACTTTTCTTAGCTAGTAGGTGAAACCCTACTCATTCTTGTATTCATATACTCACATTGTTTCAAAGTAACAATTGTGGTAATTGAAGGGATGGTGTACAGGCTTCTACAAGCTACACTGTGAATGAGATGGTGTCCTCTCACCAGAGCCCTTTCCACCTCCTCTCCACCCTTCTGGAGCCACTTGAGGCATTGACCCTCACCTCCAGGGAAGCAGGAAAAGTGTGGAGCCTGAAAGATAAAAAGCAATTCTATTTCATCCTCCGTGTCAGTGATTGATTCAGAAATCCAGGCCTAAGTCAATCAGGACATGGCATTTGCCTAGAGATAAAGATTGATTTTAAGACTGGGCAATGACCCAACTAAGTCCAGTGAGGTCCAGAGGGAAGTCAGACAAGGGGCTCATGATCCTTGAGAGGGAGCTTCAAGATGTACACATCTCTCCCCTTCTGGACATTGCTGAGTGTAGAAGCGAGGCCAGCACCATAGCTGCTTTCTCTCTACGAGCCTAGGAATGAAACCTATATAGGAATGAACCAAGGGAAATGCACCCAGAGCCACTGGGTCAAATCAGACTTGAACTCTATTCAGAATCAGGACTTTATGGATACAATGAATTTCCACATTGGTTAAGCCAGTTAGAGGTATGTTTTGGTTTAAAACAAATTGCCATGGCCAGGCACAGTGGCTCATGCCTGTAACCCAGCATTTTGGGAGGCCGACGCGGGAGGATCGCTTGAGCCCAGGAGTTCGGGGCTGTCATGGTCTATAATCATGCAACTGCACTCTAGCCTGTGCAACAGAGCCAAGACCCTATCTCCAAAAGACAAAATAAACAAACAGAAAAAAACACAAACAAAAAGCCAGAAACATCCTAACTATGCTAACTGATGTAAATGTAATAAACTATTGTAACTGATACAAACGTGGGAATCTGACCTGGACAGAGGGTTGGCATCCAACCACTTGGAGATGCTAACCATCAAGCTGCAACATAGACACAAACAAACAAGCAACATAGGTTCTTCCAGAGAAGAGTGACACGATCAGAGCCAACGCTTTAGGAAGAGCCCTCTGGTGGCAGCGAGGAAGGTGGGCAGGATTTGAGACCGGAGGCTTGGCCATGCAGCAAGAGGATGTCTGGTATGGACATCGATCAAGGACAGATTGAAGAAGACATTTAGGAGTGAAGGCTGAAATCCACACATTGATGAGAATTCTTCCTCAGACTCCACATGTTCTTAGTCCATGAGACCACATGACGGGCCTGGAGAAAATTTAGGAATATTCATTCATTCGCTCATTCATTCATTTATTCTTTCATTTATCCATTCAGTACATTTTAACGGAGCTCCTATGTGCCGGCACTGGGCTAGCCACTAGGGATAGAGCAATGAACAAGGCAGATACAAATTGCTGCCCTTATAGAGTGCACATTTTAGTGGAGGAACAGACAATAAACAAAATGAATAAGTACACATATAAAGTCAGTTATATGGTGATACATGCTATGAGAAAAAAAAATTTGAGACAGGGTCTCACTTGTTGCCTAGGCTAAAATGCAGTGGTGCAATCATAGCTCACTGAAGCCTCGAACCCCTGGGCTCAAGCTATCATCCTGCCTCAACCTCCCAGTTAGCTAGGACTATAGGTACCTACCACCAAGCCTGGCTAATTTTTAAAAATTTTGTAGAGACTGGGTCTCATTATTTTGCCTAGGCTGCTCTCAAACTCCTAGTCTCAAAGTAAAAAAAAAAAAAAAAAAAAAAAAAATTTTTTTTTTTTTTTGAGATTGGGTCTCATTCTGTCACCCAGGCTGGAGCACATGGCTCACTCAAGTCTCAAACTCCTGGGCTCAAGCAATCTTCTTGTCTCAGCCTCTTGAGTAGCTGAAACTACAAGCACATGCCACCATGCCCAGCTAATTTTTGTATTCTTTGTAGAGATGAGATCTCACCATGTTACCCAAGCTGGTCTCAAACTCCTGACCTTAAGTGATCCTCCCATCTCAGTGTCCCAAAGTGCTGAGATTACAGGCATAAGCCACCGTGCCTGGACAAGAAAAAAAAATTTTAATGGCGAATAAAGAGGAAATAACAAGGAAGGGAAATTATTTGGCCAGGAGTTCCCAATATATGATCTTCAAAAGTGGAGTTTTTTTTCCTCAACAAAAAGCTTCAAGGGATAGTATCTTTCTGTATTCTATGGCAAACCAGGTGTACAAAAATAATTTCTATTATAATAAAATAGCCTTAATATTCATTGGGTGCCTACTACATGAAAACATCTGTTCACAAGTATTATTTTACTTCATCTCCATTTCATAGATAAGGGAAACAAAAGTCAGTGATGTAAAGAAAGTCACCCAAAATGGCACAGTGGCAGTAGTTCTGAACCCAAATCTATTCAACAACAAAGCAAAATATTTTGCTTTGCTTTTTAACTGTATGCCAACCCAGTAGGGTAATGCCTCTTAAATCCACATTCAAGCAACTATAATCACTAGTACTTAATATGACCACTAAAGAGAAAATAAGTGAAAATAAGTTCTTTTCTTTTTTTTTTTTTGAGACAGAGTCTCGCTCTGTCACCCAGGCTGGAGTGCAGTGGCAAGATCTCGGCTCACTGAAAGCTCTGCCTCCTGGGTTCACGCCATTCTCCTGCTAAAAATACAAAAAATTAGCTGGGTGTGGCAGCATGTGCCTGTAGTCCCAGCTACTCAGGAGGCTGAGGCAGGAGAATCGCTTGAACCCGGGAGGCAGAGTTGCAGTGAGCCGAGATCACACCACTGCACTCCAGCCTGGGCGACAGAGCAAGACTCCGTCTCAAAAAAAAAAAAAAAAAGACTAGTGAGCCAAGGGAAGCCCAGTCAGGAGGATCACTTGAGGCCAGGAGCTCAAGACCAGCCTGGGCAACGTAGCAAGACCCTATCTCTACATAAATGTAAAAATTAGCTGGGTGTGGTGCTGTGCACCTGTAACCCTAGCTACATGGGAGGCTGAGGCAGGAGGATTATTTGAGCCCAGGCGGTCAAGGCTGCAGTAAGCTATGATCACACCACTGCACTCCAGCCTGAGTGACAGAGCGAGACCCTCTTAAAACAAATTTGGAATCATTGTGAGCCGTCTCTGGACCACTGCCCTCTGATGGCTGAGCTGAAACTTTCTCCAGACCTGTTGGGCTGTTGGAGCCCTGCAGCTTTAATTTGATTCAGAAAACCCACATCGGATAATATGACATTGCTTGCTGGCACAGGAGTGTACTGGGCCCTGTGCTAAGTTCTTCATGTGCACCATCTCATTTAATCCCATAATAAAGGCGTTTCTGTTTTCCTCCTCTTCTAGCTGAAGAAAACGAAACTCTGGGAAGTGAGGTCAGGCAGTGAGCCAGGGGTGGGAAGGGAATTGTACTCCAAGGGTATCTGATACTGATTGAAGGCTGTGCATAAAATAATCCCAAGTTATGATGTCTACCTGTGTCAACTATGTTTTCCAGCTGCGAGTCACAGAAGCCCAGTGCATAAAAGCCCAGAAGCGCTTATGTTTTTACTTTTTATACATATATATACATATATTTTATATATATATATATATATATATATTTTTTTTTTTTTTTGGAGACAGTCTCGCTCTGTCACCCAGGCTGGAGTACAGTGGTGCGATCTCGGCTCACTGCAACCTCCACCTCCTGGGTTCAAGTGATTCTCCTGCCTCAGAATCCTGAGTAGCTGGGATTACAGGAGCACGCCACGCCACCACACCCGGCTAATTTTTGTATTTTTAGTAGAGACGGGGTTTCATCATTTTGATCAGGCTGGTCTCGAACTCCTGACCTCGTGATCTGCCCGCCTCGGCCTCCCAAAGTACTGGGATTACAGGCGTGAGCCACCCCGCCTGGCCTTCCAAAAGCTTTTACAGCTGTGGCCGTGTTTGTGGACATTCAGCATGGAAAAGCAAGTCTGTTTCACCAGTGTTTCAAGCAAAGCACGGGACTGAGTCTTTTCAGCCCTGATGGTTGATTTGGCCATGTCACCATCCCTGAACCAATGACTGGTTGCCTAGGGAGAAGGAGTGCACTGATTGGCTCAACCTCAGTTCTAGGCTCAACCCCCTTGAGCCTGGAATTAATGGGATTCCCCCCAACATTTGGCTGAGATTCTGTCCCTCAAGATAGAATTACTATGTTTTTGACTTAAGAAGGGAATAGCTAATGGTGGAGAGAAAAATTTCCATTGCACTTTTTATGTGGTTGAAAGTATGAGGGTCGAGCGCAGTGGCTCGCGCCTGTAATCCCAGCACTTTGGGAGGATGAGGCGGGTGGATCACGAGGTCAGGAGATCGAGACCATCCTGGCTAACAAGGTGAAACCCCGTCTCTACTAAAACTACAAAAAATTAGCCGGGCATGGTGGCGGGCGCCTGTAGTCCCAGCTACTCGGGAGGCTGAGGCAGGAGAATGGCGTGAACCTGGGAGGCGGAGCTTGCAGTGAGCCCAGATCGCGCCACTGCACTCCAGCCTGAGCGACAGAGCGAGACTCCGTCTCAAAAAAAAGGAAAAAAGAAAAAAAGAAAGTATGAGAACTCCCTGGAAAGAATTCATGCTAAAGGTGCTTGTTCAGCTCAAATACAATGGGTCAGAAATGAGGGTGCCCAGGCAAAGCGGCTTATGCCTGTAATCCTAGTATGCTGGGAGGCTAAGGTGGAAGGATTGCTTAAGGCCGGGAGTTTGAGACCAGACTGGGCAAAATAGTGAGACTCTGTCTCTACAAAAATTTTAAAAATTAGCCACGCATGGTGGCTCACCTGTGGTTCCAGCTACTCAGAAGGCTGAGGTGGGAGGATTGCTTGAGACTAGGAGGTCAAGGCTGCAGTGAGCTATGAGTGCACCACTGCGGTACAGCCTGGGCAACAGAGCGAGACCCTATCTCAAAAAAAAAAAAAAAGGGGAAAGGAAAGGAAGAGAAGGGGAAGGGGGAGGGGGAGGGGGAAGGAGGGAGGGAGGAAAGAAGGAAAGAAGGGCTTTCATATTAGAAGGGCACACTCAGAACTGGCTCTTCCCTTTAGCCATTCCCCTTCTTTTTGCCTTGGTCATGGATGTGATGACTGGAGCTGACGCAGTCATTCTGTGGCCAGGAATATCACAGAGACATGAGAACTGATAGCATTAAAATGCTGACACCAGCTAGATAGGAGAGATGAGTTCTGTTGTTCCGCAGCACTAGTGAGTGACTATGGTTCACCGTAGCTTACTGTATATTTTCAGAAAGCTGGGAGGATTTTGAATGTTCACAACACTGAGGCATGATAGTTTGAGGTGATGAATATGCTAATTACGCTAATTTGATCATTGCACATTGTATACACATATTGAAATATCACTGTCTTCTATAAATATGTACAATTATTACATGTCAACTAAAAATAAAAGGAAAAACTGCTGAAGCAATGACAGAAACTACCTACGTCTGAGTATCTTTTGATATCTTTCTGTCTAATCCTCTTCTGAATCGTTGTGTCTCTTGTGTCTTTCTTCACTTCAGTACAAAGATTGGTGAGAAAAACAAATTTTTACTGTTTAGGTCTTTGTTAAGTAAAAATGTAGGCCAGGCACAGTGGCTCACACCTGTAATCCCAGCACTTTGGGAGGTCAAGGTGGGCAGACCATTTGAGGCCAGGAGTTCGAGACCAGCCTGGCCAACATGGTGAAACTCTGTCTCTACTAAAAATACAAAACTTTGCTAGGCATGGTGGCATGCACCTGTAGTCCCAGCTACTTGGGAAGCTGAGGTGGAATGATCACTTGAGCCCAGGAGGTGAAGTTTGCAGTGAGCCAAGATTGTACCACTGTACTCCAGCCTGGGCGACAGAGTGAGACCCTGTCTCAAAAACAAGTAAAAATACGGTCCGTAAACCTTCAACATCAGCATTACCTGGGAGCTTATTAGAAATGCAGACTGGGGCCAGGCATGGTGGCTCATGCCTGTAATCCCAGCACTTTGGGAGGCGAAGGCGGGCAGATCACAAGGTCAAGAGATCGAGACCATCCTGACCAACATGGTGAAACCCTGTCTCTAAATACAAAACCTGTCTCTAAATACAAAAATTAGCTGAGTGTGGTGGCAGGCACCCGTAATACCAGCTATTCGGGAGACTGAAGCAGGAGAATCGCTTGAACCCGGGAGGCAGAGGTTGCAGTGAGCTGAGATCGCACCACTGCACTCCAGCCTGGTGACAGAATGAGGCTCTGTTTCAAAAAAAATGCAGGCCAGGCACTGTAGCTCATGCCTATAATCCCAGCACTTTGAGGGGCCGAGGCAGGAGGACCACTTGAGCCCAGAAGTTTGAGACCAGCCTGGGCAACATAGTGAGACCCCAACTCCACAAAAAAAATTAAAAAGAAAACAAAAAATGCAGAATCTCAGGCCTTCCCCAGATTCCAAATCAGAATCTACAAGATCCTCAATGGATTCACAAGCACATTCATGTGGAAGAATCGGTGGTTTGGGTATCATAAGAGTATGGTTGAATGCAATCCAAGCAATATACATAGGCTGCCTGAACCCCCCAAGATTGGATTAAATGCCATTTGAGGCACCAGCAGTAGTGGGAAATGATCATAGGCAGTTGGAGTGAGAGACAAAGAACACGGCACAGGAAGACCGGTGTGTGGTGCACTTGGAGATATATTAAACACCCGTACATTCTTTACTGTGTTCCAGGCACCATTACAAGCACTGTGCAAATATTAGCACATTTAGTCTCCTTGGCAGCCTTAGGAATCATTTCACAGGTGCGTAAACTGAGGCATGGATAGAGTAAGTCACAGAGCTGGTAAATGCCAGAGCCAAGATTGAAACTCATGTGATCTATTTCCAGAGCCTGTGCTCCCTTCCCTGAGGTTTCCCCAGGGTCTTTGGGGAGGTTTTTATGTTTGTTTGTTTGTTTGTTTGGCAGAGTCTTGTTCTGTCGCCAGGCTGGAGTGCAGTGGCATGATCTCAGCTCACTGCAACCTCTGACTCCTGGGTTCAAGCGATTCTCCTGCCTCAGCCTCCCAAGTAGCTGGGATTATGGGCATGCGCCATCACACTTGGCTACTTTTGTATTTTTAGTAGAGACGGGGTTTCATTATGTTGGCCAGGCTGGTCTCGAACTCCCGACCTCAGGTGATCTGCCCACCTTGGCCTCCCAAATTGCTGGGATTACAGGGGTGTGCCACCACTGCTGGCCCTTTGGGGAGAATTTTAAGGGAGCTGAAGAACCTACAGAGCAGGTATCGAATGGATAAGTGTTTCATGTTTCTGTTTTTTACCCACCTAATCAGTGTGATTTGGAAAGCATGGTTTAAACATTCATTATCTCATTTAATCTTCAAAACTTCGTTCTATCAAATCATATCTGTTGAGCACCAGTGTGTATGTGCCATGAACTGGGGATACACCGATGAACTAAGTCCTATTCGTGCCTCCACAGACTTAGTGAGGAGAGAGACAGGCAAAGATTTCTCACGTGGTGTGAAAGTGGGCAGCACTACGGAGCACAGAAGAGAGACGATCAACCCAGGAGGACTTCCAGGAGGAAGAAAAGAGCCAGATGAGACCAAAAGGATGACTAGGAGATATTCAGGCAAAGCTGGGTTGAGTAAAATGTGCTCTTAGACCAGGCACGATGTCTCACACCTGTAATCCCAGCAGTTTGGGAGGCCAAGGCGGGAGAATTGCTTGAGGCCAGGAGTGCCAGACAAGCCTGGGCAACATAGCAAGATCCCATTTCTACAAAACATTTTAAAAATGAGCTGGGCATGGTGGCGTGCACCTGTCATCTCAGATACTTGGGAGGCTGAGGTGGGAGAATCGCCTAAGGTAAGGATTCCAAGGCTGCAGTGAGCTATGATTGCGCCACTGCACTCCGGCCCGGGCAACAGAATGGAACCCTGTCTCTACCAAAAAAAAAAAAAAAAGCTTCTGAGAAAATAACAAATACAAAAGCCCAGAGATGGACAAGAAAGCACTGAGCTGAAGGGCCACAGATACCATTTCTTTAACAGTCAACCCTGAGACTTGAGGGGTAAGAATTATTAATTTCCATTTTACAGATATGGACACTGAAGTGCTATGAGGCTTGGCAATGTGCCAAGTGCTAGTGTTACACAGCAAATAAGTAGCAGAGACAGGCTTTAAATCTAGCTCTGATGCCAAAGGCTATGTTCCTTCCACCATGCTTGATCCTGCCCCTTCCAGAATTAGGGACCCTTTAGGTTCTGGGTGCCCAAAGTTTTTGACCCACAGTAACTCTAGTATCTGGTAATAGCTGGGATCAAAAGGTGCCCCAGAGGCTGGTCAAGGTGGCTCACACCTGTAATCTTAGCACTTTGGGAAACTGAGACCGGAGGATCACTCAAAGGCCAGGAGGAGTTCAAGACCAGCCTGGGCAACATAGTGAGACCCTGTGTGTGAATTTTTTTTTTTTTTTTTTGAGACAGAGTCTCACTCTGTTGCCCAGGCTGGAGTGCAGTGGTGCGATCTTGGCTCACTGCAATCTCTGCTTCCCAAGTTCAAGCAATTCTCCTGCCTCAGCTTCCCAAGTAGCTGGGACTACACATGCATGCCACCATGCCCAGCTAATCTTTGTATTTTTAGTAGAGACAGGTTTCACCATGTTGGCCAGGCCGGTCTTGAACTCCTAACCTCAGATGAGCCTCCCCCCCTTGACCTCTCAAAGTTTTGGGATTATAGGCATGAGCCACCGTGCCCAGCCTATGTCTGAATATTAAATAAATAAGTAAATGGTGCTCCAGGGGGTTCCCTCACACTCTTCTCTTTCTCTTGCTGCACCCCTGAACCTTAATGACCTATGGATCTTTGGGGTAGAGGTGCCATATTGGCTGTGCTCAGTAACTAGGCTCAAAGTGCTGACAGCTGTGCCTGTCTGGCTGTCTTAGCCAGTGAGATGCTGTCCTTAGGCAATAGCCTACCTATGTGTTTCAGCCAATCCCTGACCCCACACCTCTAGACATTCTCCACTAGCCAACATGTTGAACATCTTTTCTCTTGCTTCTTTATAGCAAACCACTGGTTCCCTGCCACCCCATGTTCCGCCATGGTTACCACATGGGCTGACGCCTTCACAGACAGGTTTCTCTTGCTCTTTGGATTTGTCTGTCACTGACCCAATGCAATGAGGCTGCCAAATGTGCTCTGGTCATCCCAGGCTGAATTAATGAAAGTATAAGGCCCAGAACCAGGGAGGTGGACTTGGGTCAGCCCTCGCCCGGGAAGAACATTCAGTTCTGGGAGGAAGGGTGCCAAAAAGCAGTTAAGTTCAGAGGCAATTATCCAGAGAGCACGAGGCTAAAAGCCAAAATGTATGAGTAACATTGAAAGAATTGGGGTTGTGTGGACTGAAGCAGAGATGACTCAGGCGGAGACTATTCCCAAATGAGGCTGCAGGGGACTGCAGCGGGAGCTTCAGGACCTGGGGCTCACTGCCACTCAGAATTCACTCCTCTGCTGGCATCTGGCTCTTCAATGCTCCCAAGCCTCTCTGAGTCTGAGTTCCCTCTCCCACCCACCTTACTAACTTTTTTTCTTTTTTTTTTTTTTGAGACGGAGTCTCACTCTTTCGCCCAGGCTGGAGTGCAATGGCCATGATCTCAGCTCACTGCAACCTCCATCTTCTGGGTTCAAGCAATTCTCCTGCCTCAGCCTCCCGAGTAGCTGGGACTACAGGCGCATGCCACCATGCCCAGCTAATTTTTGTATTTTTAATAGAGACGGGGTTTCACCATGTTGGTCAGGCTAGTCTGGAACTCCTGACCTCAGGCGATCTGCCCATCTCAGCCTCCCAAACTGCTCGGATTACAGGCGTGAGCCACAGTGCCCAGCCACTTACTAACTTTTCTAACCTCCTGGCTTCCGAAACCCATGGCCCTGCTATCCCTTCTGTCATTTTCACAAATGATTATGCCTCTTTCCTCAGGAAATTGAGGCCAATAAGAAAAACATTCTCTGCACCATCAACTAATTGGTATCTGAACCCATCCTTTCCTCCTTCCTTCTGGTCTTATGGAATAGAGACTGGACTCCTTCCAAGGTTAATTCTTCCACATGGACTTTGGAGTTCATCCATCAACTTTGTTCCTATTTCTTCCACATCTCACACTCCTATAAAGAAGCCCAAGTCTTTCCTATACTAAAAAAAAAAAAAAAAAAAAAAAAAGCCTCTCAATAACCCCACTGATTGCCTCCTCTTCTATATGCAGGGACCATGTGTCTCCTCTTTCACATTTCACATGTAAACTCTATTTTCTTTTTTTTTTTTTTTTTTTGAGGCAGGATCCACATTTCACACGTAAACTCTTTTTTCTTTTCTTTTCTTTTCTTTATTATTATTATTATTATTTTTTTTTTTTTTTGAGGCAAGGTCTCGCTCTGTCACCCAGGCTGGAGTGCAATGGCAAAATCTCTCCTCACTGCAGCCTCTGCCTCTGGAGCTCAAGGCTCAAGTGATCTTCCTAGCTCAGCCTCCCTCGTAGCTGGGACTTCGGGTGCGTGCCACCATGCCTAGCTAATTTTTGTATTTTTTTGTAGAGATGAGATCTTGCCATGTTGCCTAGGCTTGTCTTGAACTCCTGGGCTAAAACAAGCCACCTACCTCAGCCTCCCAAAGTGCTAGGATTATAGGCGTAAGCCACCACGCCTGGCTCTATCAAATCTTCAAACCTTATCATAGTATACCACTGCTATTTAAGCTATTGCAGATTAGATTGGACCATATGAAATTGTCATTTTTTTCAGTAACAGCTTTTTTGAGAAATAATTCACATACTCTACAATTCACACACTTAAAATATACAATTTGGCTGGGCACGGTGGCACCTCTTGAAACCAGGGGTTCGAGGCGGCAGTGAGCTATGATCATCCCACCGCACTTTAGCCCGGGTGACAGAGCGAGATGCTAACTCTAAAAAAATAAAGCATACAGCCAGGCGCAGTGGCTCATGCCTGTAATCCCAGCACTTTGGGAGGCTGAGGTCAGGAGAGCATGAGGTCAGGAGGTCAGGAGATCGAGACCATCCTGGTTAACATGGTGAAACCCTGTCCCTACTAAAAATACAAAAAATTAGCTGAGCGTGGTGGCGGGCACCTATAGTCCCAGCTACTTGGGAGGCTGAGGCAGGAGAATGGCGTGAACCCAGGAGGTGGAGCTTGCAGTGAGCCAAGATCGCGCCACTGCACTCCAGCCTGGGCGACAGTGCGAGATTCCGTGTCAAAAAAAAATAAAATAAAATAAAGCATACAATTCAATGGTGTTTAATACATTCACAGAGTTGTGCAACCATCACCACAATCAATTTTAGAATATTTTATTCACCCCCTAAAAAACCCACATTCTTTAACTATCACCCCCATCTCCTGATCACTCACTCCCGGCCCCCGGCAACCACTAATCTACTTCCTCTCTCTATGGATTTACCTATTCTAGACATTTCATATAAATGGAATGACATCATATGTTGTTCTTTGTGTCTGGTTTATTTCACTTACCATAATGTTTTCAAGGGCCAACCATGTCATAGCATGTATCAGTACTCAACTCCTTTTTATGCCAAATATTAGTCCATTGAATGGATGTGCTAAATTTTGTTAGCTAGATGTGGTAGTGCACATCTGTAGTCTGTTACTCAGGAGGCTGAGGTAAGAGGATCACTTGAGCCCAGGAGATTGAGGCCAGCCTAGGCAACATAGTAAGATCCCATCTCAAAAAATAAATTAATATATAAAAACAAACTTCATCTCTAGAGAGACAATTCCAGTGAAAAAATAAATTTTATTTATACCTTCATTCATTGATGGACATTTGAGTTACTTCTACTTTTTCACTATTATGAATAAAACTGTTATAAACATTTATATGCAAGTTTTTGTGTGTATATATACTTTCATTTCTCTTGAGTATATACCTAGAATTAGAGTTGGTGGGTAATATGGTAAACTCTATGTTTAAAATTTTTTTTTGGCCGGGCGTGGTGGCTCACGCCTGTAATCCCAGCACTTTGGGAGGCCAAGGTGGACAGATCACCTGAGGTCAGGAGTTCAAGACCAGCCTGGGCAACATGGCAAAACCCCACCTCTACAAAAGATAGAAAGATCAACTGGGCATGGTGATGCATACTTGTAGTCCCAGCTACTTGGGAGGCTGAGGCAGGAGGATCACTTGAGCCCAGGAGGTCAAATCTGCAGTGAAATGTGTTCACACCACTGCACCCAGCCTGGGTGACGGAATGAGACCTTGTATCCAAAAAAAAAAAAAAAATTTTTTTGGAGACAGAGTCTCCTTCTGTTGCCCAGGCTAGAGTGCAGTGGCACGATCTCAGCTCACTGCAACCTTCGCCTCCTGGGTTCAAGCAATTCTCCTGACTCAGTCTCCAAGTAGCTGGGATTACAGGTGTGCACCACTGCACCTGGCTAATTTTTGTATTTGGTAGAGACTGGTGGGGGGCGGGAGGGCATTGCATGTGTGTATTCATATTTTTTAACATAAATTGTGACATGATTCTGTGGAACAAATGCAGTGATATAAAATGCTTTTGAAAATTATAACATTAAGGCCAGGCATGGTGGCTCATGCCTGTAATCCAGCACTTTGGGAGGCCAAGGCGGGCAGATCACCTGATGTCAGCCTGGCCAACATGGTGAAACCCCATCTCTACTAAAAATACAAAAAGTAGCTGGGTGTGGTGGCACACACCTGTAATCCCAGCTACTCAGGAGGCTGAGGCAGGACAATCACTTGAATCTGGGAGGTGGAGGTTACAGTGAGCCAAGGTCACACCACAGCACTCCAGCCTGGGTGACAGAACAAGACTCCATCTCAAAAAAAAAAAAAAAAAAAGAAAGAAAGAAATTATGACATTAAGTGAGTATAAGGGGGTATATTATTT
Organism: Pongo abelii; assembly: GCF_028885655.2. Taxonomy (NCBI): domain Eukaryota; kingdom Metazoa; phylum Chordata; class Mammalia; order Primates; family Hominidae; genus Pongo; species Pongo abelii. The sequence continues at coordinate 27,795,527 of NC_072003.2, forward strand.
ATTATTATTTATGTACTCACTTTTGTAGCAAATCCCCCAGCTGTGCACTTTTCTGGGTGCATACAATACTTTCACAAGTAAATAAATATCTTTATTTAAAACAATAATAACAGAAAATCTGAGCACACTAGGGCATGATGGTTCACACCTGTCCCAGCACTTTGGGAGGCTGAGGCAAGAGGATCACTTGAGGCCAGCAGTTTAAGACCAGCATGGGCAACATAATGAGACCCTGTCTCTACAAAAAAATTTAAAATGAACTTAAATTTTTTTAATTTTTAAAAAGCTCAGCACAAGTGGAGTCATTCCAGAAAGGTGATGCTAATGATCAGTACCTATATAGTATTTACTATGAACCAATCACTGTTTAAAACACCTTATTTATATTTATTCACTTAAATCCAGCAACAACCCTTTGAGCTAGATGCTATTATTAATTTTGTTTTACAGAGGAGGCAACCAAGGCACAGAGAGGCAAGAAACTTGCCCAGATCACACAGTTAATGCATGGCACATCTAGAATTTCTAGAGTCTAGAACCAGCCAGGATGGCCTCTCAAACTCTATCTTATACAGACTATCTATTGATATTAGATTTTTTTTTTTTTTTTTTGAGACAGAATCTCACTGTGTCACCCAGGCTGGAGTGCAGTGGCACGATCTCAGCTCACTGCAGCCTCCAACTCCCAGGTTCCAGTGATTCTCCTGCCTCAGCCTCCCAAGTAGCTGGGATTACAGGCACATACCACCATGCCCAACTAATTTTTGTATTTTTAGTAGAGATGGGGTTTCACCATGTTGGCCAGGCTGGTCTCGAACTCCTGACCTCTGGTGATCCGCCTGCCTTGGCCTCCTAAAGTGCTGGGATTACTGGCATGAGTCACCGCACCCAGCCTTAGGTGAATTCTTAATACTGGTTAAATGAGAATAACTACATGACCTTTCTTAGAGACTGCAAGAATATTTAACAAAATTCAATATCCAGTATTGATATGATAAAAACATATTTAAGTTTAAAAATAGCATCTTGTTTAATGTTGCACACTAGAAGCATTTTCCATTAAAGTCAGGAACAGGGTAAGAGAAATAATATTTCCATTTATTTAATATTATTCTAGGTATATAAAGATAAAAAATACAAATTTTAAGAATTACAAAGTGGAGACAACATAATGACTATTTGCAGGTAATATGATTGCATATCTAGCCAATCCAAGAGTACTCCTGGAAAGTCTCTCATAAACAATGAGTTAAGTCAGTAACGTAGTTGGTTACACAATCAACAGCACTTCTATGTTTCAGGGAAAAAGCTAGGAAACAAAATGGAAGAAAATCTTGTACTTAAAATAGCACCAACACTCACACTTACAACATCAGCAACAACAAAAATGTAGGAAAATGAAAGAAGAAATAAATGAAAATACACACTTTGTTCATCTATTAGAAGATTTCATGATGTAAAGATGCATATTCTCCCTAAATTAAACTTAACCTTTAATTTTATATCAATAAAAATACATTATGAGGTTTTTTTGGAAGTAGACTCATTGAGTCTAAAGTTCAAATGGAAAAATAAACAAGTGAGGCTAGCCAGGAAAATTTTGAAAAAGGAAAGTAATAAAAAAGAATTAACCCTCCTAGGTATTGAAGCACATTATAAAGCTACATTTATATTTTTAAAAGTTTAGTACTTGGCCGGGAGCGGTGGCTCACGCCTATAATCCCAGCACTTTGGGAGGCCAAGGTGGGTGGATCACGAGGTCAGGAGATCGAGACCATCCTGGCTAACACGGTGAAACCCCGTCTCTACTAAAAATACAAAAAATAAAATTAGCCGAGCGTAGTGGCGGGCGCCTGAAGCAGGAGAATGGCGTGAACCCAGGAGACGGAGCTTGCAGTGAGCCGAGATCGCGCCACTGCACTCCAGCCTGGGTGACAGAGCGAAACTCCGTCTCAAAAAAAAAAAAAAAGTTTCGTACTTGTGCATGAAAAGAAAAGCAGATTAATGAAGCAGATGAGAATCTAGAAATAGACCCAAATACATTTGAGAAGCTACTAAATGGTAAAACCATATTTGAAATCAGAGAGAAAAAATAAAATTAGGCAGTGCAGTAATTGCTGTTAGAGTAATTGGCTAGCCATTTTACAGCATTAAGTTAAAGCTGGATGCCTGTCTGATTCCTTACACCAAATAAATTCCAGACAGACAAACAATGTATTTATTTATTTATCTATTTATTTATTTTTATTTATTTATTTATTTATTTATTTTGAGACAGGGTTACTCTGTCACCCAGGCTGGAGTGCAGTAGCACGATCTCAACTCATTGCAGTCTCTGTCTCCAGGGTGCAAGAGATCCTCCTTCCTCACCCTCCTGAATAGCTAGGACCACAGGTGCATGCCACCACACTTGGCTAATTTTTGTATTTTTAGTAGAGACAAGGTTTCAACATATTGGCCAGGCTGGTCTCGAACTCCTGACCTCAAGTGATCCACCTGCTTTGGCCTACCAAAGTGCTAGGATTACAGGCATGTGCCACTGCATCCAGCCAGATAAACAATTTAAATGTAAATAAATAAAACAGGATGAAAGGGGAACATGGGCACACACACACACACACACACACACACACACACACACACACACATCTTAAATAAGAGAAAATCTTTCTAAGCCAGACACAAAACTCAGATGCTAAAAAGAAAAAATCGGCTACATAAAATTCAAAATAGCTACACAGTATAAAAATACCATAGGCTAAATTAAAAGGTAGGTAACAAGCTAGGAGAAATGTTTTTACAATTCATGCAACAGACGAAGAATAAATGTCCTTAATAAACAAAGAGCTCTTATAATTAAAAAGAAAAAATATGAATAGTTTTTAAATTGGGCAAAGAATGATGTAGCTCACAAAAAAAGAAATATAAATTGCTCATAAATACATAAAAACGCACAAAAAATTTCTCAACCTTACTAGCGACTAAAGACATACAAATTAAAGTGAGATGAATTGGCAAAGATGGTGTTAAATAATGGCCACAATGGGCCAGTGCGTTGGTTCGCTCCTATAATCCCAGCACTCTGGGAGGCCAAGGCAGGTAGACGGCTTGAGGCCAGGAGTTCAAGACCAGCCTGGCCAACATGTCAAAACCCTGTCTCTACAAAAAATACAAACATTAGCCCGGTGTGGTGACGTGTGCCTGTAATCTCAACTCCTCAGAAGGCTGAGGTGGGAGGACTGCTTGAGTCTGGGAGGTGGCGATTGTAGTGAACTGAGATCGTGCCACTGCACTGCAGCCTGGGTGACAGAGTGAGACTCTGCCAAAAAAAAAAAAAAACACACACAATGAGTGAGAGCAGAGCAAGCAGGTGCTTTCATAAATTGCTGGTGAGGATGAAAACTGACACGCTCTTTGTTTTTGTTTGTTTGGTTTTTGGGGGTTTTGGTTACTGTAACTTTTTTCAATAGTTTTTGGGGTACAGGTGGTTTTTGGTTACATGGATGAGTTCTTTTTTTTTTTTTTTGAGACGAAGTCTCACTCTGTCGCCCAGGCTGGGGTGCAGTGGTGCGATGTCAGCTCACTGCAAGCTCCGCCTCCCAGGTTCACACCATTCTCAGGCCTCTGCCTCCCGAATAGCTAGGGTCTACAGGCGCCTGCCACCATGCCCGGCTAAATTTTTTGTATTTTTAGTAGAGACAGGGTTTCACCGTGTTAGCCAGGATGGTCTCGATCTCCTGACCTCATGATCCTCCAGCCTCGGCCTCCCAAAGTGCTGGGATTATAAGCGTGAGCCACCGCGCCCAGCCATGGATGAGTTCTTTAGTGGTGAATTCTGAGACTTTGGTGCACCCGTCACCCTAGCAGTTTACAGTGTACACTGTCTCCAATATGTAGTCTTTTATCTCTCACCCACCTTCCAACCTCCCCCTTCAAGTCCCCACAGTCCATTATATGGCTCTGTATGTTTTTGCATCCTCATAGCTTAGCTCCCATTTATAATTGAGAACATAAAGTATTTGGTTTTCCATTTCTGACTTACTTCACTTAGAATAATGGCCTTCAGTTCCAACCAAGTTGCTGCAAAAGACATTATTTTTTTTCTCTTCACAGCTCAGTAATATTTCATGATACACATATGCCATATTTTCTTTATCCGCTCATTGGTCAACGGGCATTTAGGTTGGTTCCATATCCTTGCAATTGTGAATTGTGCTGCCATAAACATAAGTGTGCATGTGTCGGCCAAGCACAGTGGCTCATGCCTGTAATCCCAGCACTTTGGGAGGCTGAGGCAGGCGGATCGCCTGAGGTCGGGAGTTCGAGACCAGCCTGACCAACATGGAGAAACCCCGTCTCTACTAAAAATACAACAATTAGCCGGGCATGATGGTGCATGCCTGTAATCCCAGCTACTCGGCAGGCTGAGGCAGGAGAATCCTTGAACCCAGGAGGTGGAGGTTGCGGTGAACCGAGATCACACCATTGCACTCCAGCCTGGGCAACAAGAGTGAAAATCTGTCTCGAAAAAAAAAAAAAATGTGTGGGTGTGTCTTTTTCATATAATGACTTATTTTCCTTTGGGTAGATGCCCAGTATTGAGATTGCTGGATTAAATGGGTGATCTACTTTTAGTTCTAAATTTAAGGAATCTCCATACTGTTTTCCATTGTGGTTTTACTAATTTACATTCCCACCAGCAGTGACGCATTCTTCTTGAAAGACAAATTAACATTTTTAATCACATTTTAAAATGTTCATTGAGTTTCAAGTCAAGGCTAAGTGAGGAAAAATAAATAAAATGTTTATATTGGCCAGGCCTGGTGGCTCACACTGTAATCTTAGCACTTTGGGAGGCTGAGGTAGGTGGATCACTTAGAGGCCAGGAGTTCCAGTCCAGCCTGGGCAACATAGAAAGACCCCATCTCTACCAAAAATACAAAAATTAGCTGGGCATGGTGGCACAAGCCTGTAGTCCCTGCTATGTGGGAGGCTGAGGCAGGAGGATGACTTGAGCCCAGGAGGTTGAGACTGCAGTGAGCTATGATTACACTATTGCACACCAGCCTGGGCAACAGAACAAGACCCTGTCTCAAAAAAAAAAAAAAAGTTTATATTCTTTGACCCGGCTATTCCACTTCTATGAATCTCTGTCACAGGTGTCTTAAATACATGAACAAAGGTGTAGTTTTTTAAAAAAATTTGTAAATATGCTGGGCGCAGTGGTTCACACCTCTAATCCCAGCACTTTGAGAGCCCGAGGCAGGCAGATCACCTGAGGTCGGGCGTTCAAGACCAGCCTGACCAAGATGGAAAAACCGTCTCTACTAAAAATACAAAATTAGACGGGTGCAGTGGCACATGCCTGTAATCCCAGCTACTCGGGAGGCTGACTCAGGAGAATCCCTTGAACCCAGGAGGTGGAGGTTGCAGTGAGCCAAGATCGCGGCATTGCACTCCAGCCTGGGCAACAAGAGCGAAACTTCATTTCAAAAAAAAAAAAAAAAAAAAATTGTAAACACAAACTAACATAAAAGTTCAAAGCACAAAAAAAATAACTTTTTTCCTCAACAAAATAAGAGTTCATTGCTGGCCAGGCATGGCACGGTGGCTCATACCTGTAGTCCCAGCACTTTGAGAGGCTGAGGCAGGAGGATCACTGGAGCCCAGGAGTTCAAGACCAGCCTGGGCAACATAGAAAGGTGCCATCCCTACAAAAAACAGAAAAATTGGCTAGATGTGGTGGTGCACGCCTGTAGTCCTGCAGTGTAGTTTGTGTGAGAATTCTTCATCTTTGACAGGAACAGCACAGGGCTAATGCTGTGCTCTTCTTATTGCATCCTACTGAGCGGTGCTAGATTTCATTTGTTCCAATCCTGATGACATTCACTTTGATCACTCAATTAGGGTGGTATCTGTTTTTCCTTTTTAATTTAGAAGCATTTTGTGGGAGGTGTTTTGCAATTACTTAAATATTATTTTTGTTTCTCATCAAACTTTTTTTTTTTTTTTTTTGAGATGAGGTCTCACTCTGTCACCCAGGCTGGTGCGATCGTGGCTCACTGCAACCTCCGCCTCCCAGGTTCAAGCGATTCTCCCTGCTTCAGTCTCCTTAGAAGCTGGGATTACAGGCGCCCACCACCATGCTCAACTAATTTTTTTTTTTTTTTAGATGGAATCTCGCTCTGCCGCCCAGGCTGGAGTGCAGTGGTGCGATCTCAGCTCACTGCAACCTCCACCTCCCGGGTTCAAGGGATTCTCCTGCCTTAGCCTCCCAAGTAGCTGGGACTACATGCATGTGCCACCACACCGGGCAAATTTTTTGTATTTTTAGTAAAGACTGGGTTTCACCATGTTAGCCAGGATGGTCTCAATCTCCTGACCTCGTGATCCACCTGCCTCAGCCTCCTAAACTGCTGGGATTACAGGCGCGCATTGCACCCAGCCACATTTTTGTGTTTTTAGTAGAGATAGGGTTTCACCAGGTTGGCTAGGCTGGTCTCAAACTCCTGACTTCAAATGATCATCCCGCCTCGGCCTCCCAAATTGCTGGGATTACAGGCATGAGCCACCGCACCTGGCCCTCATCAGACTTTTTCTGAAGCAGCTTTATTGAGTCACATATTTAAAGTGTATAATTTAATAAATTTTGACATATATAGAGAGAGCTATGAAACGATCGTCACAATAAAGAAAACAAACATATCCATCATCCCCAAAAGTATTTTCCTCCCTTTTTGTAATCTTTTCCTCTCATCCTTCCCCTGCAATCTCCCATCCCCAGGCACCACTGACATTCTTTCTATGACTATAGAATAATTTGCATTTTCTAGACTTTTGTATAAATTAAATCATGCAATCTGTCCTTTTGGGGGAGTCTGGGTTCCTTCTCTCAGTATTACTATTTTGAAATTCATCCATGTTATGTATTTAAATAGTTCGTTCCTTTTTATTGCTGAGCAGTATTCCACTATATGGACCTTTGATTTTATGTGACTTAGCTGACTTTAAACTTACATTCTGGCTATTGTTGTCTATTTGTCCCATTCTTCATTTCTGTTTTCCTTTTTTTTGTTTTTGCATACTTTTTATTTCATTTTATTTTATCATTTTTAAAAATAGAGATGGGATCACACTATGTCGCCCGGGCTGGTCTCAAACTCCTGGGCTAAAGCGATCCTCCTGCCTTAGCCTCCCAAATTGCTGGGATTACAGGGATGAGCTGCTATGCCTGGCTTCTTTCTTAACATTTTTAGTTCAGTAATTTTTATGATTCAATTTTATTCCTTTGAAGAGTGCCAAGGCCATTCAATGAGGGGAAAAAATCTTTCAACAAATGGTCCTGCGAAAACTAAATATCCATATGCAGGAGAATGAAGTTGGATCCTTACCTAATATCATTTTATTCCTTTGTTAGTTTATTAACTGTAACTTTTTTTGTTATTAAGAGAGACTGGGTGTTCCTCTGTCTCCAAGGCTGGAGTGCAGTAGCATGATCATAGCCCACTGCAACCTCAAGCGATCCTGGGCTTAAGCGATCCTCCTGCCTTGGCCTCCCAAAGGGCTGAGATTACAGGCATGAGCCACCGCACCCAGCTGCTGTAACACATATTGTGTTATTTTGCTGGTTGGGGTGGGGCTTATATATACATTCTTAGCTTATCATAGTCTACCCTTAAACAATAGCATACCCCTTGGTAAATAGATCATATGACAAGATTCCTATTTCTCTCGTTCTAGTTTTTGTGCTGTTATTGTCTTACATTTTAATTCTGTGTATGTTGTAAACTCCTCAGTACATTTGTATTATTTTTGTTTAAAACAGTCAATTCTCTTTAATGACATTTAGATAATGAGAAAAATGTTTCATATTTACCTGTGTAGATAACATTCTTTCATGTAGACCTAGATTTCCATCTCATATCATTTTCCTTCTCTCTGAAGAAGTTCATTTTACCCTTTTTGTTGGTAATACAATCTGCTGGTGACCATCCCTTCAGATTCTCTATGCTTGAAGAATCTTTATTTCTGTTCTGTTTTATTTTGTTTCGAGACAGGGTCTCACTCTGTCACCCAGGCTAGAGTGCAGTGGCACAAACACGGCTAACTGCAGCCTCAATCTCCTGGGCTCAAGGGCTCCTCCCAGCTCAGCCTCTTGAGAAGCTGGGGCCATAGTTATGTGCCACCGTGTGTGTGTGTGTGTAGAGGTGAGGGTCTCGCTATGTTGCCCAGGTTGGTCTTGAACTCCTGGGTTCAAGCAGTCCTCCCATTTCAGCCTCCCAAAGAGTTGGGATTACAGGTGTATGCCACTGTGCCAGCCCAAGAGTCTACATTTCATTTTCAATTTTGAAAGTACTTTTGCAGTTAATAAAAAATCTCAGCTGGGTGCAGTGGCTCTTGCCTGTAGTCCCAGCACTTTGGGAGGCCAAGGTGGCCAGATCACTTGAGGCCAGGAGTTCAAGACCAGCCTGGGTAACATGGCAAAACTCCGTCTCTACTAAAAATACAAAAATCAGCTGAGCATGGTGGCAGGCACCTGTAGTCCCAGCTACTTGGACGGCTGAAGCACAAGAATCGCCTGAACCTGGGAGGCAGAGGTTGCAGTAAGCAGAGATCATACCAGTGCACTCCAGCCTGGGTGACAGAGTGAGACTCTGTCTAAAAAAAAATATATATATATATATATATGTTACCTTTTTTTTTCTTTTAATGCTTGAAATATGTTGCTCTATTGTTTACTCACTTGCAGTGTTTCTAATGGGAAGTCTGCTGTCATTGCTGTCATCCTTACCTTTACTCTTTGGTCTGTAACATGCCTTGTCTGTGGCTACTTTTAAGATTTTCTCTTAATCATTGTTTTTATTTTAGCTTAGTTTAGTTTTTTTTTTTTTTTTTGAGACTGAGTCTCTCTCTGTGACCCATGTTGGAGTGCAGTGGCATGACCTCGGCTTACTGCAACCTCTGCTTCCCAGGTTCAAGTGATTCTCCTGCCTCAGCCTCCTGAGTAGCTGGGGCTACAGGTGTGTGTTACAACTCTGGCTAATTTTTGTATTTTCAGTAGAGATGGGGTTTCACCATGTTGGCCAGGCTGGTCTTGAATTCCTGACCTCAGGTGATCCACCCGCCTCAGCCTCTCAAAGTGCTGGGATTACAGGCGTGAGGCAGTACACTTGGCCATTAATCATTGTTTTTAAATGATTCAATTGTGATGTGCCTTGGTGTCATTTTCTTCACATTGTGTGGGTTTGTGTGTGTCTGTTTGGGGCTTGCTGACATTGTTGGATCTGTGGTTTATAGTTTTCATGAAACTTGGAGAAAATTGTACTATTATTTCTTCAAATTCTTCTTCTAGTCCCTTGTTCTCTCATTTAGGGTCTCCTATAACCCATATAAGTTGTTCCACAGCTCACTGGTGATCTGTTCATTTCATGTTGGGGCTTTTTTCCTATCTTCTTCACTTTAGATAGTTTCTTCTGCTATGTCATCAGGTTCACTGATCTTTTCTTCTGCAGTGCCTGATTTGCTGTTAATCTTTTTTTTTTTTTTTGAGACGGAGTCTCACTCTGTGCCCAGGCTGGAGTGCAGTGGTGCAGTCTTGGCTCACTGCAAGCTCCGCCTCCCAAGTTCACACCATTCTCCTGCCTCAGCCTCCCGAGTAGCTGGGACTACAGGTGCCCACCACCATGCCCAGCTAATTTTTTTTTAGTAGAGACAGGGGGTTTCACCATGTTAGCCAGGATGGTCTCGATCTCCTGGCCTCATGATCCACCTGCCTTGGCCTCCCAAAGTGCTGGGATTACAGGTGTGAGCCACCGCACCTGGCCTACTGTTAATCTTATCCAATTCTGTGCTTTTTTCTTCTCCGACATTGTAGTTTTTACCTCCAGAAGTTTAAGTCTTTCTTTCTAAAATATGTTTCAGGGCTCTGCTTAACTTTTAGGATATATGAAATACAGCTCTAATAACTGTTTTGATGTACTTTTCTTCTAATTTTAGCACCTGTGTCATTTCTGGGTCAGTTTCAAATAGCAAAATTTTCTTCTCATTTCAATCATATTTTCCTACTTTTCTGCTTATCTGGTACATTGTAGTTTTTTTTTTTTTTTTTCTGGGATGGAGTCTTGCTCTGTCGCCCAGGCTGGAGTGCAGTGGCGTGATCTCGGCTCACTGCAAGCTCCGCCTCCCGGGTTCACACCATTCTCCTGCCTCAGCCTCCCGAGTAGCTGGGACTACAGGCACCCGCCACCACGCCCGGCTAAGTTTTTGTATTTTTAGTAGAGATGGGGTTTCACTGTGTTAGCCAGAATGGTCTCGATCTCCTGACCTCGTGATCTGCCTGCCTCAGCCTCTGTAGTTTTTATATTTATATAAATGTTCTACAGATTTGTTCTGAAATACACTTAATTACTTGAATGCAGATTGAAACTTTTAGAAATCCCTTCCTTTTAAAATTTTTATTTTTTAATTTTTCGTAGAGACAAGATCTTACTTTATCAGGATGGTCTTGAACTTCTGAGCTCAGGTGATGCTCCTGCCTCAGCCTCCCAAATTGCTGTGATTACAGGCATGAGCCACCATACCTGGCCAGAAATTCCTTTTAAGCTTTGTTGGGCACAACTAGAGCAGCATCTGTTAAGAGTTAACTTTGTCCCACCACTGATGCAAAACCCTCCTAGGTACTATACCTAATGCCTGTGAATTACAAGGTTTTCTACTCTGCCTGATGGGATCAGAAACTATTCCAAGCTCTCTGTGAGTCCCAGATATTGTTCCTTCTAATCATTTTGGGTGGTTCTTTTCCATTCTTGAGTAGTTTCTTTTTTTTTTTTTTCTTTTTTTTAAATTAAGACAGAGTCTCACTCTGTCTCTCAGGCTGGAGTGCAGTGGCATGATCTTGGCTCACTGCAACCTCCACCTCCCAGATTCAAGTGATTCTTCTGCCTCTGCCTCCCGAGTAGCTGGGACTACAGGTGCATGCCACCAAGCCCGGCTAAATTTTTTTGTAGTTTTAGTAGAGACAGGGTTTCCCTATGTTGGCCAGGCTGGTCTGAAACTCTTGGCCTCAAGTGATCTGCCCACCTTGGCCTCCCAAAGTGCTGGGATTACAGGCGTGAACCACTGTGCCTGGCCCATTCTTGAGTAGTTCTATGGCATGCATGTACTACACAGTTTTTAGCTAAAGACCCAAGCATGACCATCCGTAGATCTCTGGAGTTCTCTATCTGTGTGGTTCTCTACTCTTTGGTAGTCTGACCTGCAAACTCTAGCCACTGTGGTCTCTCCAGACACCGAGGTACATTGTTTCAACTCAAGAAGTCCACTGTGCTTGGGTTTTCCCCTCCTGTGCCACTGTACCAGTACCTGGAAACTCTCCTCAAGCAGTAATCTAGGGCAACCATTAGGTCCACCTCATTTCTTTCCCATCTCTTGGGGCTCACTGTCCTCCTTTGCTTGATGTCTAATGTTTTGAAAACAGTTGTTTCATAAATTTTGTCTGTATTTTTAGCTGTTTCAGGAGGGAGGGGTAAATACAGTTCCAGTTACTTCATGTTGGCTGGAAACAGAAGCTGTTATTCCTCATCAAACATATAATGAATGGGCTGGGTGCAGTGGCTCACGCCTGGAATCCCAGCACTTTGGGAGGCCGAGGCGGGTGGATTACTTGAGGCCAGGAGTTTGAGACAAGCCTGAGCAACATGGTGAAAACCCGCCTCTACAAAAAATACAAAAATTAGCCGGGCATGATGGTGCACGCCTTGTAGTCCCAGCTACTTGGGGAGCTGAGGCAGAAGGGCTATTTGCACCTAGGAGGTCGTCAAGGCTGCCATGTTCACGCCACTGCATTCCAGCTTGGGTGACAAAGTGAGACCCTCTCTCAAAAGAAAAAAAAGTCCAGGCACTGTGGCTGACACCTGTAATCCTAGCACTTTGGGAGACTGAGGCGGGCAGATCACAAGTTCAAGAGATAGAGACCATCCTGGCCAACATGGTGAAACCCCGTCTCTACGAAAAATACCAAAAATTAGCTGGGCATGGTGGTGCACACCTGTAGTCCAGCTACTCAGGAGGCTGAGGCAAGAGGATCACTTGAACCTGGGGGCAGAGGTTGTGGTGAGCCGAGATTGTGCCACTGCACTCCAGCCTGGCAACAGAGCGAGACTCCATCTCAAAAAAAAAAACAAAAAAAAAAAAAAAGAAAAGAAAAAAGAAAACTTGAATGAATGAATAAATGAACTGATTAATAAATAAATACATTTATTTCTGTCTGTATAGATACACAGTTTCCTATGTTATTGTGATAATTGCTATTATTTATTTATTGAGACAGGGCCTCACAATGTTGCCCAGGGCTGGAGTGCAGTGGCACAATCATGGCTCCCTGCAGCCTTGATCTCCTAGACTCAAGAGAACCTCCCTGACCAGCCTCCCGAGTAGCTAGGACTACAGGCATGAGTCACTGCATCTGGCCTCATTATTTATTTTAATGTTCAAGTTATCCTCTACTTAATCAGCGGGTATAAGAATCATTAAATATAAGAATGCTTAATGTAGCATTTATCCATCAAAATTCATAGACTGAGAGCGAAGGAGGACAGCCTCTAAGGAAAAGCTGGGCTCCATTATCAGAAAAAGTAGGGAAGCAACCAATGATTATTTTAGCAATGAATATCCAAAGGACCTAATAAGAGGCAGAAGTACCCACTTTATCCTCGGTGAAACAATGAATGTGCCTGTGGTGGATCTGGCGGAAGGCCTGAGCATCATGGAAAGAATGTTATTTGCATTCGTCAGATAAAGCAAAACCCAGGAGATCCCAGAGACCACGCAGAAGTCTAGGAGAATCCAATTCTTGCTGACAGTCATGATATTAACAAACAGGGTAAGAAACTGGAGAACAACGATGCTTGTTGTCACGTCATTTAACTCCTTGGAAGAAAGACAAGTTTCATCTTTTTTTTTTTTTTGAGAAGGAGCCTGTCACCCAGGCTGGAGTGCAATGGTGCCACCTCGGCTCACTGCAACCTCCGCCTCCTGGGTTCAAGCAATTCTCCTGCCTCAGCCTCCCAAGTAGCTGGATTACAGGCGCGTGCCACCATGCCCAGCTAATTTTGTATTTTTAGTATTTTTAGTAGAGACAGGGTTTCCCACGTTGGCCAGGCTGGTCTTGAACTCCTGATCCCTGGTGATCTGCCCACCTCGGCCTCCCAAAGTGCTGGGACTACAGGCATGTGCCCCCACGGCCGGCCTGTTCATTCTTCGTATTCAACAAATATGAATTCCAAGCTTAATACTTCCCAGGCACTACTCTAGGCACTGGAGAATACAATACTGAATGCAGCAGACAAGTCTCCACTCCCGGAAGCCTTCTCTGCTGGCAATGCCTGGATAAAATGAGTTATCTCAGGAGAGCATGTGAGATTCCAGCCCTAAATGCTCAAGGTGTTCCTTTCAGAGGGCTGTGTTTCCACCTGAATAGGAGGGGGCAGGAATGATAGCTACATTACTATTGGTACTTGACTCACATCTGTGTTCTTATGAGATCCAGAGCATTTCAGGGAAGGCTTACCAAGGGAGGTAGCATTTGAACTGGGCTTTGAAGCAGGAGTTTGTTAGGTAGACATAATAGATGAGGACTTCCATTCAGAGGAAATAACATGTTCAAGTCATAGAGGCTTTGAAAAACACAATAAACTAGTAATAATTCACTATTGCTGAAGCACAATATAGGGATTGTCAGAAATATGGCAGGTTAGTTAGCAAGAGTTCTTGAAGAATCTTTTACACTACACAAGGGGTTTCAGATATAATTCTACAGAATGTAGCCATTCAAGAATTCATAGCACCAGCAGAACCTTATTAGATTAACTAGTTAGAAAGACCTCTTTGGTGGTGATGTGGATTTCTGGATTGAGAGAGATAAGCAGGCTGGGTGCAGTAGCTCACACCTGTAATACCAGCACTTTGGGATGCTGAGGTGGGTGGATCACCTGAGGTCAGGAGTTCGAGACCAGCCTGTCCAATATGGCGAAACCGTGTCTCTACTAAAAATACAAAAATTAGCCGGGCATGGTGGTGGGCGCCTGTAATCCCAGCTACTCAGGAGGCTGAGACAGGAGAATTGCTTGAACCCGGGAGGCGGAGGTTGCAGTGAGTCAAGATTGCACCACTGCACTCCAGCCTGGGCGACAGAGCAAGACTCTGTCTCAAAAAAAAAAAAAAAAAAGAAAAAGAAAAAGGAAAAAAAAAAGAGATAAGCAGACTATGGAAAATTATTTATTCATTTAATAAGTATTATTGAGGGCCTAATATGTACTAGGCATTGTGCTAGAGGTGGAGATGTACTGATGACTAGGCAGATATGGCCTTTGCTCTCCTGGTGCTTACAAAAAAATCAGGAGTACCAAAGATTAAACTAAGCCAGGGGCAGTGGCAGACACTTGTAATCGTAGCACTTCGGGAGGCCAAAGTGAGAGGATCATTTAGGCTCAGGAGTTCAAGAGTTTGAGACTGAGCAACTTAGGGAGATCCTATCTCTACAAAAAATTTTAAAAATCAGTTGGTGCTGGGCTTGCTGGCTCATGCTTGTAATCCCAACACTTTGGGAGGTGGGTAGATCACCTGAGGTCAGGAGTTCAAGACCAGCCTGGCCAACATAGTGAAATCCCATCTCTACTAAAAATATAAAAATTAGCTGGGCGTGGTGGCAGGTCCCTGTAATCCCAGCTACTCAGGAGGCTGAGGGTGAGAATCACTTGAACCTGGGAGGCAGACGTTGCAGTGAGCTGCAATCATGCCACTGTACTCTAGCCTGGGAGACAGAATGAGACCCTATCTCAAAAAATTTAAAAAAATAAAAAATAAATAAAAATTAGTTGAGTGTGGTAGTGTCAGTCTATAGTCCCAGCAACTCAGGAGGTTGGGGCAGGAGGATCACTTGAGGCCAGGAGTTCAAGGCTGCAGTGGGCTATAATTGCACCATTGCACTCGAGCTCAGGCAACAGAGTGAGACCCTGTCTCAAAAAAAAAAAAAAAAATTTAAACAAGTGACAGTAATATTTCATTAGAAATGTGATGAATGCTATGAAGGTGTAGAGGATGTCTTTAGAATATATAACTGGGAGGGAGACCTTTTGAGTCAAGGCAGGTGCTGGTCAGGAAAGTCCTGAGGAAGTTACATTTGGGTTGAGAGGGGAAAGATGAGGAGGAGCAGGCTTGTCTGAGGCATGGCAGACAAGAGAGAAGGACTACAAGATAACATCAGGGAGATGTTATAGAACATGTTAAAGGTATCAGGCTTTAAATCAAGAGCCCTGGAAATCCTTTCTACTATTTTAAGCAGAAAAGAAGATGATCCAACTTTCATTTCCAGAAAAATTACCACTCTGGCCAACATAACAAGGCCCTGTCTACAAATAATAATAATAAACATTAGCCAGGCATGGCAGCTCACATCTGTAGTCCCAGCTACTCAGGAGGCTGAGTCAGGAGGATCACTTAAGCCTGGGAGTTGGAGGCTGCAGTGAGCTGTGATCACACCCGTCTGGGTGACACAGCTAGACTCTGTCTCAAAAAAAGAAAAAGAGATCAGGTGTGGTGGCTCATGCCTGTAATCCCAGCACTTTGGGAGGCCAAGACAGGCAGATCACCTGAGATCAGGAGTTCGAGACCAGCCTGGCCAACATGGTGAAACCCTATCTCTACTAAAAATACAAAAAAATTAGCCAAGCGTGGTGGCAGGCTCCTGTAATCCCAGCTACTCAGGAGGCTGAGGCAGGAGAATTGCTTGTGGCTGGGAGGCGGAGGTTGCAGTGAGCCGAGATCATGCCATTGCACTCCAGCCTGGGCAAGAAGAGCAAAACTTCATCTCAAAAAAAAAAAAAAAGAAAGAAAAAAGAAAACAAAAAGAATTAAGGCTGGGCTGGGCTCAGTGGCTCACGCCTGTAATCCCAGCACTTTGGGAGGCTGAGGCGGGCAGATCACGAGGTCAGAAGATCGAGACCATCCTAGCTAACATGGTGAAACCCCATCTCTACTAAAACAAACAAACAAACGAAAAAAAATTAGCTGGGCATGGTGGCAGGCACCTGTAGTGCCAGCCACTTGGGAAGCTGAGGCAGGAGAATAGCATGAACCCGGGAGGCGGAGCTTGCAGTGAGCCGAGATCACGCCACTGCACCCTAGCCTGGGTGACAGAGCGAGACTGTCTCAAAAAAAAAAAAAAAAAAAATTAAGGCTGCTGTATGGAGAACGGTTTTGACGGGCTAAGAATGAACAACTGCAAAGCTGCTGAGGAGGGGCAGAAACTAGAACTCTTGATGAGGTTGAGATGCAACCGGGTACAACCATTTTAGACATGTTTTCTAGTTTCTTATATAGTCAAATATACACTTACCTTGTGATCCAGTAATTCTATTTCTGGGTATTTATCCAAGAGAAATAGAAACACATGCCCACTGTCCACAAAAATAGACTTGTACAAGAACTGTTCATACCAGATTTATTCATAATAGCCCCAAACTGGAAACAACCCAAATGTCAATTAACACAAGGAAGAGGCTGGGTGCGGTGGCTCATGCCTGTAATCCCAGCACTTTGGGAGGTTGAGGTGTGTGGATCCCTTGAGCCCAGGAGTTTGAGACCAGCCTGGGCAACATGATGAAACCCTGTCTCTACAAACAATAATGATAGTAGGGCCAGGTGCCATGCCTTATGCCTGTAATCCCAGCACTTTGGGAGGCTGAGGCAGGTGGATTGCTTGAGCCCAAAGAGTTTGAGATCAGCCTGGACAACGTGGCAAAACCCCATCTCTACAAAAAATACAAAAATTAGCCCGGCCTGGTGGTGCATGCCTTTGGTCCCAGCTACTCATGAGGCTGAGGTGGGAAGATGGCTTCAGCCCGGGACGTGGAAGTACAGTGAGCCGGATGGCACCACTGCGCTACAATCTGGGTGACAGAGTGAGACCCTGTATCAAAATGATAATAAAAATAACTATTATTATTATTATTTTAAAACAAGAGGATGAGTAAACAAACTGTGGTATATCCATTCAATAGAATACTTGGTAGCAATAAATAGGAACGAACTTAATACATGCAATCAGATGAATGACTCTCACAGGCACGTTTAGCAAGAGAAGTCAAGCCCAAAAGAATATACACAGTATGACTTCACTTATATGAGGATCTAAAACAGACAGCACTAATTTGTGGTGATGTGAATCAGAAAAGTGGTTCCCTGGTGGTAGGTGTGTGTGGGAGGACAACAGGTGAGTCAGTGAGAAGGGGCACAAGGGAATTTTCTGGAGTGATAAAAGTTCTATATAGTGATTGTGGTAATGGCTACATGCGCATATTTATTGGTAAAAATGCATTACATTTTTCACTTTAAAAGTGTGAGTATGCCTGTAACTCCAGTGTTTTGGGAGGCCAAGGTGGGAGGATCACTAGAGGCCAGGCATTGAAGACCAGCCTGAGCAACACAGCAAGACCCCATCTCTATAAAAAGTAATAAAAAAATTAGCTGAGCATGGTGACACATACCTGTCATTCTTGCTACTTGGGAAGCTGAGACGGGAGGATCACTTGAGCCCAGGAGTTTGAGGCTGCAACGAGCTATGATTATGCCACTACACCCTACCTAGCCTGGGTGACAGAGCAAGACCCCAACTATTTATTTATTTATTTATTTATTTTGAAACAGAGTCTCACTCTGTCGCCCAGGCTGGAGTGCAGTGGCATGATCTTGGCTCACTGCAACCTCCACTCCCGGGTTCAAGTGATTCTCTACGTCAGCCTCCCAAGTAGCTGGGATTACAGGCACCCGCCACCACACCCAGCTAATTTTTGTATTTTTAGTGGAGACAGGGTCTCACCATGTTGGCCAGGCTGGCCTTGAACTCCTGACCCCAAATGATCCACCTGCCTCGGCCTCCCAAAGTGCTGGGATTACAGGTGTGAGCCACAACTCTTAAATAAATAAAGTGTGACTTTTATTGTATACGAATTATACCACCACAACAAAAAAGAGGCGAAGAGAATGAATCTTTGGAGTTTTCGGGGTGTTCTACGGGATGGCAGTGGAGAAACACAGGAAGAGAAGACAAAGAAAGCAGATTAGAGACCAGATGAGTTGCTGATACATTGCATGAGAGGCAGGGAAGAGTCAGAACTAACGCTTAGGTTTCTGGCTGGGGCAGCTAAGTGACTGGTGGTGTTATTAGCGACTTGGGGGAAAACTGGGAAAGGGTCAGGTCCATATAGGATGTTGGTTGGGTCAGGGGAGGAATGACAAGGCTACATTTTGACATGTCAGCCTGAAATACCCAGGAGATATTACGTAGGCCCATTATGCCACACTCATCCTGTTTCTCTCTTGCCTTGCTGGTTTCTTCATTACAGTATCAGATTTTCCAGGATTCATTCCTTGGCTCTTCTCATCCTCCACAGCAATGGTTCTCAGTAAGTAACACTTCACCTCCACTCCCCAGAGGGTTTGGGGGAAATGACTGAAGTGTTTTTGGTTGAGGGGAGACGTGTGCTATTAAGAGTCCGTGGCGGCAGGGTGCAGTGGCTCATGCCTGTAATCCCAGCACTTTGGCAGGCTGAGGCAGGAGGATCACCTGAGGTCAGGGGTTCAAGATGAGCCTAGCCAACATGGCAAAACCCTGTCTCTACTAAAAATACAAAAATTAGCCGGGTGTGGTGGCATGAGCTTGTAATCTCAGCTACTTGGGGGGCTGAGACAGGAGAATCACTTGAACCCGGGAGGTGAAGGTTGCAGTGAGCCAAAAACGTGCCACTGCACTCCAGACTGGGTGACAGAGCAAGACTCTGTCAAAAAAAAAAAAAAAAAAAAAGTCAGTGGCTAGGAGTTGTGGATGCTGGACAGAGTTAATTCCACAAAATGAGGAATTCCTCCCTCACTGGACATTCACATAGGTAAAAGGGATGTTTATAATTATCTGAATACCTAATTGTTTTGTTGTTCCATTTTAATTATTGCAAAATTTCCAGTAATGCAATATCACATAAATTGAGAGAGAACTGTTTTCTATTTGTTCAGAACTTGACTGAGAGTTGTTCTCCATTCCAGAAAAATTACGTCTCCAACATAACTACAGTTCTTGATGTGTGAGTAATTAATTCATCACTGCTGTGACTATTTATAGTAGTGATAGTACACATAGGTGTCAAGACGTAGCTACCCCACTGCATCTTGTAGTGTAGACCATTTCCAAATATTTACATAATGAAAGACATTTTATTTTATTATGGTTATTTTTATTTCTCTTCTATATCAGAGATGTCAATATGTATGTATTGTGAAATTATGTCTTAGGTAAATTAAGACATAATTATCCATGATTATCATGTTGGGATAGAAAGAGGTGGTGTTACAAAACATTTGTTATCAAAAGGGGTGTAGGATCTAATATGGTTAAGAAAAACAGTTCTGTAACGTAGCAGGCTCTGGAAGCAAATCACTTGAATGTTTGTTTGTTTGTTTGTTTGATCATTTACTATTTTAATATGATATTGAGCAAGTTAATTACCCCCATCTGCAAAGTGGGGATAATATTTCTACCTCGCATGGCTATGTGAAAGCAACAATTAATAATTAATTAATATTTGTGAAGCACTTAGAACAGAGCCTGACTGGCATATATTAACTTTCAAATACATTTTAGTTAAATAAGATAAATACACTTGGCTGTGCATGGTGGCTCACACCTGTAATCCCAGCACTTTGGGAGGCCGAGGCAGGTGCATCACCTGAGCTCAGGAGTTCGAGACCAGCCTGGGCAACATGGTGAAACCCCATCTCTACAAAAAATACAAAAAGTAGCCAGGTGCAGTGGCTTGCGGCTGTGGTCCCAGTTACTTGAGGCTGAGGTGGGAGGATCACTTGAGCCCAGGAGGTGGAGGTTGCAGTGAGCCGAGATCATGCCACCGCACTCCAGCTGGGGCAACAGAGCAAGACCTTGTTAAAATAAATAAATAAATAAATAAATAAATAAATTCTCTCCAGGAACTCATATCCACGTTCATGTTTATACATTACTGTGAAAAAATTTTAAAATTTAAAAATATTATGCATGAGCCTTGCCTAAAAAAATACTTATATATCTCACAATGGTATGTGGTAAAGCCTTGGGAGGAAAACAAAATCTTTTCTTTCAAGTACATAACTTCCAAAGTATTAGGCTCATCATTTGCCCTTCTCAGTAAGAGAAGGAGGAGAAGTTAGAGAACATCTATGTCCTGATAACTTCAAAAGCCACAGGAACACAGACAAATGGAGAAAAAGGGCTTATTTAAAATTAAATTTGTACAGCCTGTTTCTCTTTACAGGACCTTGTTTCTGGTTCCATTCCTAATGGATTGATGCAAGTAAAATGAAAATGACAACACTAGCATGTTCATTTATTTATTTATTGAGAAAAGGTCTCACTCTGTTACCCAGACTGGAGTGCAGTAGCATTATCTTGGCTTACTGCAACCTACCCCCCACCCCAGGCTCAAGTGATCCTCCCACCTCAGCCTCCTGAGTAGCTGGGATTACAGATGCACACCACCACACCTGGCTAATTTTTGTATTTCTAGTGGAGATGGGGTTTTGCCATGCTGCCCAGGCTAATCTCGAACTCCTGAGCTCCAGCAATCCATTTGCCTCGGTCTGGCAGATTTAAAGCCAAATACAATATGAAGCCTGTTTCCCTCCGCACTGATAACCCACAATTGTAACCATAAATGTAACCCTCCGGCCTGAGACCCCTCCTTTCCCCCTCCCCAGCTCCTCTCTCCATTCTCAGGTGAAGCTTTACATTTTCAAAGAAACGTTCTTTGTTGCACAGTCAATGTTGTGTTCCTTTGTTTTACACTTTCTTAGAGCAACATTCCTATCCTTCTGTGCACTTGCCATAGTTTGTAATTATACAGTTTTTGTTTGCTTAAGAAAAAAAAGAAAAATCAGCCAGGCACAGTGGCTCATGCCTATAATCCCAGCCCTTTGGGAGGCCGAGGCGGGTGAATCACTTGAGGTCAGGACTTCGAGACCAGCCTGGCCAACATGGTGAAACCCCATCTCTACTAAAAATACAAAAATTAGCTGGGTGTAGTGGCACACGTCTGTAATCCTAGCTGCTGGAGAGGCTGAAGCAAGGGAATCGCTTGAACCCAGGAGGCAGAGGTTGCAGTGAGCCCAGATCATGCCACTGCACTCCAGCCTGGGTGACGGAGCGAGACTATGTCTAAAAAAAAAAAAAAAAAACAAATCTGTCTGTCTTGCTAGACTTAATCCACCATAGTAGTTCCTCACAAGAACCGGAGAAGCCAGTCCTAGCACAGTGCCTGGCACACAGTAGGTGCTCAATAAATATTGTGTGAGTGAATTGTCATTTTGACATTCAGGGGTACACAGGTGAGACAATGGTTAAGGTTTAAATTTGAGAGTCATCTGCATTCAGAGAGTACTTAAATACAAGAGAATAAATGAGATTACCTATCCTAAAGAGAAAGTAGAGAAGGGGGAAGAACAGAAGTCTGGAACAAAGCCTTGGGAGTGGGGAGATCTCCAACATTTATTTGATATAAAACAGAAGATGTTAGCAAAAGATATAAAAAAAAAATGGCTAGAGAGGTAAAAAGAACTCCAGAAGAATATACTGTCAAGATGGCCTAGCAAAGAGATTCTCTTAAGAAGGAGGGAGTGTTAGGTTGTGGCAAATGTAGCTAAGAAGTAAATCAAGATGAGGACAGACATGTTTCCATTGAGTTTGGCACCCTCAAAGTCACTTGCGACCTTCATAAGAGCAGTTTGGAGGAGGGATGGGGATATCAGGTTAAAGAGAGCTGGGACAAGGAGGAAAGCCAGTGGAAGGTGCTTGTGTTGAACACTTTCCCAAGAAAGCATTGCTGGGAACGAGAGCAGAAAAATGGAGCTGGAGAGGAATGACGCATCAAGGGAGTTTTGGACTTTTTGCTTTTTAATGAAAGTTACTAGAGTTTGTGTGGTGATGGGAAATATTCAGTAGAGAATGATTATTTAGTAAAAAGAAAAGATAGTAACAGGAAAAGATCCCTTAGAGGGTCCCACATAAGGAATCAGTGCTGATCTTATATTGTCATTTTTCTTCGATGTATGCACCAAGTTTAAGTAAGAGATAATTTAAAAGTGACCAGCATGACCTCGTATAGAACACTCTACATTGCAGCCGAGGAGGGCTCAGATGGGATGTCCAATTACTGTCAACAAACCTTCTGGAAATCACATCATTTTTTTTTTCCCCAAGGTGGAGTTTCACTCTTGTTGCCCAGGCTAGAGTGCAATGGCATGATCTCGGCTCACTGCAACCTCTGCCTCCTGGGTTCAAGCGATTCTCCTGCCTCAGCCTCCTGATTAGCTGGGATTACAGGCATGCGCCACTATGCCTGGCTAATTTTTTATTTTTAGTAGAGGCCGGGTTTCATCATGTTGGCCAGGTTGGTCTCAAACTCCTGACCTCAGATGATCCGCCCACTTCGGCCTCCCAAAGTGCTGGGATTACAGGCATGAGCCACCGTGCCTGGCCAAGAAATCATACCTTATTAGCTCCTCTGGAGCTGGGAATTAGTTCCAGGCTTTCTCAACCTTGGTGCTATGGGCATTTTGGTTCAGATACTCCAGTGTTGTAGTGGACTGTCCTACGCATCGTAGAATATTTAGCAGAATCCTTGGTCTGTAGCTATCAGATACCAATCAGTAGCATCCAGTGTGACAACCAAAAAGTTCATTGCTAAATGTCCCCAGTGGTAGGGATGGGGGCAACATTGTCCCAATTAAGAATCACTGAGTTATTAAAACCCAAAAAAGTCTAATAAAAAAAAATCAGCCAATCTTAACAGCTGTGCAAATGTTGATAAATATGACTGTTTTCATTGCCTTATGTTGTTGTGAAAAATTATTCCTAAACCTGGTATGAAAGCATATTGTGCCATACGTATATGTTCATATTTTTAAACTCCTAACGAAATACCGTAGTAACTTTTTAAACATTTTAAGTAGAAAGGATTATGAAAGAAAAACAAATATGTGTGTAGGTAAGTGAACCTCAGGGATGATAGTAGGAAAAGGAAAGTCACTAGCATTTATTCGGTGCCCACTACGTTTTATATTTTGTAAACCTGATTTTTTTTTTCAAAAAAGTGTTTTTTATATGCTCATCGCAAAAAAGAAAAAAACAGATACACTAAAAGAAGAAAATGAAAGAAGTCACAATCAGTTAACGTTTTGGTGCATATGTTTCATGACTTTCTGTGCATTCATTCACTAGCTTAACCTATCAGAGAGGACACGAACCCAACATGTCTAGGGAAGTTTTGTTTGTTTTTAACGGGAGAGATTCAAGCATGTTGTAAAGCCAGTTGAAGCTGGGCGCGGTGGCTCACGCCTGTAATCCCAACACCTTGGGAGGCCGAGGCGGGCGTTCACCTGAGGTCAGGAGTTCAAGACCAGCCTGGCCAACATGACGAAACCCCGTCATTACTAAAAATACAAAAATAGCTGGGCGCAGTGGTGCGCGTCTGTAATCCCAGCTACTCGGGAGACTAAGGCAGGAGAATTGCTTGAACCCGGGAGGCGGAGGTTGCGGTGAACGGAGATCGCGCCACTGCACTCCAGCCTGGGAGACAGAGCGAGACTCTGCCTAAAAATAATAATAATATAATTTAAAAAATTAAAAAAAATAAAGCCAGTTGAAGGACTTAGGTTAGAAAAAGGAGAATGGGATGATCCACAGAGTGGGGTTTCTGAGAAAGTAAAGGTTATAGATTTTAAGCACAGAGGAGGAATTATCTTTAAATTAGAAGAAAAAGCATGATGAGAGGTTGGAAAGAACACACGCAAGTGAAAATATGTATCTTACTGTATCTACATGTATGTGTATTGTTGTATCTACCTGCAGATATATATGTCTTATTGTATCTACATGTAGGTATGTATGTATACTTTTAATGTACACATATGCATCTGTGTCTACATATATACATATCTTAGTCTATCTACATGTATGTATCTTACTGTGTCTACACTAAGATGTTTCTTATTGTGTGAGCTACGTTGGAACCTGCTTTTTCATTTATTCTATTGCAACCATTTCCCCCATGCCGGGATTATTCCTCCACATCATTTTTACAGTGTCCTAATACATGCCAGTAACTGTTTTTGAAGCCATCTAGCAGCGCTGGACATTTTGGCTGTTTGCAATTTTTCACCATCATCAATACCACAGCTTAGTATCTCGATGGTGAAATATTTGCAGATACCCAGAATTATTTCCTGAGCAGAAAATCCGTGCAGGCGGAACTGCTGAGTCAAAGGTCGGTGGATAAAAATCGCTTTTAAGCCTCACAACCCGCCTCAGGTATGCATTCTTTACCTGAGGAGGAACAGAGAAGCAGAGAGGTTAAATAACTGGCCCAAGGTCAAAAATAATTAGAAGTGGCTGAATTCAAAAGCCGCGCGGGCTCATCAGACTGCGTTTGGGGTAAAATTTGCGTTTTAGGCAATTTTTTTTTTTTTTGGCGTGTGTCAGTGGGGGAGGGGCCGGGCGGCGGGTAGGAAACTTGTGTCGCAGCAAAGAAGGAGGAGGGGAGGGACTCCCCTCCTCGATCAGACCGGAGCCGGCCGCAGCGAAAAAGGTTGGGCTCGGGGCTCCGCAGGCCCCCCCAGCCACTCCGCTGGGCGCCTCGGAGGCTGTGACCTCCACGGAGGTCCGGCCGGGTGCAGCGTGACACGCCGGGGCGGTTGCCAAGGACCTGCCCAGTCTGCGGGTCCAGTTGCTAGGGCCTCCATCTTGGGGGCCAGTGGCCGTGGCGCCCCCGGAAGGGGTTGCCGAGTGGGGCATTCACTTCCGGTCTGGGGCCTGCGGCGGCGGCGGTGTCGGCGGCGGCGGCGGCGGCGGCGGCGGCGGCAGCGGGTCGGTGTAGAAAATGGCGCTGGTGCAGCGGCTCGGGCCTCTCCCCGCGGCGCTGCGGAGGGCTTGAGGCTCGCGAGCCTCCTTCGCCGCGCCCCACTTGCTCGTGCACTTTACACACATGAGGTGAGCGGAACAAGGGCCTCCCTCCAGGCGGGAGGAGCCGCAGGCGCTGCCGCAGGGCCCGCAACCGCGGCGGCGGCGGCGGCGGCGGCGGCGGCAGAGGCGGCGGCGCCGGGCGTCCCCGAGACTTCGGGCCTCGGCGGGAGGGCGCAGGCTGCGTTGCTGCGGAGGCCGGGCGGGCGGCCCGGGGGAGCTTCGCTGCGCCGCGCCGCGCCGCGCCGCGGGGGCCGGGCCGGGGTTGCGCCTCGCCCGCGTCGCGGGACCGCAGTCCGGGCTGCAGCTCCGCAGCTTTGTGAGTCCCCCTCCCCCCGTCCTCTCCCCTCCCCCATCCGGTCCCGGCGCGAGCCTCTGCCGCAGCAGCTCCGTTTTCACGCGCATCTCGTTTTTGTGTGTGTGTTTTTGTTTTGTTTTTGTTTTTGTTTTTTGTTTCAGAGAATTGGAAGCTAAAGCTACCAAAGACGTAGAAAGAAATCTTAGCAGGTAAGATGGGCGAGCTTTCCATCTCCCGCCCCACGATAATCGTATATTTCTACTCCGATTCGCCCTTTCTGGGTTAAGAAGTTCCCCCGTGACATTTTCTTCCGCACCCGGAGAGCAGACATTCGGGAGAAACGACTTGGGGGAATACTGGAGGGATTGCGGGGAGATGCGTAATTACGCGTGTGTTTCTTTCTTTAAAAAAAAAAAAAAAAAGCGCAAAGCAATTCTTGTAAACTTAGTTAAAGCATTCTCACCCTTTTAGAATTTAATTAGGGGACTTGTGCATTAATTACTATTGTAAATGGTTGCAGGCATTGTGTGACTCATGATTGAGGCGGCCCTTATGGCGGGCTGTCAAACTGTTTTGGCTTCCCCGTTATTACTTTGTAGCTCAAATTGTTGCTTTTATAAAAAGATACTATGTGTTCGCATTTCCCCCCACCCCCCCATACATTGTAGTCAGGCGGATTCTGTTGCATTGGAAACAGTTTTGTCCTTGAACTTTACCAAGCATGAGCTGCGTTTTGTTTTCCTTTGAAACTCCATTTCTGTCCATGTTCGGTGTGTGCTCTTTTTATCAGCTGGTAAAATAATTAAAAATCTTTTCTCCAGAAGAGGTTATCGTTCCTGTTGGGCCCTGCTGCTTTTGCATCACCGCGAAGGGAGAATTTTTTTTTGTTTTTTTAAACGATGTCTTTATGGAATGGAAATATTTAGCTTCATTGAGCTGTAATTGCTTAAGCATCAAGGAATTGTACTGTATTTAACTCCTTTTCACATTCATTTTCTTTCCTACCGTCTTTTCCTTTTTTATTCACCTTTTTCTTTTGCATCATATTGGGACACTCAGGAAAACTTAGCCAATTAACCAAATCCGTGAAAGCTTTATTTTTTTCTTTGTTTTCACTTGTTGAAAATAAAATAAAATTTCTCCTATCTCAGATTTTAACGTAGTCTGCTCTTGACGATTGCGGGTTTTAGGTTTACGTTGGGGGTTTTTAACACTCACATTTCAAATCGTCTGAATATTTTGCACCGTGTAGAATTGTTCCAAATCGCTGGCCTATTGAGTTTCATACGATACTAATCTGTTCAGGTGATCGTTAAAGAATGTGTTCAGATTGTGAAGGATAGGCATCATTGGTTTACCCAGTAAGGGATTCTCTGTTACTCAAAATAATTATGGGATCATTTAAAGGAAATTAAGTCTGACATCACTGACTATTTGTGGTATATTTACATAAATTTTGTCAAAATCTAGTAAGGAAATGTTAAGATATGAAACCATTAAGGAAAACAGGTTGAGCCATTAAGGTGTAATATCAGCAGAACAGATCTTAGAGGTCTGTTTCTCCTTCCGTTTTTGTTTTGTCAGGTAACTATATCAGTATAATTCCTATGAAGGTGATCTAGTACTTAATTAAAAATTGTCTGTGCCACAGGTATAATTTTAATATTAGGTAGAACTCGAGTCTCTGGGTTGACTATCAGAGTTTGAATTCTAGCTCTGCTACTTGCAATATGACCTTGACTCTTGGCAAGTCACTTAGCCTCTCTGTCCGATCTATAAAACGAGCGGCGTGGGCCAGCCAGTTGCTGAGGTCCGTTAGGCCCTTTGGGTTACATAAAAAGGAGTAAAGTGCTGTCCGTGTTCACAGAGGGCATGTACAGTCTAGTAGAAAGACTATCATAAATGCATAAATAACAGTAGTACTAGGTAGATGACGTGGGAATCAAAAGATGCCATCCCATTCATGTGCTTGAGAATATTCAGTTGGTCAGAAGGCATGAAAGGAAAAACAAATATCAAAGAGATTGTAAGGCAATGTGTACTAAGGATCCAATGAGAGGGGAGCATTTCTTGCAGGTTAAAAGTGTTCTGAGGAAGGAGAGAGGTGATTAGTTGGGCAGATGCTTCCTTCATCTCCATCTCTAGCTGTGTTTCCCTTTTCACAAAAAAGAATGTATCTGTCTTTACCCATTAGTGCTCTCCCCAAGAAATCAAGGCATTGTATTCATTGAGTAACCATTTTTTGAGCATTTTCGATATTTCAACTGTGGGACTGGGCACTAAGCCAGGGAAGAATGTAAGTAGTTAAATTTATTGATTGCTTACTATGTGCCTGACACACTTTTCCTGAGATTTTACATGGACTCATCTGATCCTTGAAAAACCCTGTGAGGTAGGTAGTATTATTATCTCCGTTTTACAGATGAAGAATTTGATGTATAAAGAGGTTAAGTAACTTGGAGGAGACCATATCACTGGTAATTGGAGTAACTTTTTAGGCTTTGAACTTGAAAAATTTGAAAATTTCTTCTGGTAGGCAGAACCCACAGATGCATGCAATACTTCTAGATCAGTTTTTTAATCTGGGCACTTGACATTTTGGACCAGATAATTTATTATTGTGAGGGTTGTTCTGTGCATCACAGGATGTTCAGCATCCGCAGTAGCACTCCCTGTCCAGTTGTGACAATCAAAAATGCTTCCAGATATTGCTAGATGTCCCTGGGAGTGGTGCAGAATCAACCCTGGATGAGAACCACTGCTCCAGATCTTCATTAGGAATTGTAACGTGAAAGCCTCCAAACTTTTAGATGTTGGGTTAATTTAAACATCTTTTGGCCGAGTGCTGTGGCTCACACCTACAATCCCAGCACTTTGGGAGGCCAAGGTGGGTGGATTGCTTGAGGTCAGCAGTTCGAGACCAGCCTGGCCAACATAGTGAAACCCCATTTTTACTAAAAATACAAAAATTAATTGGGCGTGGTGGCATGCGCCTGTATTCCCAGCTACCCGGGAGGCTGAGGCAGGAGAATCACTTGAACCCTGGGGGCGGAGAGCCGAGATTGTGCCACTGCACTCCAGCCTACTTGACAGAGTGAAACTCTGTGTGAAAAAAGAAAAAAAAAATCTTTTAATAACATGGAAGCCTAGACCTCAATTTGGAAGCTCTCTAGATCCTCAATTTGGAAGCTCTGGTTTCTGAATGTCAGAGATGTGTTGCCATTCTCCTTTTCCTCTGCTAAGCTGCAAATCCTCAAGACAGTGTGCCTGGTAGCCAGTGCCAGTTAAACAACATTGGCACAAGAAATAAATTTAGTTTACTGTCATAGGTAAACTGTCTTTTAAAATTCACAGTTGGCCATTAAAATTGTCACATTATGTTAGTATCATGGGAGCCATAGTATCTACGTGAGGGCGATTACCATTAGAACTGAACTTTGAAGAATGGAATCAGTTTTGAAAGGCAGATAAAAGGGCATTGTAAGAACAACAACAGAAGTAAGGACACAAAAATCCAGAAAGTACAGGAGATTTTGATATTGCAGTGGGTAGTTGAGGTTATATAAGGTATTTGTAGCAAACTGGTTGAGGCCAGATATAGAGGTTCTTGAATGTCAGGTTGAAGAACTTGTGCATAAATTTTTAGGTATAGGAGCTATTGCATGCTTTTTGTTGGGTACTGATGTGATAGAATAATCTTCTGGTCTGGGATTACTAACCAGGTGTATTTATGGGAGAAAACTAGCAATCTAGGCAAGAAGCAATGGAGGCCTGAATTGAAGTGGTGGCAAAAAGAGGTGAGTGAGGCTGGACCCAGTGGCTAACGCCTGTAATCCCAGCATTCTGGGAGGCCAAGGCAGGAGGATTGAGCCCAGGAGTTTGAGACCAGCCTGTGCAACATGGTAAGACTGCCTCTACAAAAGAATTTGTAAAAATTAGCTGGGTGTGGTGGTGTGCACCTGTAGTCCCAGCTACTTGGAAGGCTGAGGTGGGAGGTTTGCTTGAGCCCAGCAGTTTGAGGCTTCAGTGAGCTGTTTGTGCCACTGCATTCCAGCCTGGGAAACAGAGTGAAACCCTGTCTCAAAGCAAAAAGAGAGAGAAAGGAAAAAGAAGATGAGTGGATAAGATACTGAGGAAGTAAGAATCTGGGATTTGACAGCTGATTAGGTGTCAGAGGAGTCAAAAATACATAGGAATCTTCATTGTGGGTGAATGAGAGTTTGACCCAACCTCTGAACAGAACAGAAGTCAGAGCAGAAGTAGGAGGCTGGGGAGAGAAGATGCTAAGTTACATTTTGCAGTTGTAAAAAAAAAAAATCTGCCAGTACTGGTCTAGACCAGTAGAACTCAATTGGTCTAGTCTGAAAAAATATTTTGGAGGCCAGAATCATAGAATCATTGAATATTTAGAGCTGGACTATGACTTTAGATAGAGATCAGCCAGCATTCTGACTTCTTCATTTCTCAAGTGAGAAAGCTGTGGTTGAAACAGATTCAGTAACTTACGCAAGTTTATATTCTCTATCAAGTGACACAGCTGGGATTTAAACAGGCCTTTTGACTCTTAATTCTAGTATTCTTCCCATTGTGCAGTATTTTATTTTATATTGCACAATAGATAAAATATAATTTTGGTTTCTCCTTTTTTATTCTAAAAGAGTAAAAGCAGTTATCTCAATATGTTATGTTCATTCTAGTGATGACTTTACTGTCATGTACTAAATGTGTTTTGTTTAAAGTAGAAGTTAACGTCACATTATACTGATTTGTCCCCCCATAAACCAACTGTATGTCATCATATAACAAAAGTCGTTAAAGGTGCTATATACCATATAATGTTGCATCTAAACTGGGACACTTGTCTGAGATGCTTTTGCCTGGGACAAATGCTATATTAGAAATGACCAGGACTGGCCAGGTGCAGTGACTCACACGGGTAATCCCAGCACTTTGGGAGACTGAGGCACGTGGATCATTTGAGGTCAGGAATTCAAGACCAGCTTGGCCACCATGGTGAGACCCTGCCTCTACTAAAAATACAAAAATTAGCTGGGTGTTATGGCATGTGCCTGTAATCCCAGCTACTTGGGAGGCTGAGGCAGGAGAATCTGAACCTGGGAGGTGGAGGTTGCAGTGAGCTGAGATTGTGCCACTGTGCTCCAGCCTGGGCAACAGAGTGAAACTCTGTTTCAAAAGAAAGAAAAGAAGTGACTAGGACAGCAGGAGTAAAATCCCAAGGCATTAGGTCTCCGTAGCTAAGGTGGATCCCACTCATGCAATTCATCAACCTTTGTCTGAAAAAAAAAAATCTGATTTTGTTAAGCTTTTCTTTTGCTTTGCTGTGATATGGTTTGCAGGCAAGCACATGCATATTGCTATAGGTTGGTGTGAAAGTTAATGGTGGTTTTTGCTCATTTTTAATGTACCAACCCAGTACGCTTTTTTTCCAGCTTAATTTGGCAATTAGGTGGTAAATCACTTGATAGAATAAATTAATCACAAACTGTAAGCTTAATTTAAAAATGTGTAACAACCCTCTATGGAAAATTTGAATATAAACATCAAAAGAATACCATTCTGTAAGCTCTTTTGATTTTTGGCATCTGAAATGTCTGAAAGTATAAATTGCAAAACATCTTTACAATTTTAATGACAACTGCAAAAGTATTGCCCATGATTGGAAAGACCAAAATGGTATGCGTTATATGTATTCTGTTCAGACTGATGCATGATAAGTCTCTCACTGAAAAAACAGAAATCCCTATCTCATTTAAAAATTTTAAAAAATCGGCCAGGCACAGTGGCTCATGCCTGTAATCCCAGCACTTTGGGAGGCCGAGGTGGGCAGATCACTGGAGGTCGGGAGTTCGACACCAGCCTGACCAACATGGTGAAACCCCCATCTTTACTAAAAATACCAAAATTAGCCTGGCGTGGTGGCACATGCCTGTAATCCCAGCTACTTGGGAGGGTGAGGGAGGAGAATCACTTGAACCTGGGAGGCAAGGGTTGCAGTGAGCCGAAACTGCGCCATTGCACTCCAGCCTAGCCTGAGCACAAAAGCAAAACTCTGTCTCAAATAAATAAATAGTCAATCATTCTAACCTTAAGCAAAATTGGAAAAATGTTGCAACGAATACCTGTATCTCTTTACCTAGTTTTAGTGATTATTAATATTTTGCCACATTTGTTCTATCGTAACATTGCACACCAAAGTATGGCAGTAGTTATCTCACAGAATAAGGGCATTCTACCTGACAGCAATCAAATGCTCACCCACAGGAAGTTTAACTTTATAATACTGTCTGGTCCCTATTCAGATTTTCCCAATTTTCTCAATTTTTTTTAAAGTTATATTTGTTCTTTCACTTAATTCCTGTATCCTGGGTTGCATTTAGTTGTGTCTGAAGTTTCTCTTACGTTAGGAGCATTTTCCTGCCCTTTTCTGCTTCTCTCTTGACAATGACATTTTGGAATAGTCCAGTCTAGTTGTTTTTGCAGACTGAAATTTGCATTTTTTGGGTCTTGTCTGTATGATTAGGTTCAGGTTGACCCTTTCTGGCAGGAGTATCCCATAGGTGATGATGTGTTTGTCTTCAGTATTCCCTCCCCACAGCATTTTGAAGTAAATTAACTGAAAGGTTATCCAGTACTCTTACTTCTGCACTGACTTGGTGTTTCTTTCATTTTAGGAAATGCCAAACAATTGGTTTAAACTGAGATGTAATTTTAAATATTTGAGGTTACAGTAATTACAGGTCTTTGTATTTAAATCGATCGGCCATAATGATTACTGCTTTTATGAAGATTTATGCTGAAGGTAGCTCCCTTACTGTGGGACATAAAAGTTGCTTGTTTTCAGCTTTGACCAGTGATGAACTGATAACCTTGGTAGGAAAATGAAACATTGGGGCTGGGCTTGTAATACGCTTTCTTAAAAGAATGCCCCATTGAAATTAGAGTGGCACGGTGCTACCAGACCAAGGGTTCTCATCTCGATGCCACAGAGGGACCACAGGTGTTATGAAGTGGTTTGCAAAATTGAATGTATGCTAAAATAAAATAATAAAAATAAAAAAAAAACCCACAACAAAAGCAGATATGGTCCTTAGTGCTCATTAGATCTCAAAGGGTCATTACTCCTCAAAGATTAAGAAACTGCTTCTTTATGAGGAGGTTGTCAGAGGAGCTGAATAGTATCAATAAGAGGAAGATGTTTGAGATTCAAAAGGAAGTAATGTTCGACTAAGGCATAGCTTCTTTCCATCTTAAAAAAAAGCCACCCATGAAAATAAATATAGTTTAAATTTCCTATTTAAGATGTCTTATTTTAAAAATGATTTGCATACTCTGTGTGTTTGAGTTGGCTATGAAGGAGAAATCCTAGCATTTCCACTCTTGTAACTAGGGAAAAGCATTTTGAATTTTTAGCAGTAGTATATTATGTGATGATGACTCAGCTGACTTCCCTTTTCAAATGGAATGTTCAAAACAGATTGAAACCTGGTTGAGGAATTTTATACTTTGAACCTTACAAGATATTTTCTGCAAACAGTGACTGGATTTTGTATAATAACAAACAAGATTAAGCCAACTCAGTTGTTTTGCTGTTCTTATTAGTGGTTTTCAGTCAGGGAGCACTTATTGAGCAGTTTGCTGCAATAATATTGAATATTTTTAGAGTTATGACGTCTCCGTTTTGTTGACTTTGGTCCATTCTTTCTCCCATTCTTTTGAAGTTTCCCTAAAACACGTGTGCACAGACGGGAGAGAGTGGTAGTTAAGTATGTGCTGATTTTAAATGTCCTTTTAAATATCATTTATTCCTTGATAATTGACTGTATAACTGATGTAGGAGAAATATGTTTTATATGTTATTCCACTTGTGAATCTCTTTGCAATGTGAGGCATATAGTGAAAATCTTACAAAGATAGGGTCATAAAATGTGCATTCTCTACACTGCTGCAGGTTAATCGTCCTCGAGCCACATTTCTGAGGCCTGTCAGTCACTCTTTCTGAGAAACCTTTGTTGGCTCCTCCCCAGTGACTCTGGAATTAAAGCCCAGACTCTTGATTTTTGCTCAGCTTATCAGTTTAGCACTATCCCTTCCACCTTTTGCCCTGTCCCTAACTTTTCCTTCTCTGAATGTACCTTTCAGTTTCTCTCAACTTTTAAATAACAGCTTTATTCAGATAAAATTCCCATATGATAAAATTCACCCTTTTAAAATCCACAAAGTATATGATTTAATGGTTTTTAGTATATTCACAGAGTTGTGCAGTCAGCACCACCATCTAATTCTAGAATTTTCACCCCTTCACCCAAAAACCCCATAATAGCAGCCACTCCCCATTTGTCCCTTCCACCCAGCCTCTGGCAACCACTAATCTACTTTCTGTTATAACTCTATGGATTTACCTATTTTCGTTTAAGTGGAATCATACTGTATGATTCTTTTGTACCTGACTTGTCTTATTTAGTGTAGTGTTTTCAAGGTTCATCCATCACGTCACATATATCCTTTATTCCTTTTTATGGGCAAATAAATTTCATTGTATGGTTATTGCGCATTTTGTTTGTCCGTTCATCAGTTAATGGGCATTTGGGCTGTTTTTACTTTGGGGCTATTATGAATAATATTGCTATGAACATTCATGTACAAATGTTTGTGTGGACATATGTTTTCAATTCTATTGGTTATATACCTGGGGTGGAATTGCTGGGTCATATGATAACTCTTTAACTTTTTGTTTGTGTTGTTTTGTTTTGTTTTTGAGATGGACTCCCTCTGTTGCCCAGGCTGAAGTTCAGTGGCGCAATCTCCACTCACTGCAACCTCCCACCTCCCAGGCTCAAGCCATCCTCCCACCTCTGCCTCCCAGATAGCTGGGACTGCAGGTGCATGCCACCACACCTGGCTAATTTTTTGTGTATTTTGTAGAGATAGGGTTTCACTGTGTTGCTCAGGCTCTATTTAACTTTTTGAGGAACTGCCAGACTGTTTGCAAAGCAGCTGCACAGTTCTACATTCTCATCAGCCATGTATGGAGGCACTAGTTTCTCCACATCCTTTCCATTGCCAGCATTTGTTAGGGTTCTTGTTTCTGATTTTAGCTATCCTAATGGATGTAAAGTGGTATCTCATTATGGTTTTGATTTACATTTTCCTAATGGCTAATGATGATTAGCATCTTTTCATGTCCTTATTGGCCATTCGTATATCTGATCTGAGAAGCGGCCATTCAGATTCTTCTCCCATCTTTAAATTAGGTGATATTTTTTGTCATTGAAGAAGGTCTTTATATAGCTTAGATACAAGTCCCTTATTAGATATATGATTTACAGGTATTTTTTCCTATTTTGTGGCTTTTCTTTTCACTTTTTTTTTTGAGACGGAGTCTCGCTCTGTCACCCAGGCTGGAGTGCAGTGGCATGATCTCAGCTCACTGCAAACTCCACCTGCCAGGTTCAAGCGTTTCTCCTCCCTCAGCCTCCTGAGTAGCTGGGATTACAAGTACCCGCTACCACGCCCAACTAATTTTTGTATTTTTAATAGAGACAGAATTTCACCATGTTGGCCAGGCCAGCCTTGAACTCCTGACCTCAAATGATCCACCCGCCTCTGCCTCCCACAGTGCTAGGATTACAGACATGAGCCACCGCGTGCAGCCTCTTTTCACTTTCTTGATGAAGTCCCTTGAAGCACAAAAATTTAAAATTTTGTAAATCTAGTTTACCAGTATTTTTTTCTGTTACTTGTGTTGTTGGCAACAAATCCAAGATCACAAAGATTTACTTGTATTCTAATAATTTTATAGTTTTAGTTCTTAACGTTTAGTTCTGTAATTCATTTTGAATTAAGTTTTGCGTATGGCATGAGGGCTCCAATGTCATTCTCGTTACGTAACTATCCAGTTATTCCAGCTTCATTTGTTGAAAAGACTTTCATCTTGGCACCCTGTTGAAGGTCACTTGATCATAAAATGAAGAATTATTTCTGGACTCTTAATTCTATTCTGTTGATACTATGTGTTCATCATTATGCCACTTCCACACTGTCTTGATTACTTCAGCTTTGTTGTAATAAGTTTGGAATCAGTATGAGCCTTCCTTCAAGATTGCATTGGCTGGATAACCAGAGACTAATTATTAAAAAAAAAAAATTTTAAAGATTGCATTGACTATTCTGGTTGCATTTCTATGTGAATTTTTGGATCAGCTTGTCAATTTCAGCAAAAAGGCAGCTGAGATTTTGATAGGAACAGTATTGAATATGTAGGCCAGTGTGGACAGTATTGCATTTTATAATATTAAGTCTTCCAGTTCACAAACATGGAATCTTTTTCTATTTATTTAGGTCTTTAATTGTTTTCAAGGATGTTGTGTAGTTTTCAGTGTGTAATTGTGCTTCTTTTGTGGAATTTATTCCTTAAACTTTTTGATGCTATTGTAGGTGGAATTGTTTTCTTGATTTACTTTTTGGGTTGTCCACTGCTACTGTATAGAAATACAGTAGTTTTTTTAAAAGTTTTTTAAAAATTGTGAAACACGTAAAATTTACCATCTTATCCATTTTAAATGATGTAGTTTGGTGGCATTAAGTCCATTCACATTGTTGTGCAGCCATCACCACCATCCATCTCTGCAACTCTTCATCTTGTAAAATGGAAACTCTGTACCCGTTAAATCATAACTCCCTATTGTCTTCAGCTCTTGGCAGCCACCATTCCATCTTCTGTCTCTGTGCATTTGATTATTCTAGATACCTCATTAGTGGAGTCATAGAGTGTCCTTTTGTGACTGGCTTATTTCACTTAGCATAGTGTCCTCAAGATTTGTCCATATTGTAGCGTGTGTCAGCCAATTGATTTTTGTATGTTGATACTGTGTTCTGTAGCTGTGCTGAAAATGTTCATTAGTTCCAGTAGTCTTTATGTATATGGATTCATTAGGACTTTCTGTGTACAAGAGCCTGTCATCTGTGAATAGATAGTTTTACATCTTCTTTTCCAATTTTGGTGCATGCTCACTCACACATGCACTCTCTTTTTTCTGACTGGAACCTCCAGCTCAATGTTGAATAGGAAGTGGCAAGATCAGACATCCTTGTCTTGTTCCTAATCTTGAGGAAAAGTATGCAGTCTTTATCATTATGTATGTTGTGAACTGTGGGCCTTTATCCGGTTAAGGAAGTTTTCTTTTATTCCTATTTTGAGTGTTTTTGTCTTGTAAAAGGATACTGGGTTTTGTCAGATGCTTTTTCTGTGTCTCTTGATATCATCATGTAGCTTTGTCCTTCATTCTGTTAACATGGTATATTTCGTTGATTTTCATGTTAAACCAACCTTGCATTCCTGGGATAAATCCACTTTGTGTAGTCCTGTTTGTTTGTTGCTAGATTTGGTTTGTTAGTCTTTTGTTGAGGAGTTTTATGTTTGTATTCATAAGGGTTATTGGCCTATAGATTTATCTTTTGATACCTTGGTTCTCTTTTGGTACCTGGTACCTGATTTGCTCTAGTTTGCAATCCGGGACCTTTAGGTGTTGGTATTGCGTCCACCTAATTCTGCATTGTACAATAATAATTGTTTTTATGTATTCAGTTTTATTTTCTACTGTATGCACTTCCTCCTTTGGTTGCAACCTTCTTTGCATCCTAACCTTAGCTTAGTGCAGTGCTTTGTGCCTAGTCTCTCATGGCTAGCAATTAGTGTACACTTTTTACATTTTATTTATTTATTTTTTTGGGGACATGGTCTTTCTCTGTTGCCTAGGCTGGAATACAGTGGCGTGATCATGGCTCACTGTAGCATTGAATTCTTGGGCTCAGGTGATCCTCGTGCTTCAGCCTCCTGAGTAGCTGGGACTACAGGCATGTGCCACTGTACCTGGCTAATTTTTTAATTTTTGTAGAGACAGGGTCTTGCTATGTTGCCCAGGTTTGTCTCAAACTCCTGGCCTCGAGTGATCCTACCACCTTGGCCTTCCAAAGCAGTGGGATTACAGGTGTAAGCCACCACACCTAGTCCCACTGTACACTTTTTACGTGCATCTGTTAAGTACTTCATCTGCATTACCCAATTAAATCTTCACAACCACCCATTGAGGGAGGTACAATTTGAGACATCTCATAAATTAGATGATGAAGGCTTCAGAGAAATAAAATAAATTGCTTAAGGTTACACACGTAGATGGTGGAACTGAGGTTTAAGACCACTTCTATTTGACATTTGGACCTAGGGGTCTTCACTGCATGCTATGCTGCCTAGGAAATGCTTGTTCGAATAGATTGGAATTGAACTGGTCCTTAAAAGAGAAGTAACATATGGATAAGAGTAAGAATTAAGAGTGCATTTTTGGCAGTGGTGTTGGGGTTACAGTGTTAGTAAAGGCAAGGAAGCAGGAATTGGAATCTAATTAGAGTGCCCAGTGACAGGGAGTATTGTACAAGTAGGACTGTTTTTTGTCCCCAGAGCAGTAATTAGTCCTATTTGGAAGAGTGAGATTAACATCTAAAATAATTAGAAAATGTCTGGGTGCAGTGGCTCACGCCTCTAATCCCAGCACTTTAGGAGGCCGAGACAGGTGAATCACCTGACGTCAGGAGTTTGAGACCAGCCTGTCCAACATGGTGAAATCCTGTCTCTACTAAAAATACAAAAATTAGCTGGGTGTGGTGGCAGGTACCCGTAGTCCCAGCTGCTCAGGAGTATTGTACAAGTAGGCAGGAGAATCACTTGAACCGGAGAGGCGGAGGTGGCAGTGAGCCGAGATCGAGCCATTGCACTCCAGCCTGGGTGACAGAGCAAGATGCTGTCTCAAATAAAATAAAATAATTAGAAAATGAGTATTGTTTAATTAGAGGTCAAGGATGAAGTTTGTTTGGATTGGAAAGAATCATGAAGGAACTAGTAATTAAGCCTTAAAAGAAGAGTAGGATTTGGGTGGGTAGATGTAGCAAACTGAGTTTTGGGTCAGCCTTACCACAGCCTTGTACCATCTGACAAGTCATTAGGACTTTCTGATCCTCAATTTCTTTAACTGTCAAAGGGGAATAATATCAGTGCTATGTTCCAGGGTTGTGAGTTCAAAATGGGTAATATCTCAGAGTACTTTGTAAATCGTAGGTGTTTCTGTCCTTATGGTGGAGTATCTATTGTTCTCTAAGTTTCTAAACTCAGTAACTTTCCTCAATCCGAGCTTTTAATTAATTTATTATTATTATTTTTGAGAAAGGGCTTTATTCTGTCACCCAGGCTGGAGTGCAGTGTGGAATGATCTTAGCTCACTGTGCGACCTCTGCTTCCCTGGCTCAAGTGATCTTCCTGCCTCATCCTCTTGAGTAATTGGGACTACAGGCATGCATTACCACACCCAGTTAATTTTTATATATTTGTAGATTATATAAAATCTACAAATATGTATTATATATGGGTTTTGCCATGTTGCCCAGGCTGGTCTCAAACTCCTGGGCCCAAGCAATCTGCCTTGGCCTCCCAAAGTGCTAGAATTGTGGCATGAGCCACCGTGCCCTGCAGAGCTTTTTATTTTGAATAAATTTCTGATGTAGAGAAATGCAAGAATAGAACAAAGAACTTCTAATATCCTTAACCCTTAATCCTCAAATATTAACATTTAATCACATTTACTTTATTCCCTCTTTTTTTATACATACTATTTTTTACCATTTAAGAGTAACTTACAGACATGATATCCCTTTACTCCTAAACACTTAGTCAAAGATATTTTCTTGGTAACTACAGTACCATTATGAAAATGGGCAAGTAACATTGGCACAGTCTTAATAGCAGATCTACAGATCTTACTCAGATTTTGCCAGTTGTCTCAATAATTCCCTTTAGAGCCAAACAAAATCTATTTTTTCCTGGTCAGGTCTTCAATCCAAGATCACAAGTAGCACTTAGTTTTCATGTTTGTTTAGTTGCCTGCATTCTGGAAGTTTCTTAGTTTCTGTTCTTCAGGACCTTGATATTTTTAAAGAATACAGGCTAGTTACTTTGTAGAATGTCCCTCAGTCTGTATTTGTCCGATATTTCCTTATGACCTGATCAGGTTATGCAGTTTTGGCAGGAATAGTACAGAACTGATGTGGTGTTCTCAGTACATCATGTCAGGAGATGCCTGATATCCTTTTATCCCATTATTGGTGATGATTAACTTCAACTGCTTGGGTAAGGTGGTCTCTGTCGGGTTTCATCACTGCAAAGTTAGTATTTTTCCCTTTGTAATTAATAACACTATTGTTGGGAGATACTTTGGGAGTACGTAAATGTCTTGGTTCTCATCAGTGTGCTTGCCTTAACCAGTAGGGCCAAGTAGTAATTTTAAAGTCAACCATTCTTCTTACATTAGTTGATATTTTACTGTAAGATTTGGTACTTCTCTCCATTCACTCACTCAGTCATTCATTCATATCAGTATGGACCCATGGGTTCTTATTTTGTTCAGTTGTTTGTAATTTTTTATTAGCATAATTTATCGCTCAAATTATGGTGCTAGTGGAAGCCCCTT
Organism: Pongo abelii; assembly: GCF_028885655.2. NCBI lineage: Eukaryota > Metazoa > Chordata > Mammalia > Primates > Hominidae > Pongo > Pongo abelii. The sequence continues at coordinate 27,835,410 of NC_072003.2, forward strand.
TCAAGCTCAACTTCCCACTTTTTGAGATCCATACTGTCATCTGGATCCTTACTGCTACCTGTTTGTATGCTATTCTCCTTCCTTCCTAAGGGGAAGACATGCCAGCTAAAGCTAAGCTAAGAAATATACAGCATTGCTGCCACTCTGTCTGTTGTCCTCTTTTGTCCTCATCCTCTGTCACAAATATATATTTTTTATTAATTTGTATGTGTACATGTCTCCAGAATTTCTTTATGCACATATAAGGACATGTAAATATATATATATATATTCATATCCCTCCCAACACAAAAAGATAGCACACTGAGCCTTAGATTTTGATTTTTCCAGTTAACTTTAAGCCTTCCTGATCCTTTCACATCAGGGTGTAGAGGAGACCTTTGTTTTGCAGCTGCATAATATTCCATTTTATGGATATATCCATTTTATTTAACTACTGTATTTGCAGATAATTGTCAGTTATTGTAAATAGCATGTTCCCCACCCTTCAATACGATGATCCCTTTCCACTTCCAGATAACTATTAGTTGTCCTTACTTTAAAAAATATGCAAAACTTCATTTTATCCTATTCTCTTCATTTTACAGCTGAAGCTTTTGAAAAACCAGTCCAAATCTCCAACTTCCTTACCTATTTTTGCTCCAGTTCAGTTTTCATCTCTACTGTCTGGTGAATTCTATAGTTTTGAAGGTTGCTAGTGACTTCCTGTTGTGTAGTGCTAGACAGGTTTTGGTGATTAATTTAGGTAGGGGATAAAAATGAGAAAAGGAATGGGGGGTGGCAATCAAATGGGAAAAGAGGAAGACTGGAAGGAAATAGAAGAAGGTGGGATCTGCACGGGAGAAAGTAGGAGAACAGAATGTTTTTTGGCAGAAGATGTGAAGTGTATTTTTATTTCTAGCTTGTAACATACAGCTGGCTTCTATGTGAGGATGAGCTGGCTTGTGGTGTGTTGCTGACTGATAGGCTAGTTGGGCCTTCAGGAAAGTTGCTTCCTGTTTTCTGTCTCCTAAAGCAAAATAGAGACACCTGACCCCTTGTCCCATTATTGTCATTTCTCCCTCTGTCACCCAGGGTGGCATGCAGTGGCACAATCATAGCTCACTGCAGCCTCCAACTCCTAGGCTCAGTTGATTCTTGGGCCTCAGCCTCCCACATAGCTGAGACTACAGGTATGCCCACCACCCCCAGCTAATTGTTAGGATATTTTGAGTTATCTCAGATTTATTCTTTGCTTGCGTTTTTCACTGCCACCATGGTAGTTTGGGGAACTACACATTCACTTAGATTTTCACAAGTCTTTTCACCCCTGTTTTTGCCAACTTATTGCCTATTCTTACCCAACATTTTCCCTCCCTTTTTCAATTCCAGTCAGTGCTGGTCCCTGCAATTGTCATGCTGACAAGTCTCCATACTTCGCTTGTGCCCACACCTTTCTGTGCTCCTAAAAAATCTTGCCTCTTTTGCAAGAGCCAGATCAACTTCTTACTGCTCCGTAAAGCCTTCCACAGTTGAAACAGCTCTTATACCTGTCTTATTTCACTAATCTTGCTTACAACCTGTACCAAATGTTTGCTTGTTTTCTTATTTCAGATGTGTTCAGTTGTTTCTACAAAATTGTAGGAATTTTTTTCCTATAAAAAAAATCATGTTTCCTAGCTGAGTACAGTGGCTCACCCCTGTAATCCCAGTACTTTGGTAGGCCGAGGTAGGAGGATTGCTTGAGCCCAGGAGTTTGAGACTAGCACCACCTCACTCCAGCTCGGGGCAACAGAGTGAGACTTCGTCTGTAAATAAATGAATAAGAAGTTTAGTGCTTGAGGTTTCTATTGGGAGCTGGTTCTGTACACTATGGAAATCTACCACCCGCCCCACTTTAAAATTACTGCGTAGTATTCCTTGGTGTGATTACAGGATGATTTAACTTTTCCCTATTGATTGGTTTTTGGTTATGATTTTATGCTGCGGTGTCTATCTTTGTACGGTTCCTTTTTCAGAGGCTTAGATTTGAATTGATGGATCATAAGATAGTGACATTTAAAAATTCGTTGTGAATAGATACTTCCAGATTGCTCACCAGAAGCTTAGTGCTAGTCCATACATACTTCCAATAGCAAGTACAAGAGTACCCTTCAGAAGGGATTAATTTTAATGATATTCAGGGCTGGGAATGTAGGAAAAATTGACCATCAAGTGTCAGGAAGCGCAAGAGTAGGAAGGGGCATTCTAGCCCCGAGGTGTACCCTGCTGCCTTGATAGGCCCTTTAAATAGAGACAGACTGTCACTATGTTGCCCATTCTGTTCTCAAACTCCTGGCCTCCCAGACTGCTGGGATTACAGGCCTGAGCCACCATACCCGGCCAGAAACGCATTCTTGAACGGTATGAGTAAATCATTTGTAGTGGCTACTGGAAGATACAGGCAAAATTTGAAGCTTAGCTTGATTTGTTGTGTGGAATGTACCATCCTAATCTTGATCTATTTGTTTTTTCAGATCGAGATATTGCATTTCCCCTAGTCAATGTATGAAATCAACTTTAAAATACAATTTACATACAGTAAAATTCAAACGTTGAGTGTGTAGGTGAATGATTTGACAAATGTATACACCCTTGTAATTACCACTCCAAGCAAGTTAGAAAACATTTCCATTTTCCTTGAAAGTTCCCTCAGTGGCATTGACTTCTACAGGCCACCTCAAAGGCTTTATACATGAGATGCAGGGCATAAGTCAAGTTCTGATAAAAGGGGAGTCTGGTTTTTACAGACAACGAGGTAGATTCATAGAACTTACAGATGTGAGGTATCCTGCAAAGTAGCCTTCAGGGCATGGATGATTGCTAACTGGAGTGTTGTCTTGGTGGCAGGTGCATCAAACAGGGTGGCCCGCTTAGGCCTTTCAAATCCATCAGTCTTTGCTCCTCTTGATGGTTGTGGTAAATGATACAGTCAGATGTCTTAAATGAGTCTGTATGAACATTTAACTGCTGGAAGCTGACGTGTTTGGGCACAGGTGTTGTTGTTGTTGTTTTGGTTTTTTTTTTTTTTCAGTTGGCTTTCTCTGAAGGAGGAGATACGGGAAAAAGCATGACTGGTTGGCTGTGATGATGGTGTTGAAGAACAAAACTTACTCCCCTCTGTGCTTACAGTATCGGCTGATGTTGTATATTTCCTTGAGAAGAAATGTCTGGTACATCTTTTAAGTACTAAGGGGGATATTTTTGGCCAGGAAAACACTTGCTAGTAACCTCATCAGAAAGTCTTGAAAATGAAGTTTGAGAAAGGAGAAAATACTCCAGATAGAGACCATTACATGGAGTAAAATTATAGTGACATATAAGATCAGAAAAGGACATGTCTGTAATTCACAGCAGAACATGAAGAACAAATGCTGAAGGTGCTAGATGTTTCTGAATAAGCACCTGTGATATTTTGACACAAGAAGGGTAAAGACAGCCTTTTGGGTGCCACTGAGGACTGGTGAGTTGGATTCATGGCTAAGCAATTGAGTGCTTACTAGATAAGCTTTGTGCTAAGTAAGCAGTCCTAATTCTTATAAAAATATTAAGACATTGACATGTATGGTCATTTGCCCCCAGTTTTTTCATGAAGAAACAGGCTGAAGAAGATTAAGTATTTTTAACTAGTAATCAGCTTTTAATCTTGACTTCTGCATGTCTCAGGGTAGGTAACGTGACAGTGGTGTAACCTAGTTGCCGATGTTCACTGATTTGACTCTGCTGCTCTCATGTGCTGTGGCTTTCTTGCTCCTTGACTTCCCTGGGATTGTGAGTGAGCTTGTTCAGTCTTACCACCTCCTGCACACAGAATTCAAGAGAGAGTGAGTCATGGCCACAGTTGGCAGGAGTCTGTTATGTTACTCCATTAGCCACATGACACTTCTGCTTGTAACAAAATGACAGCGAAATATAGCAACAGTTATCATACTCTTCTTCCAGTTATCCTTTTAGCTGATTTTAGTAGTCCTATACTTAACTTTACTAAGTTTTTATCAATTGTGCATAATGTCATTCATTTCATTTTTCAGTGTCTGCATCTCCTCTCAGTCTGTTCCATCAGCAAAGCCAACTTAAATTTTGTTTAATTTCATTGCAGTGCACCTATAGCAACCCCTTCCAGTTTCTTAGGCACTTGTCTATCTTTCTCCTTTTATCTTCTTCAACATCCCTACTGCCATATGCATTCCAGCCTTGATAAATAATGTGCAGCTTCCAAAATGTCTAGTTCGTATCTCCAAACCTCTCCTTGTCTGCCTGATAGTCCTTTTTTTTTGAGACAGAGTCTTGCTCTGTCGCCCAGGCTGGCGTGCAGTGGCGCCATCTCAGCTCACTGCAAGCTCCACCTCGCAGGTTCACACCATTCTCCTGCCTCAGCCTCCCGAGTAGCTGGGACTACAGGTGCCCGCCACCATGCCCCTGCCTGATATTCTTAGTGTCCCCTCTGGAAAGCTTCCTCAGGGCAGAGTTAGGTATTTTCATTTTGTGTGATGCTTTTCTTTGAGTAACTGGTGATTTTGGTTGTTGGTATTATGCATGAAGGTTTTAGGGTCTAGACTTTAGGGTGATGACTATAGGTAGCTGGAGTGAGTTTCTTCCGCCTTTGCAAAGGTTTCTTTGCCCAGTAGACTCCTTCCCTGAATGGGAAGGCTGATCTGTGTGAAGGGTGTTGATTGGCAAGCTTTACTTTACAGTGTGATGGAGGGAGTGGCAGCAGCCTCCAGTAAGATGGGCTTTATTCTGGGACAACCAAACCCATTCAAGCACCTATCAGACTCCTGTGGAAGGTTTTGTTTCTTTAGAGAGTATTTCTTTGGCTTTAGGCTGCATTTAGAAGCAGCTACTATCTGTGGCCATGTAGGCATCTGGATGGGAAGTGGGTGGGAGGGGTTGAGTAGCTATGGCTTTTCTATTCCTTAGGCAGTCTTTTTGCCTCATGCTCTCTTGCTCTGGTCTTCTGGAACCCTCTCTAGAGCTCCACCAGAAAGGATGGTGCCTAAAACATCTATTTTAGACTGCTCGTGTTTATTCTTGGGTGGGGTGGCTTTTGCTTTTGCTTATTCATCTGCTTTGAATAGAATAAAAAAGTAATAACCTTTTTTCCTGAAAGGTAATAACCTGTTTCCTGAAACACATTTACTCAGTCTGTCACTTTGAAATCCTGAACCAGAGGTTCTGTTGACAACTTTAACCATTTGAAATTTTAAAAATTTAAACAAACTAAGATGAAGAATACATTATTAGGCCAGGCGTGGTGGCTCACACCTGTAATCCCAACACTTTGGGAGGCCAAGGTGGGCGGATCACTTGAGGTCAGGAGTTTGAGACCAGCCTAGCCAACTTGGTGAAACCCCGTCTGTACTAAAAATACAAAAATTAGCCAGGCATGGTGACAGGTGCGTGTAAACCCAGCTACTCAGGAGCCTGAGGCAGGAGAATCGCTTGAACTCAGGAGGTGGAGGCTGCAGTGAGCAGAGATCACGCCACTGCATTCCAGCCTGGGTGACAGAGCAAGACTCTGTCTCAAAACAAACAAGAGTATATTATTGTTTCCCAAGAATTGATAGAATACCTTGGAATGTTTATAGAATATGAAATTGTTGTAATGCTGAAATACAAGTCACCTATTTATTAATAAGTTATATTCTAAAAATATTTACAAAGCTTTTTAGAGCAAGGAAAACTTAAAGGTAGCTTCCAGAAACCTAGGTGAGAGAGGATTGTGGGGAGGTCTCAGGCATTGCCATTAGTTACTAATTGATACTTGGGGCCAGTAGCAAGGTAACTCCAGCTTAAATGATGACATTTACATTCTAGGATTGGAGGAAGTTGCTTGTTTCCCAGTGTAAAATTTGCTAATTTTAGGTTGTCTTCGTTGATATGATATTGAGATAAAAGCTGTACTACTTGTGGCTTATTAAAGTGAATTGTACCATATAGTGGCTATATAGTTAGGGTTAGGTTGCAGGTTGTGTTTTATTTCAATGAATGATAAAATAATAATTTGCCATGTCTTCTAATAAAGGTGAAAAGTAAAAATGAACCTGTATGCAACATTATTTTTATTTCTTAATACATTTTGGGAAAGTTAATTGCAACTGTGTGGTTCAGGGATTTAGTGCAAGACGAAGAACAGTTGATGGAAGAAAAGAAAAAGAAAAAAGACGACAAGAAAAAGAAGGAAGCTGCTCAAAAGAAGGTAGTATGTGTGTAAACTATTTATATTAAGCAGTTTAAACACAGAATTAAAAAGAAAATTACTCTTACAGATTTTTAAGGCATTTATTTGATTTAATGTTTTAGCTTTAATGGAGATTCATTTTAATATTTAATGTCTCTGAATATGCATATAAAGTAACTTGCTTTGTACAATTTAATGCATAGTTATTTAATCTTGTCAATAGTTTTTCAAAGGTAAGTACATTTTATAGATCTTTGTCTTTCAAATAGCTGTTCCTAGGTGTTTCATAATATATCATTTTATAAGTGGGAAGAGCATGGAATTTGTAGCCAAGTTGAGAGGATTTGAAATCTCACTCTCCCACATAGCACATAGAATGGTGTGACTTTAAATTTTATTTAGCCTCTCTGGGCCTTAGTTTCCTTGTGTTTTGTTAAATGAGGGTTGAAATGAGATGATGTTATTATATGTAATACAGAAATAGAGTATTAAAGGAAAATGTAATAGACATAATAGGAAGTAAAGTGTCAGTTTCTTTTTCCCTCTTTATTTAGTACCTGGGCTGATTTTTAAAGTTTGCAGTGTACATTAGCCTTAAAATAAACCTCGGACATTGTTTACTGCAAGGGAATTCTAAACTAGCTAATTTAGTATAGGAAACTATAACTAAATGCAAAGTTAAAAAAAAAAAAATCTGTAATTATTAAAAATTTTCCAAATTGTTAATACTAAAAACTGGTAATAGTTAACTAAATGGGCACTCATCTCCTACTATGTCAAGGTTTCAAGACATTAAAATGCTCTAAAAACCTAGTGAAATTACTGTTTCAATTCTCTGTTCTAATGAAAAATTATTTTAATTTCTAATATATGCCTTTTTTGAGCCAGGCATTGTGCTAGGAACTGGATGTAGAGTATAGCAAGATACTTACGTCCACATTATTTAATAGGGGAAAACACAGGCTGTAAAAATGGCAGGTGAGGCATTTATGGGGAACTGTTGCAGTACAAAGAGAGAGGTGCATAACTCAGGCTGAGATGGGGCAGAGGGACAGAGAAATTTCCTTAGAGTAGAAATTAGGTGAATAAGGAGCAGAATAGAAAAGGATTCCAAACAGTGAAAACTCAGAAATACTTGGTAGCTTGTATGCATTAAAGGATGGGTTTTGCTTGGGGGAAAGGGAGGGAACCAAGGGTAGAACTCTGAAGAGTTGAACTAGGAAAGGCTAGGAGGTTTTCTCAGGGCTTTGGGGAAAATGCTGAAAATGTTTTAGTAGAGTGACATAAAAGTTTGTATTTTAGTATGTTTACCTTGGAAAATTGTGAAATTGGATTAGAGGGGGTGGATACCAGAGTGTGAAATACTGGTGAAGGGACTATTAAAGTAATCCACAGAATTTGTTTAAAGGATATAGAGGGAGAGTCAGTTTAGATTGACTCACTGATTCCAGATGAGTGACTACATTTGAGAGGAGTTAATCAGGCTAGGGGATACAAGGAAAGGAGAAATGATAAATAATTCAGTTCTACATGTCCTGAGCCTAGGGGTGTCATCAGCAAGTATTAGGGGAGGAGAATTAAGTATGAGATGAGAGGAGATGATGTGGCCCTAGCCACCTGTCTTTTGGTTGCTCTTAGGGGTGCCTGGGAAGGGATGCATAGGTATATGCCATGGTTAGGGTTTTGGTAGGCTTCTTGTGGTTTGGCATTGACGGATGCCTTGGGCCTCTGGCAGAGGCTGTTTACGTAGGACAGTCTTTGCAGTCTGGTCAGTCATTGCTCGGGATTTCTTATGAGAAAGTTGTGTCCTCTGTAAGTCTGAGGTTGGGGTAAAGGCTAGACTCTTGTTCCACGGTGTGAAAGGCCATTTGCCCAATGAAAAGAGCTTCTAAGAAACTTAAGAGGTTTATCGAAAAGGATGGTTGAATATACTTTATGTAGATTCAGTAGTTTGGCAAGCATCTGAGTGTTGAATTAGGCTATGTTGGTCCCTGTGTCTAAGGAGTTCAAGAATTAGCTGATAAGTCAGAATGTATGTGAAATGGCTAGAGAAGAGGCCTAAGACAATATATAAGTGTATTTGTTTGGAATTTATTCTATTTACTGAGAAATTTTAAGAAAGGGCGGGGTCACTTGCATGATATCTTTAAATATTGTATTTTTGTGAATATAATTTTAAAGTTGTAACATATACAGCAATGGCTCTAATTGTTACAAGTACATCTTTACATTCTTGTATAATCAAATCTCTAAATCACCAAGTCAGTATAGGTGGTCACTTATGTGTAGGCAGCTTATAAAGAAGCCTGTAACACATGAGTGGTGATTACTGTGCCATTTGACTTCTCACCAAATCTGAAGTGACAGCTTTTCATACTGTTGCCCACTTCATTCCTGTCTCACCCCATGGTTCCAGTCTCTCACCTCAACCATGTCCTTACTAGAACCATCATCAGAAGCTTAGGGATATAAGAAGTTTTTCCTTCTTTTGCCAGATCTTCAGCACTGATAGGGTATTCCTGTGTGTCTCATAGACACATCATAGTATCTGCCCACTGAACACAATATAAAGGAATGTTTAATACCTCTAATAAATGTTAAGTTTAGCAGGCTAGGCCGCTACTGTAAATTAGACTGTTCTCCAAATTTCAAATAATCAGCTTACAACTGAATTTGAATACAACCTGTTGGTGAAGTGAGGACAGCTGGTATTTCCATAGAGTGTTACCAGATAGCTCTTGAAAAGAAAACCCCCAAATGACACACTTATAGCCCATATGAGGAATTGTGAGTCACAGGGTTTTTAAGACAGGTTTCCTGGAACTTGTCTTTTGTCGCTAGTAGGAGCCAGCAGGTGTATCCAGGCAGATATCTACGTGAGCCAGGTGGGCAGGCCCATTTATATAAATGTTGGCACATAAACTCACTACAGTAAAAAGTCTATTTTATGTAATTTATATTTTCTTATTTTTGAAAAAGGCCAGATATTATCTGTTCTAATACATTTGTTCATTTTTAATATAAGGAACCTAAGCATCAGAATGAATTAAGTGATTGACCTTGGTTTTTATCATGGTGACAGAACCAGGAATATAATTGAAATCTCTCTCCTCCAGCTGGTGCTTTGCCAAAACCCTGTGCCATGACTTTATCCTTTTCATGCAGAACATTATCTTATACTTTGCTTTATTTTTTGTCATTTAAAGGTGAACTTTAAAATTGGGAAATAATATATTGTGATAATTTTTATAATAGGGTATAAAATAGGTTCTTATGCCATGAATACAGAAAATATATACATTTAATGGTCCCCAGTAGCCACTGTGGTTTTTTTAAAATTAACACCATGGGTTATTTTCTATTTTAAATAAAAAGCCAGATAACACAACTTTCTATAAAAACAATTAGACACCGACAAGGCTTACAACAATATTTTCATTATGATAGTTTTTATTATCCTATCGTTTAAATATTAATTTAAATATTTAGATTCTTTAAAGAGCTTTTTCACATTAAAAATAGGGTGATTTGTATTGTATTTCAGCCTCAATACATTTCTAATTAAATATGGAGACCGATGACTTTTGTTCTTAAAATTTTTTGAAAAGCCTTTTTATCAAAGATCATGTATAACACTCTTTTCTGTTTCATATCTGAGAACCAGGGCTATTATTTTCTGATTCTTGGGCTTAGAAAATAATTTGATAGAGCATGGAAATGTAGTTTCCATACTTTAAAAAAAGGAGAGGGGTGACAGTAGTAGCAGTAGGTTACCATGGATTTCTCTCCAGGTTCTGTTTTTAGAAGAAATTTCTCGAAGCGATCTTAAGGGAAATGTAATGAGGAGGAAAATAGAGGTTGAGAAATAGGTTAATTATAGAGGGATAGTTAGTGTAACCTTTACTTTAAGCATGCAATTGTAGTTCCTAGAAAGCATATAATGTTTGAGGGCCGAGGGGAAGCAACAATACAAGTTGGGATCTCTTGGTGTTGAGAATGTTTCAACATCCATGGGCTTTTTGCTGTTACTTTGTTAAGAGTTGAAGGGATTTTTATAGGTGTTATTGACTTAAATATACTAAATTCAAGTTTAAATGAGACCTAGGTTTTAGAGAGCTTCCAGCTTTATTGCCATTTTTGAGGATCATATTCAGCAGCTTAATTAGTAAATTTTCTCAGTAACCTTGGTGGTAACATGACCAGGCCTGAGTTGCACTCTCATAGAGGGCAGTTAGGTGTTCTCTTACAGTCTTGCCCCTCATTACAGCTTACACTTCTCTTTTCCTCTTTTATAAAACTCATTTTAGTCAACAGATCTGGATTCTAGACTGAGTGCTGATTGCTAAGTCACAGGAAAGCTCTCTGAGCACTAGGTATCTCATTTAAAATCAGTGAATTGAGCTAGATTAATTCTTTATTCTTAATGTTAGGTTATAATACTTGGCACTGTTAAGACATTGTAAATGATTAGAAAAAAAGAAAAGCAAGACCTGGAAGGGATGAATGTAGAGTCAGCTTATTTCCAACAGTGAGAACCAGTACTGAGCCAAAGCATGGGCAGGTAGGGCTGAAGATAGCAGCCGCCAGCACCACAGCAGCAGCTGATGTCTGCTGAATGCTTTCTGTATGTCAGGCTTTGTCCTAAGTGCTTTTATATAGGTTAAATCCCTTTAACCTTACAACTCTGAGGTGGGTGTTTTTGCCACAGTTCTATAGATGAGGAAACTAAGCTTTAGAGAAAGAAGTTAACACATTTGACCGTGGTCACACAGTGTAAGTGGCAGAACCAGGTAGGCAGTCAGGCTTTAGATCCTGAGGTCTTAACGAAGTGTGCTTCAGGACCATGTTGTTGGGACAAGCAGTGCAGAGCCTTGACAGGCAAAGCAAGTGGAGTGCTGTGCTCTGCCACTGCACTGCTGTCTTCAGTAATGAAGGAGGCAGTTGTGATCATTGCTGGTGGAACCATAGCTCAGATTTTTTTTTAAAGAATAATGTATTAAAAATGGAAATCATTTTGCTTCTAGATTGGCCAGAATCTTTTAATTATCTGTGTGAGAGGATTTACAGTGATAGTTCACATTTGAAATAGTGTTGTATAGTTTTTCAAAAAAATATCTTTCACATTTTATTATTTGACCCTCATAATAACTCTGAAAGGTAAGCAGGACAGTTATTTTGTCCATTTGAGAGATTAGGAAACTGAGACCCAGAGGGTTTAAATGATCAGAGCATTTCAAAGTAAAAATAACCAGTCAAGATTAATTTTAATATATTTTATATAACCTAATATAGCTAAAATGTTACTATTTTGACATGTCAGTATAAAGTTTTATTAATAAGGCGTTTTGTGTTCTTTTAAAAATACTGAACATTAGAAATTTGGTGTGTATTTTGCTCATCTCAGTTCAGACTAGCCACATTTCAGTCAGTGGTGGGTAGCCACATGTGGCAAGTGGCTATTGTTTTGGATAGTGCAGACAATTACTCTTAAAATGACTGACCCTACCTGGAAAATTCTTTTTAATAATTTGAATAATGTACTAGGTCTCCAGACCAGCCCGCAAAAGCTTGTTAGTTCCGTTTCTTCCCATTCCATGAGGAGCTCTTGGTTTCTATACTACTACTTTCATTCCTTCTATACATTAAATCCGATTCTTAGGGACAGACACACCTTAGGTGTCTCCATGGGGCCATTCTCTGTTGATGACAGAATACTGAATGAGGTTGACCATTGTTTTAAAGCAACTTTTCCCAAAGGAGTTGTATAGCATATATCCTTTATGTTGTAAGGCCTAAAAGAGCAACATTGTATATACTTCGTTTTGTTTTGCTTTTTTGTAGAGATGGGGTTTCGCCATATTGGCCAGGCTGGTCTCAAACTCCTGGCCTCAAGCATCTGCCTGTCTTCTGCCTCCCAAAGTGCTGGGATAACAGGCGTGAGCTGCACCTGGCCTACTTTGGGTTTTTATGTGGTCATTGTTTCTATGTTCTGAAACTTAGTTTCCATTGGAAGTAAATTGTGAAAGAGACCAAGAGAGTGTTTTTTGTTTGTTTGTTTGTTTTGTTTTTTTTAAGCCTTTCAACATGTAAAAGAAATTTTCTGCTAATTCTTTGGCTTCAGAAAATTATGCATCTTATTGTTTGACATGACATTTCTGATACTTAAAAGTGTTCATATACTAACTTCTCTCTAATAAGACTTGTTTTTCTACTCTCAGATTTTAAAAATGATTTTCCCAGAAACAAATGAAGTGTTGTTAGCTAGTTGACTGGTTGTTTGGCATTGTCTTTCCATCAAAAATTTTTTTTTAATTTAAATTTTGATACATAGAGTAAAAGATGAGCCTCCATTATTTTGTATTTCACTAGTGCTCTAAAACTTAGCAAAGCACTTACGTGGTGGATCAAGACTCCCTGGCTTTCTGGGGAAAGATTAATGTTTGGTGTGGCTTCAATATTAGGGTAGTTACTATAGCTTTTACCCATATATCTATGATAGTATAATTTAAAATGATATTTTTGATAACAGTAATTTCATATAACTAAGCAAAATGAATTAGGCCCCATGGCAGCTAAGAAAAGCTTTATTGCCATTTAGAAACAACAACTGGTTATTCAGTTACTAATTATTCAGTCTTTTCTCACCTCCCTTCCTGTTCTTGTATCTGTTATTTTCAGGATTCCCATAATATTGATCTTGATCAACAGATTGATGTTTTGCTTGGGTTTTTCTGTCTGTGGTTCTTTTTGAGGCCCTTGGGAGTTTGAGCTAGTCACCTCAAGGTAACCCTGCTGTCCTCAAGCCCCTCTCCTCAGTTGTGGTGTCAGAAAATAAAGGAAGAGCAGACATTGGAAGGCAGTGAAAGCAGAGTTCGTGTCAGTTCAGCTTCTGATCACAGTAATTTTAACTGATTGTCAAATGTGTCAGAAGTGATAAATTAGTTTGAAATTTTTTTGCACTCAAAAATACTTAGATACTTAAAAGGTGACTAAGTTTAATTGCGATAGCAGCCTAACCTCCAGGAGTTAAATTTGTTACTAATTTGGCTAAAGTGATTATATATACAGCTTTTCTTACAGAAAACCTAATTCATCTTTTTATCACTTGTAACAATTTTTGAAGCCATTTAAACATGCAAAATATATTAAATCCATTAAATGTAAAGGTGACAGTTTGTATAAAAATCATTTTTAAAGGACATGAGAAAAGTACAGCTCCCATTTAAAAAATTGTATACTGTCATACAGTGATGTCTTCTATGCTTAGTGTCACAAAAATTAGGTATTTTAAATTAATAAACATAGTATCAGGGATAATGGGGCACATCTGTGGGAAAAGCATGCTTTCCTTGCATATCTTTTCCTGTGCAGTTCATCTATTTGAGAAATTCCTTATTTAATAAAGGTGTATATGTCTTATATTAATATATGAACATTTTATCATAACAGTCCATTTCTTTCAGTTTCATATTTACATTGTTTTTTGTTTGTTTGTTTTTATTTTAGGCCACTGAACAAAAAATCAAAGGTACGTTGTTTAAAGCTATTTTTTATCCCTTTTTTCATTAAAGCAAGGTTGTTTATGTGCATTTTTGTTCACCTCAAGGATGGGAGAGAGAAGAGCATGAAAGAAACGGTTGGGATTAGACTTCTTCAGTAACATACCCTGGGGTCGTCCTTTGGGATTTCATGGTTATTGTAGTGTATGTGACCACATTTAGAGTGCACTGCCTCAGACTTGCCTTAAAGCTGTCTCATAAGATAGGAGTAAGCACTGCTTCCTAATGTACTCCCTTGTTTTGACTCTTGGGGCACAGGCACCTTTCCTTCAGTCTTCCTTCTAAAAGTCTTCTTGTGTGGGGTAACCTCTAGGACCCCACTCTATCCCTTAGGAGTTCTGCCTCCTTTATTTCTTGTTCTCTGAAGAATGTCCCCCATTCCTTCTTACAGGCAGATAGTGACATCCATCTCTGTGTTATCACTTAGAATAGTAGATTGCAAACCTTACACATTGTGTCAGGTTTGAACAGCACCCATTAGACCCCAAGCAAAAGACATCGGAGTGATAAGCAAACAGGACACTAATTCCTCTCAGATCCTGAATCAGGAGTTCTTCACCCTCCCAGGAGCTACTTGGTAATGAAAAGTGTAAAGCTCCTAGGTGCTGAACTTGTTAGGCCTCAAGATTCTGAATTTTTATTTTAAGCTCTATCAAAAGTATAATCTTACCCCTCAAAAAAAAAGATGAATGAAGGAATGAAATGGTTCAAAGAAGGAATGAAATGGTTCAAGCATGATTCAAGACACAGAGATAAGAAATAGCATGATGTGGCTTGCAGTGGTGGTATTCCATAACATGATGTAGTATGCAGTGGTGGTATTCCTAGAGCGTTAAATATTCAGTGATAAGTGGGCGGGTTGAGGCTGAAAAGATAGATAGGGGCCAGGTCAGAGTGAGTTAATTTATGTGCTGTTTGTACCAACAAGCTTGGACTTTTTATGTGACAGGCAGTTAGGAGGCATTCAAGACTTAAGCAGAGTGCATGGCGCTTTGTTTTACTTTGTTTTCCATTTTTTAAAGCTATCAACTACTGTACATGGAAAGTGTTGGTTGGAAGACAGGTAGGGATTTGAAAGGTAGAGCTAAGAGAAGAAAGGCCTCGTGAGCAGAGGAGGCAGGTAGACAGCATGGGGAATACAACATGCATCTTTTGTCTCTAGAGTTGGGGGGAAGTGACTGAATATAGGCCCGGAGATAGAGGGAGCCACAGGGCTTCATGCTGGTTAAGCCAGCAAAGGTGCTTGGATTTGGAATGTCATGGTCATAAGCTGTGCTTTAGAAATTTAACTTTGCCAGTAGTGCCTAAAGTCACCAATAGAAGCAAGATTAGAGAGGGTCATGAGGGTTTGAACTGAGGTCTTGGCAGTAGAGGTAGAAGGTGGGTGACAGATATGTGAGGGATAATTGACAGGACTGGCAACTGATGAGATCAGAAGAGGAGTTGAAGGTGCTATTGTGGCTTTGAACTTGGAATGTCTAAGACAGTTACAAGGATGCGGAACGTAGGGAGGAACATTGCCAAATTAGTAGGAATGTTACCAAGTTAATTTTCCTAAAACTCTGTTTTCCCCACCCCTTTCCCCCACATAGCAATGGTAAGTTGTCCCTATTTGTTCTTGCTTCAAGACCAAACTCCTTTGCTTAGCTTTCAAGGCCCTCATTAATCTAACCTCCGTTGATGTAACCAGCCTGTTTCCCATCAGTCCTTATACTTTTTAGAGCATTCTTATCTCTTTCATGTTCATTCTTGTTTCTTTTTTATCCAGTTCCTCAGCCAAGGATGTCTTTATCAGGCCTTTCAGCTTTCCTGAACCTCTCAGGGTTCATCCTTGAATGGGTCTCTCCAAGTACCATTGATCTCTCCCTTTCCAGTTTCTTAGGATGTTATAATCTCAAACTTGGGCACTTGGTTATATTCTTAGATTTTTGACTAATCCATGGATATTTGTTTCTTCAACATCTTTGAGTACCTAGTGTTTATATCATTTCTAAATGTAAATAATTTTCTTCTAGCCTTACATAAAATATGAACATATTTAGTCTTCTTGTTTTTAGATTTTTCCACAACTCTGAGAATGATAGGCTGAGTATATGAAAGTCACTTCAGAATACATTTTGTTGTTTTGCCAGCGATTTAACTCATGTCATCCTTCTTTTCACGCTGTCTCTCTTCATAATTGTTCACATTTTTTCTGATTCATGAAAATGTGTTGTTTTATTTCTATGCTATGTATTTGTCTAGGTAGTATTTATAGTTTGGGGTTCACACAGTGGTTAGAGATTACAAACTGGAGACTTGAGGGGCAGATGTGGCCTACTTGGTGGTGGTGGTGTTTACTAAACTTTGTATTTTGGAATAATTTTAGATTTACAAAAAAGTTGGAAAGATAGTACAGAGACTTCTCATATACGCTTCATTCAGTTTCCCCGATTATTAGCATCTTACATTACCATGGTACATTTGTCAAAACTAAAAAAGCAACCATGATACTAACCTCACCAGTTTTTCCATTAACGACTTTCCATTCTAGGATGCGATGCAAAATGCTACCTTGCATTTAGTTGTCAGGTCTCCCCAGTTTCTGGTTTCTGCAGTGTTTTTATTATTATCCTGTACATTTTTAAATGACTGCCAACATTTAAAAATCAGAAGAATCTGCCTGTTCCAGAATTCCTGCTTCTCTTGCAGTTCATACTGTCAGTATGATTTTTTTCTCTGTGTTGTAGAGTCTGTGTAAAGACCAAGTTTAGCCACATGTGGCTGTTAAGTACTAGAAATGGGACTGTGACTGAGGAACTAAATTTTTAATCTTACAGGACAACATAGCTCTAAAGTGTAATGGGCAACATAATGACATTCTTGAAAGTTTTATTCTTGTGACTTCAACTTTGAAAAACTGTAAAGAACATAAATATTTGAGTATTTAAAAAATCTTTTAAAATATGTCTCTTATGAGTATGTCCTTGAAACAGCAGGAGAGTGAAGTGCTAAAAAAACTTCAGGTGAGGTATAGGGATAGATGGACAAATTTTAAGATGCCCTGTGGTATATATAATGTAAAGGCAAGGAAAGAGCTAATGTTCCTTCTTCAGAGTGTCCTTGGGAACTTGGTTGAGAATAAGAAAATTTTTTAAAAACTGTTTTACAACTCTGACATTGACTTTTTTTTTTTTTTTTTTGAGACAAGGTCTTGTTCTGGAATGTAGTGCACAATCATAGCTCACTGTGGCCTTGAACTTCTGGGCTCAAGCAATCCTCCTGCCTCCCGAGTAGCTGGGGCTATAGGAGCAGGCTATTTTTTTTTCTTTTTCTTTTTTTAAACGCGATCATGCTACGTTACCCAGGCTGGTCTCAGACTCCTAGACTCACACGATCTTCCTGCCTCAGGCTCCTGAGTAGTTGGGACTGTAGGCGTGAGCCACCGCAGCTGGCTGACATTGGGTTTTTTGGGAAGCATGTTGATTGTACATTCATTTCAAAAGAATAAGTAAGCACTGTTGATTTTTGACAGCTAATTTTCTGTCTCTCTCCTGTCCTCTTTTTCCTCTGTCTCTTCCCCTCCTTGTCTCACTCCTTCATATCAGTGCCAGTGCTTTTTTTTGAGTGATTTCATGAGCAAGATATCTTCCAAAGAGTAATAAACCCCTGAGCTCCTAAGGGAGTTATGGGAAGCCCGGGGAGATCCTGGTGGGAAACAGCAATGGAGAAAAAAGGATTGAGATTTTATTTTTTGGGTGATAAAATAGCGAAGTTTAGTTTATTACTGCCGTTCTGTTTCTGGGTTAATTAAAAATTCATGAAATTAAATCAACATTTATACATTTTTTCCTGCCACAATTGGCACAGTTATTTTTCATCAGTTCTAGCCTTAATATTTGTTTTTCTGTCAAACACAATGTTACTACATCTGGGTGATAAAAATATTCACTATCTATTAAGTCAGCTGCATGTCAAATCATATTGTAGACATTATTATAGCTGACTTAGAGCACCTTCTATGTGCCAGGCACTGTGCTTTATTTCATTTAATCAAGGAAAATATTCTAAATACTTAACCACTAATAATGAATGGGTATCAGCAATTCAGAACAGGGTCCTAAAAGCTTCTTAATATGCTAAGAGTTACTTTAGTTACTGAATTTTGGAAATCTTTGGGATCCAGGGCGGGGGCTGGGTACTCTGGGACTCATGTAGTCTATATTTAAAAATTGATGTGGGAGTAGGCCTTCAGTGTATAATAGCACAAGGTAAGTTTACGTTTAATCCTCTCAGCAGCCCTTTGAAAGTAGATATTAGCACCACTTACAGGTGAAATTAGGCTAGGAAAAGTTAACTAACTTGCCCAGGTTGTGCAGCTAACGAGTGCCTGAGCCAGAATTTGACTACGAACTTGACTGGGCTCTACCGCTTCTGTTTCTTTAAAAACAGCCCCTGCAGTTACATGGAAGACAAGATGTGAAGGACACACCATTGCTCATGCTGCAACAGTAGTCACTGAATAAACTAAAACAACTCATCTTTTAAAAGGAATCCAGAAAGATCTCGGAACAGATTTTACAGTATTTCTCTATTGATTAAGCGTGTAGAATTTTTTTTAAAAAATTGTAGCACCAGTATAATTTTGTGAATCAGAGAATTTGACAGCTTTGTGATAGGTGAGGCATTGGCTCTTAAATTGTTTATTACATCTTTGGTTGTTGATGAAAATGAACAAGAGTTTTGAGAGCCAAGCAAGCAGCTGATGCTAAAATCTCCTGCATGCTTTGATCTCTATGCAGTAAACACTGATCCTTCTGTGGAGCAAAACTAGAGTACTAAATTATGTTCGAAGTGTTCTTTTGCTACACCTGTAAGGGAAATGTAATGACAATTTTGCTAAAAAAGAACCCTTCATTTCATCATTCTTCAAAGGGTGGAGGACCCTTTCTGAAGGGCTTGGACAACAGTTAAATCCCTTTCCAGTATGCCTGTTGACCAGTACATTTGTTAAAGTCATAGCACACAGTTTAGCCTCTAGAATGTGACTGAGATGGCTAAGTTTGTGTTGAAGCAAGAAGTTTTTAGTTTGTCCCCTTCTCATTAATAAACAGAGCACCTCTTTACTTTTTCTTTCAGTCGTCACTACCAGTATCATCCATGTTTCACTATCTCATGAGGTCATCTTGAGAAACGAAGGAAATGAAAAATACTTATGTAATAATCCATTATTCTAAACTCAGGTTTCATAAAGTGACATTGTTTCCTTCATTCATCATTCATGAAATACTTACTGTTTGCCTACCCTGTTTTATGCAATGTTATGGTCACTGGTAATAAGCATGAACAAAACAACCCCCAGGTTCCTGTTCCCACTGCACTTCCATTCTCATCTTTATTTTAGTAAAGGTAAATATGTGAGTAAAGGCCTTTGTCATTTACCTGTGATCTGAACTTATCACTCCATTTTTCCATAAGATCTTATTTATTGTATATATTTAAGGTGTACAACATAATGTTTTAGTATGCATATGCATAGTGAAATGAATACCACAGTCAAGCAAATTAATATACTTACCACCTCACAGTTAACTCTGTTTTTTTTTTTTGGTAGAAGCACCTAAAACCTACTCTCAGCGAATTTCCAGTATACAATACAATATTATTAACTATATATCAGATCCCTAGACTTACCCACATAACTGCAACTTTGTACCCTTTGACCTATATCTACCCCCCTAACCACTATTCTGCTCTCTGTTTCTATGTATTTGACTGTTTTTTTTTGTTTTTTGTTTTTTGTTTTTTTAAGATTCCACTTGTAAGTGAGATCTTGGCAGTATTTTTATTTCTGTATCTGGCTTACATCACTCAACATAATGTCTTTCAGGTTCATCCATGTTGTGGCAAATGGCAAGCTCTCCTGTTTAAAGGCTGAATAATATTCCTTTGTATATATTTGCCACAATTTCTTCTTTTCTTTTTTTTTTTTTTTTTTTTTGAGACAGAGTCTTGCTCTGTTGCCCAGGCTGGAGTGCAGTGGCATGATCTCAGCTCACTGCAACCTCCACTTCCCGGGTTCAAACAATTCTTGTGCCTTAGCCTCCTGGGTAGCTGGGATTACAGGTGCGTACCACCACACCTAATTTTTGTATTTTTAGTAGAGGCGGGGTTTCGCCATGTTGTCCAGGCTGGTCTCAAACTCCTGACCTCAAATGATCCGCCCACCTAGCCTCCCAAAGTGCTGGGGTTACAGGCTTGAGCCACTGCGTACAGACCACAATTTATTCATCTTTATTTATCCATAGGTTGTTTGTTTCCATATCTTGGCCATTGTGAATAATGCTGGCATGAACATGGGAATACAGATATTTCTACATGGTTCTGATTTAATTTCCTTTGGGTATACAGTAATCCCCCCCGTATCCACAGAGAATCTGTTCCAAGACTCCAGTGGATGCTTGAAATCTCAGATAGTACTGAACCTCATATACACTATTAATAATATGCTTTTTCCTATACAACATACGTATTATAAAGTTTAATTTATAAATTAGGTATAGTAAGAGATTAACAACAACTAATAATAAAATAAAATAGAACAATTATAATGATCTTTTGTAATAGTTATCAGAATTTGGTCCCTCTCTCAAAATACCTTATTGTACTGTTCTCACCTATTTTTGTACTGTGGCTGACCATGGGGTAAGTAAGACTTTGGAAAGTGAAATCTTGGAAAAGGAGGGGGACTACTGTATACCTAGAAGAGGAATTGCTGAGTCATATGGTAGTTCCAGTTTTAATTTTTGTGGGAATCCATAAGACCTTAAGTTTCCCAATTACAAGCCTTCTATTATAACGAATTTCAGGAACTCTGATGGCTTCATAGGGGTTACTGTACTGCGTAGATTTTCAGAGGAGAAAACTGAGGCTCAAGTAGTTTGTAACTTCAAGCATGTAACCTAATGATACACAGAGAAAATGATACTTGCGGGGCCATTAGGGTAAACGGAAGAGGCCACTCACAGCTGAAGATGACAATCCCAGAGAGTCAAGTCTAGTCACCCCATTTCCCCATAGCCTGTTTCCATCACACAGGTTGGGTAGTTCTGCTGTTAGAATTGGGGCTTAGTTCACTGTTTTTCTCCACAGTCTACATAGTAGAAATGATTTTTGTGTTGTAGGGTGGTATTAAGTAATAATACCAGGATTTTAAATGTGCTACGGTGGTTTTTTATGAGATATTTAGAAGGCACATGTGCACTAACCTCTTTGAAATAGAAGCATAGAATTCATACCGGTTAAGAATTTACTAATGGCAGGTATTTTTCTTCCTGTGGAAGATGTCTTTGGGCTATGTAACAAATAAGATTTGTAGCTCTGCACTAACAGGATGAAAAAAAAAATGGCCTTCCACTTTCATGGGAAATAGTTAATAAAATGATTATTTTTAGGTAGATCATGTAACAAAGTCACTATTTTTTCTTTCCTCCTATTGTGAAAGGAAAATGATTTCCATAGATTTATACATGTAAGTCTAGATTTATGTACTCAGGGAGGCTATGAAGAATGCTAAGGAGACCCCTTTTGGCTTTAGGCAAGGATTATTTCTAACAAACGTAGATTTGTTGCTTTTAAATACTAATACATTATTACATTTGGTAGAAATTTACGTCTGATGAGACTGATCTACAGGACAAAGGAAACAGGAAGTAGATATGAAAAAAACATTAATGGCTATGAAATAATTTTTAAAGTGGTTAATCGGTAGTTAGCCCTTTATTTTTAGAGAGTTTGTTTTTGCCCTTATAATTAAGATGAAAATAATGTATACTAGAAGGAACACTTGTTTGGGGGTCAGATTGGGTTTTAAATTTCACCTCTGCCATTTACTAGACATTTGAGCATGAATAGCTTTCTGAACTGTATTTGCCTTATCTGTAAAATGGGAATAATATTTCAAATTTATGGAATCACAAAGAGAATAAAGAGATAACAGATACATTGCCTGGCATCTAGCTGATACTTGGTAAATTTTAATATCCACCATTGTGGTTTTGCAATATCCTAGCAACCTTTCAGTCCCTTGAAATGACATGCTAGCAGTTTCTCCAGTTAATTCAGGGTTCCTCCACACCCCGAAGTGATTTGCTTTTGCTTCCCATTAAAGTAGAACCCAGCCCAGCAAAGGTGAATCACAGTGCAGTGCAAGGAATAGGTCTTAAGACATGAGGATGGGATCTATCAACTTCATAAATTTGGCAGGCCAAAATTGGTATTTTTTTGACTCGTATTTATTTGTTTACCATGCATAATCACTTGTACTTTTTTCTTTTTATCTTTTTTTTTTTTTTTTTTTTTTTTTTTTTGACGTGTAGTCTCACTCTGTCACCCAGGCTGGAGTGCAATGGCACGATCTCAGCTCACTGCAACCTCCACCTCCCAGGTTCAAGCGATTCTTCTGCCTCAGCCTCCTGAGTAGCTGGGATTACAGGCGCCTGCCACCACGTCCAGCTAATTTTTGTGCTTTTAGTAGAGATGGGGTTTCACTATGTTGACCAGGCTGGTCTCGAACTCCTGACCTCAAGTGAGCCACTTGCCTCGGCCTCCCAAAGTGATGGGATTACAGGCGTGAGCCACCGTGCCCGGCCACACTTTTTTCTTTTTATGAATTGCCCATCCTTACTATTTGCCCATTTAGTTCTTGGACCTAGAGTTTTTGTTAACAATTTACTTGAGCTCTTTGTATAATAAGCTTATTAGCATTTCATCAGATGTATTTGATGCAAATATTTCCCACATTGTGGACCATATCATATGAAGTCATTCTGAGGATGAGTTACGAGGCAAGAATATGTAAATTTTGCCTAATCCCAGGTGCCCCATTGGGAATACATACACTGAAGATGCAAATACATGTTCAGAAGGAGGAAAGCACAATTAAATCACATTTATACTGTTAGCTTGGACTTCAGTCCTAAACTCTAGTGTGTTGAATGCTTCTCTGTATTAGATTTAGTATCCTTAAACTAATTAACATATCTTTCCTTAGATTTAGGGAAAGTCGAGGTGAGGAGGGTTGGGAAGGAACAGAATGGATCCCTTTAATTTGTTCTAAAGGACAGGTATTTTCCAGTTTCCCTTTTAAATTGGAATATACACATTTGAAAAAATACACATCAGTATTTTATCTATTTTATCAAATGTATTAATTTTTTATTCTTAAAGTTCTTGACTAATTGCTATGCTGAGAAAACATACCATTTTTCCAGATTTAGAAAATAGTTTGCCCATGTTTTGTAAAAGCTTTTAAAATCTCTAGCATTTTATAGTATTGTTTAATTTAGCTGAAGTTTATTTTAATACTGTATATTTGGGACTTTTTTCCTAATTTAAAAAATCAACTAACCATTCTGTATTTCTTAACTAATTTATATCTTCAGTGATTTAATGACAGTTTCTTTATTATATAACTTTAGGGAATTAAAAAGTCAGTGGGAACTAACTTCTACTTGAATGTTCAGGTATTATGTTTATGTTTTTTCTTATTTTTAAATTTTGAGCCACAAATGGAAGCTGAAGCTCTCTAGAGATTGCTACAGTGTCTTCCAGAACTGTTTTCCAGACTTAATCAGACATGAGAACCCCATGTGATACTTGTTTTTAAATATATGGATTCTGATTAGTAAGTGTAAGGCTGAAGAATCTTTTGCTTCTAAACAGTTCTAATAAGCAAATTTGAAGAGAGCCATTCTGTACTTTTATGTTATGGAAGAGAGATTAATAGACAATCTGAATTTTTTTCTTTTAAAAGGTGTGCCTGGGCCAGGCGCGGTGGCTCATGCCTGTAATCCCAGCACTTTGGGAGGCCGAGGCGGGCAGATCACGAGGTCAGGAGATTGAGACCATCCTGGCTAACACGGTGAAACCCCGTCTCTACTAAAAATACAAAAACAAAATTATTTGGGCGTGGTGGCGGGTGCCTGTAGTCCCAGATACTCAGGAGGCTGAGGGAGGAGAATGGCGTGAACACAGGAGGTGGAGCTTGCAGTGAGCCAAGGTTACAGCACTGCACTCCAGCCTGGGCAACAGAGCAAGACTCCATCCCCTCACCAAAAAAAAAAAAAAAAAAAAAAAGGTGTGCCTGAACCTGGGAAATAGACCTTTGATCATCACACTTTTCTGAATTACATATTTGGGCAAGACTCAATGGCTCCATTAACCAAAGATTTTGAAAATAGCACATTGTGAATATTGTGGGTATCCTCCATCTCAGAAAGAGGATCCTGTGCTTTACAACAGACATAACTTGCTCATTTTGCTGAAGAGCAGAATTTAGTAATTGGGCCATTTCATCTGGAGTTCCGGAATTTCATTAGTGAAAAAGCTCTGGGAAATATATTATTCAATGATCTTGACCTGGGGGACTGTATCAAGACAAATCAGCTGTGTTTCTCTTTGTGTTGGTAATTTACGGTGGTTAGTATTTGGGTAGAAGATAGAGTCCCGCTGGCCGCAGTGGCTAACTCTTGTAATCCCAACACTTTGGGAGGCAGAGGCGGGTGGATCCCTTGAGGTCAGGAGTTTGAGACCAGCCTGGCCAACACAGTGAAACCCCATCTCTACTAAAAATAAAAAAAAATTAGCTGGGTGTGGTTTCTCGCGCCTGTAGTCCCAGCTACTCAGGAGGTCTGAGGCTTGAGAATCGCTTGAACCCAGGAGGCGGAGGCTGCAGCAAGCCGATATCGCGCCACTGCATTCCAGCCTGGGTGACCCAACAGGACACCGTATCAAAAAAAAAAAGAAGATAGAGTCCCTTGAGTAAGCAGAGCTAGGTGCTTCCCTAAGGCCCAGGAAAATATATACTTCCTGATTTTCTAGAATTTCTGAAGTGAATTAAAACTAAGTCATTTCGATTTAATATTTATTTTAAATTTGGTGTCTGATTTTTAACTGATTAAGATATCTTGCTGTTTGGTATTTTTAGGAACTTTTCAATAGAAATATTAAGACTTGCTTGTGTAAAATATAAATACAGTTATATTTGATACCAGTTTTTAAACCTTAGTTTTTAAGTTTTTAAACAGCCATTTAATTCAAATGACTTGCCAAGAATTGGCAGGAGTTAATGGATTGGCAAACATTTAGTATTTTCCAGATCAGCTACTGGCACTTAAAGCTGCAGCCATTTACTACAACAGAAATTCTAACACCACGTCTTATGTCTATCAGCTTAAAAGCTAGACTTTCCCTCTGTGCCCCTCAGAGTTCCACAACCGACTGAAGTTAGTACTGGACAGGGGATGTATATTATACAGAGGAAGTATGTTATAAATCATCCAGCATGCTTGTTAATGAGCAAGAAGAGGATTTTTGTGGTAGTACAGTGTTTGGCTGTGTTTTAAATAAGTTTGATTTGTGAACTCATTTTCATTGACTAGAACTGTACTTTGCATTATTCAGCTACCTGACTTCTCTGCCCCTTGCAATCCCTTAAAATATAATGAGATAGAATTCAAGTTATTGGGCCTCAAATACAGGTTGGAAGAAGTTGGCAAGCAGTACTTTGAGAGCAGTAAAATGACACTATGCTTTTCCTTCATTTTCTACTGAAAGCTGCAGAGTGGGAAAGCAACAGAAGTTGGAAACACCTTTCTTTTGGAATTTTCTTGGTGTAGAGAATTTTCTAATCTACTTCGAAGTTCTCATCAGGTTTGTGACTTGAAAATCTGTGCCCCAGTGTGATAATGCTGCTGCTGTTCAGGAAAGCTGGAAGAACCGATTGCACCCAAACTTGTTTGCTCTCCCTCTGATGATTAGGCAGATTCTTTCATGTGAAAATTATTGAAAGCTACCTTATTATTTTAGTGGAACAGCTAGAATCATTGATTTCAGACTTTACAATTAAAGAGGATACAATTAGATATTAGAAACTAACAATAGAGAAGAAAGAAATATGTGATTTTGCCTGAAAAACAGTTAAATTTTAAATGTGCTAGGTTATATATTAACTTTTCTTCTATCTATAAGGCTTTTATTTTTTGGCTCCTAAGAGTGTAAAACATTTGGCTGTAATATTTTAAAGAATTCTTATTAAAAAATCTGTAGATGACACTTTTAAAAATATTTGAGCAATTGTACTTTAAGGACTTTTAAAGCATCAAGCATTCAGAGTTAACCTGTTAGAGCAGTAGAAAGTTTGTCTTGGGATTTTTAAAAACCCTTCTTGATTTGTTAGTGAATTGTTTCAGTATACCTTTGTCTTGGTGATAATGCCTAATTTCATTTGAGAAGGTAAAAAAAAATTTTCTTGGCCGGGCGCGGTGGCTCACACCTGTAATCCCAGCACTTTGGGAGGCCGAGGCGGGCAGATCACAAGGTCAGGAGATCAAGACCATCCTGGCTAACACGGTGAAACCCCCTCTCTACTAAAAACAAAAAATTGGCCAGGCGTGGTGGCGGGCGCCTGTAGTCCCAGCTACTCGGGAGGCTGAGGCAGGAGAATGGCGTGAACCCGGGAGGTGGAGCTTGCAGTGAGCCAAGATCGTGCCACTGCACTCTAGCCTGGGGGACAGAGCGAGACTCTGTCTCAAAAAAAAAAAAAAAAAAAAAATTCTTAATTACAATGAAAGATACTTAGGAAAATCCTATGTTGTTGCTCTTACTTGAGAATAACATTTTCTAACTGAAGAGCTTTCATTGGTACACTCCATCTTGTCTTCTAGGAGCTTAACCTGATGGTTTTTTGTTTTCCTATATAACGACACATATAGAAATAGTAATTTTAGGTAAATTTAAAGTTTGCCAAGAGAAGTATTAAAAAGCACTTTATATTTTATAGATGTTCACTAAGTTATATTTTCTAGAGGTCAACTTAGTACTCCAGTCTCTTAAAGTGACATCATGTGTTAAAGCAGCATTTTGTGTACTGTATTTCTGCCAGTGTTTTAGAAGATTTACAATGTAGCCAATATGAAAACTATTATACAAAGTTAAATAGTAGACTTTGACAGATAGGAATAATGTGAGGGCTTGAGGTATTAAGGCAGGGAAATTGATGTTTTGGGGATTGGTAGATGATTGTTGGCTGGTCCACCTTTAAATTCTTTCTGTTAAACTTGTAGATAGTCAAAGTAAAGTTCATTAAATATTTTCTGAAATCAATTTATTAAGGTGACATAAAGTGTTTTAAACATTTAAATTAGTATTAATTAAAATGGTATTACAAATTTAGAACTTGGTATATTTAGAACTTTGGTTATATTGTCTATTTTTGGGTTTTCATGTGAATATAAGACAGTTGCTATTTTTTTTCAATTAAGAGGCTGTTTTTTAAAACAGTTTTAGACTTACAGAATGATATGTTTTTATATAAGAAATATCAAGAAAGCTTGTAGAATAGCAAAGCTTAGCAAAAATTAATTTGTCTTATTGGTGCATTTCATTGTTTCACAAAGTGGGGGGTCCTGACTTGGAACACAGACTAGGAAAAGGTAGGGTGAATTCTTTGAATAGATAATTTTTCCATTCTTAAAAGTTTAACTTATTCATTTTTGGACCAGTTAAAATTTTCTTCCCATTTCTTTTATTATTATTATTATTATTATACTTTAAGTTTTAGGGTACATGTGCACCATGTGCAGGTTGGTTACATATTCCCATTTCTTTAAAACTGTGAAATAGATGGGTGGGGTCACAGTATGACAAAAAAAAAAACCCTAAAAATAGAGCTCTTTACTAGATATCTATGTTTTATCCTCGCTAAATGAAACTCTTTTCCATTAAAATCTTTTTTGATAATGGACCAGGGCAGTCTCAGGGCTAATTAGAGAACCTTCTCACATTAATGATCTCAGTGGCCGGACTTGTCCTGCTCTCTCCATGCTGGCTGTAGGTGTTTTTTAGAGCAGAGATTTATTTAAAACTATTGATGCATTCAGCAGCATACTAACCAGTGACCATCATTCTTACTCTTCCTCTTGATCATTCTTTCCCTTTTCTTTACTGGTTCTTCATTATTCCACCTCTTGCATATTGATATTCTACAGTGTTTAATCCTCAGTATTGTTCTGTCTTGTTTTGTATAGATCCAGTCACTTTGTGTATGCATGGCAATTCCTGGATTATTCATTCAACCAGCATTTGCTTTGCTTGGTTCAGGAAATGCTAGTGATAAAGTGAAGGAGAAATAAGAAACCAGCACTTACAGAGCACATTGACTGCATTGTAAGGGATTTGTAAGAGTTTCATCAGAATAGAGGAGGGCAATCTGGTTGTCATAACAAAACATGCTTCTAAGATACGCCCAGTCTGGGGGTGGGGGAGATTAGTTGTTTCCTAGGCAAAATGGACAAAAATATTTGCAAGAAAGGTATCAAGGCATTTTGGGCAAAAGAAATAGCATGAAAGAACGTGATCCGTTTGGGGGAATTGCAAGTATTTGGTGTGGTAGAAGAGAATGCAGTGAGTGTGGACATAGCAGGATATGAATCTGGAAAAAGGTAGAGAGGGTCCGTGCCAAGGAGTTTAGAAAGGAGTTCCAAAAGTGGTTTTATGATGCAGATAACTTGGGGCAGGTAGAGGATAGATTTCGGGATGCGTGAAAGTGGGTGGGGCAGGGATCAAGACTTGAGCCAGGCCTGCAGTCCCATTAGGAGGTTTTTGTGAGAGTAAATTGTTGAGGGCCTAAATCAAAGGAGAGGCGTTGGAGACACAGGATGCATTTGAATTTGAGGTAATCTGTTGGGCCTGTTGACTGACTAGATACAGGGGAGTAGGGAGAAATTGAGGAAGAAATTCCTGCTTGAGTAACTACATAGATAGTTAAGCCATTACCTAAAATGAAGTTTCTCTCCCGTCACTCTGGCAGTTACAACTTATTCTTGCCTTTACTTCCCTCCTTCTGTCTGCTGCTTAAACCCATTCTTTAGGTTTTGTCATTTCTTCCTCTACAACTCTTTTCTCACCTGTATGTTGAATCTTAAATCCATATTTTTAATCCAAACTTTTTTGAACTCCAGAACCATATATTCAGTTGCATCCCGTGTGTGCATATTCTGTAGCAGTGGTTCTCCAAGTTTACCTGAGGACAGGATCCCTAGGAGGCTCCCCAAAACTCTTTCATGAGATCCATGAGGTCAAATCAATTTTCATAATAACAGGAAGACTTTATTTGCCTGTTTCACTTTTATTATGAGTATATAGTGGAGTTTTCCAGAGGTGACACAGTGTGGGATATCACAACAAATTGGATGCAGGCGCATATGTGATAATCCACCTGCCTTCTGTTAAGCCGGATGTTAGAGAGACTTACAGACATGTTAAATAGTGCCATGTTTCTCACTAATTTTGTTATGGAAAGTACAATAATTTTTTTAAATGTATCTATGTTCGCATGTAATGAATTTATTTTTAACTCACTTAAAATATTTGTTTAAACTTTTATTGTAGTAAATGTACATCAACACACACAAATGAAACCTTTTGGAGTTCTCAGTGTTTCAGAGTATAAAGGACCTTGAGACCAAAACATTTGAGATGTGAGTCAGCAGAGGCACTGTGGTTAAGTGCCTTGCCCATGGTCATATAGCTAGTAAGTTGCAGAGCTGAGATTTGAATCCATCCAGTCTTTTGAACCTATACTTCTTGTCCTGGGACAGTTTAGGTAAAATTAATATTACATGTTTCTTGAGGATACACACCCATCCACACACAGCCCCTGTAAAGTTATCTGAGCCTGGTGCATGTTATGTGATGTGATGTGATGTGATGTAATGTGATGTGATGTGATGTTATGTGATGTTATGGAGTTGGGGCCTTACCGTTTTGCCCATGCCTGACTTGAACTTCTTGGCTCAAGTGATCCTCCTGCCTCAGGACTACAGGCATCTGGTGCTGTGCCTGGCTTTTTTGTTTTTGTATTCCTGGTGTGTTTTGGAGGGATAAATCTTGGGAGACCCTTTCAGAGTTTCTGCTGTTATACTATAGGACCTTCTATTCCTCTGTGAGCCTATTTTGGTAAATTATATTTGACAAAGCAGAGTTTGGAAAACTACAGTCTGCAAGTGAAATCTGGCCCACTGCCTGTTTTTGCATATGCAGTGTTATAGAATATAGTCACATCCATTTGTTTGCATTTACCTGTTGTCTGTGACTGCTCTGGTGCTACACTGGCAGAGTTGAGTAGTTGTCACAGATTCTGTGGTCTGCAAAGTCCAAAATATTTACTCTCTCATCTTTACAGAAAGAACTTGCCAACCCCTGTTGTAAAACATAGTTCAATTTAGTTGGGTTTTGTTTTACTGGGATAGATTGTACATAGTATTTTCTTGTCTTTAAATAATCTCCATGTTTGAATTTGTGTCTTTTTCATTCCCATTGCTGTTTATATCTCTTGTTTTTATTCCCATTGTTTGGGATGACCAAAATTTAGCCTGACTTATTGGTAACAGTGTTGTGTTGGTGCTCCATCTTTTACTGTGCTGTGCAATAATTTAAATGCGATTAGATTT
This sequence comes from Pongo abelii, assembly GCF_028885655.2. Lineage (NCBI taxonomy): Eukaryota > Metazoa > Chordata > Mammalia > Primates > Hominidae > Pongo > Pongo abelii. The sequence goes on from NC_072003.2 coordinate 27,865,658, forward strand.
AGAGATACATGTTTCTTTTTCTTTTTCTTTTTTCTTTTTTTGAAGAAGGTCTTGTTGTTGCAAGACTTTGGGAGGCAGACAGAGATTGCAGTGAGCCAAGATCCAAGATTGGGCCATTGCACTCCAGCCTGGGCAACAAGTGCGAAACCCTGTCTAAAAAAAAAGCACTATTAAAGGCCATGGGCAGTGGCTCCCAGCATTTCGGGAGGCCAAGGCAGGAGGATCACCTGAGATCAGGAGTTCGAGACCAGCCTGGCCAATGGCAAAACCCCATCTCTACTAAAAATAGAAAAATTAGCCGGGGCTGGTGGCACACACCTGTAATCCCAGCTTCTCCTCAGGCATGAGAATCACTTGAACCAGGGAGGTGGAGGTTGCAGTAAGCCAAGATTGCACCACAGCACTCCAGCCTGAGCAAGACTCTTGTCTCCAAAGACAAGTATACACTAGTGAAAAAGAAAAAGTATGGTAGTATTCACCAGGGAAATTATCTGATCCTGATGGACACTTTCATAAATTTATCTTATTTCATCTATGTAAACTAGTTAATCTATTTAGATTTCCTGCCTCTTCTATGGTCAGTGTTAAATTACTCCCTCCTCCAGCTTTTCAAACTATTTATAGATTTGAACATAAATATATTAATTGCCGAAGGTTATGTTTTTCCATTTTCATTTTTTTAATAAAGTTAACTATTCTTTTTCATAGAAGCATGCCTTGGATTATATAGATTTACTTTAAAAGTCATTGATCTCTCTTTTATGTTTACTAATTCCGTCTTTCTATTTCCTTTACTTTAGTGTGCACAGGTGTTTTCCCCCTTCTTGAGTTGGATGCATTATGTTCTTGTTGGAAATAAGGCTATGATTTTTTTTTTTATGCACTGGTTTAGCTGGATCTTAAAATGTATTGTATGCAGTGTTTCCAGTATTAATTTCTTGGTAACCCTGTAATTTAGTGTTTATTTCTTCTTCATCTTGAAATGTACTTTTTTCTTCTTTTTCTTTTCTGTTTTTAGCTGCAAAATTTGTGTTACGCAGTTGAAATTTATTTAAGGCAGATTTTTATTTGCTAGTTTTATCATTTTAGTGACATTGCATTGTAATCCAGAAATATCCACTGTATTATTTCTAGCCTTTGCAATTTATTGATGTTTTCTTTGCTGCTGTGTGGCATGTATGTGCGTGTGTGTGTGCACGCATGTACATGCATGCATGCATGTTAACCTATGATTGTTTCATGGGTATTTGTCAAAAAGATGTTACCTGTTTTCAAGATACATGGTTTTGCTTTTTTCCAGTTTTCTCTGTCTCCATTTATTTTACATGTTGTGGTATTATGAGGCTTGGCATGTAAAAGTGCTTAATTGCTCATATCTTTTTAGTTATTTCTTTTATTATGAATATGAAATTTGTCTTATCCTTTATAATGCTTTTTCTCTTTGAATTTTATTTTGTCTGATATCAATATTGTTTTCATTTTAATTTTCTTAGCCTTTCTTGATTGTATATCTTCCTCTCTACTTTTTGTTTTTTTAATCTTGCTGCATTGTTTTGTTTTGGGAGTGCTTTTTGTAAAGTATATTAAGTTCGTTTTTCCTTTCTTAGTTTAAGAGGCTTTATCTTTTAACAAGTGAACTTAACCCATTCACATTTATTGTGACACAGATATTTGGGGGCTTCTATTTAGCATCCTAGTTTGCATTAACCAGAACTTTGAAATTTTTTAAAATTCCATTTTCCGTGTCCGTTGAATAGATGAAGTTTTCTAATTTTCCTTTTTCCCGCCTTCCAGTGGTTTGGGTGATTATGAACATAATTAACTTAAAATTTTAACTACCACATACACCATAGCCAGTATTAGTCAGTATTGGTATTTATTACCTAGCAACCCCCACCTATGTTCACTGTTTACTCCTTCTGCACTCATTACTTCTATGTCTTATTTTGTATCTAAGATTGTACTTCAGATTAGCTTCATTTAATAATCAGTAGTTACATTGTCTTGATGTCTTTACTGGTTTTAATGAAGTTTTCTGGCCCCGGAAATGAATACCTATCTCAGCTTTGTATTCCACATGGTACTTTACTGATCAGAAGTACAGCAGTTACTTGAGTTCATGCCTTCATATAGATCATTCACAGTTTTTGTATATAGGTTATCTTCTGGTTCTTTGATAAATAAAAAGCATCATCCTGCTCCTTTCTCACACACTTTGTTTGGGCCTAAAATTGTCACAATTTTTTTTTTAATGTTTAGATTTTTAAAGTAATGAAGTGGCAACAAACCTGTATTACAGCAGCAGGTAGCTGCTACCGTAAGTTGATGTTCAATTGCCAGATGCCACACAGAATCCAGTACTAAGCATATAAAAGCTGAGTAAGCATTTTTATGTTCCTCATAATGTTACATATACAGTTGTCCCTTGGTATCTGTGATGCATTGGTTCCAGGACCCCCAACAGATACCAAAATTCATGGGTGTTCAAGTCCCTTATATAAAATGGCGTAGTATTTGCATATAACCTAGACACATTCTTCTATATACTTTGAATCATCTCTAGATTATTTACAATACCAAATATAATGTAAATGCTGTGTAAATAGTTGCATTGGTTTTTATTTGTATTTTTATTTTTGGTTTGTTTGTTTGCTTAGTATTTTTGATCCATGGTTGGTTGAATCTGTAGGTGGGACACACATGGATGTGGAGGGCTGCCTGTACTTTATCTTCCTTAGGTTTCAGAGGTACTTTAGAATATTCTAGTGCCATATTGTCCTCATGAAGTGTTTTTGATAGCCAGTGTCTGCCTGTTACTGCATGAGGCACACAAAGGAATATATGTTATTGTTACATATTAGAAGCATTATATTGTCTGGGAGACAAAATTTTCACCCATAATTAGGCCTAGAAAGCACTTTGCCCCAATTATCAGTAAGAGACTCGTCAGTGAGCATCAAGAATGGAAAGGATTATAAACAGTAGATGGAATGTTTGTTTTCACTGTAATTCTTCCTGAACTACAATATGTATTACTTTAGAGAAATTGAAGTCACATTGAAAAAAAAATGAGGCCAAGATCATATATTATATTAAAAAAGTATAAATGACATAGACTAAATTTACCAGATGTTCAGAGAAGAAAGAAAAATGGGGAGATCAGTTTGTTAGGTGAAGGGAGGCTAGAGCTGAGAGTGTGGAAGAGGAAGCTGGTGGCTATTGTAAACTCAGGTGACCAAGGCTTTAATGACATTGTCATATATATTGTAGGCATTTGATAAAGATTTCTTTTGGACACAGCAGTCACTTCTGTTTACTGAGTGGTTACAACACACTGGGCACTTGACCAAGACTGTTGCTACTTTATAGAGGAGAAAGACGCAGAGGTAACTCAGATGGTGAATGGTGGGCTGTTTTAATTCCAGGGTGGGAGCTCTTAACCCTTGAATGGAGATTTTTCTCTGAGTGCCCTCACCAGTAACATGGGGGTGTTTCACTTCACTGATCTGACAGTGGTATCTGTGAGGATACATTAAAACATTTCATAGAAACATTCAACTGCTACCAAAGTATAGCAGTTGTGTCAGTCATTAACGAATAGCCACTGTTTATATAGCCTTATGTTCTGTGTTTTATAAACATGAAGACATTTAACCTTAGGATAGCTCTGCAAGGTGTAGGTACTATCTCCATTTTACCAAGAAAACAGCAGGCTCAGTTAGGTTTATACAACTTGCCCAAAGACACAAAGCTTGTAAAGGCAGGGCTGGGGTTGAAACCTGGCACCAAAAGCTCATACACCATGCATCTCTGTACTTCTCCAACTGGGTTTACTTACACTGGCTTAACGCATTTCCATCCATTTTATTTCTTTCTTTCCATTCTTTTATGAGTCAAAAATTTCCCTATTTGCAGTTTCCGATTTATTTTTCAGATTTAAGATAGAGCATCCAGATTATTTATCTCATTTTGATTCATCTCATAGATATGTTATCTTTGTCTTTAGTTCCATGTTCTGAGTTTGTCTTATATGATTCAGATTTTACATTTTTAGCAAAGACAGACATTGTTAACTTAGCCTTTTTTGTAAGAAAACCAGCAGATTGTTTTCTAACCTTGTGTTGTTCTTGTGTTGTCTTCCAAAGATGAAAAATAGAGACCAAACACATTAACAATGAGGCAGAATAAGAACAGTTGCCAAGGAATAGAGGATTCTCTTAGGACTACTGAAAATTGATTGGCCACATTTGTTCTTTGAGTCATTGCGAGTTCCCTGGTTTTGTGATGATCCGATGATGATGTCTTTGACCAGAGTATAATGTGGGAAAAGAGATAGTGAACATGAGTTGTTGTCTTGGCCAAAGGTCCCTGGGCCCTTATTGGATAGGTAGTTAGCAGAAGTGAAATTTGACTCTTGGCAGTGACATCTCCTAACAAAATTTGAGCCTGTAAATGAGGATATCCCTGCTCACAGAAAGCTTCTGTTTTTTTAGGATTATTTTTCTTAGTGCCTTTGAATTTAGATGGCTTACTTTGGAGGTACACTTTACTGGCTAATCTTTTCCACCCCTTTTCTTTTGTTGGGATTAGTGCCAGAACAGATAAAGCCCAGTGTAAGCCAGCCTCAGCCTGCCAACTCTAATAACGGCACTTCCACAGCAACCAGCACTAATAATAATGCCAAGCGAGCTACAGCCAACAATCAGCAGCCACAGCAGCAGCCGCAACAGCAGCAGCCGCAGCAGCCGCAGCAGCAGCAGCAGCAGCCACAGCCACAGCCGCAGCAGCAGCAGCAGCCACAGCAGCAGCCACAGGCCTTGCCTCGGTATCCTCGTGAAGTACCTCCACGATTTCGCCACCAGGAACACAAACAGCTTCTAAAGAGGGGTCAGCATTTTCCTGTTATAGCAGCAAACCTTGGATCTGCTGTTAAAGTGTTAAACAGCCAGTCAGAAAGCAGTGCTTTAACAAATCAACAGCCACAAAATAACGGAGAGGTGCAGAACAGCAAAAACCAGTCAGGTGAGAGAAGGCATTTCTTACGAGACTCACACCTTATCATCATTAGCTGTATAGCAAGTTGATAAATTCGTAGCTTTTTGGTGATGTATTTGTATTCATCAGTATCTGGGCTTTAATATAAGAGTTCTTTATAGGGAGTTATGAATGGGGAATCTTAGAATATTTCCTGTAAGTTACCTACTTTAAAATGATTATTTTAATTACTGATTCTCCCTTCGGTTCAGCCCATTTTAATAAGGAGCTTATAGCTAAAGTTGACTATAAGACTATAGCTAAAATTGAGCACCCTTCCCCCCAGGCCATGTGCTGAGCAATTATACATATTATTGCATTTAATCTTCAACAACGTTGTGAGACTGAGTTCTTACCTCCACTTTGAATAGAGGCAGCTGACACAGCAAGACATTAAATAACGTCCCCAAGCTCATTCAGTTACCACATGCCATAAAAAGACTGGCACTCATGGAAATTATATTCAAACAGAGGAAATGCATTCAGTTATTTGCCTCAGAGTGGCTTCTCTGAGCTTGATAGTGATCGTGAGGCAGAAAATAAATCTAGTATGTGATTACAGGTTTTCTCAAAGCCCAGTTTGTTTCAACATGTTCTGGAAAGTTTTGATGGTCTGTTAGTCTGTCCATCCATTCATTTATCCAACTATTTTAAAGCTTTACCACAAGCCAGGTAGAGAATTAGGTGCTAGGGTTGAGGGGGAATCAAGGTGCCCATACAAGAACACACTTCTAGAGGCAGTATAGCATACTGATAAGGAAGTCTCTAGAATCAGATAGACTGGGGCCTTACATCCCGGTGCCCGCATATCCCAGTGTGTGTGACCTTGGGCAGGTTACTTAATTGCTCCATGTGCCTGAGCAGTCTTTCCTAACTGTGCCAGGTAGTTACTCACTTTCTACACCTGTGCTCTCTTTTATATACCAAGAACTACTCTGTACATTGTAATATATTATGGTATTTCACAGTGAATAAGTAGCAGATCCTGGACTCACATCAAGATCTGTCTGATTCCAAAGCTATGCTTGTAACCACCATGCTGTGCTTTGGCAACATACAGGATGTGATTGGTAATGAGGAAGAGGACACAAACGTGAGTTTTCTAGCATAGGCACATTGTTATTGGAAAGGATACAAATTTAAGTCATTGTCCTGAGCTAATATTTACTCCCTAATTTCCCAGCACCTTATTACCTGTATGAGCTTGGCCACCTAACACATCTGACATTGCTAATCTGTAAAACAGTAGTACCCAGCCCTATAAGGTTGCTGTGTTGACTTAATTACATGACATGTTATTAAAGGAACTAGCTTAATGCGTGATATCTAGGTGCCAAATAAATTATCTTCCTAATAACTCTTATAGAAGGACCTGTACTTTTCAAGAAGAGTTTGGTTAATACTAGATCTAATGCCAAGTAGTAGACAATTAGTCATTTGAAGTTCATCTGGGAAGTCAGATTGGAAGCAAATGTACTGGTCATCAGCATAATGAAAAATGCAGTTAAAAACTTTGGGAGAGGTTAGTTATACAACAAATGATGGAGTACCTGCTGTGAGCTAAGCAAGGTGGAATGGTACTGAACAAAACAGTGAAGTGGGATAGTATATTTAGAAAATATGTCAAATATGCCTTTTCACTTGGGGAAATGAAAGGAACCTGTTTTTGGAATGGAGACAACAGGAGTGTAAGAATCTTGCTTCTCAAAAATAACTATGAGTCAAAAATATCAGAAGTGTTACAGGTGTGAGTTCAGATGAGAAGAAGGCCTCAGGTGTGGGCATAGGAAGAAGCCTTCAAAAAAAGTCTGAGAAGGAAAAACATCGTGCCTATTTCTAAAAGAATTTTACCAGGGTGGACTGCATTGATGTGGAGGCTAAGGTGGAAGTGAGGAGGGTGCAACAATCTGACTGAAGCCTGGATTCAATCTCAAAAAACAACTAGAAAATGCAGATGATGAAGCCAAGGCATTCCAAAGAAGAGCCAGATTTGTAGTTTTGTCTCTTATAAAATTTATGAATCCCCACTTAACAGCATATTTTATGTATTTACATTAAAACATCTTTCTAGGTGTTACTAGGATTGGTAATAGAAACTTTAGCTTGCAAAATAGACCAGGAGAGTCAGTGAAGGCCTCTTATGAGTTAGGTATATCCAGCTTCTAGCAAGTTATTAATATTAATAACGATACAGTGGCTAATCCTGATGGGGTGCTTACTGTGCCCACACACTACTAACTCATTTAATACTTCTTTTACAGAGTAGATAGTATCATGTTCATTTTACAGGTTAGGAAGTAGCCTAGAGGCCAGTGAAGAACAAGGTACTAGATAGTATAAACAGCGGGCACAGTAGCCCAGAAACACAAACATTCTTTGTTGTGAACTACATGTAGTTCAGAATTGGGGGAACATAATGTTGGCTTGGTTTTTTGTTTTGTTTTGTTTTGTTCGATCTATTTGTATTTGGCTTTTTTACATTCTCATTTTTAATTTTTTTAGAATCCTGTGCTAGTCAAACTAGACAACTCTGCAGACCAGCCCTGGGCTGCCAGTTTGGGGCTGTGCCTCAGACACTTATTGATGGTTTAAGTTGAGACTTGAGACCTCTTTTTTGCAGTTGACCACTTAGACCCCAAAGGGGTGAAATAACTCTTTAATATGGGGGCCCACAAACCATGTAATGAAAGTGAAGGCTTTGGGGGGACCACTAGGCTCAACAGGAGCAATATTGTTCTTATAGGCCAAAGTGTTCTATCCTATTTTTTATCCACCTGACATGATCCATACAGAAAAGTTAAGAAGACTAACATAGTGAACACTCGTGTACCCTCCACCCAAAACTGGTGGTGGTGAACATTCTCCCATCCTGACTTGACACCTCTCTCTCTCTCATATATGCGTGTGCACATTATTGTCGAGCCATTTAAGAGTAAGCATGCAGACATTATGACACTTCAACTTTAATCCTTCCACAGGTGATTATCCTAAGAAGAAGCATAGTCTCCTATACAACCACAATACCATTATCACCCCTAAGTAAAAGAACAACAACAGTATCTTCTAATAGTTTATATCCACATTTTTGCTAGTTGTCCCAAGAATTTATTCCTTGCTTGTTCACAGTATGTTAGCGTTTATATAAAATATAAAGCATGTAGAGTTTTTCCTGCCATATTAGTAATGTATTTCTTAAGGTGTATGGGTATATTTTATATTACTCTTTTATGGTTTTCTGTGTTTGAAATAGTTATTTTTTTTAAAGAAAAGGACATTTGAAGCATAATGGTGAATGACCAATAATTGGGATGTTTTAACCAAAAGTGTTAACATTAAAGTTTCTGGAGATATTTAAAGATTAAAATGCTGTCCATCCCCATCCATCTGTGCTCTTGCATTGGGCTTTTAACACGGTGTACATCCTTGCTGTCTTGCAACTTCTACTACTTGCTTGCAACTTGCACCTTCCCGTTGGGCGATGAACAAACTCAGATCTTCTCTATCCTTAAAAAAAATTTTGTTAAGCCTCCATATTCTTTTTTTTTTTTTTTTTTTTGGGAGGAAACAGGGTCTCGCTTTGTCACCCAGGCTGGAGTGCAGTGGCATGAATACAGCTCACTACAGCCTCAGCCTCCCAGCTCAAGTAATCCTCCCACCTCAGTGAGTCTTCCTGAGTAGCTGGGACTACAGGCATTCGCCACCACGCCTGGCTAATATTTGTGTGTTTTGTAGAGATGGGGTTTTGCCATGTTGCCCAGGCCAGTCTTGAACTCCTGAGCTCAAGCTATCTGCCTGCCTTGGCCTCCCAAATTGCTGGGATTACAGGTGTGAGCCACCACACCTGGCAAAATCCCCATACTCTTTTGAGGCTATTACAGAATTTCTCCCTCCCCCCTTTCAGTGTTATTGAAGGAATAGTCTGTACTTGCAGTCTTTAATATATTACATCAGTCTCTCATAATCTGGCTTCTGCTCCCTTGACTAAAATAACTCTATTGCTGAAGTCACTGATCTTCTGAATGTCAAATGCAAACCTTTTTGTTCCCTCCCAAGGCTTTGTTTCAGATCTCCCCACATTTTAGGTCCTCTTCTGGAAGTCTTCAGCTGACGTTGGGCCCCTCAGAACTCAGTATGTCCAAACTTGAACTTTTTGTGTTGCCCCGTACCACTTCCTCTTCCTGCGTTCCTTTGCTCAAATAGTTGCTGACTCCATTCATCCAGTCACCCATCTAGAAACCTTGAAATCGTGCTTTACTCTTCTCTCTCCTGTATGTCTCACAGGCCAGTGGGTTACTGTACTCTGCTGATTTTAACTCTTTTTTTTTTTTTTTGAGACGGAGTCTCGCTGTTGCCCAGGCTGGAGTGCAGTGGCATGATCTCGGCTCACTGCAAGCTCTGCTTCCCGGGTTCACACCATTCTCCTGCCTCAGCCTCCCGAGTAGCTGGGACTACAGGCGCCCGCCAACACGCTCGGCTAATTTTTTGTATTTTTAGTTGAGATGGGGTTTCACCGTGTTAGCCAGGATGGTCTCCATCTCCTGACCTTGTGATCCGCCCGCCTCGGCCTCCCAAAGTGCTGGGATTACAGGCGTGAGCCACCGTGCCCAGCAAATTTTAACTCTTAAATACCTCCCACTTTTCCTATCTCCCCTTGATACTGCCACCAGTTGCCCTGGTTGAGGTGTTCACCATCTGGTCTAGAGCAACATCCCCAAGGATGTCTTTTATATCCATCTCCCTACCACTTTCACCCCATCTCTCAAACCGGAAGCCAGTCATGATTCATGCATTGCATTTGGTTGTGATATTGCATTTGTCTTCTTTATTCTTTGGGCCTATTTTAGTCCAGCTTTATTGGGAGGTACCCACACCCATTCATTTACATATCGTCTGTGGGCTGCTTTCAAGCTACAATGGCAGAGTTAAATAGTTTTCACAAACCATCTGGCTTGCAAGGCCTAAAATATTTAACTGGACCTGTATAGAACAAGTTTGCCAACCCCTGAACCAAAGGCAAGAATACCCAGATGAGACATTTTGAATTTTGTACGTGAGAGTGATTTGAGGCCGGGCGTGGTGGCTCATGCCTGTAATCCCAGTACTTTGGGAGGCTGAGGTGGGCGGATCATGAGGTCAGGAGATGAGACCATCCTGGCTAACAGGGTGAAACCCCGTCTCTGCTAAAAGTACAAAAACAAAATTAGCCAGGCGTGGTGGCGGGCGCCTGTAGTCCCAGCTACTCGGGAAGCTGAGGCAGGGAACCCGGGAGGCAGAGCTTACAGTGACCCGAGATCACACCACTGCACTCCAGCCTGGGCGACAGAGCGAGACTCCGTCTGACAAAAAAAAAGAGTGATTTGAAACTGTATATCTCAGGTTCTCTCATATTCCCAATGGTACCATCTCTCTCATACTCCTTGGAAACATTGTAAAATGTAAATGTTATTTACTTTTGAAGCTCTTCCCTTTCTGGCAAAATTGAAAGTCTTTAAGGCAGAAAATAAATATTTAACTGTTTTGTTTGTTAGATGCTATATATTTAGAAGAAAAATATTTGAAGGTCCATGGATCTAAATTCTTCCTGAATAAGTGATGCAGTTTCTTTTCTTTTTTCTTTCTTTTTTTTTTTTTGTAACAGTCTCGCTGTGTCGCCCAGGCTGGAGTGTAGTGGTGCGATCTCGGCTCACTGCAACCTCCGCCTCCTGGGTTCAAGCAATTCTCGTGCATCAGCCTCCTGAGTAGCTGAGATTACAAGCGTCCACCACCATGCCCAGCTAACTTTTGTATTTTTAGTAGAGATGGGGTTTCACTATGTTGGCCAGGCTGGTCTCGAACTCCTGACCTCAGGTGATCTGCCCGCCTCAGCCTCCCAAAATGCTGGGATTACAGGCATGAGCCACTGCGCCCAGCCGATGCTGTTTTTTTATGTCGCTAGAATTATCACCAGTCTTCATTCAGCCCCCACATAACCTCTTTGATCTTTTTTGGATAGATGTTCTATTATGTACAATTTTTTTTTTTTTTTTTGAGTGTGGTACTGTAGGTGATCACACTTCTATGGGCATTTTGTATGAAAGTAGGATGTTAATGATGCTTTGGATTTCAAATATTTCTAAATAACGCACAACCTTCCAAATCTTAAGTTTGCCTACAGCATTGCAGCATATAAACATTTTGCATTACACTCAGTAAAACTCAGCCGCTCCCTTTCTTCCTACTAGCACAGAGATTTACTGTTTCTCATTATTTCCTGGAAAGCTGAGTGATAATACTCTACTTAATGATGTTCCTCTATGTTTATCTTCCAGATCATTTACAACACTGGGTCTTGTATGTCTATAAGTGAAATAAATTATTTGACTTCTTCCAAATCTGAAATAATCTCTGACTCTGAAACATATAAGTTATGATACCTGAGGAGTCCTGTTCTTTTCATCCTTTCAGTTTTAATAGCGTCTTTTCCCATCCCCTGCAACACATTTTGTTTTTGTTGTTGTTTTGAGATGGAGTTTTGCTCTTACATAATGCCCAGGCTGGAGTGCAGTGGTGCGATCTTGACTCATTGCAACCTCCACCTCCTGGGTTCAAGTGATTCTCCTTCCTCAGCCTCCTGAGTAGCTGGGATTATCGGGGCCTGCCGCCACACCCGGTTAATTTTTGTATTTTTAGTAGAGATGGTGTTTCACCCTGTTGGCCAGGCTGGCCCCAGGCTCTTGACCTCAGTTGATCCTCCTGCCTCGGCCTCTCAAAGTGCTGAGATTATAGGAGTGAGCCACTGTGCCCAGCCAACACCTTTTATTGATTTTTATTTGTTTATTTATTCATTTTGAGAGAGGCTCTAGCTCTGTCTCCTAGGCTGCGTGCAGTGGCACAGTCACAACTCACTACAGCCTCAACCTCCCAGGCTCAAGTGATCCTTCTGCCTCAGCCTCTCAAGGAGCTGGGACCCCAGGTGTATGCTACCACGCCCAGCTGATTTTTTTATTTTTTGTAGAGATGGGGTGTTGCAGGGTTGCCCAGGATGGTCTCACTCCTGGACCCAAACGATATTCCCGCCTCGGCCTCCCAAAGTGCTGGGATTACAGGCATGAGCTAGAATGCCAAACGAATTTTTTTTCCTAAACTACAACCTCTTTTACAACCCAGAATGCCTTGTAACTCACCATTGGTAACCCAATTTTTAAAATAATCTTTAGGTTTTGATCAAGTGGCTTCTAGATTGAAAATGGGATTTTAGTTAATAATATTTTAAAAAACAAACTTAGCCACCAAACCGGGTCATGACCAGAATCTGAGAACATTTTTCACTAACATTAAAGGTGATAGAACTCATTTGCAGAATATATTCAGGCGTTTGCTTTTTTGCTTTGCTTTTGATGTATTCTAACATTAACAAGTGAAATCTGCCACGTATGGTTTATGTATAAAAATAGTTATTCACTGATAGCTTCATGATTCCATCTTTTAATGTTTTAATCATTTGGGATTATTTTTTATTTATTATCTCATTTTAAAAAGTTTTCAAGTACTGAATATTCCCTTTCCCCACTGATTTAAAATGCTAATCCTTGAAATAGTATCTTTGACATATACTTGGATCTGTTTCTGGGTTACTTTTTCTGTTCAGTCAAAGTGCTCTCTGGCAATGCAGTGCTGTTCAACTATTTCCTGATAGTACAGATTCCCTTCTTCACAACCTCTTTTTGAAATTTTTTAGAGGGTTCCTCTCCCATTTGCTTTACAGAATTTTTAAATCACTTGTAATCATTTTACAGACTCTTGTTAACAATTTCTTATAATTGAATTAAACTTAGAGCATTGTTACACCCTCACATCCAGGAACAAGTTTCTTTACTTTCAAGTGTCTTCTATAGCCAGCAATAAAATATAATCATATATGACTTTAAATATTTTTGCTAGCTTTATTCCTGTTACTTTATGGCTGTTAATGATTAAGATCTTTTCCCATCAACATTTTCTCCTGGATTATTTTTGGCATATAGAAAGGAAATTGTTTTTTCATGTTGATCTTTTTTGCCTCTATTCTATTATTTTTACCTCTCATTTTTGAGTCATATTTTATCAGTTACTACTTCTAACACTGGACCAAATAGTAGTATTGATGACAAGTAATTTTGTGTTTTTCTTGTCATTTTGGGAATGCTTCTGGTGTTTCACTCTTGAATTCTGGATTCATTTCTTTATTTTCCATTTGGGTAGTTTTGTTTTCGATGGCCAATCTTGTTTTCTTACTCCTGCCTTATGAAAGTGGCCACACACACTTACGCATGCAAATAGTGGCAGCAGAAATACGTTTGTAGTAGTCCAGGAAAAGACAGTGACAAGGGCTGGACTGTCTTAGATTTGGAAAAAAAGATGTATGGATTTTGGACTTGATGATGTTTTGGATTTGCTGTGCACAGGGAGGAATAAAAGATAAATTCTAGGTTTTAGGAAACTTACTGAGATGAGGAAAACTTGAAAGAAGCAGTTTTTGCCCCGTTTGGGAGGACAGCAATTTACACTCTGTTGGAGTATAAATCTGGAATCTGAAGATTCTGCTTCAGGTATCTAAGTGGAAATTTTAAGGAAGGAAGTTATATGATTTCTCATTTTGTTCTTTATAAGGGAGACATGGTGGAATGAAAAACATGCTTTGGAGATAGGACTAAAAGATGATAATCATTAGCATGCATTTATCAATGATAATAATGGCCCTTATTTATTAAGCACCTAATATGGATCAGATATCGTTCAGAGTCCTTTTTTGTTTTTTTTGTTGTTGTTGTTGTTTTGTTTTTGTTTTTTTTTTTTTTGAGACAGAGTCTTGCTTTGTTGCCCAGGCTGGAGTGCAGTGGCGCGATCTTGGCTCACTGCAAGCTCTGCTTCCCAGGTTCATGCCATTCTGTCTCAGCCTCCCGAGTAGCTGGGACTATAGGCACCCACCACCACGCCCAGCTAATTTTTTTGTATTTTTTGTAGAAATGGGCTTTCTCCATGTTAGCCAGGATGGTCTCGATCTGCTGACTTCGTGTTCCTCCCGCCTCGGCCCCCTAAAGTGCTGGGATTACAGGCGTGAGCCACCGTGCCTGGCCAGTACAGAGTACTTTTAATAATCTGCACCACAGTTGTGTGAGATTGGTACTAATACTGTTTCGTTTTTGTTGTTGTTTTTGTTTTTTGAGATGGAGTCTCGTTCTGTCGCCAGGCTGGAGTGCAGTGGCGCCATCTCAGCTCGCTGCAACAGCCTCCACCTCCGCAGTTTAAGCAATTCTGCCTCAGCCTCCTGAGTAGCTGGGACTACAGGCGCCCGCCACCATGTCCGGCTCATTTTTTGTATTTTTAGTAGAGACAGGGTTTCACCATGTTGGCCAGAATGGTCTCGAACTCCAGACCTCGTGATCCCCCTGCCTTGGCCTCCCAAAGTGTTGAGAGTTACAGGCATAAGCCACTGCGCCTGGCCTGGTACTAATACTGTTTCTACTTTAGAGATGAAACTAGGCACAGAGATTGAGGATCTTGCCGTGGTCACACAGCTAGTAAATGGTAGAGTGCCTCTTAAACCCAAGCATTCTGGCTGCCCAATCTGTGCTGTTAATCACTACATCAAATTGACCCTAACGAGGCACTTATTTGCAGCCAGCACTGAGCTTAATGCTTTACATATGATGATACAATTAACAAAAGAACCAGGTTAAGAAGTATTGTTTATATTCCGGTTTTGCAGATTTGGTGATACAGAGTCCAGACTTGAATCTTGGTGCTTCTAGAGTCCTATCTACATTCTTAGGCACCTTGCTTTATGAAGGATTCTGATGAATCCTGCCTTTCTCACTTAATTTTCCATAAATTAACCCGTGAACCTCAGTTTTGTCATCTGCAAGTGAAGGTGATACCTATCCTCTAGTGTGGCTCTAAGGATTCAGTGATAAAAGTGTGCACAAAGTTGTCAGACATAGTACTGAATGCCAAACATTTGTTGATGGTGCTGGTGCAGATATTAGCGTGTTGGTTTGCTTACACCCAATGAGACTGACTTATTGTTACCCTTTATTTCATGAGAAATTCTCCTTATGGGCACTGAAAGATGGCAAATCTTCTTTGGCAGCTTTAGGAATCGTTAAAGAAATGATTCTTAAACAGGGAGTGGAAATTAGTCATCTATGGAACTTTAAAGTATATTATTTGATGAATTTATGTCATTTCCGGTCTCTCTCCAGTCACTTTTCCAGACTCTTTGCAGCTCATCATCTTTTGCTTCTTAATGGTTGTGCTTTGAGAGAAAATGATGCAAATTGAATGTGATTTTCCATTTTAGCAAATCACCTTAATAGTGACTTCTTTTTATCTCCTAGGCCTACAACCCCTGAAGGTTGGCTTATTAGGTCTGGGACATTGCCTTGAACATGTATATTTAAAAGCACTACATGTGATTCTGATCGGTACTCTAGTAGAAAACTGCAATATAATGTACCTCCTCAAGACAGTCAAAATGCACGTGGCTTATGCAGGTTAATGCCCCTGAGGAATGTCTACCTACCAGATCCTTAAACCAAGTGAGACTTAAGAATCTGGGGAACTATTCAAAAGCACTAGAACTGCCCTACCTGTGGTAAAATAACTAAATAGTAATACATAGCAGGAAGTCCAAGATTATAGGATTGTATGACTGGTCATTAAACGTCTCCAGTGTCAGCAGTTGATTTTTTGAGATCATAATAATTCTGTGATCTTCAACATATAATTAACCATTACTTTTCTGTTCTTTTATATAAATGCGGTTAGGAAGGTAAATTAAGAAAATTTTATGAGAGGAAGTTGAACTAAAAATACTGTTACTTGGGTGTAATATTTCAGGTTGAATATAGACACTAATGAAATGGAATGTAATGATAAAAGCTTTCAAATTTTTACCATTCTTATAAATTTTTATAAACTTGTTACAATACCCAAAACAGTTGTGTGGAAAAGTTATACTAGAAAACAGAGGGTGGAAAAATATTTCTGATACATTTTATCAAATTTTGGCTATTCACTTCTCCTTACCCATCTTTCCATGTCAGGCTTCTGTGCCTGGGTTGTTCCGTTATCCTAATGCATAGCTGCCTCCTAGACCTTCTTGACTCCAAAAATTTTTTTTATTTTGAGACGGAGTCTCGCTCTGTCACCCAGGCTGGAGTGTAGTGGCACTATCTCCGCTCACTGCAAGCTCCGCCTCCCAGGTTCACGCCATTCTCCTGCCTCAGCCTTCCGAGTAGCTGGGACTACAGGCGCCCGCCACCATGCCCGGCTAATTTTTTGTGTTTTTAGTGGAGATGGGGTTTTACCGTGTTAGCCAGGATGTTCTCGATCTCCTGACCTCGTGATCCGTCTGCCTCGGCCTTCCAAAGTGCTAGGATTACAAGCGTGAGCCACCACGCCCGGCCCAAAATTCTTTTATTTACCAATATGTTAACAATGTATTCATTCAGCAAGTATTTATCAAGGGGCTGTTATGTCCTCTAGGATCTTATCAGTTGAACATGGAAAGTTGGGGGCTAGAAGATAACCAGTACCCTTGTCACCATTCTGCCAAGGATCATAGCTTGTTAAATTGAGGAGCCACATATATTTATAACATATTTGTCATTTTTCTTAGATTTTAGTATCATTTTGAAATGGCCTAACACTTTATAAATAGTTGTACTTCTCCTTTATCCTAGATATAAACCACAGTACTTCAGGATCCCATTATGAAAATTCCCAGCGGGGACCTGTGTCTTCTACAAGTGATTCTAGCACAAACTGTAAGAATGCTGTTGTAAGTGACTTGTCGGAAAAAGAAGCATGGCCCTCAGTCCCTGGCAGTGATCCGGAGTTGGCTTCAGAATGTATGGATGCTGATTCTGCCTCCAGTTCTGAATCAGAGAGAAACATCACTATCATGGCTTCAGGGAACACAGGTGGTGAAAAAGATGGCCTTCGGAATAGCACCGGACTTGGTTCCCAAAACAAGTGTGTAGTTGGCAGCAGCAATAATGTGGGCCGTGGAAGTAGTACTGGGCCGTGGGGTTTTTCCCATGGAGCCATAATAAGCACATGTCAGGTCTCTGTGGATGCTCCTGAAAGCAAGTCTGAAAGTAGCAACAGTAGAATGAATGCTTGGGGCACTGTAAGTTCTTCATCAAATGGAGGGTTAAATCCAAGCACTTTGAATTCAGCTAGCAACCATGGTGCCTGGCCAGTATTAGAGAACAATGGACTTGCCCTAAAAGGGCCTGTAGGGAGTGGTAGTTCTGGCATTAATATTCAGTGCAGTACTATAGGCCAGATGCCTAACAATCAGAGTATTAACTCTAAAGTGAGTGGTGGTTCTACCCATGGTACCTGGGGAAGCCTTCAGGAAACTTGTGAATCTGAAGTAAGTGGTACACAGAAGGTTTCATTCAGTGGTCAACCTCAAAATATTACCACTGAAATGACTGGACCAAATAACACTACTAACTTTATGACCTCTAGTTTACCAAACTCCGGTTCAGTGCAGAATAATGAGCTGCCTAGTAGTAACACAGGGGCCTGGCGTGTGAGCACAATGAATCATCCTCAGATGCAGGCTCCATCAGGTATGAATGGCACTTCCCTTTCTCACCTTAGCAATGGAGAGTCAAAAAGTGGAGGCTCTTATGGTACTACATGGGGTGCCTATGGTTCTAATTACTCTGGAGACAAATGTTCAGGCCCTAATGGCCAAGCTAATGGTGACACTGTGAATGCAACTCTAATGCAGTCTGGCGTAAATGGTCCTATGGGCACTAACTTTCAAGTTAACACCAACAAAGGAGGTGGTGTGTGGGAATCTGGTGCAGCAAACTCCCAGAGTACATCATGGGGAAGTGGAAATGGCGCAAATTCTGGAGGAAGTCGAAGAGGATGGGGAACCCCTGCACAAAACACTGGCACTAATTTACCCAGCGTTGAGTGGAACAAACTGCCTAGCAATCAGCATTCCAATGACAGTGCAAATGGCAATGGTAAGACGTTTACAAATGGATGGAAATCTACTGAGGAAGAGGATCAGGGTTCTGCCACATCTCAGACAAATGAGCAAAGCAGTGTGTGGGCCAAAACAGGAGGTACAGTGGAGAGCGATGGTAGTACAGAAAGCACTGGACGCCTTGAGGAAAAAGGAACTGGGGAAAGTCAGAGTAGAGACAGAAGAAAAATTGATCAGCACACATTACTCCAAAGCATTGTAAACAGAACTGACTTAGATCCACGTGTCCTGTCCAACTCTGGTTGGGGACAGACTCCTATTAAGCAGAATACTGCCTGGGATACAGAAACATCACCTAGAGGGGAACGAAAGACTGACAATGGGACAGAGGCCTGGGGAAGCTCTGCAACACAGACTTTTAACTCAGGGGCATGTATAGATAAGACTAGCCCTAATAGTAATGATACCTCATCAGTGTCAGGGTGGGGCGATCCCAAACCTGCTCTGAGGTGGGGAGATTCCAAAGGCTCAAACTGCCAGGGGGGGTGGGAAGACGATTCTGCTGCTACAGGAATGGTCAAGAGCAATCAGTGGGGGAATAGCAAAGAGGAGAAGGCTGCATGGAATGACTCGCAAAAGAACAAACAGGGATGGGGTGATGGACAAAAATCAAGCCAAGGGTGGTCTGTTTCTGCCAGTGATAACTGGGGAGAAACTTCAAGGAGTAACCATTGGGGTGAGGCCAATAAGAAATCCAGCTCAGGAGGTAGTGACAGTGACAGGTCCGTTTCCGGTTGGAACGAACTTGGTAAAACTAGTTCTTTTACTTGGGGAAACAACATAAATCCAAATAATTCATCAGGATGGGACGAATCTTCTAAACCTACTCCTTCCCAGGGATGGGGAGACCCTCCAAAGTCTAATCAGTCTCTAGGTTGGGGAGATTCGTCAAAGCCAGTCAGTTCTCCAGACTGGAACAAGCAACAAGACATTGTTGGATCTTGGGGAATCCCACCAGCTACAGGCAAACCTCCTGGTACAGGCTGGCTGGGGGGACCTATACCAGCCCCAGCAAAAGAAGAAGAACCCACAGGCTGGGAGGAACCATCCCCAGAATCTATACGTCGCAAAATGGAGATTGATGATGGAACTTCAGCTTGGGGAGATCCAAGCAAATACAACTACAAAAATGTGAACATGTGGAACAAAAACGTCCCAAATGGCAACAGCCGTTCAGACCAGCAAGCACAGGTACATCAGCTGCTAACACCTGCAAGTGCCATCTCAAACAAAGAGGCAAGCAGTAGCTCTGGTAAGTTTCTATTTTATGAAATCAAGCCTTGTTTTAACTTACTGTTATTATAAGATTTGTATAACAAAGTGCCTGGATATGCACACAAAGGCTGTTCTTAGTGTAATCCAGAAGCAGCTTGAAGAAAATTATAGGGGTGATGTTTACCACCAGAGAACAGAGCTCCACTTTTGGCAGTGTTGTTTGAGTCCTGCACACTTCATCCTGTGTTAGAAATGCAACAGAAGGCGAATTGGACAAAGGCGGTCAAGTGGGAATGCTATACACTTCTCCAGGTTGTTTTTGAGTTAGGCCTTAACTTGTGGTTTTATTATTTGACTAAAGTATCTCCAGAAATAAAACAAGTATCTCATAAATACAGTACTCTCTAAACATTAGGTCGTATATTTGGCTTTAGAAGGGATTTTTTTTTTTTTTAAGTAGGTGAGAAATCCAACTCTACTTAGATACAGTATATATGTTTGTGTATTTAAAACATTTGACAATACCTTTCTAGTATATCCTTACTTTCCTCTCTAATAATGAACTAATTCCTATCTCTGCAAATTATCCCGACAACATTTTCGTTAAGTGTGATTGGCTACATTGTCTTTGTTAATAAAAGTTTTATTGACTTAATAGTCTCATTGGAAGTGGATATGGGAGTGCTTTCATGACCTAACTTTTTGGCGCTTAATTTTTTTTTTTTTAGTCTAAGTATAGTTTGTTGTATTAATTTAGGTTTGATTCTTAAAAGGAAGAAGTATGTATCTAAGATGAAGCCTGTTGGCTTTGATTTTTTTTAATGAAACGTTTATGGCTTTTTTTTTTTTTTTTTTTTTTGCTTTGGACAACCTCAGCCTAATACTTCAGATTTTAAAATAAGCATTGTTCAGCATATGTAAAAAGTAGGTGACCCATTATTGTTAGCTGGGTAGTAAATTGTTTTTCCAGTGTAGGTGGTGTGGAAGGGGTACCCGTGTGGCACAATTTTTTTTTTTTTAGGAGATGGAGGCTTTCTCCATCACCCAGGCTGAAGTGCAGTGGCGTGATCTCGGCTCACTGCAGCCTCCACCTCCTGGGTTCAAGCAATTCTCCTGTCTCAGCCTCCTGAGTAGCTGGGACTACAGGTGTGCACCACCACGCCCAGCTAATCTTTGTATTTTTAGTAGAGACCAGGTTTTGCCATGTTGCCCAGGCTGGTCTCAAAATCCTGACCTCAGGTGATCTACCCGCCTCAGCCTCCCAAAGTGCTGGGATTACAGGCATCAGCCACTGTACCCAGCTGGTACAAATATACATACACTGTCACCCAGCTTATCACCTGCTCCAATTTACAAGGTTTGGTTTAGAATGACTTGACTTTTTCAGGAATTAAATTGATGCTCAAAGGAGAGTAGTTTTCCATAACTATGCAAAAATCAGCTCTAGGCCTAGAGGGTAATTGTGAAAAAAGTTAAAAAAATTCTCACCCTATAGTTATATTCATGGGAAATAGTTTGTCTTTTTTTAACATAAAACAGATGCCATCTTTTTGCCTATCCCAGTATCATTATTCAGTACATAAACATGAGGTTCTTCATCCTTGGTCCCTAAGTTTTCTTTATTGTCCCTTATTCCACTGCACCTCCTTACCTTCTATGCTGATGACTTCTTTTCCCACACTTTCTAAAGGCTGGGGTGAGCCCTGGGGGGAGCCTTCTACTCCAGCCACAACTGTGGATAATGGTACTTCAGCATGGGGTAAGCCCATAGACAGTGGTCCCAGCTGGGGGGAACCCATTGCTGCGGCATCCAGCACATCCACGTGGGGCTCCAGCTCTGTTGGTCCACAAGCATTAAGCAAATCTGGTAAGTTATTGACAATGCCTGGTAGCTGTTGTGTAGCAGTGGCGGTCACTCACTATGATTAAATAATTAGATAAGGTTTCTATGTTATTTATAATATATTCATATAATATGATAGATGATGTTCAGTATTTTGCTCTTTGATTTTGTAACGTGGTTTATTCTCTTTCTGAATTTTCCTCTTTTCTCATATTTCTTAGAACTGTAACTATTAATTTGCATATACTTCATCAAATCTAAATTATATTTTACCAAATTAGGTTATCTAGGAAGAGTCTACTAGCAACTTTCATGCCATCCAGCCTGAGAGGCTAACTAGTGTAGCCATGAGGACACATATTCAAACTGTCAGATGATTCCCTGAAAGTTACAGACAAGTAGCATAGTTCAGAAAAGACCCAAGATTGAAATTAACATTGTCATTATCCCATAGGTTGTGTACAAGATACCCTGTAGGAATCCCAAGGGCCATATGTGAAGATAAGATGCTTTCTGCTTAAGACTTTGAATACTCTCTGGCCATTCTCCATAAAAATATATACAAAAATTAATTCTTTCAAATTTCATTCATCTTCTTTGTCCTGTGCGTCACTATGCAGATTATTAAGTGGGTACAAACAAGAGTGCTACCATTGTCCATGTTCAAGAACTATGATTTGTTAAAGGCATGGAGGAGTTTTATTAAATTTTTAAATAAGAATATATTATTTTTCATGGAACGTTTAGCTCAGTATAAAACATACATTCCTTCTGTACAGATGCAGGAAGGGAAATAAGTGTGTGTGTGTGTGTGTGTGTGTTTTCTTAGGTTCTCTACCCAATTTTTAATATATGCTTATTCTCCAGAAGGAATTCTTTTATTAAAGTATGTTTCTCTTTATATCACAAATCCACAATCAGGGCCAAAATCTATGCAAGATGGCTGGTGTGGTGATGATATGCCATTGCCTGGAAATCGCCCCACTGGCTGGGAAGAGGAAGAGGATGTAGAGATTGGAATGTGGAATAGTAATTCATCTCAAGAGCTTAACTCATCTTTAAATTGGCCACCATATACAAAGAAAATGTCATCGAAGGTAAACATTTCAAGGGCAAAGCCCTTGAAACTTTAAATTCCAAAGGTAGTTTACCCACAGAAAATTAACTTTTCGCCTGCCCATTTCTGGCAGTCAGTACAGTCCAGGCAGCCCCCACCTTAGGTATAGCCACTTGTATGGGCAGCCACCTAGAGAAACATAAGACCACAGGAACTTCCTTTCTCCCCACTGCTACAGCTTGGGATTTCTCTCTTCCTCCCCCTCCACCAGTGCTGCCTGGGACAACCCCTCATCCTAGGGTGGTGCCTGCAGTGGTGAGGATGAAGAGGAGGGCAAATCTCCATGTTGACTCTTTCCATCCCACTGCCAGTTCATCTCCCATTTCACTTCCTCACCTGGAGTCCCCCTTACCCAGAGTCACCATCCTCCTTATTCACCTGTCATGTTTGTCCCTATCCCATCCCAAAAGGTCCTGTGACAAAAATCCCTAGGAATGATCTGAGCTTGGTTTTGCTTTTATGTGTAGACAAATCATATTCCTAAAGCTGGCTGTACATCGAAATCCCATGGCATTTGTTAAAAGTGCAGCTTCCTGTACCTCAGGTCTACTGAAGTTTTGGAAATTGGACCAAGTTTCTTATCCTAAAGAAACTCCCCAAATGTCTCTGATGCAGAGCCAGGTTTGGGAAGCACTGATTTAGAGCACTGGTTCTTAAGAGGTGGCACTGGGGGCTGCTGTCAGATCCTCCTGGGGACCATTTTCAAATATGTGCCCAGTCCCCCAGGTGGTTCTGACATAACATCCTAACCCACCCTACTTGAGAATGATTACCTTTTGAGGGACCTTAGAAGTCAGATACCAGTGGATAGCTGGTATCTGCCAAGGTTCCTCACTTTTAATCCTGGGATTCTAAGTCTAGGACCTGCCATTTTCATTTTTAAAATTTTTCATTTGGCTGAATTTGCCTATTGCCTTGCCATATAGCTTATGAAGTGCTTTTACATATTTTACATAAGTCATTTGATCCTCACAACCTTCTAAGATAGGACACTGATGAGGAATTTGAGACTGGAAAAGGTGGTGACTTGCCCAAAGTTGCAATAACTAGTAAGTGACAGAGTAAGGACTTAAGTTTAGGTCTTCCAATTCCAAACCCCGTGTTCTTCCCACTGGACCATGCTGTTTTGTGACTTTGTCTTTCCTTACAGGGTCTGAGTGGCAAAAAAAGGAGAAGGGAAAGGGTGTGTAGCCTTTTTACTCTTTCTCCTTTGTTTCTACTAGTAAATATCTTTAGAAAGCAACTGCAAACATTTATTTAGCCTCTGCTGTGTGCCAGGTACTGTGCTTGGTGCTGGGGATTCAAATACACTAAGATATGAGTTTCACCTTTCGGGAGCTCACAGTCTAGTACGGGGCATTGGGAGAGCTTCATAGAAGTGTCAGCTTGAATTTGGAAGATGCTTGGGATGATGGGATGTGTTAAGGAAGATAGTAGCCCAACATAACTAAAATGTAGAATTTTTAGGAAGAAGTGACAAGAGATCTAGCTCTGTAGTTAAGGCAGATTGTAGTGTCTTCAATAGCATGCCAAGGAATTTGAACTTTATTTTGTGTAAAATATGGAACCAATGAAATTGAGTAGAAAACAACATCAGTGGGATTTTTAAATTACTAATTTTAAAAGAAAGCTAATCAATGGTAGTATGAAATATAAATTGGTGCAGAGGGGAGACCACAGTTAGGGTTCTCAGGGAGCATCTGTGTTAATTCAAGCTAGAAAGGAGGGCTTGAGTTGGGAAATGAGAATGGATATATAGTGGAAGAGACTAATTTGAGAGGGATTTCAGTCAGAATAGAAAGGACAGAAGAACTTGGCAACTAGTTAGGTATGGGGTTGGATGGGGTGAAAGGAAAAGGGATCAAAGCCAACTTCAGAATCTGCGGAGAGAGTTAGATGCTTGCTTCAGAGACCTGCATTTGGGGGGAAGTTGTGAAGCTGTGTTCTGTTCCACAGTCAGAAGGAATGGACAGTAGCAATGGGAAAGGGTAATGAAGGCAACAGAGTGAGAATGGTCCAGTGAGACCATAATGGAGACATAGGTCTCTATGGCTTCCAGCCTCCTTGTCTACCAGACTGCTAATCACAGACCCTCCATCCTCTTAACTCATGCATGTCTCAATGGAGTTTCCGTACCACCCATACCCCAACCAGCCACAGAGAGCCAGCCCTAAGCAGGAGGAATCCCAGGTTCAACTTCCGCTAGAGATGTTGTGTCCTTGTCAACACAAATTGAAATTTTAAAATACTTTTTCTTGTGGAAAACACATGGTGTTTTTTCAGTAGGATGCACATAGCATAATTAAATTACGGGTTAAGTTGGCTTCTTTGGACTAACCTGAGAACCTAGTCACTATTTTTTTACTTTGGTTTGGAGTGAGAATTCCAGAAATCTAAATTATAACTAATCTTACAGTTCTCCATTACTCAGAGGCCCTGTTTTCATATTGTGGGTCATCGAGGCCTTTTGCTTCCGTCTTTTCCTTCTGACTGCTTGCCTTTAGAGATTTCTCTGTACATTACAGCTATACCAGAGGACTGGAGCAAAGGAAGTTGAAAATCAAATAAGTTGATTTTTAATTATTAACAACTCTGATAAGAGTTGATTGGAGGAGAAATTATTGGCTAAAAATGAGAATTGGGGATTGTCTTAAGTTTTATTAATCCGTCACTATACCCAGATAAACAGAGATGGCCATGGCATCTTTTCTACTCTTTTATTTTACAAAGGGAATGATGAAAGGTGGAAACAAACAAGAAGAAGCGTGGATAAATCCATTTGTTAAACAGTTTTCAAATATCAGTTTTTCGGTAAGTATGTTTTCTTAGCAGCTCCTTCCTCTTTTAATGGTGGTCCATGATTTATCTCGATGTAACTCTTTTTAAGAATTATTTTTCATCTTCGAGTCCTTAGGAATGTGCTTAATGTTAGAGTAAAATCAGCCTCCAAACCTTCATTTTTATGGTTTTAGCTAAAAACTTCAATCACATGTCTTATTTTAAAACATTTTAAAAATTACATTAGGCGGTGAAAAATGAAGCTTTATGATCCACTTGAATTTCACAGATAATGAAACACAGTAAAATTCTTCATTTTTTATTTGTTTTCATTGATAAATTAAGGTCTGCTAACATGCTGCATTTTCTTTCTTCAGAGAGACTCACCAGAGGAAAATGTACAAAGCAATAAGATGGACCTTTCTGGAGGTAAGAGAAAATTAAACCTGTTTATATTCCTCATTGAGGGACACGCACATCCATGACATGATTCTACTGAAAGAGCCCTGATGTAGATCAGGACGGGGGAGGCTGTGCTCTCCAGTAGACATACACATGCTGTGGTTAAATGAGTGCATGTGCCTTGGAAGTGCAGGACCACTGTGCAGATCAGTGGTGATATTAGTCTGATTACTTTACACATAATCCTGCCAAGAGGGAGTTACTCAGATTGGAGGGTATAGTCTTCCTGATTAGGGAACAGCATGTAGAAGGGCCTAGATGTGTGACAGACTCTTGAAACCATACTGGAGGAATGGCAAGTCACTCCATAGAATGAGTCAAGAAAAACAGTTTTGGTGGGGGCAGCCGTGGTGGTGGTAGTGAAAGGTCACCTGGATAAAGTTGCTAGAAAACAAGGTAGGTGCTGAGTCATGAGGAGCTTGGGAATTTGAACTTTATTCTTAAAATATGGGATTAAAGTGAAGCAGGGGAATGACATGGTTTGGATTTATGTTTTAGAAAAATCATCTTGGTGTTGAAAATAGGATAGAAAACATTGGCAGCAGGAGATAGAGAAAAGATACTAAAGATAGCAAAACCAGTAGGTACTTGTTGCAGTAGCCAGTAATTATTTCAAAGCTCCAAACCAAGACAGTAGATGCAAATAATCTAATTCCATGGAGACATAGGACTTGGAATCAGCAAAAATTGATAACCAGTTTGAACCAATTTGTTAGGCAGGATGAGGGAGAGAGTGTGATGGAAACTTACCTGGACGGTTTAGTAGATGGTGGTGTGTTAATCTGAGTCCAGTCAGGAGAAACTATGCAGTAATTTGCTAACAGGAAAAATGTAATATACAAGACTTTAACAAGGAATTGGAGTAGCAGTAGCAGATACAAGGGGAAGTAACTCAGTGAGGACTGATGTAGCATGCCCAAGAAAGAGCCCCCTTCCTCTCACTATGGTGCCATGCCAGTAGGAGTGCAGGAAATCCACCCTCTAAGATACCAGTGAAGGCAGGGCACAGGAGAGGTGTCTCATGGGAGGCACTCGCTACGGAGCTACCAGAGGGCATGCTGGTAGATGCTGCCAACCACTGGCGAGGTGAGCATTGTAGGTGCCTTGTTGCTGGCAAAGCTGCTGTGCTGCAGGAGACAGCAGACCAGAACTAGGAAACCAAACCTCTCCTCTTGCACCTTCTACTTACAAAATGTCAGTGCTAGCTGGCGAAGGAAAAAAACCTATAAAGGGCCTAAGTTCATTTTTTTTCACAGAACAATCAAAAAGGGTGAAATTGGAGCTAGAGGAAATAAGTCAGTAATCCGCACAGTTCATCCCAACCCTTTGACTACTCACCTTCCATATGTACTCTTCTACACACATTTGTCCAGTACAATGGCAACGCAACTCTGCATTTCTGCTTAACAAGATACAGCTTTCTTTCTTGCAAGTGAAGAAGTGTTCATCCTCTCTCTAAACTGAGGAGATGAACAGCCCCAAGGGTCATTGTATTCATCACTGGCTATATAATCACCCCAGAAATTCAGTCACAGTTTGTTACCTAAAGACTGAATTATAAAACCTAGCATGTAATAACTTGTGAATAAGGTAAAAACAGGAAAAAAAAATGCTTGGCCTATACAAATTAACACATCCATATGACAAACAATAGAAAATATGCAAATCTACTACCATTGTTATTTCTGTAATTGCTCGTAAGCCATCATTGGTATCTGTGCCTTCCTCCCTTCACTGCCTATTCTGTACTTAACTCACTTTCAGGCTGAGCCTCAGCTGCTCTTGGTTCTTTAGCTGGTGGAGTTAAGTAACCCAAACCTTCATTCCCAAAGGATCTGAGCCCGCAGTTGTCCTTGCCTTTTGTGGTTGCCATCGTTTTTCATTGGCCTTCACTACTGGGTATGGAAATACTAAGAAGCATCCCAGAGAATCCCCTGGGTTCCAGACAGTCTTCACTGCCTTCATTTTGTAATCACATCAGTTACCCCAGCCAGTAGACTAGTTTTTGTTTGTTTGTTTGCCTGCGACTTCACATCTCAAGGAGTGCAAAATGTCCCTGTAGCAGTCTTCATCTTCCAGGGCAGTGGAGCCATTGTTGTGGTTTTTGTTGGAAGCGTTTTCTCTCTCAAGGACTAAGTTCTCTAAATCAGCAGTTGTCAGAACAGAAAGTGAGTGTTCTGTAAGTGGCTCATTAGGTATAATTGTGAGAGAAGCCACTCACACTTTCACCTTTTGATTCTCACGACCTACAAATTATGGAGAGACATACCGCATCCTCCTAAGACAGATGCCCACCTTTTTAGGATGTTGTCTCCCAACTTGCTTTGTAACTGATTCTTTAGTAAGCCTGTTAATTTGGTTAGCTACTTTCAGGCAATGGCATATATGGTAAGACCAGTTAATTCCATGGGCATGAACACAGTCCTGTATTTCCTCTGCTGTGACATGAGCTCCTCAGTAAGACATGATGGCTGTGAAGAGTGCCACAATAGTGGAGAAGGCATCCTGTGATGCTGTGGATAACAGAAGCTTTACAGGCAAGAAAAATCTGTGTCCAGAATGTGAACCTTTTCCTGTTAGGACAAGTTTCTGCCTCCTTCATGCCTCACTGAATGGCACAGAAGTTGCTATGATGTCGTGCTGGTGGAACTTGTGGGAAATCTGCCCTCTAGGGTGCTGGGAAAAGGCATTCATGGAGAGGTATCTCACCGGAGACACTGCAGCACAACTGTGATGTGAGAGGGAGGGGAATGCTGGGAGAAGCTCCCACTGAGTGCTGCTGACCCACCAGGCAGTGGGGAAGCTGCAAGGGCTGCCCATGCCTACCAAGTGCACATGCTGGCCCAGGAAGCAACACCCTTCCTCTTGCCTTGTCCCTCGAGCTCCCTCTTCTGACAAAGCCTCAGTACCAGCTGGCTAAGGAAAAAAATGTAAAGGGTCCAGATATATTTTCATAGAGCAGTCAAAAAGGGTGAATTTGGAGCTGAAAGACAATAAATCAATAAATGGTCATTATTTGAGTTAAGAAATACAGGAATAGCAGGCTTGATAGATACTGAGTTTGAAGGTGCTCTGAAAACCATCTGGTCCAGTAAACAGTCGAAAATCTGGATGTGAAGCCCAGAATAGATGGGGCTGGAGATATGAAGTGTAATTAATTAGATGTGGATGATAGTGTAAGCTATAGGAATAATTTGACTAGAGAGAGTTGGAGGATAATGGACCGAAGACAGTCCTGGGGAATAATGGTATTTAGGGGAGTGATCCTAAGCAGAAGTGGGACAAGTTAGAGTAGAATAATTTTTCAGACGCCAAGTGAGTACAGAGTTTTGAAAAGAGAAAACTGGTTGTCAGAGAATGGATTAGACAGTGGGGCTCGGGGGTAGTCATTGGTAACTAATGGACCTTACTAGAGGACTGGTGGACTGAAGGGAGATTGCCACATTTGAGTTTCTTTTTAAAGGGATGCAAAAGTGTTGGAGAATGGTATGTGGAAAAAATGTAACACACTACTCTCTTTCTTTTTTTTTTTTGAGGTGGAGTCTCACTCGGGCTGGAGTGCAGAGGCGCAATCTCGGCTCACTGCAACCTCTGCCTCCCGGGTTCAAGCGATTCTCCTGCCTCCACGCCCAGCTAATTTTTTGTATTTTTAGTAGAGACAGGGTTTCACCATGTTAGCCAGACTGGTCGCAAACTCCTGCCTGCCTCGGCCTCCCAAAGCACTGAGATTACAAGCGTGAGCCACCGTGCTCAGCCGCTACTATTTCAAAAGATATTTGTATAGGCAAAAATAATGTGAATTATCAAGAAGGAACAGCTTGGAGAGAGACTTCGGAGAACTGGTTGGAATTGGTTACGGGATTAGATGAAGAGAGTGGGGGAAAGAGTTCACAATGGCTGGCTTGGGTGTTATCAGTGAATTATGACATCTTAACAGGGAGAGAGAACAGAGGAGAGAGCTGTGGTAAGGATTATTGACATTCAAGAGAGGGCTCTTAAACAAGTGTGAAAGGTGGATTTTTTTAGATACCAGATTCATGACTGGAACAGTACTTCTTAGCTACTTTAAGAATTGTTTTCTTTCTGTTAAAATGTTTTCCTTTTCCACTTACCTGGAATGAGAGTAGTAAAGGTAAGTATTATGGTGGTGGCAGACATCTCAAAGAACAGCAGTTGCAAAGAAATGATGGATGAGATTTGAGGATTGAGAAAACATCGAGAATGAGGAATAGGGAGATGAAAACCTGTGTTAACAGTGACAATGAGGCCGGGCACAGTGGCTCGTGACTGTGATCCCAGCACTTCAGGAGGCTGAGGTGGACAGATTACTTGAGGTCAGGAGTTGGAGACCGCTCGGGCAACTTGGTGAAGCCTTGTCTCTACAAAAAAATACAAAAATTAGCTGGGCGTGGTGGTACATGCCTCTAGACCCAGCTACTCAGGAGGCTGAGGTGAGAGGATTGCTTGGGCCGGGGAGGCACAGGCTGCAGTGAGCCAAGATTGCGCCACTACACTTCAGCCTGGGCAACAGAGCCAGACAGTGTCTCAAAAAAAAAAAGACAATGGGACATCGAAGTGGATGTGCTTAGCAGGCAGGTAAAAATGTGGGACTGAGCTCAGTTGTGAAGTCTAAGCTACAGGTTTATTATATGGGCATCACTTGAATGGGAGTGACTGCTGATACCTTGATAGTGAATGAAGTCTAAGGAAAGCAAGTTTACAGAGAGAGTCAAAAGACTGAGACCCTGAGTCTACTTTGTCAGCCGCAGAGTATCCCAGCATTGAAGAAGCACCCGAGATGAGCTCAGCATGGATAGAGGAAGAGAAACCAGAATGGGCAGATGGTGAGAATGGGTGGTAGAGAGCGTTGTCCACTTTTAAAAGATTTGTTGAAATAGGAGTAGCTTTTGGGCTGGAGCTGGCTATATCCAGCAAAGATTTTGCAGGAAAAAAGTTTCCACGAGAGAAGATCATTTTTTATTGCAGAGCAGTCAGAATGAGGAGAGGAGCAGACAGAGCAAAGCCTAAGAGAGGGGAAGATGTCACCCTGTCTGGTGTCCAGTTTCCTCATCTGCTAAAAGGGCGATAACAGTAGAGTTACAAGCATTAAATTAGTACACATAAAGCATTCATAGGCCGGGTGCGGTGACTCACGCCTGTAAATCCAGCACTTTGGGAGACCAAGGCAGGCAGATCACCTGAGGTCAGGAGTTTGAGACCACCCTGGCCAACATGGTGAAACCCTGTCTCTACTGAAAATAAAAAAATTAGCTGGGCGTGGTGGTGGGTGCCTGTAATCCCAGCTGCTCAGGAGGCTGAGGCAGGAGGATCACTTGAACCCGGGAGGCAGATGTTCCAGTGAGCCGAGAGCACGCCACTGCACTCTAGCCTGGGCTATAGAGCGAGACCCCTTCTCAAAAAAAAAATGAAAAAGCACTTATAATGGCGACTGACGTAAACCAAACATTTATTAAATGGTGGTTAATCACAGTGGGTGCTGATTGTTTTTATTACTTGTCAATGGAAACTTACCTGTATTATAAAACTCAGCAGATTAGAGATGGCTAAAGGTGCCTTAATTTATGTAGCTTAAGAGTCTTTTTAAAACGAGCCTGGGCCTGGTGGCTCATAACCTGTAATCCTAGCACTTTGGGAGGCTGAGGCGGCCGGATCACTTGAGGTCAGGAGTTCAAGACCAGCCTGGCCAACATGGAGAAACCTACGTCTCTACTAATAATACAAAAATTAGCCAGGTATGGTGGTACACTCCTGTAATCCCAGGTACTCGAGAGGCTGAGGCATGAGAATCGCTTGAATCTAGGAGGTGGAGGTTGCAGTGAGCCAAGATCCCACCACTGCACTCCAGCCTGGGCTACAAAGCGAGACTGTCTAAAAAAAAAAAAAGAAAAAAAAAAGTGAGGTTACCAGCCAGCCACCTTCTGTTTACTAGTCTATTTCAAGTTAATTATTTCAGTAAAATAACAGTATCTCCTAATTGCGACTTCACTTGTGAGGAATGCAAAATTTATGAAATGCAAGTGTGTTTTTCACATACCCTTGTCTTGGCTGAAGTCATTTCAGTTTGGAAAGTGAGTGTTTTGCTTTTGTTGTAAATTTATCTGAAACCAATTGGGTTGTCTTCCTGTTTGATAACATAGTCTCCTGCGTTTATTAGGAATGTTACAAGACAAACGAATGGAGATAGATAAACATAGCCTAAATATTGGTGATTACAATCGAACGGTCGGGAAAGGCCCTGGTTCTCGGCCTCAGATTTCCAAAGAGTCTTCCATGGAGCGCAATCCTTATTTTGATAAGGTAAAGTTTTTTACTTTTACCTCTGACTTGATAAACCAGTACGCTTACTAGCATAATTTTCACACTAATATTTTAAAACCTTTTATATAATATAAAGTGTTACAATCCAGTACCAAATCTTATTACTGGATTTTGAAGTTCACTGTCTTTTTAGCATAGAGGTTGCATTTATATTTTTCTTCTTAATCCCATGAAATATGTTTGGCTCTTTTTGTGTGCTCTAGAATTAACACTAATCTGATCTCTTCTGTTTTCTACCTGTTTCCTGTTGATGCTGGAATGTCATGTGACTTCTCTTCTGTTCCTGCAATGATTTCTCCCTTCCACTTGTTTGCTTGGCTGGTGTTGCACATCTTTCTGTCTGTCCAATCAGGATGGCATTGTAGCAGATGAATCCCAAAACATGCAGTTTATGTCCAGTCAAAGCATGAAGCTTCCCCCTTCAAATAGTGCACTACCTAACCAGGCCCTTGGCTCCATAGCAGGGCTGGGTATGCAAAACTTGAATTCTGTTAGACAGGTAAGTCCAGATGTGTATTTTAGGCTCTCAGTTGAATGATTTGTATTAGTAATAAGATCTCTCTTACATATAGTTACTGTGTTTAAATCATAGTACAGTGTGGCAATGAGATGTTTGTCCCTAAAGAATCCCACTGTTACTTGTTGCTGTTTGTTTTTATAGAATGGCAATCCCAGTATGTTTGGTGTTGGAAACACAGCAGCACAACCCCGGGGCATGCAGCAGCCTCCAGCACAACCTCTTAGTTCATCTCAGCCTAATCTCCGTGCTCAAGTGCCTCCTCCATTACTCTCCCCTCAGGTAAATAAGCTTTCCTTACATTCTCCTGTTTACCTGCAAAAAGGATCTTGCATGATTTTGTATTTGAATAAAATGGCTAACTAAGCATTATCATATTTATTGGCATCTTTGAGAGTCAGCTAGTTCTGAATTAACTATTACAAAAGGTTGTAGGAAGGATAAGTCAGGGATAATTTAAATCCAAAATTTACCATTTTCTTCTATAAAACATTCTTGAGAGTAGGACAAAAGCAAAGTAAAAGTGGCTAGTTTAAGATGCATCTCTGTCATCTTTTACTTAACCCATGAAAAAGTGTAAGTGAATGGTCAGTTAGTAACTCAGAGACAACGACTATAACCCCCAATGAATAGTCCACAAATTTAACTGCTCTATTGACAACTTAAAACACACAGTACATGTAGTTAGTGTGAGTTATTTTATCAAGATCATTAACTTACCATTGTGATCCTAAGGTTCCAGTTTCATTGCTGAAGTATGCACCAAACAACGGTGGCCTGAATCCACTCTTTGGCCCTCAACAGGTAGCCATGCTGAACCAGCTATCCCAGCTAAACCAGCTTTCTCAGATCTCCCAGTTACAGGTAAGCAGAGTCATAGTCTTTCTTAGTACACATTTATGGAGCATCTACTGTATGCCAAACACTAGACTCTTGTGCAGGACATAGTGCACTAAACAAAACAGGCATAGTCATAGTCCTCATGGAGCTTACAGTGTATCGGGGGAGACAGATCGTGAACATTTGTGAAGAATGTTTTGAAGAAGTGCAGAATGCTGTGAGAGGAGGCCTCAGCCAAGTCTGGGGTGCTAGTGGGAGTAGGATGATTAGGAAAAGTTTCTCTGTTGAAGTGAAAGTTTAGATTGAACTAAAGACTGAATTTCAGCAGTGACTAGAAACCAGAGAGTCCAAGGAAGAGATCGTACTAGATAATGCTAGACATGTTGGCATTGGCTAGATCACGTCGTGCCTCTGTAGGTCCATCTGCTGTCATCATTTGGAAGCACACAACTTTGTAATGGTGTGATAGTAACAACCTTTTCGCCATCTTTCCTCTAGCGATTGTTAGCGCAGCAGCAAAGGGCGCAGAGTCAGAGAAGCGTGCCTTCTGGGAACCGGCCACAGCAAGACCAGCAGGTAGAGCCTGCCCTCCAACTCGCGATGCTGTCTTTGTGTTAATAAATTCTGCTTATCTCCATTCTAGCAAGAGATTCAGAAATGTCTTTCTTAAAACAGTCTTACTAAGATGTAATGCAGTATGTTGTTCATTAAGTCTGCTGGTTGCCCATGAGTTATGTGAACATTATACAGTGATGATTCACCTTTCTGCTGAGACGAAAGTGAATTCAAAAATGAAGAGGAATATGTAGTTTTCTGTAAAGACTGTTTCCCCCAGTAATTTTTTCCAATCATTTCATTGTTTTAAGGGTCGACCTCTTAGCGTGCAGCAGCAAATGATGCAACAATCTCGTCAACTTGATCCAAACCTGTTGGTGAAGCAGCAGACTCCACCATCTCAGCAGCAGCCACTCCATCAGCCAGCCATGAAGTCTTTCCTCGACAATGTCATGCCCCACACTACACCTGAGCTGCAAAAAGGGCCATCACCAATAAATGCTTTCAGCAACTTCCCTATAGGTGGGTTTCTCCTTGGCCCAAGTATTGGACTGATGCTTAGGTATCACAGGCCTGCCTCCTTCACACGTACCCTTACAGCTCTGTTCCTTCGTGAAAGCTACATTGATCTCTTAGCTCTTCCCTCTCAGAGAGTTGCCATCCCCTCTCCTAGTTTTAACCTGCTCCACGTTCAGGGAAGTTCTCTCTCCTCAAGAAAATCACAGTTTTTTTTTTTGGTTTTTTTTTTAGGACAGAGTCTTGCTCTGTCACCCAGAGTGGAGTGCAGTGGTGAGATCTTGGCTCACTGCAACCTCTGCCTCCCGGGTTCAAGCGATTCTCGCACCTCAGCCTCCCGAGTAGCTGGGATTACAGGCGCGCACCACCACGCCCAGCTAATTTTTGTATTTTTAGTAGAGTTGGGGTTTCACCATGTTGGCCGGGCGGGTCTGGAACTCCTGACCTCGGGTTATCTGCCTGCCTTGGCCTCTGAAAGTGCTGGGATTACAGGCATGAGCCACCGTGCCCAGCCTTCAAAATCACACTATTTCAAAAGCTCCACACTCGTTTAAAGTGCATTAGAATAAAGGAAACATTTCACTTTTTAAAGGACTAGCTGTCTTAATCTTAAGTAGGATATTAAGGGTGGGAAGGCTGATGTTCTTATTAGAAACAGTACACCAGAGAATTTTTGAGCAGTGC
The DNA here is from genome assembly GCF_028885655.2 of Pongo abelii. Classification (NCBI taxonomy): domain Eukaryota; kingdom Metazoa; phylum Chordata; class Mammalia; order Primates; family Hominidae; genus Pongo; species Pongo abelii. Next base: position 27,900,591 of record NC_072003.2, read on the forward strand.
TGTTTAGGTGAAACAGCTGGGGATGATCACAGTCACATTTGCTAGCTCTCAGAACTTGAAGTTTTAACTACTGTCTAAGTATGTATAAATGATTACTGATATAAATTTAAAAATGGAGGTAAGAAAGGAGATTGCCTTTCTTATACATGCAACTCCCCACCCCCACCCTCTCCTTTTTTTCTCTGTTATCTCCAGGCTTTTATTCCTGGGTGGAGATTTTGAGCTTATATGTTTTTTCTTTCCTAGGTCTCTTTTTTTTCTTGTGCCCTTGATTATATTTTGACCATTGATTGTTCATGCCCTGTTCCTTTTGCTTTTTTTCTCTCTCTTTTTCCATACAGTGGTTTCTTGTAAACCAGCTTTGCTGGTTGTTAGCCAGAGTGTTTGAAGACCATCAGTTAACTAGTGTGTTCTGGGCTGTGGGCAGAGGCCGGGGCATGCTGTTGCCCCGGCTGCTGCCTCACTCTGTGACTGAACTGGTTTGGCTCACCCTGGTATTACCACAGACTCTCACCTGGGACATAAATTGCACTTTGAGTCCTTAGGATTGTTAGTGATCTCTGTGCATTTCCAAAAACAGTTCCCTTGTCAGTTACTACTGTGGGTGAATACGGAAGAAGCCATTTGGTGGCCAGGTGATGTCAGAGACAACAGTTAGTAGTAAAAGAATGATACCCAAGTACAGGGAGAAGTTTCTGTCTCACCAGTGAAGGGAGCTGGCTCTTCCTGTTTGACTACACACTTGACATATAAATTGGCCACATAAGTTCTAAGCATAGGATTTCCTGCCCTGGCTGGCTTCTCAGTGAGGGATACTTCTTGATTAAGAAAGTCTGCTTAGCCCATGCAAATACCAATACAGTTATCTAAGTTGGGCAACAGGCTATGGCCCCACTGCCTGCTGTTGTAAGGTTTTGTTGGACACAGCCACATTTTCTCTAACCTGGGGTCTGTGGCTGCTTTCGTGCTGCACCAGCAGAGTTGCATGGAGACACCAGGACCATGTGGCCCACAGAGCCTGAGATACCGACTGAACCTCTGCAGAAAAAAATTGTCAACTCCTGATCTGATTGATAGGTCGAAGAGTAGCAAATTTAATTGCTCTCTGCAAAAATACGCATGGTATTAGAGAATTTGTATTTTTAAAGTTTTCAGGTTTGACAGACCTTAACATCACATGGACTCATCAGACCAGAGAATTTAAAACAAGTTAATTTGGAACTTTAGAATAAGAACCTCTTGGGAATTTGTGAAACAAAGATTCTGGCTCCCACTGGAAAGTCTTCATTTTTAGACAAGCATTTTAGGTGATTCTAATATTAATAGTCCCTAGATTACTCTTTTAAGAAAAACTAGCTTAATTGTTTTCTAACCACTGTATCTAAGGTTGAAATTTCCATTCTTGTTCCAAGAGAATATCCAAGTCTGAGGGGCCTCATCAGCAAAGGTCAAGTAAATTGTGCCTTAAGATATATCTGTCCCCCGCCTAGGTGTAATTGCTAGTACAGGACATTTTTACTTTAGAATTTGCAAGCAAAAGATAGCAACTGAAAGTGACCACAGATCTTCATGCATAGGTACACTTGGGAAATAGCTAAACAGATACATTTTATTCCAAGTAAACTTACACATCTGGCTTCCTTAAAACTTTTCTCCCTCTTATTTTGCCAAGGAGTTTTAAAATCATCAAAATTTTATGGAGAAATATTTTCTACATATAACTAAATTATAGTATTAACAGTTATATGATTTGAAAACATTAGTTACATGTTTTTCTAGGAAATAGAAGTTGTGCTACTAGAAAGAAAATGTGCTGTATTTTCTAAGGTTTTGTTTTGTTTTTTAATTTTTCAGGCTTGAACTCAAACTTGAATGTAAATATGGATATGAACAGTATTAAAGAGCCACAGTCAAGACTAAGGAAGTGGACGACAGTGGACAGCATTTCTGTGAACACATCTTTGGATCAAAACTCCAGCAAACATGGTACAAAGGATACATTTTACCAAAAAAAAAACACACACCTGCAGCTTACTAGATTTAGGCCTTTATTTTATTTTAAATGTGTTTTCAAAGCCAAATTATCTTAGAACTTTTCCTCATTTAAAAAAAGTTATTATTAAGTCTTAGTTACAATAAGAGACTTTCAGATGAAAAGCAAAATTTACCTCTACTCTGTTTTATAAAGGAGGGATCAGATGATACATTTTTAAAAATTATTTTCCCTTTGGCTTTTTAAATTTTTCTAAGTGATTTTATTCTTATATTATTACACTTATTAACATTTACTGGATTTAATTTGATATGTTCTTAGTAGGACATTTAAAACTTCTACCAGGGTCCCATTCCGTCACCCAGGCTGGAATGCAGTGGCATGATCTCAGCTCACTGAAAACTCTGCTCCTGGGTTCAAGCAGTTCTCCTACCTCAGCCTCCCGAGTAGCTGGGATTACAGGCCTGAGCCACCATGCCCAGCTAATTTTTGTATTTTTAGTAGAGACAGGCTTTCATCATGCTGGCCAGGCTGGTCTCAAACTCCTGACCGCAGGTGATCCATCCGCCTTGGTCTCCCAAAGTGCTGCGATTACAGACGTGAACTACTGCACCTGGCCCATAATTTTATTTCTACCAATTCCTTATATATGGACACATTTTCTTTATATAGCTTATTGCTATGTGTAAGTCATATGGATTTAACAGTATTGTCTTTTCAGCAATTAAATTTTCTTTAGAAATGCCATTTTCATCTTATTTAGTATTATCCATTCACCCAGCAAATATTAATCGAGTATCTTCTCCTTTCCAAGGCTATGTTAGCCTGGAATACATAGACACAATGTACATACATGCTTACAGTTGAATGTATGTATGTATGTAAAATTACTTGCCCTGGAATTGTTCATTGTGAACGAAAGTATGTCAGCAGCTTTAGTGCAATGTAATAGGTAATATCAAAGTTAATATTTATAATAGTTTAATAATACCAAGTTCCTTAGGAGCATTGAGTCAGGAATAACTGCAGGTGTGGTGGGTCTAGAAAGGTGAAAAAGACTTACCTTGAGGAGAGTAAGTTTACCAAACAAACAGGAAGAGCAACCAAGAAAGAATAGTGCATGCGGGGTTCAAAGAGGACTGCCTGGTGAATTCTGTATCTCGGCATATCTGGGGGTGAAGGTGCAAATGACAGAAAAGAGGTTGATGAAGATGGAATAGTAGGTGTGGTGCAAATCATGGAAAACTTTTGTGCCATGAATGATTTTAAACATGAAAATGATGGATGCCTAGAGGCAGTTAAGACTTAAAGTAGTCTAGGTAAGAGAGAGAAAGGTCAGTGGACATGAGAGGGAGTGCACTGCAAGAGAGTTTCAGAAATTAAAAGCAGAAAAGCTTGGTAACTCACTTAACTCATTATTTCATTCAGCAGTTTAAGCCTGAAACACTTGCATAACTGATCAGCTAGTCAGTCTCCAGCCCTCTCCAGACAGACCCCTCAGAGGTCAGACAAATACAGGACGGACCCGAGTCTCAGGCAGAAAAGAATAGGTGTTCGCCGTAAATCATATCATTAGAGTGGCCTAGGTGTAAGGCATGCGGAGGCACTCTTAGCTGGCAGAATAGTCCATGGGCTTGGAGAAGCACAGGAGCTGAACAAGCCACAGTCCTGGCACACTTTGGAATGTGCAATCCAGTCTGCTATGCTAACCCTTCGCTGCACACCTACAGTAAGAAAAGTCTGATTTGTTAAGGGGAGTGGAGGCAAGGACATTTGACTAGGAAGTTCTGCATTACAGAAGGGTTAAACTGGATGTCTCAGATACTCTATGGGCCTAAGATTCTGTGACTTTCAGGCAGTTTATAAAATCCCTTCACCTCAGCACCCAGACGGATTTGGTGACATGTATAGAAGGAGATTTTTTATTTTAGCCTTGGTTGGAGGCAGTTGGGCAAGGCTTCTAGAAGGCCTGTGATCTCTGAAGCTGAGATATGAAAGATAAACAAGTCAGGCAGGCAGAGGTGAAGGCAGGGGAAACCATGAGAGGTGGAGCGGGGCTAGAATTTTAAGAGCCTTATAAACTGTTGAAGAATTTGAACATTGTCTTTTGTATGTTGGAGAGTACTAAGCCAGGAGATGACATGATCAGATTTGCACTTTCGAATGATGCCTCTGGGTGCAGTGTGGAGAGTTGGAGTAGATCTAGTATAGTCATTATCCAGGAGCTGTGGAGGAAGTGGAATTGATAGGGTTTGGTGATTCTAGCTTAAGCAGCCTCAAATGTATGATTGCTAGTAAAATGATATTTTTGCGACATTCCTTTTTTTTCTATTGAATTTTACTTTGAAAGTGTATTAACTATAGGGTCAGATTTCTAGATTGTACACATTGGACTAATGATTTTCAGAAATTAAAATTGTCGTGTAATAGAAGGAACCACTAGACCATAAACCAAACAGACCTTTGATTCTAAGTTTGTTTGCCATTCAGGGGAATGTCACTTTGGGATTTTTTTTTTTTTTTTTTTTTTTTTTTGAGACAGAGTCTCACTCGGTCACCCAGGCTGGAGTGCAGTGATGCAATCTCTGCTCACTGCAACCCTTGTCTCCGGGATTCAAGTGGTTCTCGTGCCTCAGCCTCCTGAGTATAGCTGGGATTACAGGTGTGTGTCACCACACCTGGCTAATTTTTGTAATTTTAGTAGAGACGGGGTTTCACCATGTTGGCCAGGCTGGTCTCGAATTCCTGAACTCAGGTGATCTGCCCGCCTCAGCCTGCCAAAGTGCTGGAGATTATAGGCGTGAGCCACCAGGCCCAGCCCGGAATTTTTCTGACCTGAAGAGTGAGAACAGGGAGTTGAGACAATGGGGAAATGGCAAAATAAATATGAATCCTAGGTTTGAGACCTAGCTCTGCTACTAATTGACTCTGTTATTCCAGTCATGCACCACTTAATGGCAATGTTTCAGTAAACAATGGGCCATGTATTCAATAGTGGGTCCATTGAGCTTGTAATACCTTGTTTTATTGTACCTTTCCTGTTTAGCTATGTTTAGATACACCCTTCCGTTACAGTTGCCTACATTACTCAGTACAGTAACACACTGTAGGTTTGTAGCCTAGGAGCAGTAGGCTAGGCCATAGGGCTTTGCTGTGTAGTGGGCTCTACTGTCTAGGTTTGTGTAAGGGCACTCTGATACTCACGCAAAAATGAAATTGCCTAGTTTCTCCAAATGTAGCCCTGTTAAGTGACACGTGAGTGCAATTAGCTACTTGGCAAGTAACTTAACCTTTCTGAACTTGAGGTCCCTCATCTGCCAATCTCAGGTCACTGCAGCCTTGACATCCCGGACTCAGGTGACCCCCCCACCTCAGCCTCCCGAGCAGCTGGGATTACAGGCAAGCACCGCCACGCCTGGCTAGTTTTTTGTATTTTTATTAGAGATGGAGTTTTGCCATGTTGCCCAGGCTGGTCTCAAATTCCTGAGCTCAAGTGATCCGCCTGCCTCAGCCTCCCAAAGTGCTGGAATTATAGGCGTGAGCCACCATGCCCTGCCTAGTTTTATTTTAGATTCAGGGGGTAGATGTTGATGTTTTTATACAGGTATATTGCATACTGGTAGAGATATATTGCATACTGGTGGAGATTGGGCTTCCAGTAAGCCCATTGCCCAAATAGTGAACATTTTACCCGATAAGTAGTTTTTCAACCCTTGCCACCCTCCCCACTTGTGGAGTCCCAAGAGCCTATTAATAATTTCCATCTTTGGGTATACATTGGTTAGCTCCTACTTAAAAGTGAGAACATACAATATTTGATTTTCTCTTTAGTTCACATATGGTAATGGCTCCCAGCTCCATCCATGTTGCTGCAAAAGACATGATTGCATTCTTTTTTATGGTGGCCCTCTTGGGATGTTTTGAGGATGAATGAGACGATGCATCTCAGGCACTTAGGTGCCGGAACAGGGTTAGACACATCAGTGGTCAGCAGATCATAGCCATCATTGCCATTACTGCCTTCATCACTATCTCATCAGATGCCCTACCTCTAAGACAAATATTCTCCACTGTACATTTAGCTCCATTTGCTTAAACTGAACCTATCACGCAGGTTTTACATTTCATTTTGCTGATGTTCCCCTTGTGTTGATTAATGAAATAAAATTGCACCCTTGCTGCCTCGTTATGTCATCTGTTTCTCTTAGATTAAATGAAGTTTTCATAAGTGGAAATTGTTCTTACTAGAAAAAAATATATAATTACATTTATCATCTCAGGTGTAAGAATTAATCACTTGAAATGTGGCAGTTATGCTTTCCTCATGTATCCTGTACAGCCATTACTTCATTTATGTCCCATTTCACTCCCAAGTGGCTTTAATTCCGCTTATAGAACAGATGCATAGTTCACACAGATCAGAGTGACAAGATTGAGGATGCCAGAGCCAGAGGGGAAATGGAAGCAGTGGAGACGCACTGAGTCAGGGATAGGACAGTGCCCACCAGCGAGAAGTGCGAGGCCGTGTCAGGGACCAGCTCCATCATCCCTGAGTTACCCGTGTGGATGCTGGCACACTGTGACTTGAAGTCAGAGGAAAGAGTGGGGCTGGAGTGTCATGCAGGGCCTGGCTGTGTGTTATAGATGTTCATAGTGGGAGCCGGCTGGAGTTGCAAGTGAGGTTTCTATTTGCATCCACCTCAAATTCAACATGAATGGAGGAGACTTGGTTTTCCCTTCCAAATTTACTCCTTCTGGTGTCATTCTTTTCTTTTCTTATTTTTTGGAGACGGAGTCTTGCCGTCTTCCCAGGCTAGAGTGCAGTGGCATGATCTCAGCTCACTGCAACCTCCGCCTCCCGGGTTCAAGCGATTCTCCTGCCTCAGCCTCCCGAGTAGCTGTAGCTGGGACTACAGGTGCGTGCCACCATGCCCAGCTAATTTTTGTATTTTTAGTAGAGACAGGGTTTCACCATGTTGGCCAGGTTGGTCTCGATCTCTTGACCTCGTGATCTGCCCGCCTCGGCCTCCCAAAGTGCTGGGATTACAGGCATGAGCCACCGTGCCTGGCCCCATCCTTTCTTTTTTAACAGTTTATTGAGATATAATTTACTTATAATTCAGTGTCTTTTAGTATATTCATGGTGTTGTGTAGCCGTCACCACAATCCATTTTTAAACATTTTTATTGCCTAAAAAGAACCCCTGAGCTATCATAGCCCTCCACCATACAAGTGTTTTAATGATTTGGAAATAAGTTTGTACTCATATTCTGGTCACTTAATGATGTTTATGCATCTCATAAACTTAAAATGAAATTCACAGTTGTCATTTTCAGACATTCTTCAAATGCGATGTTAGAATCTCAATATAAGAGAGTTACTCTAGAGAACACAGCCTAGAGCCCACAGATCTAATGGAAAGTGTTCATGTTACATTTGAAAAGCTATAAGAAATAAATCTGTGTGTGTTTTGCTCACATTTGTCTATTATTCTTCCCTTGTTAGGTGCTATTTCAAGTGGTTTCAGGCTGGAAGAGTCTCCATTTGTTCCCTATGACTTTATGAACAGCAGTACTTCACCAGCCAGTCCTCCAGGTTCAATAGGAGATGGCTGGCCACGTGCCAAATCGCCTAATGGCTCTAGCAGTGTTAATTGGCCACCAGGTAAAATTTTTTCTAACACTTTCTTTCATGAGACTGTGTTTCCATTAAGGTTTTGTTACATCTGGACTTACTACTGATGTAGCCCAGATCGGCGTGCTTAGACTGACCTGTGCAGATGAGAAGGAATGCAGAAGTGATAGAGGAAAAGTTAAGTATGAAGTCTTGGGCAAGGGAGTGTGTCAGCCTGTTACCTATGCCTTTATGCTCAAGCAGCAGAGGTAGAAGTGAGTCCCATTGACCAGCATGAAGAATTATATTAAAAACTTCAGGCTGGGCGCAGTGGCACATGCCAGTAATCCCAGCACTTTGGGAGGCCGAGGTGGGCGGATCACGAGGTCAGGAGATCGAGACCATGCTGGCTAACATGGTGAAACCCCGTCCCTACTAAAACTACAAAAAATTAGCCAGGCATGGTGGCGGGCGCCTGTAGTCCCAGCTACAGGAGGCTGAGGCAGGAGAATGGCGTGAACCCGGGAGGCGGAGCTTGCAGTGAGCCGAAATTGCGCCACTGCACTCCGGCCTGGGCAACAGAGCAAGACAACAAACAACAATAAAAACTTTAATTCACTGTTTCTCGTAAGTTGTGTCAGGGAGTAACTTGCAGTATTTTCATTCATACATAGGAGTTACCAGAAGTGCTTTTATGGCCTGCTTTCTCCTACCTGAGTTGCAGTAGCTTTGTGATTTGTCTTAAAGCTTAAAGCACTTTTAAATGTTACTGTTTAAAAATAAACATGAATCTGGCGGGTACGGTGGCTCACGCCTGTAATCCCAGCACTTTGGGAGGCTGAGGTGGGCAGGTAACGAGTTCCCAGGAGATCAAGACCATCCTGGCTAACACGGTGAAACCCCATCTCTACTAAAAATACAAAAAGAAATTAGCCAGGTGTGGCGGTGTGTGCCCGTAGTCCCAGCTACTCGGGAGGCTGAGGCAGGAGAGTGGCGTGAACACAGGAGGCGGAGCTCGCAATGAGCCAAGATCATGCCACTGCACTCCAGCCTGGGCAACAGAGCGAGACTCTGTCTCAAAAAAAAAAAAACATGAATCACAGCCAGGCACAGTGGCTTATGCCTGTAATCCCAGCACTTTGGGAGGCTGAGGTGGGAGATCACTTGAATCCAGGAGTTCAAAGCTGCAGTGAGCTGCGATTGCACCACTACACTCCAACCTGGGTGATAGAGAAAGACCCTGTCTCAAACATACATACATATATATGATTTTTTAACACACACACACACGTATGTATGTGTATATATTACGTGTGGGTGTGTGGGTGTGTATATTCACATTCAGCAAGATGATTTCAGTTGTAAAAACTTGCGAGTAATTTGTAAAGAATAGCTTCTATAATACTAATTGTATTAACTGAACCATCCTCTTAGAGTGTTAGTATAAATTGGAAAGTATTTGAGAGTTGCATAGGATTTAGGAATAAAGGTTTTGGATATTTATTAATGGATTTTAAAATGATGATTAAGCTTTGAACTAATTCTAAATTTCCATTTCCAGAATTTCGTCCTGGTGAGCCATGGAAAGGTTATCCAAACATTGACCCTGAAACTGACCCTTACGTCACTCCTGGCAGTGTCATAAACAATCTTTCAATTAATACTGTGCGGGAAGTTGACCACCTCAGGGACAGGAACAGTGGTACGTAGGGGGTGCAAATCAATTTCTGAGTGACACTTAACACAGTTTAAGAATGGCTCATGTAGTACCCAGCTACTCTGGGCGACTGAGGCAGGAGGATCACTTGAGCCCAGGAGCTTGAGGCAAGCCTGGGCAACATAGTTGTGGGACCCTGTCTCTTTAAAAAAGAAAGAAAATGAAGAAGAAGAATGGCAGACAGAATTCTGTCTGAGGATTTTATCATCCCTTAGTATGGCAAATATGTATATTAATTTAATAAGTTAACACAAAGGACCAGCAAACCTTTGCTTTCCAGCAGTTGTATTAAAGGAATGAAAAAACAGCAAATGAAGGTTGTTACTAACTTTATACTGAGTTACAAGATTATGGTAATTTAAAAAATGGGTGTTTCTTGTAAAAGACGTTATATTATTATATATGCTTATATACTCTGAATATTGAAGGACTTTCATCTGGAAGAGCAAATTAGGCTGTCTTTCAGAGAGTGAGAATAAGACCAATTTAAGGATCCCTGCAATCCAGATGTGCTTTTTAATTGGTTAGCAAATAAAATCCTATTACCTGCCACGGGGTTACTTTTCACCTCAAGGCATTTAGATGTGTTTCATCCATTATTTTGTACCAGAAGAGTGTTAATGAAATGAATTTTTTAAATATTAAAAAGTATTTTCTTTTTAAAATACCATCTGTACCTTTAAACGGTTTATAAAGCACATGTGAAGCAGCCACCATGTTGCATTAGACGTGTAATTTACAGAGGTGACAAGTGTCTCTGCGCCAGCAGAGAAGAGTCCTCAGCATTGTGAAATGGCTGGGTTTCACGGACGGCTCTGCCCCCATGGGGACACTAAGCCAAGCGTAAATTCTCACAGCGTGGGAGTTAGTGGAAGAATCCGATGGCTCTGAAAGTCAGTAGAGTTTGAATTTGATGTTAAAGGAAATAGAACATCGAAGGCTTTGAGTGGAAGAATCTTTAAGATGGGGTAATCTGGCTGTGGTGAGCAGAGTGGATTGGGTTGGGAGACAAGTCAGGGAACTGGTGTAGTAAGCCAGATGGTGGTCGGGTCTAGAGCTCAACTAGAGTAGTGGTTGATGGGGTTTTGAAAATGGAAAGCCACACCAGGTTTAGGAGCCTGAATATATCGCGTAATGGAGAAGACTGAAGGGCCGGCAAATGGGAAGCCACACCAGGTTTGGGAGCCTGAATATATTGCGTAATGGAGAAGGCTGGAGGGCCTGTTCACTGGTAGTGTCTGTGACCGGGTGCCTTAGAGAGCAGGATAGCCAGTAAGAAGTCACTGGAGCTCAGGGACGAGTTAGGAGCACCAAGACTTGAACCTCCTTTTAGACCCAGTGCTGGGAAGCAGAGCCGAATGCTGTCTTGGTGGCTGGGCCCCATTGCTAGAGCGCATCCTCACAGCCAGTGAGGACAAAATCAGAGGGAAAATGCCTGTGCTGAGCCAAGGCAGAGAGAATTGGCGAGCTTGCTCAGCATGCTCTTCTGAAGGCAAGAAGGAAGATGTCTCGGGTACCATCTTACCCTGAGTGGACCTGTTTCCTTTCTTGTGGCATACTGTTACGGTTTGATTTCTCTGGAAGCTTTTGCTTTTTCTGAACCTCCACGTCCCTTGCTCTGGTGGCTGATTGGACTCTTCCCCCACACAGGGTCATCCTCATCCTTGAACACCACGCTGCCTTCAACTAGTGCCTGGTCATCCATTCGTGCCTCCAACTACAACGTTCCCCTCAGCAGTACAGCACAAAGCACTTCAGGTGGGCCTTGCCTTCGCTCAAGAAGGGGGAGTTGGTCACAGCCAGAGCTGCGGCTGTTGTTTTAATGCCCTCTTCTTTCGTCCAGTCTTCTCAGGGAATTAGGAGATTCTGTTTGTGAGCCTGGGAAATTATTTTTAACATCCCTTACTCCTTTTTAAACTTACTGTACCCAGCAGTCATCTACTAAAATCAGTTTTCACTGAACAGCTCTCATCTCATCTCAGAGCCACAGCAGCTCTGTAATTAAATGTAATTTAATCCAAACTAGTTCTCAGACTATCTGCAGCAGAGGATCTTTAAAAAAAAAAAAAAAAAACAATGCCAATCCTCATAGACTGATACTTTTGTAAAATACGGTAAACATGAATTCTGAATTGCTAGGAAAATGATGGCACACTTGAGAGTTACAGGAATGTCAGGTTGCTGTCTGTCTACACATGCGCACTCTGAATATCTGGACTCATCCTGCAGCAGATTTGTATGAAACTGTGTTGTGGTGGTCTTCTGGCCATACCCTGAGTAGTACTGACCTAATGCACACACACTTTGTAAGTGAAGTAAGAAAAAGAGTTGATAGTGATGGAAGACAGGAATTGTTCCACTCCTTGCTGTCCCCTCATGCTTTTAGTATGATAGTTGATGTGGTTTACTGTGTACCTGGTCCCTGCATACCCACTCATGTCTCCATTGCTGTGAGGCAATGTGTGTCAGGAACTGGGCCTGCTGTCTTTTTCTTTTTCTTTCTTCCTTCCTTTCCTTTCTTCCTCCTTCCCTTTTTCTTTCTTTTTTTTTTTTTTTTTTTTTTTTTTTTTTTTTTTTTTTTTTTTTTTTTGCCATACAGGCTTAGTTTTGAATCCTGGCTCTACATTACACTTATAGGCAAATTACTTACCCACTCTGTCCTCAGTAGACTGTGTCAGGACCACAGACAGCACATGCCAGGTGCCTGGCAGCCAGTGCTCAGCACAGAGAGGCAGGCACCCCATGAAGATCTCCTTTGGCAGCTCCCGAGTTGGGGCTCTTTTGCAGTCCTTTTTTCCTTGAGTAAACAACAGAGTTCTAAAATTCACTTAAATGGCCTATCTGACTTTCGTGAGTTACTCAATTACGGTTATTAAGAAGTTTACAATTGCTATTTTAGAGCAATTCAGATTGTTTTCCATTTCAGTTCGAGTGCAGTTTTGGACACTGGCCTAAGAATTTCATAGGTCTTACAGCTGTTAATAACAGATCAATGGCTTGAGTGTTTGGAGGGATGGAAAGCAGTTTCCTTTGGACTGATTTTCTTTTTTGGCAGTTTAGTTGATTTGGGGTTTTAATAGTTTCTTTGTTAGATTTGCTTTTTGTGGGAGAATGGATGTCATTATTTAAATTTCCTCCTTTCTTAAACATTATTCCTCCCCTCTCCATTTTTCCCCCCCCTTTGAGTAGCCAGAAATAGTGATTCCAAATTGACATGGTCTCCTGGTTCAGTTACAAACACCTCTCTGGCTCATGAGCTGTGGAAGGTCCCTTTGCCACCTAAAAACATTACTGCTCCGTCTCGCCCACCTCCGGGACTGACTGGTCAGAAGCCACCCTTGTCTACGTGGGATAATTCTCCCCTTCGTATAGGTGGAGGATGGGGAAATTCTGACGCCAGATATACCCCAGGTAAGATGCAGTCGTAAGGTGGGTTTCTGTGGTTTATTTGCGAAACGCTAACCAGTACCAACAGTCGAGTTTTAACAGAGACCTGAACGGTAAACTATTGCCTCACCTCCATCAGGGGGAATGAGAACTTCAGTAAACAAATGATCCACCCAAAGACACACAACAGGCCGCAGTAACATTAATGCATTAGGAAGTCCGTTGTCTCAGAAGTTCCTCAAGACTACACCTTAAAATGTGTAGGAACATCCTGCTCGTGGCAGGCTTAAACCACATCACATGGAGCAGAAGGCAGTATTGGGCAAGTCTGGGGAGCATGGGAGCAGGCCATCTGGGCCTTGAAGACTAGGGGGGTAGCTTGGCCTGTATTAAACGGGGACATTTGAGAGTGAAAGAGAGTGCTGTTGATTAATCATACACGGCCAACAGGCATAAGCCAGAAGGCCCCGGCAGTCTGGTTCCTCTGCCTCTCCTCATTCTATAATGACTAACATTGGATTTGTACTGGCATCATTTCCTGCCTGTGCCGTCTCCACACCATACATATACACACACAGCCCCAGATGAGCCTAGCAGTTTCCCTGGTAAATACAGTCTTATCCTTCACTCTGCCTTGCCTGCAAACTACCAAACATTCCCATCTTGAAGCTGAAAATGAGTAATAAAACCTCATTAATATTTTCTGATTAAATGTGTAATTTCTCATCTTTAGACAGGTGATTGGCTGTAGGAAAACTTGCAGCTTTTCCTTTGGGTGCAGATTAATTATAGGAAAAGAACACTAAAGTACGTGCCAAGCTCCTGAATGCAAGTTAACGTAATTGGTGTGGTGTGAGTGGTTTTTGGAGACCACAGACATCTGTCTGGATGCCAGCTAAGAGACTGGCAGCACACAGCGAGGGGCGCTAGTGAAAGTGGCCCAGGAGCCCACCCCAGGGAGGCTTGGTGCAGTTGAGTGGAATCAGGAAACCTGTAGGAGTGAGCCAAGCGAACCGAGGGGCAGCCTCTGCCAAGGCCCAGACACCTGAGAAAGCACCCGTTGGAGTGATGAGAGGATTGCAGGGAGTGGGGAGGATTCCGTGAGAGGTGGATAGGCCTGAGCTATGTCATGGAACAGTCTTTCCCAGCACCTGAAGTGTTTGTGAGGTGCCTTGGGTTGTAGATGGGGTCAGGGATGTGGGCTGTACTCCCAGGGGAAGGGTGGATGCCACAGGGGTCCAGCAGGAAGGCCAGATGGGGAGCCCCTGCAGTAACCCCGGTGAAAACAAGGAGCGTCTGTGCGATCGTAAGCTCTGGAATCCCCTTAAAGCTTCATTCCCTGAAGGACACACACGCAGAGTGATCAGACATTACTGAAGTCTTCCCCAGATGGTACCGTTTGAGATGATTTTAGCTCCTATCAATGAGAAGATCTCAAAAAGATGCAGCCTTTTGTGGCTCACTGCCCTCCTGTGTGGTCAACTGGGAGCCATTCTGAGTTCACTGTCCCCAGGGGCAGAGCCCCCTGCCATAGGAGTTAATGCCTGGCCATGGCTAGGGTGAGCTCAAATTCTGGGCCTAGGGAGAAAGCCTCCCATGTAGAAGTGCAAGGAAGTGAAGGAAGCCAAGAGGCCAGGTGATCTGCTGAGTAACTGTAGTTGGGCTCTTTCAGTCCTGGAAAACTGACTTGTCCTTTTTTTCCTTGTTTAGGTTCCAGCTGGGGTGAGAGCAGCTCAGGGAGAATAACAAATTGGCTTGTTCTGAAAAACCTTACACCTCAGGTAAGGATACCAGATACACTGGTTTATGTGGCTACTCCAGGGAGCATGGGAACAGAGGTTCGGGTCTGGGTGTGAGACAAGGGCGGCTAGGTGGTAGTGAAGCCAAGCAGAGGAAACAGCAGAGGAGTGGTCTGTAGACCTCAGGCAGGCTGTGGTCGAATCTGGTGGTTCACGCTGTAATGTGCCTGGGAACCAACCAAACATACAGATTCCCAGCCCTCACCCAGAGATTGAGTCAGTAGATCTGGGCTAGGAGCTGGGACTCTGCATTTGAATGAGGGCCTGCAGATGAATTTGACACAGGTGGTCCTTGTTGGCACGTGGAGAAACCCTGGTCTGCCCCCGAGGTGAGAGCATTTTCTTAGCCCCTGGCCTACCCCCTCCTCTGGAGGCTGGGTGTTGAGCTCCCACTTCCCTCCTCCCCCAGGGAACAGAACCTTGATGGATGCTGTCCTCAGGGCAGGGAAGAGAGAAGACATGGAGCCACAGTGGGGATCTGGGGCGTGTCCAGGAGTCTAGAGGCCGGAGCGGTATGGCTCTGGGAGCAGTGGAGGTGGGGAAGGTGGCTCTGCACCCTGTCAGAGCAACGTCAGAGTAACGTCAGAGTGTCAGTGAAGAGTGGTGCCAGGAGCACAGAGCCTCAGGAAAGAGAGGAGGGGCAGCGGTGCAGCCTGAAACGGCCTCCTGGAGGGCCCGTGGTGACGCCTCTCACTGGCAGTTTCCACACTGTTTCCTAGATCGATGGCTCAACTCTGCGCACTCTGTGCATGCAGCACGGCCCGCTGATCACATTCCACCTGAACCTCCCTCACGGAAATGCTCTGGTCCGCTACAGTTCAAAAGAAGAGGTAGTGAAGGCACAAAAGTCTCTGCACATGTAAGTTGGCTGTTGGGCTCCCAGTTGGAAGAGTCTAGGGGAAAGAGTTGTGTGAGAGCACAGCCTGACCCGGGGCAGTGCACGGGGTCCTGTGTGGGTGGCTCCTGCTGGCTGCAGTAGTGCCCTGATTCCAAGGTCGGCACTCCTAAGCGGGGAATCAGACCTGGCCAGATGGCCCTAGAAAGTCCCTTACGTTGCCCATGGGAGACAGAGGAAGTTTGCTCTGGGCAAGGCACCAAGCCCTGGAGAGCTGTGGGTGCACGCTCGGGTGAAGGGAGGGCACGCAGGTTATGTGGTGTGGTCTCTCCCTCTGTGCCTTCTGTGGCTTTTCTAGCAGAGACAAGTTGCACCCTCACTTGTGAGTGAATGAAGCCCTCCTGGCGCGCTGTCCTCACGTGTCCACGGTGCCTCTCTCCTCTAGGTGTGTACTGGGGAACACTACTATTCTTGCTGAGTTTGCCAGTGAAGAGGAGATCAGTCGTTTCTTTGCACAAAGCCAGTCTCTGACCCCTTCTCCCGGCTGGCAGTCTCTCGGGTCCAGCCAGAGCCGGCTGGGCTCCCTCGACTGTTCCCACTCATTCTCCAGCCGGACCGATCTCAATCACTGGAATGGTGCTGGGCTGTCGGGAACTAACTGTGGAGACCTTCACGGCACTTCACTCTGGGGGACCCCGCATTATTCCACAAGCCTGTGGGGTCCTCCAAGCAGCAGCGACCCCCGAGGAATTAGCAGCCCATCTCCCATTAACGCTTTTCTTTCTGTTGACCACCTGGGTGGGGGTGGAGAGTCCATGTAACAGTGTAGATGCAGACTCACCGACCGGGACCTCAGACGCGAGGGAAAGGAGCACTAAGTGGGGCTCGCCGCCTGCAGCCAGGGGCCGCCTGTGGGAACAGCTATTCTCTGCACATTTTCCACTTTGTTTTCTCCAAAACATATCAGTTTGAATACTTGAATCATGCAGGCCAATATTATAATGTGAAAAGGTATCTACTCTATTTACACTCCCAAATAGCGCCATACATGCTAAACCGTAGAGAATGAGCTCGCTTGTGTCTATTCATCATGTTTAGCCTTTGGATTCTTTTTTTTTTTTTTTTTTTTCCTTCTATTCCTCCCCACCCCCGCCCCTTTTTTTCTCTCTTGCAAAACCATTTTTTGGGCTGATAACGTATGAGCTTTTCCCTTTGCACTGAATGATGTTCTCTCCGTCTCATCGGCAGTATGGGGGGCAGCTGTCCCAGTGTCAATGTTTACTCAAGGGTGTTCTTAGGAGGCGTGCGCTCTCTACTATGCCTTGATGTTGCCTACCTTATTGTGGTATCGTGGAGTTTAAAAGATCAAGTTAGGATGCTGACTTAGGATTATTAATGAAAGTGTTGCACCAGTTTTTTCATGTTGTAAAACTAAAGAATTTCGCTCTGCAGTTTGAAAAACTGTGGCCACAGCTGTGACTTGCAGCCCACCTGCCACCCAGGACGGGCCCTGCACTTTGAATAGGCTTTCCATTTTGTTTTGGAGGTTCTCACGTTGAACCTTCTTGTTTACAGATTTTTTTGTTTGTTTTTTGAGAAAAAAAATGTTTACTCTTCCATCATTTAAAAAAAATGTAAAAGACAAAAAAAAATGGAGGATGATTTAAAAGATGCTTTCTATCTCTGGGAAAAAGGAGCAGCATTTGGCCATGTTCTTTTGTTTTTCTATTCCTGTCCCAAATCAAAGAGCATGGTTCTCAGGAAAACCAGTTCCCCAGTTAAAAAAAAAAAAAAAAAAAAAAAAAAAAAAATTCCTTGTAGTTTCTTATAGGAAAAAAAGAAAAACCCCAACTTTTAGCACTGATACTACATATTGCTCTGTTAAAGAATTTTCTCTGCCAAAAAAAAAAAGAAAAAACAAAAAAACGCTTAAAGCTGGAGTTTGACATTCTGCTTTCAGATGCTGTCTTTTTATTAGTGAGTGATGATGGTTTGCTAATAATCAATAGGTAATAATTTTTTGTAATCCCATCAAGTGGCTCCATATGTTTCTGCTCTCTTGTGACTGTGTTAATGTTTAACTGTTGTACCTTAAAGCCGAAATCAGTAACTATGCATACTGTAACCAAGGTATTGGGCTTACAGAGTTGTTTGTTGTATAAAGAAAATTTTAAATGTTGTTGCAAACTAACGAGTTACACCATTTTAAACTTTCTTTCCTCCCCCCTTTTTTTGCCCACAAATGGTATTATAATGCTTGCTTAGTCAAAGAAGAGAGACTAAACAAGGGTAAAAATTTTAACAGTACAGAATTTGCCATCATATCATTGCCTTGATTCTAACTGTTTGTGTCCTAAGATGCAAAAGAAGTCAGTGGCTTTTAACTGTTTACAAATAGAATGTGATTGTAAAATGTACAGTTTGGTTGTGTTTGAATTATGAAATTTCTTCAGATATAATAAACCATGACTTTTTGGCTGCTCAACATTAATTGTCTCCTTTTTGTGAATTTATTTGTAGGCTCTTTTTTATAATGAAAGTTTCAAAGTTGCTATGTATGAGGGTTCTCATAGAGCAACCGATTAAAAATTTAAGCAAATATTTGAACATTTTATCTGAACTCATCACAATTTCACCCTGAAATAATGTGAGAACAATGGGAAACTGTAGCTTGCTCCTTCCCACCCTCTCTGAGCATCTTTGGGATCTTGTTGCTCAAAACTCTTCTGTGACTTCATCTTCCCCACCATTTGTGCCCATCTCAAGCCTCAGCAAGAAACCATGTGGAACATGAAGCTTAATGACTTGACAGTGTACTAGTGTTAAACTCTCATACCTCTGTTACAAAGCGAGAAACGCCACACCCGGACTGGCCTTTTCTTCCCCTTCACGGCCCTCGCTTCTCCCTGCAGGAGCTCGGGGGCGGAACCTGTGTATGGATTTCAGTGTATGACTTCAGATCATGCTCCAACTTGCCAGGTGTAAGCTAATGTTGTCGGACACCTTACTATAAGCAAATGTTATTCAGTGCGTTCAATGTATATTGACTTCCATACTGGTTTTTCCAAAAACCAAAGGTAGCTTTGAAAAACCATGTCTGGAAATGTTTGGAGCGTTAAGCTGATTGACCTTTTGACCTTGGGGCTTTGAGTAGTATATAATTCATAACTGCGTTAATTGTATTGTTAAAGTGTTTGGGAGTTTTTTGCGCTTGTTATGTGGAAATAAAGTGTTTGATTTAAAATTTTTTAAAGTGGTTTGGATCTTTGCCTAGTCCTTAAATAAATACAGCTCTATTCCCTAAGCCACCCTTACTTCTCGTTCTTAATCCCGACTGCCAGTACCTGGATGCTGCCCTTTGTCTGGCACAGACCTGCAGCTGACCATGCTGGGCCCGTGGCTCAGGGCTTTCTAGTCACTCAGAGCCACCAAGAGTCAGGGTAAACTTTTTAACACAGGCACTTGACACTTTTTTTTTTTCTTTTCTTTCTTCCTTTTCTCTTTCTCCTTTCTTCCTTTTTTTTTTTTTTTTTTTGTCTTTTTTTTTTCTTTTTCTTTTTTTTTTTTTTTTTCTTTCGACAGGGTTTCACCCTGGATCTGGGTTCACTGTCACCTCTGCCTCCCAGGCTCAAACGATTCTTGTCCCTCAGCCTCTCAAGTAGCTGGGATTACAGGCACCTACCACCGAATCCGGCTAAGTTTTGTATTTTTAATAGAAACGTGGTTTCACCGTGTTGCTCAGGCTGGTCTCAAACTCCTAAGCTCAAGCGATCTGCCCATCTCAGCCTCCCAAAGTGCTGGGATTACAGGCATGAGCCACTGCGCCTGGCCTCAGGCATTTACACATTTTCAAATATCTCTCCTTGCTCTGTTCCCCTGGGTGTGTTCCCAGCTCTAATGAACCTCAGCTTCTCCGCGGTGCTATGCTTTCCACCCTCAAAGACTGAAGGGCAGCTTGCCCTGGACTTCTTTCCCCTGTCAAGAGTAGTTGGCTCCTTCCGTCATTTCAAGGAACTGTGCTAGGTCACCACATGCTGAATAGGCTCTCACTCGTCTTTGTAATCCACCTTCTCAGATCGATATAGTGGCTAAATAAATGTTGCAAGGAATAATAGCTGAGCTGTCACCTATTGACACCTGAGGACAGGAGACTGTGGTAGTGCCACGCTGTTGGCTTGTGCAGGTGGATGAACCAGGGAATGACGCTAAGGTCAAAGTGGGGTCCTTGACCCAGAGGATCAAATTCAGGTTGAACGGCATAAAGGTAGGGACTGAGATGAAGGAGGAGTGTTTGCATCAAGACTGAGGGATGGCCAAGCATGGTGGCCTCATGCCTGTCATCCTAGCACTTTGGGAGGCTGAGGTGGGAGGATCACTTGAGCTCAGGAGTTCGACGCCAGCCTGGGCAATATAGTGAGACCCAGTCTCAAAAAGTTGGGGGGATGACAAATTGAGGTTGCACTGAGCAAACCGTCTTTTGGCTAAGGCATCATTTCCATATGTTGGGACTTAATTGGTTTTTCCTTTTCTCCAAAGTTCAGATCTTTTCCTGCTGATCCTTTGATTTCAAATGTGCAGAGGGGTGTCTCGGAACAAGAGCCAGAACTGGAACCCACATGGACCTTGACAGAGACCAGGCCTTCAGCCCTGGTGGAACTTTGCCTGAATAGGTATTTACATGGTCCAATGGGGGGGAGAGTAATGGCACTGGTGTGTTAAGGGTTCTCTACATGCCAGGTGCTGTTTTAAAAAGTTTTATTCTGTTTTAAGACAGTGTCACTCTGTCGCCCAGGCTGGAGTGCAGTGGCTCAATCTCAGCTCACTGCAGCCTCAACCTCCCAGGCTCAAGTGACCTACTTCAGCCTCCCAAGTAGCTGGAACTATAGGCGCGCACCACCACGCCCAGCTATTTCTTGTAGAGACAGGGTTTCACCATGTTGCCCAGGCTGGTCTCGAACTGCTGGGCTCAAGTGATCCGCCTGCCTCAGCCTCCCAAAATGCTGGGATTACAGGCGTGAGCCACCACACCCAGCGAAGTTGTTGTTGTTGTTGTTGTTTGTTATTAGAGATGGGGTTTCATCATGTTGCCCAGGCTGGTCTCGAACTGCTGGACTCAAGTGATCTGCCCGCCTCATCCTCCCAAGGTGCTGGGATTACAGGCGTGAGCAACCACACCCAGCTAAGTTGTTGTTGTTGTTGTTGTTGTTAGCAGAGATGGGGTTTCACCATGTCGCCCGGGCTGGTCTCGAACTCCTGGGCTCAAGTGATCCGCCTGCCTTGGCCTCCTGAAGTGTCGGGATTATAGGTGTGAGCCACCGTGCCCGGCCCTGCCAAGTGCAGTGTTATTTTCAGAGCTTTTCAGCCTGGCCCTAGGAACAGAAAACCACAGCGCCATTTGCACTGGTGGACAGTGTCTCAAGGTGTCCACCAACATACCTCCAAAGCTAGAGGACACAGCATGCGGACCCCCCTGGGATGCAGGGGCAGAGTTTAGAGCTTGGAATTTTAGGTTTAGCTGCATGTGAATGTTGCATTCTGCTCCACATCTTTTCATCTAAAAATACTGCTTCAAATAGCCACTTAAATTGCTTTTCTTCAGAAAGTCTGATGTTTCCGGAAGGTGAACCACCCCACAGCAGGGTGCAGTCAGGACCCAGTACCACTCTAAGAAGCAGGGCTGAAGAGGTTCCTTAGAGCTGTGCTGACAGATGACAGGTGGCAGGGAGTCCTATGGGCTGAGCCCCGGCAAAGGGCCAAGAGAGTGACTCCCACCGGCTGACCCAGCCTTGAATTCAAGGGCCCTGTCGAAGCCCACGGAGACCCCTGTCCTGGCTAACAGTTGACTCCAGGTCGCTCCAGCCTGCAGGGAGAGCAGGACAGCAGTCTGCAGTTCCAACCAAGTGATGCCAGGACCTAATCTGCAGACCTGAATCCAGTACATAGACTTTGTTATAATGTTGCTGCATCCCTGAACCGCCTGGGTTTCTACCGATTTCATAGTCATAAAATCAACTTCTGCTGGGCATAGAGGCACGAGCCTATAATCCCTGAGGCTGAAGCAGGAGGATTGCTTGAGCCCAGGCGTCTGACACCAACCTGGGCAACATGTTCAACCTGAGACACTCAGATCAAAAATTTTTTTTAAAAATTGTTTAATCAACTTCTCCAATTTCTTTATAAAGGAAAGTTGATATCATTACCTTATACAGAAAATCAGTGTCCATATATAAAAGAGAGCTATACAAGAAATAAAAACAAAATGTATTCCATTCTGGGGTAGATTTACTTATCAAAGGTGAGAAGAGAGGTTAGAAAGGGTTCAGGAGAGGTTAAAGTCGTGCTCTCACCATGTGGAGACTTCTGCCTGATGGAGTCAGATGTGCTCCAGGGACACTGACACTGCAGAGGGAGAGCTCTACGCATTTGCGATTCTGCCTTATCTAATCAATCCTCTCCTGTACCCGACAGACCCCTCCCTCCCCCAGGAGTGCTGAGCCCGGGCCTTGGGAGGTTTGGGGGTTTGGGGGGGGCTCTTGCTTTAAGGCTTTGGCTCCATATTCTATGGAAAGCACCCTTCAACCACTGCCCCCATATCTACAGAGAACTGCTGTGAAGACGAGGCTGGGAGATGAATGGGGGCAGTGGGACCCCGCAGCACACTGGCAATCCCTGGTCACCCCTGCTCAGAACCCACCAAAGATGGCCTGAGCATTGGCGTAAAATACTTCTTTCTGAGGAGGTGGTGTCCAAGCAGACACCTGAAAGATGGGAAGCAACAGCCCAGCTTGGGGAAAGGACAATTCAGGTAACAGCCCGTAGCCCAGGGTGACTGAGACAGAGTGGGCAAAGGGGACAGTGAAAGGTGACCCCTGGGTCAGGTGCGGTGGCCCTCAGCTGTAATCCAGCACTTTGGGAGGCTGAGAGGAGAATCACTTGAGCCCAGGAGTTAGAGACCAACCTGGGCAATAGAGTGAGACCCCCAGAGAAGGAATGAGGGCAGGACTCCAAGGCTAAGGCCATGCTACGCAGGCCTGGCTGCCTGTTAAAACCACTTGGAAATATCCCAAAGCTCAGGCCCCGCCCCAGACAGTCTGATTTAATAGGGCCCCAGCATGTTTTAAAACCTTTACTTTTTTATAGCACGTTACAATTTGCTATCACTCTGTTTTCCTGCTTTATGTCTAAATGCACACATGCACACGTGCATGTACACACACACACACACAATGAATACAAGTAAAACCCGGGACATCTGAATGCAGTCAGTGAACTGGATGACTGTCACTCTCCTGGTTGTGTTATTGTACTATGATAGTTTTTCAAGATGTGACTATTGAGGGGAACTGGGTTGAGAGTACAGGACATCTCTGTGTTGTTCCTTATAACCACATGTGAATCTGCAATTATCCCAACACTGTGAACAAAGCTCTTATGTAGTAATGATCGTCAAATGATATTTTTGATATAGGAGTTTCTGTCGCCCAGGCTGGAGTACAGTGGCTTGATCTCGGCTCACTGCAACCTCTGCCTCCCCGGTTCAAGCAATTCTCCTGCCTCAGCCTCCCAAGTAGCTGGGATTACAAGCATGCGCCACCACACCCAGCTAATTTTTGTATTTTTAGTAGAGACGGGGTTTCACCGTGTTGGCCAGGCTGGTCCCAAACTCCTGACCTCAGGTGATCCGCCCACCTCGGTCTCCCAAAGTGCTGGGATTACAGGCATGAGCCACTGAGCCCGGCGTATCGTAGATATTTTTAATGCTGCTATTCCACAAATGCCAGAGCTCCTGGTTTCCAGGTTTCTAAAAAGTAAAGTAGAACAGATTCTTTGGCCATTTTAGAGGATTTCTTTTTTTTTTTTTTTGCTGTTTTATGAATGCCTACCTATTTGAATATTGGCAAAGGAGTAAATAAGTTGACAACAAAAAGTTAAAAAAAAATCATCTCAGCAAGTGACCCCAAGACCCTTTAGGACCCCGTGCTGTGGTGAGGCCTAACCATTGATCCCGGGGGGCCCGAGGTGCAGGTTGCGGGGGGCTTCACCCCAGTTCTGCTGTGGCACCAGAACCCAAGCCCCTTGCCATCATTGCATTTTCTAGAGTCACTGCGATGAAAATGAGATAACGTGATTAGATCTTAAGTGATTAAAATGAGACTTTTCAGGCATAAAGTTAAAGGTTATGGGTACTAGCAATGACTACAGGTCGTTATTGCGTAAGCAAAAAATGGCCCATTCTTCTCTTTGGGAACTTATTTTTCAGGTACCTGTATTTCATTTTGTTTTTAATTTTTGATTTAATAACATTGTTTGGTTTTATTGGGTTTTTCATCACCCCCTGTTGGATATGGCAAACAACAATGGTCTGTTAAGTCTGTTAAGGTTTCTTTTTTTTTTTTTTTTTTTTTGAGATGGAGTCTTCTCTGTCATCAAGGCTGGAGTGCAGTGGTGATGGTGTGATCTCGGCTCACTGCAACCTCCACCCCTAGGGTTCAAGCAACTCTTCTGTCTCAGCCTCCTGAGTAGCTGGGATTACAGGTGCCTGCCACCGCGCCCAGCTAATTTTTGTATTTTTAGTAGAGACAGGGTTTCACCATCTTGGCCAGGCTGGTCTTGAACTCCTGACCTCGTGATCCACTTGCCTCAGCCTCCCAAAGTGTTGGGATTACAGTCATGAGCCACCATGCCCGGCCAAGTTTTCCTTTTATTTGTTTGTTTGTTTAGAGACAGGGTCTTACTCTGTCCCCCAGGCTGGAGTGCAGTGGCACGATCATGGCTCACTGTAGCTTCAACCTCCTGGGCTCAAGAGGTCCTCTCACCTCAGCCTCCTGAGTAGCTGGGACCACAGGCGCACACCACCATGCCCAGCTAATTTTTTTTTCCCCTGAAGAAATGAGACCTCACTACGTTTCCCAGGCTGCTCTCAAACTCCTGGGCTCAAGCGATCCTTCCACCTTGGCCTCCCAAAGTGCTGGGATTAGACATGGGCTGTCGTGCCCAGCTAGTTTTCCTTTTAAATAAATACATGTCTGTTGTATTTTACAAGAGGGCTAAATTGAAAGAAGCTGTTAGGTAAATAACAGTTGAGGCAACGTGTAGAAACGGCAAAAGTTGTGAGTGTCCGAGGTCAGGGAGCATAACAGAGGATGAGCTCTTCTCATGTGCTTTTCTTTGCCCTTGGGAGTTGCTGCTGGTTATTGGTTAATGTGGTCTTTGGAGTTAGACCAACCTGTTGTCATGGACTGTCTGGCTGTAAGGAGTCCAGCGCTGGTATCCTCGCTCTACTTAAGGACCCAAGACGCCTTCCATCCTTGCAACACTGTCTGCATCTGCAGAGGCACAGATATCTCGCTTCCACAGTCACATCCCAGCCAGTGGGGAAAGAGAGGGATGGGGAGAACATGCTCCTCCCCACTAAGGGCATGACCGCCAGCTATGCTCACATCCCACTGGGCAGAAAATCACATGAGCAGGGAGGCTGTAACTCATAGTGTTTATTCTGAATGTCTTGTCCCCAGCTTAGATGTGACACTTCTGCTATTGGGGAAGAAGGAGAGACTGGATATTGGGGAACAACTAGTAGTGCTGGTTCTAAGAAGGGAACGGTTAAATAGACTATATTTCATCTGGAAGCCGGAATGTTTAGCCACTAAGACAATGAGATAGATCTATGTAAACTGTTATGGAGGTGTCTCTTTTTTTTTTTTTTTTGAGACAGGGTCTCACTCTGTCACCTAAGCTGGAGTGCAGTGGTGCACTCTCAGCTCACTGCAGCTTCAACCTCCCAGGCTCAGGTGATCTTCCCACTTCAGCCTCCCAAAGTGCTGGGATTACAGGCGTGAGTCACCACGCCCAGCCTGCCTGAACGGTCAAACCTAACTGGATGCCAGGAAGCAAGGAGAGCCAGGTGATATCACCTGAAACCCACAGCAATCAGCTTTATGGGGCACCGAGCACAGTCAGGAAGGGTAGAAAAGGGATCCAAGGTGGGTGACGTGCTTGAAGAGTGAACATTAACCATCCCCTCTAGGAGGGTGTGGAGCAGGAACTGGAAGGGTCTGGGCCTTGAGGCTAGCTGGGAAACTAATTTGGAAGATGAGGCAAGAATTTATAAAAGCCAGAATCAGGGCTGTAGCATAGAGATGCGAGGAAGAGCTAAATGCATGAAGAGCCAATGAGATGGATGCTGGGGTCTGTGGAGAGTGAAGGAGAGGAGTCTAGGACAATCTCATGTTTCTGACTTGGTGAACCACTACTAGCCAAGGGAGAGGACCCTGGAGGATAAGAGTGGCTTTGCTGGTGCAGGGAGTGGCAGGTGGGTGTGCAATATGATGTGTCAAGGAGTCTGGGAAACAGCCCAGTGGAGCTGTCCAGTTGGCAGCTGCGTTTAAGTGGTGAGGACACTATATTTTTTTACCACTGTATCCTTAGCACCTAGCTCAGAGCACATAGAATGTACTCTGAAAATATTTGTTGGATGCATGGAGGAATGGATGGATGGACAGACAGATGAACAGACGGATGGACAGATGAACAGACGGATGGACAGATGAACAGACGGATGGATGGATGGTTGGACAGATGGATGGACAGATGCATGGATGGATGGATGGATGGATGGATGGGTGGATGGGTGGATGGATGGATGGATGGATGGATGGACAGGTGGATGGATGGACAGATGCATGGATGGATGGATGCATGGATGGATGGATGAATGAATGGATAGATGGCTGGATGGTTGGACGGATGCATAGATGAATGGATGCATGGATTGACAGATGGATGGATAAATGGATGGATAGACAGATGCATGTTTAAGGAAGAAACCAATAATAGAGATATCAATTTGGGGTTTGTAAATCACAGGTGATGGAAATGGGTAAGCATGTAGAATGAGGGCTCAGGAAATATCATTTGAGAAGAAGAAAGGAGACTAGAGATCTGAGCAGGAAGAGTCAAAGATTCAAAGAGGCATTGATGAGGTGAGGGTTGGGCATGGACAACATGAGAAAGTGGAGTCTCAGATCTGGGGAGGGGGGAAATTTCAGGGAGGGAGAAAGCCACGGTCTGAAATGCTGCCTGTCAAGAAATCTGTGGGGAAAGCCATGCATGGTTCTGTGACAGTGGAGATCATTTTTGGGGTAGAGGCAGACGCCAGGTCCCAATGGGGTGAGGGGTTAATGGATAATGGAGGTGAAGGTGGTGGTGTAGATTGGATTTCCCAAGAATCACATTCTGAGATGCAGATCTGAGTGGAGGTGGCTTATTGGAAAATATCCTCAGAGTACATTGATAAGGGAGGAAGGGAGGCAGGACAGGGCAGAGGGAGAAGTTGAGCTGCAGTGAGGTCACAACAGAGGCCTCAGCCAACCTCTCAGGGAGCTGTGCAGCTGGGAAGTCCCTCAGATATGCTCTGCACCCAAGGAAGGACAGGGACCTCCCCACTGACCAAGCACTGGATTTAGGCTGTGGATTTAGGGGAATTGTCCTTCCTCTGGCTAAGGACAATTCCTTTTGGGGAGACTCAGCTGGGAGCCAGCTGCCACACTCTCCAGCAGTCAGGCAGTGAATGCCTCCAGCCTGCAAGGAGGTCGGGTGTGCCCCACAGGGAGTGGCAAGTGTAGACTGTCAGGAACTGATGGTGGAGGGAAAGAAGGAAAGCCAGTGCAGCAGCTAGAGGGAGACAGAGGTCAGAAAAGCCTTTGTGTGTAGCTCTAGTTCATGATTTGAGAAACACTGCAGCGTGATCTTAGGCTGGGAGAAGAAGCCCCTAGAGAGTGAGAATGAAGACCCAAGAGTGAGGATAGACCCACCACACTTTCTGTTTAACCCCCAGAGCTTAGAACACTGCCTGGCACACATTTGCACTTAAGAAATATCTGCTGAATGGCTGAATCCAGGAATGAATACATTCCAGACATTTTAACACTGAATAGCAGAAACAGAGTGCCGATATTTAGCTCCGTGAAGAAATACATACCCATTTAAATATAGGAATGTACTTGAAGCTGGGCACCATGGCTCACACCTGTAATTCCAGCACTTTGGGAGGTCAAGGCAGGAGGATTGCTTGAGTCCAGGAGTTAGAGATCAGCCTGGGCAACAGAGTGAGATCCCCATCTCTACAAAAACTACAAAAATTAGCCAGATGTGGTGGTGCACACCTGTAGTCCAAGATACTTGGGAGGCTGAGGTGGGAGGATGGCTTGAGCCTGGGAGGTCAAGGCTGCAGTGAACTATGATTGTGCCACTGCACTACAGCCTGGGCAACAGAGCAAGACCCTGACTCTTTCAAAAAAAAAAAAAAAGTACTTATAAGGGGAACCAAGACACTCAAATACTGCCACACCGTTATAATCTGTAGTGCATTCACAATTTCATGGAAGCCCACAGAAGCCAAGAACTTCCCTCTAGCCCCTAATCCTCCATCTCAACTTCAACCACGGCTTCTTTCATATAATGTTGGTCCATGCTTTTCCATAAGAACCCATTTATATAAAGACTTTTATGATTCCTTAAAACAACTTTGTTGAGGTAGAAATGACATGATAAACTACACATACATGTACAATTTGAAGAGTTTTGACACAGGCATAACCATGAAACCATTACAAGAGAACGAACATACCCATCTGTATTAGTCCATTTGCACACTGCTGATAAAGACACACCCGAGACTGAGTAGTTTATAAAGGAAACAGGTTTAATGGACTCACAGTTCCACATGGCTGGGGAGGCCTCACAATCATGGCAGAAGAGCACAGAGACGTCTTACATGGCAGCCGGCAAAGAAAGAATGAGAACCCAGTGAAAGGGGGAACTGTATAAAATCATCAGATCTCGTGAGACTTATTCACCACCTCGAGAACAGTATGGGGGAAACTGCCCCCATGATTCGATTATCTCCCACCAGGTCCCTCCCACAACACATGGGAGTTATGGGAGCTACAATTCAAGATGAGATTTGGGTGGGGACACAGCCAAACCATATCAGCATTGACCCGAGAAATTTCCTTCTTCCCTTATTGTGACCCCTCCATTCTGCTTCTCCCATCCCCAGGCAAACATATATCCATCACAAGAAATTTGTTCCCAGATTCTAGATTTGTATGTAAATGGAATCAGAGTATGTACTTTTTGTGTGTCTGGTTTCTTCCCTTGGCAAAATTATTTTGGGTTTTTTTTTTTTTTGAGACAGAGTTTCACTCTTGTTGCCCAGGCTAGAGTGCAATGGCTAATTTTGTATTTTTAGTAGAAATGGGGTTTCTCCATCTTGATCAGGCTGTTCTCGAACTTCCGACCTCAAGCAATCCATCCTCCTTGGCTTCCCAAAGGACTGGGATTACAGGCGTGAGCCACTGCACCTGGCCTGTTTTTTAAATTTGAAAGTATCTAACAGAGAAAAGCCTCAAGAGAGTGTTTTGTTCACAATTCTGTCCTGTTTGTGCTTTTTCTCAGTAGTTTAGACACACACATAGAAGAATTATATTTATTAGCTGGGCGTGGTGGTGTGCACCTGTAATCCCAGCTACTCAGAGGCTGAGGCATGAGAATCACTTGAACTCGTGAGGCAGAGGTTGCAGTGAGCCGAGATGGTGCCACTGCACTCCAGCCTGGGCAACAGAGTGAGATTCTGTCTCCAAAAAAAAAAAAGAGAGAGAGAGAAGAAGGATTATATTTAAATTGAAATTCTCATAATAACCAGGTTGATGGCAAATGGGCTGTTAGTCAAGCTGGAGGGCTCTAGAGAAGGATTCATCTTTGTTAGCAGACAGTTGCTTTTCTTCCTGGAGGGTTTTAGCAACTTCTGAGTGGGAATGGGAACGGAAGAGTTTGAAGGTTTTTCCTTCCGGTTCCCTGGACTCTGGAGACGGTACCTCACAGGGAGATGCTATGGGTCAAAGGGCAGTATTTTCTGTAAAGGGCCAGGTAGTAAATATTTTAGGCTTTGCAGGCCATGTGGTCTCTGTCACAGGTATTCAGCTCTACCATTGTTGCACAAGAAGAGCCAGAGATGATAGGTAAACAAATGAACATGGATGTGTTCCAATAAAACTTTATAGATAAAAACAAGCAGTGGGCCAGATCTGGCCTGGCAGATGGAGAGAATGGTTTGCTCGCCTTTGCTTTAGTCAATGGAATGTCACTAAAGCCTCCCCTCTACTATTTATTATGGGATGTGGGTGATTATGATAATGAAAGTTGTAGAATTTAGAGGACATTAGAGACAATGATATAATACGTAACCCATGAAATATTTGAGGTTGGGCATTGTGGCTCAGGCCTGTAATCCCAGCACTTCGGGAGGCCGAAGCGGGTGGATCATTTAAGCCGAGGAGCTTGAGACCAGCCTACGCAACATAGAACCTGTCTCTACAAAAAAATTAAAAAACTAGTCAAGTGAGGTGGCGCATACCTATAGTCTCAGCTACTCAGGAAGCTGAAGCAGGAGGATTGCTTGAGCCCAGGAGGTCGAGACTGCAGTGAGCTGTGAGCATGCCACTGCACTCCAGCCTGAGTGACAGAGCAAGATCCTGTCTCAAAACAAACAGAAACAATCAGGGCTGGGCGCAGTGGCTCACACCTGTAATCCCAGCACTTTGGGAGGCCTAGGTGGGTGGATTACCTGAGGCCAGAAGTTTGGGACCAGCCTGGCCAACATGGTAAAACCCCATCTCTACTAAAAATACAAAAATTACCCGGGCGTGTTAGTGGGGCACCTGTAATTCCAGCTACTCGGGAGGCTGAGGCAGGAGAATTGCTTGAACCCTGGAGGCAGAGGTTGCAATGAGCAGAGATCGCACCACTGCCCTCCATCCTGGGCAACAGAGCAAGACTCTGTCTCAAAAAACAAAAACAAAAACAATCAAGACAATTTGCTTCTTAGAGCTAGGCTTGCATTAAGGTCTAGGCTGTAGCCACATCAACAGACACCATGAGAACAGACATTTCCTAAGGTGTAGCCAGCAGGTCCCATATCTGCCTTCTCTGTTTTATTCTGACTCCCAGTGGGCTTTGGCTATGTGAGGACAGGAAGGCCCTGGGACTGAAATACAGATGCTTTTCACTATCAGGTGATCATCCTGTTGGGCAAAACACCTGCAAGATGCAGTGACCAACCCCGGATTTAGAACAACTTCAACAGGTGGCAATTTATGAGCTGCTCCCTACTAGGAATATGGAAGATGGTCATTAAAATAGTAGCACACAGTTATTTAGCACTTACGGAAGAAAGCTTAACAGTTTACAGGTGTTACCTCGTTGACGGCTCGCCACTATTCTGTGAAGGAGGTGTTGTTATTTCTCCCTCGTTTAATGGATAATGAAGCAGATTTGCAGAGGTGAAGTAACTTGCCCACGTCACACACCTGCTGAGCCGTGAAGTCTAAAGACAAAGTGTGTGTCTCTGCAACGCTGCAAAAGATTCAGAATGTGTTCTGTGTGGCTGGGTGTGGTGGTCCATGCCTGTAATCCCAGCACTTTGGGAGGCTGAGGTGGGCAGATCACTTGAGGTCGGGAGTTCGAGACCAGCCTGGCCAACATGGTGAAACCCCTTCTCTACTAAAAACACAAATATTAGCCAGTGTGGTGGTGTGTACCTGTAATCGCAGCTACTTAGGGGACTGAGGCAGGAGAATTGCTTGAACCCGGGAGGCAGAGGTTGCAGTGAGCCAAGATTGTGCCACTGCACTCCAGCCTAGGCTACAGAATGAGACCCTGTCTTAAGAAAAAAAAAAAAAGTGTTCTGTGTGTCTTTCCTGTGCTGAGACTGGAGTAGCTGTATCCTTCCAGAGCAAGACAGCAGGGTTCTAATAGCAAAGTTTACCCAGCCCTTATCATGAGCAGCCACACTTGGAAACAATGTGCATGAATGTTTTAGGGTGAAAGCCTGCACTGTTGTAACAAGTGACTCAGCAATAACACGGCTAAAATAAGGAAATTCATTCTGTTCCATGTCTCGGTCCACGGGGAGGCTCCAAGTCAGTGGCTTCTCTATTCCAACAGGAACCCAGGCTGCTAGCAGCTCTACTGTTTTCCATACACACAGCCTGCAAGGGGACTCAGTCACCATCCTGACCAGCAAGTCAGAAAGGAAGGGAAGACAAGGGCAGGGAGCTCCCTCTTAATCATGGGAGGCAGAAATTGTGGGAATCACAGTCCCTTTCATTCCACTGGCAAGAGTTAGCCACAGCTAGACACAAATCGGGGCTGCCCAGTGTAATCAGCCTTGTGCCCAGGAAGGGAGAAGAGCAGGTTTTGCTGGCCATTTCCCACCCCAGAGCATTATTTTATTTAATCCTTACAGCAGCCCTAATTATTTGACAAATGGGTAGACTGACACACAGGGCAGTGAATGGGGATACTTACCATAAGTCACGAAGTCAGCAGAGCCAGGACTTAGCTAAACACTGAAGGCAGAGCCCAGGTACTTACCTACCTGCCATACAACTGCCCCCGTGCTGGAACTTGCCACAAATGCCCATGACAGTGGGTTATCAGTAAAGTCACCTGCTATAACCCAGATTTGTGCTGCTGGAAGTTTTTGGTCAACAGGCTTCCACAGGATCTTGTTCCACTCCAATAATCTCCAAGTGTCTTGAAGTCACACTCCAAATTTTAACCTCTCTGCCATGGTTGACCTACTGTTAAAGTGTTTAGTGATTAATTTTTAAAGACCTTGTTGATTCATTAACAGTCTACTATGCACTAACTGGCAAGGTTTATTGAGATATAAACAGCTTGTACCCCAACGGAATCTACTGCCATAGATAGGCTTTCTGGTAAGGGTCTATTTTCATCAGAAGACACGTTTTAACTGATTATGTGGCTTTGGGTTTAGACATAACATTTACAAGAGTTTTCCTAGGCACGCAGGCTCATACAAGTTGGCCATAGAACACAAGTTCTAAAACTGGTCACAGACCCCTTAACACCAAGGACCCCAAGGAGGTTTTGTTATGTGGATGATAGCTATAGATATTTACCATATTGGACATTTAAATCAAGAAACAATTATAAATATGTACTGCTTTTTTTTTTTTTTTTTTTTTTTTTTTTTTTTTTTTTTTGAGATGGAGTCTCCTTCTGTTGCCCAGGCTGGAGTGCGGTGGCACGATCTCAGCTCACTGCAACCTCCACCTCCTGGGTTCAAGTGATTTTCAGCCTCCCGAGTAGCTGGGATTACAGGTGCACACCACCACACCTGGCTAATTATCTATTTATTTATTTATTTATTTATTTTCCGAGACAGAGTCTCGTTCTGTCGCCCAGGCTGGAGTGCGGTGGCGCTCTCGGCTCACTGCAAGCTCCACCTCCCGGGTTCACGCCATTCTCCTGCCTCAACCTCCTGAGTAGCTGGGACTACAGGCGCCTGCCACCGCGCCTGGCTAATTTTTTTGTATTTTTAGTAGAGACAGGGTTTCACCATGTTAGCCAGGATGGTCTCAATCTCCTGACCTCATGATCCGCCCGCCTCAGTCTCCCAAAGTGCTGGGATTACAGGCATGAGCCACCGCGCCCGACCGCTAATTTTTGTATTTTTAGTAGAGATGGGTTTTCACCATGTTGGACAGGCTGGTCTTGAACTCCTGACCTCAGGTGGTCCGCCCCCCTCAAAGTGCTGGGATACAGGCAAGAGCCACCATGCCTGGCCCACGTACTGCTTTTTTAAAGAATAATAAACCCACTGCATGTTAAATAATTTTTTATTTTTTAAAAATCCTGTATTTTCCCAAAAGATTTATTGGAAACAATGGCATCGTTTTACATTTTCACAAATCTTTTTAATGCCCAGTTTAAGAGAAGACAGCTGGAATCTCATATTTGTTTCTGTATTCAGTCTGTTACTACATGTTATGCCACTTAGTCTCTGGAAAACTACACTGGACTTTCATGAATAGAGAAAAAAAAACTTAGTATTAAGAAGCGGGCTGGGCGCAGTGGCTCACGCCTGTAATCCCAGCACTTTGGGAGGCCGAGGTGGGCAGATCACTTGAGGTCAGGAGTTCGAGACCAGCTTGGCCAACATAGTGAAACCCTGTCTCTACTAAAAATACAAAAATTACTCAGGCGTGGTCACATGCACCTGTAATCCCAGCTACTTGGGAGTCTGAGGCAGGAGAATGGCTTGAACCCAGGAGGCGGAGGTTGCAGTGAGCCGAGATTGTGCCACTGCACTCCAGCCTGGAAAAAATAAAAAACAGGAAAAGAAGAAGGAGAAGGAAAAGGAGAAGAGAAAAGAAGAGGAGGAGGAGGAGGAGGAGCCTCGACCTCCTGGGTTCAAGTGATCCTCCCTCCTCAGCCTCCTGAGTAGCTGGGACTACAGTTGCACACCACCACACCCAGCTTTTTTTTTTTTTTTTTTTTTTCTAATTTTTGAAAAGACAGGGTTTCACCATTGTGCCTAGGCCGGTTTCAAACTCCTGAGCCCAAGCAATCTGCCCACCTCAGCCTCCCAAAATGCTGGGATTACAGGTGTCAGACACCATGCCCAGTCCAGTCCCATCGCTGGGTTCTTAACCCACACACTCTCCCGCAGCTACTGTGGGTGAAAAGCAAGCCAGGTTTGTGAGAACCGTGACTCTTGGGAGATAGAAACAAACAAAACCAGAGAGAGAGAGAGAAAGAGAGAGAGAGAAGAAACAGTGTAGTTTTCCCTCTTTGAAGCCACACTAAAGAGAAAGAATAAGGCTTGAAATCCTCAGTGTCAACTAAATGCCAGGTAGGCAGCTCATGGTTAATTTAGGGGATTGCATCGTTTTGGGAGAGCTAGGGAGGAAACTGATTGCTCAGGGAGGCTGAGAGACTTGCCCAAGGGCTCACTGTTACTAAGTCAACAAATGTATCTTGTTTTAACAGGGACTCTTTCTCCCAGGGTTGCATGTTGCCTAGGAAAGCTTATTTATTTCAGCTTTGAGGATTTGGTCTTTTTAATTCTTGCAACAAATGGCAACATTTGGGTTGTTAGGGATGTGGGTAGGTGAAGGTGTGTTATTAAATAGTCTGTAGAAAATCCAGGAAGAAATCACATCTTGAGCCCCCTAGAAGAACATGCGACCCAAGAATACATGTTGCAAACAGAGAGCCCCGTGCATCATTTGACACACCCCGCATTTTAGCTGTTTTTGCTGATTTTGAATTTGCCAAACCTTACAAGTCATCAGAGTTCCTATTAAAAAACAAAACAAAAACAAAAAACCCAGACTTTGAGATTTCTCTTGAAAAAGGAATGCTGGCAATATAAGACCCACGTTCTTAGGTGGTGACGATGGGCTGGAACTAAAATCTGGGAAACGGAGTCACAATAACTGTATTTGCTCAGTGTATTTGCTCTGTATGAATTCACTGTTTGTATATTTGCTCTTTCTTTCTTTTTTCTTTTTTGAGATGGAGTCTTGCTCTGTTGCCCAGGCTAGAGTGCAAATGGCATGATCTCGGCTCACTGCAACCTCCATCTCCTGGGTTCAAGCAATTCTTCTGCCTCAGCCTCCCGAGTAGCTGGGACTACAGGTGCACCCCACCACACCTGGCTAATTTTTGTATTTTTAGTAGAGATGGGGTTTTACCATGTTGGCCAGGATTGTCTCGATCTCTTGGCCTCATGATCCGCCCGCTTCGGCCTCCCAAAGTGCTGGGATTACAGGCGTAAGCCACCGTGCCGGCCATCTGCTCTCATTTTTAAAGATATAATTTGCATACAACAAAATGCATGAGTCAGCCAGGCGCGGTGGCTCACGCCTGTAATCCCAGCACTTTGGGAGGGTGAGGCAGGAGAATCACTTCAACCCAGGAGACAGAGGTTGCAGTGAGCTGAGATGGCGCCATTGCACTCCATCCTGGGTGATAGAGTGAGACTTGGTCAAAAAAAAAAAAAAAAAAAGCCTAAGTGTTCATCCTTCAATTCACTGGGTTTTACCAATTGTATGTACCATATAATTACCACCCAATTCAATATAATAGAAATTTCCATCACCTCTGAGAGCACACTCTCACCCTCTTCCAGTTGTTCACTGGGTCCTGTTCTTTGACTTCTGTCACCACAAATCCATCTTTCCTGTTCTTGAACCTCACATAAATGGAATCATAAGGTCTGTACTCTTTTCACATCAGCTCCTTTTTTTTTTTTTTTTTTTTTTTTTTGAGATGGAGTCTTGCTCTGTCTCACCCAGGCTGGAATACAGTGATCCTGGCTCACTGCAGCCTCCACCTCCTAGGTTCAAGCAATTCTCCTGTCTCAGCTCACGAGTAACTGGGACCACAGGCGCACACCACAACACCAGGCTAATTTAATTTTATATTTTTAGTAGAAACAGGATTTTACAACATTCGCCAGGCTGGTCTTGAACTCCTGACCTCAGGTGATCCACCCACCTCGGCCTCCCAAAGTGCTGGGATCACAGGTGTGACCACCACGGCCAGCCCAGGTCAGCTCCTTTTGCTCAGCATAATGTTTCTTAGAGTCTTTGATTCATCTGTGGTGTTGCGTGGGTTGGGTAGTTCATTCCTTTCGATGAAAGTTTTCCACGGTGTTAGATGCACCGCAGTTTGTTTCTCCACTCACCTGTCGATGGAACTGGCGTTGTTTCCACTTAGAAACTGTTTTGAATAAGGCCACCATGAACACTTGTGTGCACAACTTTTTGGGAACTTATGTCTCCATTTCTCTTGATAAATACCTAAGAGTGAAATTGCTGGGTCATGGGGGAGGTGTATGGTAACTTTATTTATTTATTTATTTATTTATTTATTTTATTTTATTTTATTTTATTTTATTTTTTAGATGGAGTTTCGCCTTGTCACCTAGGCTGGAGTGCAGTGGCACGGTCTCGGCTCACTGCAACCTCCATCCACCTCCCAGGTTCAAACGATTCTCCTGCCTCAGCCTCCTGAGTAGCTGGGATTACAGGTGCCCGCCACAACACTCAGCTAATTTTTGTATTTTTAGTAGAGACAGGGTTTCACCATATTGGCCAGGCTGGTCTTGAACTCCTGACCTCGTGATCCACCCACCTTGGCCTCCCAAAGTGCTGGGATTACAGGCATGAGCCACCACGGCCGGCAATGTGTATGGTAACTTTATAAGAAATATCCAAATAGTTCTCTAAAGTGGTTATATAGTTCTTTTTTTTGAGTTGAGATCTCGTTCTGTTGCCTGGAGTGTAGTGGCACTATCATGGCTCACTGCAGTCTTGAACTCCTGGGCTCAAACGATTCTCCCATGTCAGTCTCCTGAGTAGCAGGGACTACAGGTGCACACTACCATGTCCATCTAATTCTTCCTATTTTGTGTAGAGATGAGGGTCTGACTATGTTGCCCAGACTGGGTCTCTAACTCCTGGCCTCAAGAGATCCTCCTGCCTCAGCTTCCCGAAGCGCTGAGATGATAGCGTGAGCCCCTGAACTCCACCTCTCCTATTCTTTATAGCACTGAGGGTAAAAATGAAAAACCTGACAATCAGAGAAACAATCGGAGGTTACAAGCCAAGGGTTGAGCGGGCCACATCTGGCCCTCAAGGATGCATAATCATGAAACTTTGCAGAACCTCTCTAGAACAATCAGAAGTTCTCACCCCATTGGGCCTGTCTTCCCCCACATGGAGCTGGGTCTTGGCTGTCCTCTTCAGCTGGGACACATGCTCTCGGGTCAGCCACAACTCCACCTGCTCAGCTTCACTCACTGCCACGCCTCTTCTGTAGACACCCTGCACATGGCTAAGGCTCCCCAGACATTCCCAAGAAGTCAGGACTGGACCCCAGGTTGGCGAAGCAGTGCACCCTCGGTGGCACCCCACTGCCTTTCCTGGTGCTGCGGCCTCTGCTGCAGATCACAGATTCGTGGGCTTCTGTCTGTCCCTGTTCTCCAATCCCAGCTGTTCCTTCTGTAAATCTGTCCCTCAGGACAGGTCCCTCCCCCAAAGGCCCCATTCATACTGGTGTTGGTCAGTCACCCAGTATTTGCTCACCTAGGCCACCCTTTATCTGGCCAAGCCACCCTTCACTGCTCCTGTAGGACTCTAGAGCCAAGTGGCCTGGGCTGAAATCTTGCTGTGTCACTTACAAGCCGGGTGACCTTGGGCCAATGACTCACCTCCTCTACCTCTGTTTCCTCGTCAGTAAGATAGAGATAACAGGACCCATCTTCGAGGGTTGTTGGAAAGACCAAGTGAGTAAAGGCATGTCGTGCCCTTAGAGCCTGGCACGTGCTCATCACTGCTATTATTTCTGGCTACTCGGTGCCAGGACAGGGGCCTCAGCTGAGGGCCCCCAGAGCCTGGCAGGCCCAGTAAAGGAGTGAGAGGGGGTGGCCACAAGTCCTCCCCAGTCAGCAGCTGTCCTGTGGCCATGGGGGCCTGGTGAGGCCAGATCTTCAGGTTGTTCTAGAAAAGTGAGTATTCTAGAATTATGTTTCGAACCTCTTGGTTTGCAAATACTAGTAACTATTTTTAAAATGTTTTGGTATTTGGCCAGGCACAGTGTTTGACCCCTGTAATCCCAGCACTTTGTGAGGCCAAGGTGGGAGGATCACTTAAACCCAGGAGTTGGAGACCAGCCTGGGCAACACAGCAAGATTCTCTCTCTACCAAAAAAATGAAAAAATTAGCTGGGTGTGGTGGTGGACGCCTGTAGTCCCAGCTACTCGGGAGGCTGTGGTGGGAGGATCACTTGAGCCCAGGAGGATGAGCCTGCAGCAAGCTGTAATGGCACCAATGCACTCCAGCCTGGGTGACAGAGTGAGATCCTGTCTCAGAAATAAAAAGTAAATAAAGTTTTGGATGCTTTGAGCATCTGGCAGAAATCTTCGCTGTGCCCCGCTGGCTTTACTGATGTCCTGGGCCCGATGTGGGCTCCTGGCCATGGCTTGGTCACTCCTGACAGTTTTTCAGGGCCTCAGACACCTCTTCTTCTTCTTCTTCTTCTTCTTCTTCTTCTTCTTCTTCTTCTTCTTCTTCTTTTTTTTTGAGACTGAGTTTCGCTCTTGTCGCCCAGGCTGGAGTGCAATGGTGCAATCTCGGCTCACCACAACCTCCGCCTCCCGGGTTCAAGTGATTCTCCTGCCTCAGCCTCCCGAGTAGCTGGGATCACAGGCGTGCACCACCACACCTGGCTAATTTTGTATTTTTAGTAGAGACGGGGTTTCTCCATGTTGGTCAGGCTGGTCTCGAACTCCCGACTTCAGGCAGACACCTGTTCTTTGCCGTGCCTCCGTCTGGAGAGTGTATGGAAAGGGGTTGCACAAGCAATGGTTGCTGTTCCTGTTGCTGCCACTGCGGTGAGGGCTGTGGCTGGACGTCCCTCCTGGCACTTTGCCTCTGTCCCCTCCATCCGCCGCCAGCATTTTTCCTCCCCCCTCTTCCTCCAGCTCGTCCCAAGCCTGCCTGTCCCCAGCGTGGAGGCGGGACAGTAGAAGACTGGGTGAGTGAAGCAGGATGGTGCCTTGGGCTCCAGCGTCTCCCCAACCCCTCCATGCCATGGGTCCCCACGCAGGTGAGGACCCTGGTGGAGGATGGTGTGGGCAGAGCATGGGACATGTCACCTTCCCCACCTGCTCAGAGTTCAAGGGTCCTGGGCTGGGCCCCGTTCTCTCTTCCGCCCTGGGGAGATCATTCACGCTTCCTTTAATCCCTGCTGCAGCTGAGGCTGGAGTTTGGAGTTTGACCCGCTCGGAGGCTCTCTCAGCAGTGGGCATATAGGAGGAAGGGTCACTGCTGTCTCCGGAAGCTCTTGGCTGCAAAGAGAGAGGATCCCGGGTGTCTCCCTCCTTACAACCATCACCACCTCTTAGTGCCTTAGAAGCCACTGACAGCCCCCCAGGGCAGGGAGCCCTGCATCTGGAATAAGGTAAGACAGCCCCTGCCCCCAGACAGGTAGCCACTCTCCAAACTGGGAAGTTGGTCTGGGGACAGGTGCTGGCAGAAGGACTCCAGCTGTCACCTGTGGGGCAGGGGAAGCTCAGCCCTCTCTGCAGAGAAAGCTTGTCATACACCAGGACAATGGAGTGTGTTCGTGGGGTAGGCATGGTGGTGTGAAGCCAGCAGCCGGCAGCCAGCAGCACCGTACGTGGGTCCCAGCTCTTCCGCTTAATCAAGGTCAGGGACATTGAGCCAAACATTTTGCCTCACCGAGTCTCAGGTTCCTTATCTGTCAATGGGAATATGAACCTCAGGCTGATCCACCCCACAGGTGTGTTACTCAGAGATAACGAAGGTAAATATATCCACATAAGCAATAAAAAGCTAGGGGAATGTATTTACTACAACTGCAGCTGCTGTTAACTACAAGGCAAATACAAGTCTTCACTGGTACGTGTCAGACACGTGCAGAGAGCTTTACATCTGGATCTCATCTAACTGACACAGAAACCCTGTAAGGTAGGTACAGCACCCCCTAATTCATGGACAGAGTCTAAGGGTCATTAAATAACTTGCTCAAGGTAATACAGATAGTGAGTGGCCAAGCTGAGACTCAATTCCTGTGGCCATGAGCTCAGCCACAATATCAGTGATTTTCTTTTTCTTTCCTTCCTTTTTCTTTCTTTCTCTTTCTTCTTCTTTCTTTCTTTTCCTTCTTCCTTTCTTTCTTTTCTTTCTTTCCTTCTTTCTTTTGTTTCTTTCTTTATTCTTTTATTTCCCTTTCTTTCTCCCTCCTTCTTTCCTTCCTTCCCTCCCTCCCTCCCACCTCTCTCTCTTTCTCTTCTCTTTTTTCTTTCTTTTCTTTCTTTCTTTTCTTTCTTTCTTTCTTTCTTTCTTTCATTATTTCTTTCTTCCATTCTTTCCCTTTCTCCTTCCTTCTTTCCTTCCTTGCTTCCTCTCTCTCTCTTTCTGTCTTTTCTGTTCTCTTTCTCTTTTCCTTTCTTTCTTTTCTTTCACAGGGTCTCGCTGTGTTGCCCAGGCTGAAATGTAGTACTATCATAGCTCACTGCATCCTTGCACTCTTGGGCTCCAGCGATCTTTCCGTCTTAGCCTCCCAAGCAGCTGGGACTACAGGTGCACCACTATGCCCTGCTAACTTTTTTGTTTTTATTTTTTGTAAAAATGGGGTCTCCCTGTGTTGCCTTGGCTGGTCTCAAACTCCTGAACTCAAGCAATTCTCCTGCCTCAGCCTTGGAAAGTGCTGGGATTACAGGCATGAGCCACTGCACCCCACCAATCAGTGGTTTTCAAATGGTGTTCTGCTGGATTATTCTGGGCAATAGTTGACAGAAGTGTCCTAGCCCATTGGGCATCCTGCAGATAGGACTTGGAAAAATGCCGTCCCTTGGGAGGTCACAGCGTGCAAAGGGTCTATAGTAAAGGCTCTAAAAATCCCACATTTGTTTGTTGTACCAACATTTATTGCATGCCTGTTTGGGGGACACAATGAGAGTGACAGAGACACACGGACCCTTCTTTATGGGGCTTGCTGTGCAGTGCAGACAAGGGGTAATGAGAGGATCACACACATCAAATGTTACACTTGATTCGACTGTGATGAGAAGTTGTGTTTGCCATGAAGGCAAAAAGCTTGGGGACCCAATTTATATTGAGGCCAAGAGGGGGCTCCTTTGGGGATATACGGCAGGCTGACATCTAAAGGATGAGTAGGAGCTTGTCCAACAGAGAGTGCAGGGAAGAGCATCCCAGGCAGAGGGAACAGAATGGCAAAGACCCTGAGGCCAGAAATTGTGTTCCAGGAATAAAATGAATGCTAGTGTGTGATGGGGTTGGAAGCACAACAAAGCACCTCAGCAGCACGGAGATGTTTTGAGCAGGAAAATGATCTGATCTGACTCATATTTAAAGATTTCTCTGGCTTCCAAGTGAGGGGCGGATTAAAAGGAAGCAAGGCCATGTGCAGTGGCTCATGCCTGTGATCCCAGTGCTTTGGGAGGCCAAGTTGGGAGGATTGCTTGAGGCCGGGAGTTTGAGACCAGCCTGGGCAACATAGCAAGACCCCGTCTCTACAAAAAAATTACAAAATAAGAAGTTAGCTGGAGGCCGGGCATGGTCGCTCATGCCTGTAATCCCAGCACTGTGCAGGGATCATTTGAGCCCACGGGGTTGAGGCT
Source organism: Pongo abelii (assembly GCF_028885655.2). NCBI lineage: Eukaryota > Metazoa > Chordata > Mammalia > Primates > Hominidae > Pongo > Pongo abelii. The sequence continues at coordinate 27,941,979 of NC_072003.2, forward strand.
GCAGGAGCTATGTTTGTGTCACTGCACTTCAGCCCAAGCAACAGAGTGAGACCCTGTCTCAAAAAATAAAAAATTAGCTAGGCATGGTGGCATGTACCTGTGGTCCCACCTACCACTTACTTGGGAGACGGAGGTGGGAGGATCCCTTGAGCACAGATGTTCGAGAGTTTGAGGCCACAGTGAGCTATGACAGTACCATTGCACTGCAGCCTGGTCAAGGGAACAAGACCCTGTCTCTAAAAATTAAGTAAATTAAAACAAAATAAAATAATAAAATAAAAAAGGAAGCAAGAATGGATATCGGGGAGGTAAGACTGGAGGGTCTTTCTCTAACCTAGACAGAAGTGATGGTGGCTCAGACAAGGGTGATAGCACTAAAAATGAGGGAAAATGTGTGGATTTATTATGTTTTGGAAGTAGGAGAGAATGGAATTGGGAGTGAATAGATTCTGGGAGGTGAGAAAGGGATGCTATAAATTCTTCGATGAGACATTTACATACCAGGCACTCTTGGTACTTAGATGTAGTGCCTGGCACATAGAGGTGCTCACAGACCACTTGATAAGTGAACAAATGAATTAATGCCTTATAGATGACTCAGGTTTCTGGCAGGAGTGGCAGAGTGGATGCAGCTGCCGTTTAGTGAGGTGGGGAGGACTGGAAGAAGCATGTGCTTGGGCTGGAGAGCTTGGTCTGTAACTCGCATGTGTGAACTTTCAGACATCCATTAAGTAACCATGAGAAGCCGGGCATGGTGGCTCATGCCTGTAATCCCAGCACTTTGGGAGGCCAAGGTGGGCGGATCACCTGAGGTCAGGAGTTCAAGACAAGCTGGGCAATATAGTGAAACCCCATCTCTACTAAAAACACAAAAATTAGCCGGGCGTGGTGACACATGCCTGTAATCCCAGCTACTCGGGAGGCTGAGGCGGGAGAATCGCTTGAACCCGGGAGACAGAGGTTGTAGTGAGCAGAGATCACACCACTGCACTCCAGCCTGGGTAACAGAGCGAGACTCTGCCTTGGGGGCAAAAAAAAAAAAAATATATATATATATATATATATATATATATATCCATGAGAGATGCCATGTTGGCATTTGGATGGACATGTCTGGGCTCAGAAGGTGCTCTGTAATGTCTGTTCTCTCTGGAATAATGAGACAAGGTCATCCCTGAAAGGCAGGTGGAGGAGAACGCTCTGCCGGCTCCCCTGCACTCACTGGGCATATGCCCTGTTACCCTGCTGTGGACCATTCAGGGAACGCTGCCCTGCCCTGCCGTGCCTAGAATTTCTTTCCAGATACCTGAAGCTGTGGCTCTTCCTAACGGACTAGGGGTGATCCTGGCCTCTGCTTCAGCCTCAAATCCTGAGATGTGTTTTTAAAATTTTTTATTTTATTATCATTATTATTATCTATTATTTGAGTCAGGGTCTGGAGTGCAGTGGTGCAATCATAGCTCCCTACAGCCTCAACCTCTTGGGCTTAAACAATCCTTCTGCCTCAGCCTCCCAAATAGCCAGGCCCACAGACACGCAGCACCATGCCCAGCTAATTTTTAAAAATTTGTTGTAGAGGAAAAAAAAAGGGTCTCACTACATTGCCCAGGCTGGTCTCAAACTCCTGGGCTCAAGCGATCTTCCCCCCTTGACCCCCCAAAATGCTGGGATTATAGGCATGAGCCATTGAGTCCAACCAGGATCTGTCTTTTTGGCCTTTTTGTAGAGACCTCTGTGTTTCTATGAACCCCATGGCATCAACTGGTGGAGGAGGCCAGGGGTGGTCATTTAGCCCTTCTTCCTGCAGTTCTAGTCCCAGACAGCCCTTCTCTGCCTTCCAGGACTGACTCTTTCCCTCTTGTAGGGCTGCCTCCACCAGGCTCCCTGGACCCAGGCCAGGCCAGGGCACAGCTTGCTGCAGTGCAGCAGGCAGTCAGCGCCACTGCAGCCCAGGAGTGGCAGGAAAGGGTGCGAGTGGCTTCCAGCCTGGGCGGTGTGACCCATGCCAGTCCTTATCACATCTGGAATTTTCCCCACCAAGGTCCACGTGTCTCAGGGTAGTTAGGAGCTCTAGAGTTAAACCTGGGTTGGAGCCCTGGTTCAGTCATTTACTAGCAGTGTGGCCTTAGACCCGGCCTCAGCTTTGTTTTCCTCACCTGTACAATGGAGTTAATCAGAGTCCTTGTAGGGAGGCTGTGACTTCAAAATGTGATTCATGCACATAAGTGGCCAAGGTTTGCCTAACCACAAAGTTTATTAATTTTTTTTTCTTTAAGACAGAGTCTTGCTCTGTCACCCAGGCTAGAGTGCAGTGGTGCAATTTCAGCTCACTGCAACCTCCACCTCCCAGGTTCAAGCGATTCTTCTGCCTCAGCCTCCCAAGTAGCTGGGATTACAGGAGCCCACCACCACGGCCTGCTAATTTTTGTATTTTTAGTGGAGACAGGGTTTCATCACGTTGGCCAGGCTGGTCTCAAACTCTGGACCTCAAGCAATCCACCTGCCTCAGTCTCCCAAAGTGCTGGGATTACAGGCATGAGCCACTGCACCCAGCCTAGTTTATGCTCTTTTTATTTTTATTTTTATTGTTTTTAGAGATAGGGTCTCACTCTGTCACCCAGGCTGGAATGCAGTGGTGCAATCATAGCTCAATGCAGTCTCAAACTCCTGGGCTTGGGCCCAGGGCAGTGGCTCACACCTATAATCCCAGCACTTTGGGAGGCCAAGGCAGGCGGATCACCTGAGGTCAGGAGTTCAAGACCAGCCTGGCCAACATGGTGAAACCCCATGTCTACTAAAAATACAAAAAAAGAAAAAAAAAATTAGCCGGGCGTGGTTGCAAACGCCTGTAATCCCAGCTACCCGGGAGGCTGAGGCAGGCGAATCGCTTAGGGGCAGGAGAATCGCTTGAAGCCAGGAGGTGGAGGTTGCAGTGAGCCAAGATTGCACCACTGCACTACAGTCTGGGGGACAGAGTGAGACTTCATCTCAAACAAAACAAAACAAAACAAAACAAAACTCCTGGGTTCAAGCAATCCTCTTGCCTCAGCCTCCCAAGTCATGCTGTCTTTTAAAAAAATGATTTTATAAAATGGATGGGGAACAGAACAAGTACTCTGTATTTAATCACATTACACATATAATGAACATGCCTACTGCTTTTTACAAACCTGTGACATATGTCTAATTATTAACCTCATTTCATAGATGGGAAATTGAGCCTCAGCGAGGTCATTTGCCCACGATCAAGGAGCTCATAGGAGGCAGAGCTGGGATCTGAGTCAGGGCAGTGCAGTTCTAAAGTATTTACACTTTACACTTTATCACGACATATCTATTTCCTGGAGAGTCTGTTGCTCATAATTAAAATTTGTAATTAGTCATTGTCATTTTCATTCAGGGCAGGGAACTTCCCTTGCTTCTCTCTCTCTCTCCCACTCTCTCTGTTTCTCCCCGGATTCCTGCCACCCCCTCTAATGTGTTCGATATTCATCTGGAAATACGCCTGCACTCTGGCAAAATAGTACTATTTTGTGTCTTTGGGTGCTTTGGCTTCATGCTATAAATTGTGTTCTGTTTATTTCCCTCCTTTTTCTTTCATTATGAAACGTTTCAGACACACAGAAGTTATAAAGAATCATGCACATCCAGAAGCCAGCCTAAGGCATGAAATGCGGCAAATACAATCACAGTGCACCTTCCCACACCTGTGGCCTGGGAACCTCTTTTCTGATCTTTTCCTTGCACCAGGGTGTGGAGATTTTTCACATCTCCTGGGGCGTGGAAAATTTTCATATCTACCATAGCAAATTATGTCAGTGGCCAAAAGGAAGGGATGAGAGAAGTCCCTGCTCCACTGAGCTTCCTTTTGTGCGTTGGCCAATAGGCGACCTCAAGGGTAGGCTGTTCTCCTTGCCAACAAAGCCTTTGTTATAACATAAGCTGCCGTGAATCCTCCCCGCAGGCACAGGGAGGGTTCTTCACAAGAGGTGAAGAAGGAGCCACCCCCAACCACCCCAACCAGACCCTCCTGAGGCAGCCTGGGAGCCAAACATCACTGTGCAAGGGACAAAGGGTGCCCGGGGTCATTTCACCGAGTGGGCCCAGGTACACACAGGGTGCAGGGGACTGAGATGAAAACCCAGAGGACAGGGCCAAGTCTACGCTTCTCATTGTTTTGTCCTTCATGCCGAACACAGAGCTTGGCACACAGTTGTTGCTTAATAAATGTTTATTTCACTGAGTCCCCAGGGCCTAGCACAGAGCATGGCACATAGCTGATGCCTAATAAATGTTTGTTCTACTGAGTTCCCAGGGCCTAGCACAGAGCATGGCACACAGCTGGTGCCTAATAAATGTTTGTTCTATTGAGTCCCCAGGGTCTAGCACAGAGCATGGCGCACAGCCGGTGCCTGATAAATGTTTGTTGTACTTAGTCCCCAGGGTCTAGCACAGAGCATGGCACACAACTAGTGCCTAATGTTTGTTCTACTGAGTCCCCAGGGTCTAGCACAGAACCTGGTACACAGTTGGTGCCTAATAATGTTTGTTGCACTCAGTCCCCAGGGCCTAGCACAGAGCTTGGCACCCAGATGGTGCCTAATAAATGTTTGTTTCACTGAGTCCCCAGGGCCTAGTACAGAGCCTGGTACATAGTTGATGCCTAATAACATTTGTTTTACTGAGTCACAAGACCTGACACATAGCTTGGCACACCACTGGTGACTAATAAATATTCCACTGAGTTGCAGGGCCTGGCGTGGAGCCTGGCACACAGCTGGTGACTAATAAATGTTCCACTAAGTCCTCAGGGCCTGGCATGGAGCCTGGCACACAGCTGGTGCCTAATAAATGCTTGCAGGAAAGAAATAGAGCCAGAGGGAGTGAAAGAGAGAATGAAGGAGAGAAGGGTGGCAGGCAAGAAAGACAGACCAGCCAGGAATGCACCTCCAAACCTGGGTTGGGATCCCACCCGCGGCACTGACTGTGACCTAGAAGCAAGCGGCACAGCCATGCCTGAGTTAGGCTCACTTTCCCCTCTTGTGCCTCTGATTCCCACCTGTGAAATGGAGGTGAAATCACGTTTGCCTCAAAGGGCTGTGCTCCATGCCTGGCACTCAAATAGAAATCGTGCTCACCAAGTGTTAGGGCTGATTCTCAGTATACCTACTGCATGGATTTGCAGAGGGTGGAGCGCATGGAGGGTTCCTCCTGGGAGCCTGTGGCCGAGGCTCCAGAGCATCTTTGGTCGCTATTCCTGTCTCCACCATGAAGATGGAGCCACGTCCCTCGCGGCCCCTGGCTGGGCCCCACCTCCCGGAGACTCAGGAAGGGCTTGGAATCAGTGCCAGTTTCGCCGGCTGTGGGCCCCATGGCGGTGATGAATAACTTGTTTATCTGCTGGAGCTGCTCCCACCGCTCTCTCGGTGCCTGGCAGGCAGAGGTCTGGAAGGGGCGGGCAGGGACGGGAAGGACTGGCTCACCAGGCAGCCGCCGCCCCTCCTCCCTCCTCCCTCTGCCCCACTCCCCAATTCAGCATCAGCCTCCACCTAAACCTGCTTCCTGCACTTTTCTGCTCCTCATCTTTCCCCAAATCCTGTTTTGGAAGCAGCAGGTTGAAGTGTTTGAAAACGCAGGCTCTGAAATCAGACCGGATTCGAGTCCCAGCTTTGTCACTTGTCAGCCATGTGACTTGGACACGACTTAAACTCTCGGAGCCATCACTCCCCCTGTAAAGTAAAGTTTTTTTGTTTTTTTTTTTCCGGAGACAAAGTCTCACTCTGTCCCCCAGGCTGGAGTGCAGTGGCACAATCACAGCTCACTGCAACCTCCGCCTCCCGGGTTCAAGCGATCCTTCTGCCTTAGCCTCCAGAGTAGCTGGGATTACAGTTGCATACCACTACATCCACCTAAAAAAATTGCATTTTTAGTAGAGGTGGGATTTCACCATGTTACCCAGGCTTGTCTCAAACTCCTGACCTCAGGTGATCCTCCTGCCTTGGCCTCCCAAAGTGCTGGAATTACAGGCATGAGCCACTGTGCCCAGCCTCCTCCCCTCTAAAGTCTGATGCAAACATTACTTACCTAATGGGGCTTCAACCTTGAGACAACCCACAAGGGTCCCCTTACTGCCTCCCCTCCTGAAGCTGCCAGAATGCTTTTCCTGCTTGGAACCTCCCTTAAGAGCCTCCACCCTTACCCTGAAAGGGAGTCTCCACCTCTAGGCCTTCCTCTCACTTTCTTGCACAGAGAAAGGTTAGGTTAGGTTAGTCTTTTTGTGTGTGTGTGTTGGTTTGTTTGTTTGGTTGTGGCAACGTCTTGCTCTGCCTCCCAGGCTGGAGTGCATTGGGGCAATCATAACTCACTGTAGCCAAGCTCCTGGGCTCAAGTTATCCTCCTGCCTTAGCCTCCCAAAGTGGTGGGATTATAGGCTGGAGCCACCACACCTGGCCTCCAAATTATTTCTCTAATCTACTCCCTCTGCTATGGTCTGAATGTGCATGTCCCTCTGTCCCCAGATTCTTACATTGAAACCTAAATCCCTAATGCAATAGTATTAAGAGGCAGGGCATCTGAGAGGGTTAGGGTTATGAGGACTGTGCCCCCACAGATGGGATTAGCATGTTTATAAAAGAGGCTTGAGGCCAGGTGCGGTGGCTCATGCTTATAATCCCAACAGTTTGATAGGCCGAGTTGGGGGAATTGCTTGAGCCCAGGAATTTGAGACCACCCTGAGCAACATAGTGAGACTTCATCTCTACAAAAAAAAAAAAAAAAAAAGCCAGGCATGGTGGTGCATCTATAGTGCCAGCTAATTGGGAGGCTGAGGCAGGAGGATCTCTTGAGCCTAGGAGGTTGAAGTTGCAGTGAGCTGTGATTGTGCACTGTACTCCAGCCTGAGTAACAGAGCAAAACTCTTGTCTCTTTAAAAAAAGAGAAAAAGTGATTGTGCCACTGCACTCCAGTCTGGACACCAAAGTGAAACCTTGTCTCAAAATAAATAAATAAATAAATAAAAATAAAACAAAAAAGGCTTGAGAGAGCCAACTTGACCCATCCATCTACCATATGAGGACATAGCAAGGAAGTACCATCTATGAGGAACGGGCCCTCACCAGACGCTGAATCTGCTGACAGCTCGATCTTGGACTTTCTCCAGAACTGTGAGCAATAAATTTATGTTTTTTACAAATTACACAGTCTAAGGTATTTGATTGTAACAGCAGGAATGGACTAATCCCTGCCTATGTATGGTCTCAAGCCTGAGTCACTACCTCCAGAATAACCTCCCTGCCCGCATTCTTGCTTCTCTTCAAGGCTGCCCCTTGTCTGATCATACCACTTTCTTATTAGAAATTCTTCACTGACATCCTTTAACCCAGAGCACATGTGTGCACTGGAGGTGTTCCTGGCCTTCAGAGATGTTTCAAAATGTATGAGAGATTTTTGGTTGTCACAATAATTTGGGAGTGCTACTGGCATTCAGTAGGTGGAGGCCAGAAATTCTAGACTTCCTGAAATGTGTATTGCCCACACAACAAAGATTTTCAGAGGACCCGCCAGATATTCATGTGGGCAAAAATCCCATTTATCACTATCTGAGTCCACAATCTACCTTCAGATTACATAAAATGAAAAGTATTGGAGTTTTTTCTTACTTTAAAAATGTACCTGGGCTGGGCATGGTAATCCCAGCACTTTGGGAGGCCAAGGTGGGAGGATTCCTTGAGGCTGGAGTTCAAGGCCAGCCTGGGGAACATAGGGAAACCTTGTCTCAAAAAATAAAATAAGCCGGGCGCGATGGCTCACATCTGTAATCCCAGCACTTTGGGAGGCCGAGGCGGGTGGATCACGAGGTCGGGAGATCAAGACCATCCTGACTAACACAGTGAAATCCCATCTCTACTAAAAATACAAAAAAAAAACAAATTAGCTGAGTGTGGTGGCAGGTGCCTGTAGTCCCAGCTACTCAGGAGGCTGAGGCAGGAGAATGGAGTGAACCGGGGAGGCAAAGCTTGTAGTGAGCTGAGATCAGGCCACTGCACTCCAGCCTGGGAGACAGAGTGAGACTCCATCTCAAAAAAAATAAAAATAATAAAATAAAATAAACTTAGCTAAGTGTAAATGGTGGAGTCAAGGTCTTGCTCTGTTGCCCAGGCTGGAGTGCAGTGGCACAATCTCAGCTCACTGCAACCTCTACCTCTCAGATTCAAGCAATTCTCATGCCTCAGCCTCCCGAGTAGCTGGGACTACAGGCATGCGCCACCACACCCAGCTAATTTTTGTATTTTTAGTAAAGACAGGGTCCCGCCATGTTGCCCAGGTTGGCCTTGAACCCCTGGCCTCATGTGATCCACTCACCTCGGCCTCCCGGAGTGCTGATATTATAGGCATGAGCCACTGAGCCCGGCCAAGCTGTACAGCTTCTGAGCCTGAATTCTTAACATCTCTCCCCATGAACCTGCCCTCTATGAAACATCACGTTGTGCTGTTGTTGTCCATGGATGGCTTTGTCCCATCACTGGGCTGTGCATCGCAAGAGGGCAGGGATCAAATATTTTCATTTCTGGATGCCCAAAGGCCGACAGAGAGTGGAGTTGCATCTTAACACAGGAATAAGTCAATGCCCTGATCACTTGTGGTCAAAAATCACCCTTGGAAATTTTATTAGTTTCTGACTGCTGCTTTAACAAATTACCATGAACTTAGTAGCTAAAATAACATAAATTTATGACCTTACAGTTGTAGAGGTTAGAAGTTCTAAAAGGGTCTTACTGGGCTAAAATCAAGGTGTCAGCAGGACTTAATTCCTTCTGGATGTGCTAAGGAAGAATCTATTAATTTGCCTTTTACAGTTCCTAGAAGCCACCTGCACTCCTGGACTTGTAGCTCCATTACCCCATCTTCAAATCTAACAACGTTGAGTGAAATCCTTCTCATGCTGTCATCTCTGTGGCTATCTCTTCTGATTCTGTTTTTGCTGTGATTACATGGGGCCCACCCAGTTAATCCAGGCATCTCTCTATTTTCAGGTTAGCTGCAGCTAGGCATCTCCCTATTTTAAGTGATTTGACTAACAACCTTAATTTTATCTGCAAACTTAATTGTCCTTTGATATGTAACAACATATTCACAGGTTCTGGGGATTAGAGGTAAACATCTTTGGGGGCCATTTCTCTGTCTACCACAAGAATCCCTTAAATTGCCCATGGATTTGCAGGGCACTGAGAAAACTGCTTAGATTAGTGGCTCAAAGCATGGATTCTGGAACAAGATTATTGAGTTCAAATCTCAGATTTATGACCTTGGGCACTTACTTAACTTTTCTGTGTCTCAACTTCACCATCTGTAAAATGGGGATGATAACAATAGTGCCCACTTTGCAGGTTAGTAAACACTTAGAATGATGCCCAGGATATAGTAGGTGCAATATGGGTGTTTATTAAATATATTAAATTTCATGGGTATATATAGCATTGGAACAAGATTATGGTGTCTGGCTGAGCCCCAGACAAAATTATTGACCTGACTCTCACCCAGCTGTGAGGTACCACGGAAGTGGAGACTGACTCAGGTGTCTCATTTTTCTTTCACTCTGGGACACATGCTTGCTAAGTGGAAGAGGGTGCTGAAATCATCTGTACTATTGCAATTGTTTATGCTTCTTTCTATTTTGCCAAGTGAGTGACAAAATTGACTGCAGATTTGATGTGACTTCATTATGAATATGTGTTGAATGAATGAATGAGTGAGTGGATGGGTGGATGGATGGATGGATGGATCTGTCTTCCCTGAAGATCTGTCTTCCACCACACATCCCTCCACATGGGTCCTCTTTCATGGATGGCCTAGAGAGGTAGCTACAGAAAGGGTGAGAAGAATGATGCTGGCTAGGATCTGGCATCTGACTGGCATTTGCCCTTTCTCAGGATCCAGAGGTCTCGTTCAGGACCATGGAGAGCGGCACCAGCAGCCCTCAGCCTCCACAGTCAGATCCCCTGGATGCGTTTCCCCAGAAGGGCTTGGAGCCTGGGGACATCGCGGTGCTGGTTCTGTACTTCCTCTTTGTCCTGGCTGTTGGACTATGGGTAAGCCAGGCCACTGGGGGATGGGGGATGAAGAGAGAAGGAAATGTCTCTTTAGAGGTCCGGAGTTAACCTCATCCTTTTGGAGCTAAGATACTGACTGTGAGAGGAAGAAACTAACACAAGGTTATAGAGTAATCAGAACTTAAAATTTTTAAACATGCATTGGGTGTGGACTATTGTCAGACACTGTGTTAATCATTTTCACTTACGTTTCTCATGTAATTTTCACAGGCCCCTATGAGAAAGATGCTATTACAATACCCATTTTACAGATAAGGAAACACAGGCCCAAATAATTTAAGATCCTCATCCTGTAAGTTAGGAGAGCTAGGGTTAGAATCCCTGCCTCCCTTACTTTGAAGCTCATGTTTTGTTTTTGTTTTTGTTTCTGTTTTGTTTGTTTTGTTTTTTGAGATGGGATCTCCCTCTGTTGCTCAGGATACTAGAATGCAGTGGTGTCGATCATAGCTCACTCCGGCCTCGACTTCTTGGGCTCAAGTGATCTTCTTACCTCAGCTGCCAGGTAGTTAATTTTTAAATTTTTTTTGTAGAAATGGGGTCTCAGTATGTTGCCCAGGCTGGTCCCAAATTCCTGGGCTCAAGCAATTCTCCCATCTCAGCCTCCCAAAGTGCTGGGATTACAAACAGCCCAGCTTTTTTTTTTTTTTACTTTAAAGAAAAATTTAAAAGGCAATACAGTCACATGGTTCAAAAATAAAAATCACCTATGACAAGCAATGAAAAGTCTCAATATTAACCTTCTTTCCACAGGTAACCAATATTATTAGCTTGTTAGTACATTAGCATATGGATGGTTCAAGTGTCTTTATGCAAATCCAAGCAAATTTTAATATGCATATTTCCTTCTTTCTTAAACAGAAGGTAGCTTATACTGTTTTTTAACTTTCTATTTTTCACTTCTCAGTATCTTTTAGATATCTTTTCACATTAGCACGTAGACATTCCTTATCTTCTTAAAAGTTGCATAATATTTCCTTAGATGATTGTGTTGTAATTTATTTAACTAGTCGTGGGCTGAAGGTCATTTGGATTGTTTCCAATCTCTTACTATAATAAACTATACTATAATAAACAAACCCTGGCCGGGCGCAGTGGCTCACACCTGTAATCCCAGCACTTTGGGAGGCCGAGGCAGGCAGATCACTTGAGGCCAGGAGTTTGAGACCAGCCTGGCCAACATGGTGAAATCTCATCTCTACTAAAAATACAAAAAATTAGCCAGGTGTGGTGGCACCTATAGTCCCAGCTACTTGGGAGGCTGAGGCAGGAGAATGGCATGAACCCGGGAGGTGGAGCTTGCAGTGAGCCGAGATCATGCCACTGCACTCCAGCCTGGGCGACAGAGTGAGACTCCATCTCAAAAAATATATATAAAAAAATTAGCCAGGCGTGGTGGTGGGTGCCTGTAATCCCAGCTACTCAGGAGGCTAACCCAGGAGAATCACTTGAACCTGGGAGGCAGAGGTTGTGGTGAGCCGAGATTGCGCCATTGCACTCCAGCTTGAGCAACAAGAGTGAAAATCCGTCTCAAAAATAAATAAATAAATAAATAAATAAATAAATAAATAAACTCTGTACACCATTTGGGGTGTAGCTATAAGATAAATTCCCTGAAGCAGAAATGCGTATATTAAAGAATATATGCATTTGTGATTATACTAGTTTGTGTCAAATTGCACTCCTTAGGTGTACACATCAGAAATGATAAGAAAGTCTGTTTTGTCACATTCTCACCAACAGTGTATTGTCAAACTCATTTTTGTCAGACCAGGAAAAATAATATCTCAAAGTATTTTTTTTTTTTTTTTTTATTTGAGACAGAGTCTTGCTGTGTCCCTCAGGCTGGAGTGCAGTGGTGCAATCTCAGCTCACTGCAAGCTCCGCCTCCCGGGTTCACGCCATTCTCCTGCCTCAGCATCCCTAGTAGCTGGGACTACAGGCGTCCGCCATCATGCCCGGATAATTTTTTTTGTATTGTTAGTAGAGATGGGGTTTCACCGTGTTAGCCAGGATGGTCTCAATCTCCTGACCTCGTGATCCACCCACCTCGGCCTCCCAAAGTGCTGGGATTACAGGAGTGAGCCACCGCACCAGGCCAGTATTGTTAATATGCATTTATCTTACAATGAATGAGGCTGGGCCCCATTATGTATATTTAAACACCACATATTTTCTTTATGTGAACTATGGCTTCATATCTTTTGCCTTATTTCTATTAGGTTCTTCTTCTTTTTCTTATCAATTTCCAGGAGCTCTTTTTGTATTAAGGATATTAACAACTTTGAGATAAAAGGTCTGGCGCAGTGGCCCACGCTGGTAATCCTAGCGCTTCGGGAGGCTGAAGTGAGCAGATCGCTTGAGCTCAGTTCAAGACCAGCCTGGCAACATAGTAAGATACCATCTCTACAAAAAACACAAAAATTAGTTGAGCATGGTGGCATATGCCTGTAGTCCCAGATACTTGGAAGGCTGAGCCAGGAGGACTGCTTGTGCCTAGGAGTTCAAGGTTACAGTGAGCCATGATCACGTCACTGCACTCCAGCCTGGGTGACAGAGTGAGAACCAGTCTCAAAAAAGAAACAAAGAAAGAGAGAGAAAGGAAAGAAAGGAAGGAAGGGAAGGGAAGGGAAGGGAAAAAGAAAGAAAAAGAAAAGGAAAGAAAGAAAGAGAGTGAAAGAAAAAAAGAGAAAGAGAGAGAAAGAAAGAGAAAGAGAGGGAAGGAAGGAAGGAAAGAAGGGAGGGAGAGAAAGAGGGAAAGGGAAAGGAAGGGACAGGAAGAAGAAAGAAAAAGAAGGAAAGAAAGAGAAAGAAAAAGGAAGGAAGGAAAGAAAGAAAGAAAAGAAAAGAAAAAAGAAAGAAAGAAAAAATTAATCACCAATGTGATAGTATTAACAGATGGGGCCTTTCGAGGGTGATTAAGTCATAAGAACTGAGCCCTCATGAATGGGATTAGAGACTTTATTAAAGAAGCTCAAGGGAACTAGTTTTACCCCTTTTTGCCCTTCTGTTCCTCTGGCATGTGAAGACACAGAGGAGGTACTATCTATGAGGAACAGGCTCTCACCAGACACCAAACCTCTCGGTGCCTTGATCTTGAACTTCCAAGTCTCCAGAATTGTAAGAAACAAATTTCTGTTGTTTAAAAATTACCCAGTTTCGGGTATTTTGTTATAGCAGTGCAAAACAGACTGAGACATGAGCCTCAGTTTCTTCCTTTATCAGATTGGCCTAATGACACAAACCTCATAGGGGTTGGTAAGGATTAGATGAGGTAATGCATATGAAGTGCTTGGCACAGCATCTGGCACATAGTAAACACTCAGTAAATGGTATCAGTTATAAAATATCATAGACAAGCCATGAGCCTAAGACTCAAATGTCTAGGGAGACCAAGTAGGTTATCATAAAATAAATGTTTGTAGCCACAAGTGGTAGGAGCTGTGTTGACCTGAAGAGTTTATGTTTCCTCTAAAGACACAAAATTAAAATTTTCTCCAAAACTCTGGGAGAAACAGAATATATTTGATACCTGAATCTGGCCCTCGGGACTCCCAGTTTGCAATCCCTGGCCTAGGCCATTTTGAGATGCCTCTGATTGCTAACGTCTTCCCTCACCCACCTCTCTTCTTTTTTCTTTTAGTCCACAGTGAAGACCAAAAGAGACACAGTGAAAGGCTACTTCCTGGCTGGAGGGGACATGGTGTGGTGGCCAGTAAGTGGTCTTTGGTTCAATTAAAGTCACTTCTTAAAGAATCTTCAAGTGCTGGGATTCTGTCCAGCCTTTGATATCTCAGGACTCTCTGGTCTCATGTTGTTTGGAAGTCATTGTCTAAACTAAAGAAGGATTAGCTCCAGCTCAAATTTGTTTAAACAACAACAAAATTCATCACCTCATCTAAGGGAAAAATCTGGAGTTAGGTTTTAAAAATATATATTATATAAAAAACAAAAAATCAGCTGGGCGTAGTGGCATGTGCCTATAATCCCGGCTACTCGGGAGGCTGAGATAGGAGAATCACTTGAACCCAGGAAGCAGAGTTTGCAGTGAGCTGAGATGGCACCATTGCATTCCAGCCTGGGTGACAGAGCGAGGCTCCATTTAAAAAAAAAAAGTAAAGACGGTGAATTAGTAATCACAAAACTTCTCACAAAGAAAAAGACCAAGCACCAAGGATCAAGATGGCTTCAATGATAAACTCTTCCAAATGTTTCTAGAAAAATTAACACAAATCCTTTACAGATTCTTCCAAAAAAAAATTAGAGGCCGGGCGTGGTGGCTCATGCCTGTAATCCCAGCACTTTGGGAGGCCGAGGTGGACAGATCACAAGGTCAGGAGTTCGAGACCAGCCTGGCCAACATAATGAAACCCCACCTCTACAGAAAATACAAAAAAGTAGCCAGGTGTGGTGGCAGGCACCTGTAGTCCCAGATACTTAGGAGGCTGAGGCAGAAGAATCACTTGAACCCAGGAGGCGGAGGTTGCAGTGAGTCGAGATTGCGCCACTGCACTCCAGCATGGCGACAGAGCAAGACTCCATCTAAAAAAAAATTAGAACACTTCCTAACTCATTCTATAAGGCTATTATTGCCCTAATGCCAAAACCAGAGATATTACGCACACACACAAAAAATACAGATAAATATCTCTTATGAATATAGATTCAAAAGCTCTCAGTAGAGCAAATCTTTTTTTTTTTTTTTTTTTTTTCCTGAGACAGGATCTCTCTCTGTTGCCTGGGCTGGAGTGCAATGGTACAATCATAGCTCACTGTAGCTTCAAACTCATGGGCTCAAAGGATCCTCTCACCTCAGCCTCCCAAGCTGGGACCACAGGCATGTGCCACCACGCCTGACTAGCAAACCAAATCTAGCAACATATAAACATGAATTTACACCATGACCAAAAAAGATTCATCCTAGAAATGAAGGTTTGGTTCAATATACAAAAATGTCAATCAATGTAATACACCATATATATTATAGAATAAAAGACAAAAATGAGATCATCTCAATAGACAAAACCATTTAACAAAATCTAAAACCCTTTCATGATAAAACATTCAACAAACTAGGAATAGAAGAAAACTTCTTTAAGTTTTGGCATCTACAAAATCACCCACAGCTAACATACTTAGTGGTGAAAGACTGAAGTTTTTTTCTGTAAGATCAGGAACGAGACAAGGATGTGCCGTTTGCCACTTGTATTCAACATTTTTCTGGAGGTTCTAGCCAGAGCAATTCACAAGAAAAAGAAGTAAAGGGTACCCAGATTGAAGAAGAAGAAACAAAGCTATCTTGATTTGCAAAAGACATGATCTTGTACATAGAAACTTCTAAATAACCCAAGAAATGCTATTAGACATTATAAATGAGTTTAGTCAGATTGCAGATTATAAGATTAATTTTTAAAAATTAATTGTGTTTTATACACTAGCAGTGAACAACCTGAAAATGAAATTAAGAGAATAATTCCACTTATAATAGCATCAAAAGAATAAAGTATTTAGGAATAAATTTGACAAAAGAATACAACACTATACACTGAAAAGTCACTGGAAAAACTTAAAGAACTAATTAATTAAGAAAACATCCTGAGTTCTTGGATTCAAAGACTTATTACTGCTAAAGCAGCAATATTCCCCCAATGGACCTGCAGATTCAACACCATCTCCATCAAAATTTCTGCTCTTTTTTTTTTTTTGGCAGAAATTGACAAGCTGATCCTGAAATTCATATGAAAATGCAAGGGACCCAGAATAGCCAAAATGATCTTGAAAAATAAGAATAAAGTTGGCCGGGCACGGTGGCTCACGCCTGTAATCCCAGCACTTTGGGAGGCCAAGGCGGGCGGATCACGAGGTCAGGAGATGGAGACCATCCTGGCGAACACGGTGAAACCCCGTCTCTACTAAAAATACAAAAAATCAGCAAGGCGCGGTGGCGGGTGCCTGTAGTCCCAGCTACTCGGGAGGCTGAGGCAGCAGAATGGCATGAACCCGGGAGGCCGAGCTTGCAGTGAGCTGAGATCACGCCACTGCACTCCAGCCTGGGAGACAGCGAGACTCTGTCTCAAAAAAAATAAAAAATAAATAATAAATAAATAAATTTGGCATACTCACACTTCTCAATTTGAAAACTTACTACAAAGCTACAGTAATCAAACGAGTGTGATACTGACAGGAGGATAAACATGTAGACAAATGAAATAGAATTTGATAAGAAGAAGAGATAGGAAAGTCAATAAGGAGGCAAAATGGCTCTTTCACAATTCTCTCTCCTCTCTTCCTTCACCGTTCTCCTCCTCTTCTTTTTCTTCTCACTCCCTCCTTTCCCCTCCTCACTGGATCTGCCTTTTTTTTTTTTTTTTTTTTTTTTTTTTGAGACTGAGTCTCTGTAGTCCAGGCTGGAGTGCAGCGGCGCAATCTCGGCTCATTGCCACCTCCACCTCCCGGGCTCAAGCGATTCTCCTGCCTCAGCCTCCTGAGTAGCTGGGATTATAGGCATGTGCCACCATGCTCAGCTAACTTTTGTATTTTTAATGGAGACGGGGTTTCACCATGTTGGCCAGGCTGGTCTCAAACTCCTGACCTCAAGCGATCCGCCTGCCTCAGCCTCCCAAAGTGCTGGGATTACAAACGTGAGCCAGAGCACCCGGCTGGACCTGCCTTTCTGTGCAGGTCTCCATCCTCCCCTGTCTCTGAACTGGCAGTGATGAGCAGCACAGGGTGAAACATGCCTCCACACCACCCCCTCACCCCCAGCACACACACACCTCCCTGGTTCAACATCTCCAGTCCAAGGGACCAGCAGAGACGGTGTCCCCATTCCAAATTCCCAGGAAAGAGAATATAATTTGCCCAGCTTGGGCCAGGTACCCAGGCCTGTCCAGCCCAATCAATTGAGACCAGGGAGACCAGGGATTGGCATCATCAAGTACAGCACTAGCCATTTAGTGCTATACCAAGAGGACTATCTACTTTGCTAAGTTAGAAGCAGATGTGGGGAGTAACACAGGCTTCCTGATTCTCATCATGAATCACTTTCTGCATTACCTGTCACCTTCTTTCCCGACCCCCGACCCCTGCAGGGATGCTGCATATAGTTGTTGAAGCTGTGCACTGCACAACCCTAGAAGGTGCAATCTGCATTTTAGGCCCTGTAGTCATGAATATTTATTCTACCAATTTCTGATAGGTGGGCTCTGACCAAGTAAGAGTCTTGGGAAAGAAGAATCTCATTCTAATGTAAACAAAAATGCCAGATAGGCTAGGGGTGGCCCTGCCTTCCTCCACTTCTCTTCTCTGTCCCTTTGGAGCATGGTAAGAATTGGGGGTGGGGAGCATGTACCCTCGACTTTGTCTCCAAGATCTGACCCATCCATCTCCCCACAGGTGGGTGCATCCTTGTTTGCCAGCAATGTTGGAAGTGGACATTTCATTGGCCTGGCAGGATCAGGTGCTGCTACGGGCATTTCTGTATCAGCTTATGAACTTAATGTAAGTATTTTACCTAGAGCATAGATGACATCTTACCTCCACCTAATAGGTAGATCTCAGGGGAAAGTTGTGTGAATGCCCTGCACTTTAAAAATAGAATGATGGGGCCAGGCGCGGTGGCTCACACCTGTAATCTCAGCACTTTGGGAGGCCAAGGCAGGTGGATCACCTAAGGTCAGGAGTTTGAGACCAGCCTGGCCAATGTGGCGAAACCCTGTCTCTACTGAAAATACAAAAAATTAGCCGAGTGTAATGGCGGGCACCGTAATCCCAGCTACTCGGGAGGCTGAGTTAGGAGAATCATCTGAACCCAGGAGGCGAATGTTGCAGTGAGCAGAGATTGCACTACTGCACTCCAGCCTGGGCGACAAGAGTGAAACTCCTTCCCACCCCCTCCAAAAAAAAAAAACCACACACACATAAAAAAAAAAAAAAAAACCAAAAAACAAACAAAAAAAATAATAGCGTGTTGGGCGTGATGGCTCAGGCCTGTAATCCCAGCACTTTGGGAGGCCGAGGTGGGCGGATCTTTTGAGGTCAGGAATTTGAGACCAGCCTGGTCAACATGGTGAGACTCCATCTCTACTAAAAATACAAAAATTAGCCAGGCTTGGTGTTGCACGCCTGTAATCCTAGCTACTCAGGAGGCTGAGGCAGGAGAATCACTTGAACCTGGGAGACAGAGGCTGCAGTGAGGTGAGATTGTAACACTGCACTTCAGCCTGGGTGACAGAGTGAGACTCTGTCTCACAAAAAAAAAAAAAAAAGTGTGTGAAGAAGAGGGCTCAGAATTCCTCTCCTAGACATGCAGAAGAAAGATGGTATCGTGGAGACTGAAGCATATTTCTGTGTACTTTAGATGTCAATCGGCCATCGCAAAAATTTTACAGCTCAGTAGTTTTTGACTTTGTTTGCTACCTCTGAGATACTCAAGGGATAAGATACACTCTCCTATATAGCAGGGCTCACTTGGGATATGATTTTTACTGGGGTCAGGGCAGGAAGGGGATTATTAATAATGATCATTGCCTTCATAATGTCCAATATTTTTTGGATGCTTATTCTATGCCAGGAACAGACTTTGATATGTTACATACACTATCACATTATAGGATTCATTTACAGATTAGACCCACACTGCCTGGGTTTACATTCTTGCTCCAACACGTATAAACTTCAGCGGCAAGTTGCTTTTTGTGTGACCTTGGGTGGCATGTGTTATTTCTGTTTGTTTGTTTTGTTTTGTTTTTATTTTTTTTTTTGAGACAGGGTCTTGCTCTGTCGCCCAAGCTGGAGTGCAGTGGTGTGGTCATGGCTCACTGCAACCTCCACCTCCCAGGCTCAAACCATCCTCCCACTTCAGCCTCCCAAGTAGCTGGGACCACAGGTGCACGCCACCATGCCTAGCTAATTTTCATATTTTTTGTAGAGAAGGGAATTTCACTATGCTACTCAGGTTGGTCTTGAACTCCTGGGTGCAAGCGATCCACTCGCTTCTGCCTGTCAAAGTGCTGGGATTACAGGCGTGACTCACCGCACCCAGCTGGGCAAGTTTCCTAACCTCTCTGAGCCTCATATACATAATAGGCATATTAATGGTACCTGTCATGTGGAACCATTATGAGAGTCAAGTGAATTAATGCTTGTAAAGGGTGCAGAGAGGCGCCTGGCATACAGTACTCATTAAGTATCATCTCCCTGATTTCCTTGCAACCACTTAGTGAGGCACTGATATGCCCATTTTCCAGGTGAGAAAACTGAGTCTTGGAGACCTGTGTTAACTCTTATGGTCATCTTTGAACCCAGGTCTGCCTGCTGTCACGGCCTTGTTTTAATCACTGCTGAGGAGGGGAGGGGGCACAACTGGATGAAGCGATGACGTGACGTTTAGGAGACACAGAACTAGGAAGCATTGCAAAAGCCTTCTTTTTCCACTCTCCTTTTCCTTCCCGAATCCCTTCCCCATGTTAAAAAAAGGAAATTTGAAGGCCGGAGCAGGTGAACCACTCAGCGAGTAAGAGACTACACCAGAGGTGGAGTTCAGGCCAGGCTGCCTCAGGGCGCAGAGGGAAATCCAAATGGGTACCTTGTTGTGAGCTGGGGGCCAAGTCCTGACTGTGTTTTCTTGAGCAGGGCTTGTTTTCTGTGCTGATGTTGGCCTGGATCTTCCTCCCCATCTACATTGCTGGTCAGGTGAGTCGGGAGACATTGGGATGCTGTAGAATTGAAAGATGCTTTGGGAATCTCAGCCCTGCAGTCCCTCCCTTATCCCGCCATCCCTCCTGCCCATGGTCATGCATTAGATTGCCACTCAGAGGCCCCAGTAAAGGGGAGGGGTGATCCACAGGCGAGACAATGAGGAACCCAGTCCATAGCACTTCCCGCTAGTACCCAACATCCAAGGCACACAGAAGGCATTTGGAGGTTGGAAAAAATATGGGCCCTCAAATTTTAAATACCAAAACACAAATGTAAAGCTCACAATCTCTTAAATGTTTAAATCACAACATGTTTCCGCTATATTTTTTTGAGACAGGGTCTGGCTCTGTCCCCAGGATGGAATGCAGTGGTGCAATCTTGGCTCGCCTGGTCTCACCAGCCTCCCCAGCAGCTAGGACCACAGACGCAAGCCACCGCACCCAGCTAATTTTTGTATTTTTTTTTTTTTAGTAGAAAATAAAAAAATCCCGCCATGTTACCCAGGCTCGTCTTGAACTCCTGGGCTCAAGTGATCTGCACACCTCAGCCTCCCAATCTGAGTAGCTGGAATTACAGGCATAAGACACCATGCCCAGCCAATGTTTCTGCTTTTTACTAAAAAATAAAAATAAAAATAAAAGTATATAGCTCATGCCTGTAATCCCAGCACTTTGGGAAGCCAAGGCAGGCAGATCACTTGAGCCTAGGAGTTCGAGACCAGGCTGGGCAACATGGTGAAAACCTGTCTCTACTAAAAAAACACAAAAATTAGCCAGGCATGGTGGTAAGCACCTGTAATCCCAGCTACTCAGGAGGCTGAGGAGCCATGAGAATTGCTTGAGCCCGGGAGGCAGAGGATGCAGTGAGCTGAGATCACACCACTGCACTCCAGCCTGTGTGACAGAGCGAGACCCTGTCTCAATCATATATATATATATATTTTTTAAAATCATATATGTATTTTAAAATCATATATATGATTCAGTGATTTTTTTCTTCCTTTGCACACAAAACTATAATAATTGAGCTATTTCTGACTGGTACAAAATGTCAATGTCTTAGTTACAAAATAATGCTGCTTTTGACTGTTTGAAAAGCATTTTTTTGTGGTTTTTTTTTTTTTTTTTTTTTTGACAGAGTTTTGCTCTTGCCCAGGCTGGAGTGCAATGGTGTGATCTTGGCTCACTGCAAACCTCTGCCTCCCGGTTTCAAGAGATTCTCCTGCCTCAGCCTCCCAAGTAGCTGGGATTACAGGCGCCCACCACCACGCCCAGCTAATTATTGTATTTTTAGTAGAGATGGGGTTTCACCATGTTGGCCAGGCTGGTCTCGAACCCCTGACCTCATGATCCACCCACCTCGGCCTCCCAAAGTGCTGGGATTACAAGCATGAGCCACCGTGCCTGGCCTGAACAGCAGTTTTTAAAAAATCATCTATGGTCTCACTGGCAGCATTGCATCATTCATGCTTTCTAACCTTAATTCTGTTCTAGATGTTCTATTGCACATGGCAAGACCACACAATATCACAGTGTTGTCCGTAAAGCAATAACTGATTTTAGCTTTTCATTATGGAAATGTTAAAAATACACAAAGTAGGCTGGGCATGGTGGCTCATGGATGTAATCCCAGCACTTTGGGAGGCCGAGTTGGGTGGATTGCTTGAGGCCCGGAGTTCGAGACCAGCCTGGGCAACATGGCAAAATCCCATCTCTACAAAAAATACAAAAATTAGCTGGGTGTGGTGACACACACCTATAGTCTCAGATACTCAGGAGGCTGAGGCAGGAGGATTAGGATCATTTGAGACCGGTAGGTTGAGGCTACAGTGAGCCATAATTGTGCCACAGCACTCCAGTCGGGGGGACAGAATGAGACCCAGTCTCAAACACACACACACACACACACACACGCACACACACACACACACACACAAAGTAGAAAAAGCTTAGGAATCAGAAATCATGTTAAAAATCCTTCAGGCTGGATGCAGTGGCTCATGCCTGTAATCCCTGCGCTTTGGGAGGCCAAGGAGGGAGAATCACTTGAGTCCAGGATTTCAAGACCAGCCTGGGCAACAGAGCACGACCTTATCTCTACTAAAATTTTTTTTAAATTAGCCAGGCCTGGTGGCAAGTGCCTGTGGTCCCAGCTACTCAGGAGGCTAAAGTGGGAGGAACACTTGAGCCCAGGAGTTGGAAGCTGCAGTGAGCTATGATCACGCCACTGCAGTCTAGCCTGAGTGACAGAGAATAGTTCAATTCTGTATTAAGGGCAGGGATATATGGGTAAGTAACCTCCCTTGGAGGTAATCCCAAAAGTCTAAAAGCAAGACCTTTGGTGAGCAGGGGGCCTGGGTCTGCTCCTGACCGCTGTGGCTAGCTCCCATGTAGACACAGCATCTGAGGTATAACAACACCGGACTGGAAATGAAGCTCTCCGGGTCAAAGCATCAAGAAAGTTATTGAGCGCCTACTACAGGAAGGCGTATATGATGGTAGAGATGCAGGTGAGTGAATATTTAGGGTTGCCAGACAGTCTCACCTGATGGCTTCCATTTTCTCTGGCAAGCAGAAGATGATGTCATCAGCTGAGAGTGAGAAAGGAACTTGTGAAGCTTTAGGTTGAGAAGATGCAAAGTTTGTTTTTTTGTTTTGTTTTGTTTGTTTGTTTTGAGATGGAGTCTCGCTCTGTCACCCAGGCTGGAGTGCAGTGGCACAATCTTGGCTCACTGCAGTCTCCACCTCCCAGGTTCAAGCAATTCTCTGCCTCAGCCTCCCGAGTAGCTGGGATTACAGGTGCCCACCACCACACCCAGCTAATTTTTGTATCTTTAGTAGAGACGGGGTTTCACCATGTTGGTCAGGCTGGTCTCAAACTCCTGACCTCCTGCGCCTCAGCCTCCCAAAGTGCTGGGATTACAGGCATGAGCCACTGCACCAGCCAGATAGCCAGATGCAAAGATCTGAAATGGCTGCAGTAGTTGTTTGTAATAGAAAAACCTGGGAACAACCACCATGTCCATTAATAAGGAACTGGACAGCCGGGCTGTACCATCTCATGCCGTGACAAGGGATGAAGTCCACAGAGGTATGCTGATCTCCAAGCTATTGTTAAATAAGAAAATAAAATCTCCTAGATCTAGACATCCTTTGGGCAATATCTTACACTTATACAAAGGAGAGGTTAAACCCATCCTAGATAATAAATGCCAAAGTGTTGAGAAAAGTTCAAAAGCTACCCAATTTGTTTTTATTAGGACATGAAATAAACATTCAGAAAAGCAATAAAACACACACACACACACACAACAAACACAAAAGTGCAGCTTGACAAATTATTGTAAAAGGAACACCCACATCAAGACAGAAAACATAATGTCAGCCAAGTGCGATCGCTCACACCTGTAATCCCAGCACTTTGGGAGGCTGAGGCAGGCAGATCACTTGAGGTCAGGAGTTCGAGACCAGCCTGGCCAACGTGGTGAAACCCTGTCTCTACTAAAAATACAAAAATTAGCCAGACGTGGTGGCGGGTGCCTGTAGTTCCAGCTACTCGGGAGGCTGAAGTGGGAGAATTGCTCAAACCCAGGAAGTGGAGTGAAGTAAGCCAATATCACACTACTTAACTCTTGCCTGGGTGACAGAGTGAGACTCCGTCAGAAGGAAAGGAAAGGAAAGAAGGAAAGGAAATGAAATGAAAGGAAAGAAAAGGAAAGGAAAGGAAAGGGGAAAGGGGAAAAGGGAAAGGGAAAGGAGAAGAAGAAAGGAAAGGAGGAAGGAAGGAATGGAGAGAGGGAGGGAGGGAGGGAGGGAGGAAGGAAGGAAGGAAGGAAATATAATGTCCTCTGCAAGCCTTTAGAAAATCACAATGCTGGCTGGGCACAGTGGCTCAGGTCTATAATCCCAGCTCTTTGGGAGGCTGCGGTGGGAGGATTGCTTGAAGCCAGGAGTTTGAGACCAGCCTGGGCAACATAGTGAGACCCCCATCTCTGCAAAAACAATTAAAATAAAGAATTAGCTGAGACTGGTGGTGTGCACCTTTAGTCCCAGCTAGTCAGTAGGCTGAGGCAAGAGGATGGGAGACTGAGGAGGAGGACTGATTGCTTGAACCCAGGAGATCAGGGCTGCAGTGAGCTATGATCATACCACTGCACTCCAGCCTGGGTGACACAGTGAGACCCCGTCTCTAAAAAAGAAAAATCACAATGCCTTCCCTTCTCCTTGGCTTTCCTATTAAGTAATTACTCCCTTGCTTTTCTTTACAGTTTTAATTCTGCATACCTGAACAATGTAGTTGAATTTTACTTTTTTTGGTGAAGGGTGGGTTATAGATAATTGAAAACTGGAGTTTTTTTTTTTTTTTTTTTGAGGCAGAGTTTCGCTCTGCTGTCCAGGCTGGAGTGCAGTGGCATGATCTCAGCTCGCTGCAACATCTGCCTCCTGGGTTCATGCAATTCTCCTCCCTCAACCTCCCAAGTAGCTGGGATTACAGGTGCACACCACCACACCCGACTACTTCTTGTATTTTTAGTAGAGATGGGGTTTCCCCATGTTGGCCAGGCTGTTCTTGAACTCCTGGCCTCAGGTGATCCACCCACCTCAGCCTCCCAAAGTGCTGGGATTACAGGTGTGAGCCACCGCACCCAGCTTGGAGTAATATTCTTTCGTTACATGTAGCTGATGTGTTAATTGTCATTGCTATGCAGTATCACGTAGTGTGACTCACATCCCAATATATTTATCCATTCTGTTGTGTGTGGGCATTTAAGTTGCTCCCAGTATTGGTCTATGATAGACAGCACTGCTGTGAACATTTTTATAAGTGTGTTCTTCTGCACATAAACAAGCATTGGTGAGAGAGTCTACCTCTGAGTGGAATTTCTAGGTCATTGGATATGTTCATCTTTGGCTTTACAAGATATTGACAAACATTTTCCCAGAGTAGTTCTATCCATTTATATTCCCACCAGCAGCGTATGAAAATTCCCTTTCCTGCAATTCGGCGTATCCTTGGTGACATTTTATATTCTCCAACTTAAAGATTCTTGCGAATTTGGTGCATGTGTAGTGATATCTCACTGCTTTTTAAAATTTTGTTGACACAGAGTCTTGCTCTGTCGCCCAGGCTGGAGTGCAGTGGCGTGCCCTCAGCTCACTGCAACCTCTGCCTACCTGGATTCAAGCAATTCTTGATTCTCCTGCCTCACCCCGTCCCCCGCCACACACACACTGCCCCAGTAGCTGGGACTACAGCCACCATGCCCAACTAATTTTTGTATTTGTAGTAGAGACGGGGTTTCACCAAGTTGTCCAGGCTGGTCTTGAACTCTTGACCTCAAATAATCCTCCTACCTCACCTCCCAAAGTACTGGGATTACAGGTCTGAGCTACCGCACCCGGCCATCTCACTGTTTTTAATTGGCAACTCTTTTTATACATTTTCCGGCCATTTGGATTTCCTCTTTGAGGAAGTAACTTGTCTAGGACTTTTGTCCATTTTTCTATTAGGTTATATGTCTTTAAAAAAAAAAAAATAGAGATGGGGTCTTACTGTAGCAATAGAGATATTGCCCAGGCTGGTCTTGAACTCCTGGGCTCAAGCAGTTCTCCCACCTTGGCCTCCTAAAGTGCTAGGATTACAGGTGTGAGCCATCGTGCATGGCCTCACAATTAAATCTATTATCCGCCTAGAATTTATTTTCATCTACCATATGTATGTTTCTTGAGGCAGGGTCTCCCTGTCACTTAGGCTAGAGTGCAATGGCACGATCATGGCTCACTGCACCCACGACCTCCTGGGCTCAGGCTCAAGTGATCCTTCCACCTCAGCCACCTGAGTAGCTGGGACTACAGGTGCCTGCCACCACGCATGACTAAATTTGTATTTTTTGTAGAAATGGGGTTTCACCATGTTGCCCAGGCTGGTCCCAAACTCTTGCACTCAAGTGATCCTCTTGCCTCAGTTTCCCAAAGTGATGGGAACCAACTGCGCTGGGCTCCTCTCCTCCCTTCTTAAGTATCAGGTTGAGAATCCCAAGAAGACCATCTGCGCTCTCAGTTGTGGGGGCAGGAGCAGATGGGAAGGGCTTGTGTGGGGATGTCAAGTGCTGGTGGTGAAATCTCAGCTCTGGCCCTCAGGTCACCACGATGCCAGAATACCTACGGAAGCGCTTCGGTGGCATCAGAATCCCCATCATCCTGGCTGTACTCTACCTATTTATCTACATCTTCACCAAGATCTCGGTAAGGCAGGGACACAGCCTGGCCTCACCCATGCAGCATGGGGAGAAGATAAGGCACAGATCATTGCTCGGGAGTGTCTCCTTGCTATCCCCTTTCTCCTCCTCTTTCATAGGCTGCAGGGAGATTAGAGGAAGATGGGATGGGGGGAAGTAAGCGTGGACAGAGGAAATTGGGAGAAAACGGTTGGGTGCAGTGGCTTATGCCTGTAATCTCAGCACTTTGGGAGGCTGAGGCGGGTGTATCACTTGAGGTCAGGAGTTCGAGGCCAGTCTGGCCAACATGGCGAAACCCTATCTCTACCAGAAAATAGGAAAATTAGCCAGGCGTGATGGCACATGCCTGTAGTCCCAGCTATTCGGGAGGCTGAGGCAGGAGAATTGCTTGAGCCCGGGAGGCGGAGGTTGCAGTGAGCCAAGATCATGCCACTGTACTCCAGCCTGGGTGAAAGAGCGAGACTGTGTCAAAAAAAAAAAAAAAAAAAGAAGAAGAAATTGGGAGAAAAGGTAGAGGAAAGGAGGGAAGGACTTTCTCTCCTACTCCTGCCAAAGCTTCTTTGTCAACATCTCAGGATGGTGTGGGTTGATCAATGGGACTCCAAGAACCCTGCCAATCCTTGGATAGGACTGTTCTCTTCCTCCTTGAATTAGATGCTGATCAGCTGTTTATCAGATGTGCTAATGGCTGATTGCACTGCCCCACCCTGACCTATGGATGGGCAGATCTCCTAGGAAGTGGCAAAGAACAGGTGTATTGCAACCTCCAGACATGTGCCCCTCAGCGGAAGCTGCCTTCGCTTCCAGCCAGGGAGGAGGGAGGAGCTTGTTCTATGGGAAGGGGTATGGGGGAGCAGAAGGGGTTCCATTCAATCCAAGCAACAATAAGTGAATCTACACCAGCTCCAGACTGCAGGACAGACACACAGGCTCCTTTCTAGAACGTTCACTTGCAGTCTGGTGGGAAGCTGCAGATGTGGGAAGCCTTCTAGGTGAAGTTACATCCCAGGAGGAACTTACGGTAGAGAAAGGGGACTGGCCCTCCAGACGGAAGCACCAGCACAAGTGAAATCTGGGAGGCCTAGGTACACACGATTTGTTGAGAAACGGAGGGTATTTCAGAGTCTGTAGAGGTCTGGGAGTACGAAATGAGTATTTAGCCTCATTTATTTAGCCTTTATCTTAGGGGCAATGGGGGAGTCACTTAAGAGTTTGAGTGGGGAGGAGAAGGATGATGTGATCATTATGGTATTTAATGAAGGTTACAGTGTGGAAGATGGAGTGGGAAAGGACCAAAAGCAGAAGCAGGAAGACCATTGAGGAGGCTGCTGCATCAGCCCAGGGCCCACAGGGCTCCAGTTTAAGACCCCTGATCTGGGATGAAATGGATTAAGAAGGGATGATGTATGACTCTTCTGTGTTTGTCAGCATCTAGGCTAGGCCCTGATCCCAGTGAACCTGTGCTGCAAATGTCCATTCATTCATTCATTCATTCATTTTTTCATTAATTCATTTGTTCATCCATCAACCTCCTTTCTTCACAGGTAGACATGTATGCAGGTGCCATCTTCATCCAGCAGTCTTTGCACCTGGATCTGTACCTGGCCATAGTTGGGCTGCTGGCCATCACTGCTGTATACACGGTTGCTGGTAAGACTGAACGAAGGGTAACACCTAGCAGAGGCAGTGGGCAGGGGCTGTGGGCCACTCTACCTTCTCCTTACCCATCTTCTGATGTTCCATTGTGCTAAGACCCATTTATTCATTAAATGTCACTCCTTTACCCTAGATAAAAAGATTTCTCCTGACCATTATCCAAAGGAAGGGGGTTACCTGATAAGATAAAGCATTTTAGGTTGGGCGCGGTGGCTCATGCCTGTAATCCCAGCACTTTGGGAAGCCAAGGCAGGTGGATCACTTGAGGTCAGGAATTCCAGACCAGCCTGGCCAACATGGCAAAACCCCATCTCTACTAAAAATACAAAAATTAGGCCAGGCGCGGTGGCTCACGCCTGTATTCCCTGCACTTTGGGAGGCCGAGGTGGGTGGATCACGAGGTCAGGAGTTCAAGACCAGCCTGACCAACATGGCAAAACCCCATCTCTACTAAAAATACAAACATTAGCCAGGCGTGATGGCCCGTGCCTGAAATCCCAGCTACTCAGGAGGCTGAGGCAGGAGAATCACCTGAACCCGGGAGGCGGAGGTTGCAGTGAGCTGAGATCGCGCCACTGCACTCCAGCCTGGGTGACAGAGCGAGACACCAGCTCACAACAAAATAATAAAAAAAATTAGCCGGGCGTGCTGGCAGACTCCTGTAATTCTAGCTACTCAGGAGGCTGAGGCAGGAAAATTGCTTGAACCCCGGTGGGGCGGACGTTGCAATGAGCCAAGATGGTGTCATTGCCCTCCAGACTGGGTGACAGAGTGAGACTCCATCTCAGAATAAAAAAAGATAAAGCATTTTTAAAATGCACCACAATGGCATAACGTTTTTTCCCATTCATGTATCTGAGAACTATTTCTTGAGCACCTACTAACTGCTGAGCCATGTGCACTCACAGGCACAATTACAAGGCTGGATAATAAACTACTGCAATCCTGGAGCCTGAGGGCAGGTAACCTCATCTCTCCCCCTCCTACCTGTATCCTAGAAGAGTGCCTGGCATGCAGTAGGGCCTTGAGAAGTACCTGTTTTTAAATATTCATTATCTCATCTTCCACTCTATTTTCACCCTTCTCTGCCTCCTCTTGGCGTAATATAACTCATTCCATATATATGTGTGTGTCTGTTTGTGTCTGTGTGTGCCTGTGTGTGCACAGACACAAACACACTGGTATCTCTATATTATGTACTTTGTATCTATATATCATGTATTTACATATACAGGTGTGTGTATACGGATATACATTTCCTACTGTGTGCCAGACATCATGCCAGGGAGTGAGGCACAGACGTAAACAAGACAAATATCTCTACTCCAGAGGAACTTATTGAGGATGGGAGACAATGAACAGGGAAATCAATAAATAATGTTAGGACAGGTGTGGTGGCTCACGTCTGTAATCCCAACACTTTGAGAGGCCGGGGCGGGTGGATCACCTGAGATGAGGAGTTCTAGACCAGCCTAGCCAACATGGCGAAACCCTGTCACTACTAAAAATACAGAAAAATTAGCTGGGTGTGATGGCACATGCCTGTAATCCCAGCTACTCGGGAGGCTGAGGCAAGAGAATCACTTGAACCTAGGAGGCGGAGGTTGCAGCGAGCCAAGATCACACCACTGCACTCTAGCCTGGGCAACAGAATGGGACTCTGTCTCAAAAATAAATAAATAAATAAATATGTCAGTGTATATTATTATAACCTGAGAAGTGCTATAAGGAAAAATTAATTAGGGTGAAGAGATGGAGGGCAGGTTTTTTTTTTGTTTTTTTTTTTTACATAGAATATTCAGGTAAGGCCTCTCTAAGGTGATATATCTCAACCAATTTTTTTTTCGCCTTCGACTTTTATTTTAGATTCAGGAGGTACACGCAGGTTTGTTAATGGGTATAGTGCATGATGCCGAGGTCTGGGATACGAATGGATCCATTAGCCCAGGTAGTGAGCATAGTACCCAATAGGTAGTTTTTCAACCGGTGTCCCCCTCTCTCTCTCCCTCCTCTAGTAGTCCCCAGTTCCCTTATTCAAGTCCATGAGTACCCAATGTTTAATCAGTTTCCACTTATAAGTGAGAACATGTGGGCCAGGCATGATGGCTCACTCCTGTAATCCCAGCACTTTGGGAAGCCGAGGTGGGAAGATCATCTGAGGTCAGGAGTTCCAGACCATCCTGGCCAACATGGTGAAACCCCTTCTCCACTAAAAATACAAAAATTAGTAGAGTTTGGTGGCGGGTGCCTGTAATCCCAGCTATGTGGAAGGCTGAGGCAGGAGAATCTCTTGAACACAGGAGGCGGAGGTTGCAAGGTTGCAGTGAGTGGAGATCGCACCACTGCGCTCCAGCCTGGGCAACAGAGCAAGACCCCGTCTCAAAGAAAAAGAAAATAAACAAATAAGTGAGTGGTTTTCTGTTCCTGCATTAATTCACTTAGGATAAGGGCCTCCAGCTGCATTCATGTGCTGCAAAGGTTATGATTTTGTCCTTTTTAATGGCTGTGTAGTATTTCATGGTATATCTGTACCATATTTTCTTTATCCAATCCACTGTTGATGGGCACTGGTGTCAATTCCATGTCTTTGCTATTGTGCATAGTATTGTGATGAACATATGAGGGCATGTGTCTTTTTGGTAGGATGACTTATTTTCCTTTGGGTACATACCCAGTAGTGGGATTGCTGGTCAAATCATAGTTCAATTCTCAGTTCTCTCTCCACAGTGGCTGAACTAATTTACACTCCGTATTAGTCCATTCTCACACTGCTATAAAGAACTACCCGAGACTGGATAATTTATGGAAAAAAAAGAGGTTTAATTGACTCACAGTTCCACAGGCTTAACGGGAAGCATGGCTAGGAGGCCTCAGGAAACTTACAGTCATGGTGGAGGGCAAACGGGAAGTAAGCACGTCCTACCACGATGCAGCTGGAGAGAGTGAAGCGGGAGGTGCTACATACTTTTTTCTTTTCTTTTCTGTTTGAGATGGAGACTTACACTTTCACGGCTGGAGTACAATGTTGCAATCTCAGCTCACCGCAACCTCCACCTCCTGGGTTCAAGCAATTCTCCTGCCTCAGCCTCCCAAGTAGCTGGGATTACAGGCGCCTGCCACCATGCCCAGCTAATTTTGTGTTTTTAGTAGAGACAGGTTTTCTCCATGTTGGTCAGGCTGGTCTCGAACTCCCATCCTCAGGTGATCTGCCCGCTTCGGCCTCCCAAAGTGCTGGGATTACAGGCATGAGCCACTGTGCCTGGCCTAGTGCTACACACTTTTAAACAACCGATTCTCATGAGAACTCTATCACCAGACAGCACTGGGGATGGTGTTGAATCATTAAAATCACCCCCATGATCCAATCACCTCCCACCAGGACCCTCCCCCAACACGCAGGGATTACAATTCAACATGAGATTTGGGTGGGGACACAGAGCCAAACCATATCACACTCCCACCAACAGTGCATCAGCATTTCCTTTTCTCCACAACCTCGCCAACATCGGTTATCTTTTGACTTCTTAACTGTTTTTAAGTTTAAAGCTGTTCTGGCCGGGCGCAGTGGCTCACACCTGTAATCCCAGGACTTTGGGAGGCCAAGGCAGGAGGATCAACTGAGGTCAGGAGTTCAAGACCAGCCTGGCCAATATGGAGAAACTCTGTCTCTACTAAAAATACAAAAAAATTAGCCGGCTGTGGTGGCGGGCACCTGTAATCCCAGCTACCTGGGAGGCTGAGGGAGGAGAATCACTTGAACCCTGGAGGCAGAGGCTGCAGTGAGCCGAGATCGTGCCACTGCACTCCAGCCTGGGCAACAGAGCGAGACTCAAATTAAAAAAAAAAAAAGCTGTTCTGACTGGTGTGAGATGATAACTCATTGTGGTAGTGATTTGTTTTTGTTTGTTTGTTTGTTTTTCTTTTTTTGAGACAGGGTCTCCCTCTGTCACCCAGGCTGGAGTGCAATGGTGCAATCTTGGCACACTGCAACCTCCATCTCCCAGGTTCAAGTGATTCTCCTGCCTCAGCCTCCCAAGTAGCTGAGACTACAGGTGCCAGTCACTATGCCTGGCTAACGTTTGTATTTTATGGTAGAGAAAGGGTTTCACTGTGTTGGTTAGGCTGGTCTTGAACTCCTGGTCTCAAGTGATCTGCCTGCATCAGCCTCCCAAAATGCTGGGATTACAGATGTGAACCACTGTGCCCGGCCTGTGATTTGCATTTTTCTGGTGATTAGTGATGATGAGCATTTTTTCGTATCTCAACCAAGTTTAAATAACACCCACGAGCATTGCAGGGGAGGAGAACTCCAGGCTGAGGGAAGGGCTGCAGTAAAGACTCTGAGATGAGAACCTGCTTGAGCAAATGGTTATGTAGGCTGTGCCCTATTCCACTCCAGGGGGTGCCATTCACACCAACCAGAGTGAAAATGGCACCCCCTGGCACTGTGCTAAGCAGCAACCCTGGTGGTAAGAGTGGGATTGGAGAAAAGGGCAGGGACCAGAGCTTTGAAGGAAACAAAATGAGCCTAGCATTTGTTCTAAGTGCCATGGAATACTATTGGATGCTTTAAACAGAAAATTGACAAAATCTAACATATACAAAGTCCCCTGATACAGAAAGACCTTCCTGAGTTCTCAGAACTAGCAGAAGCCATGTGCCTGGGGCAGGGGAAAAGGGGAGGGCAGGCTGCCATAGCTGATGAATGTTGGTGTTCCTTGTTTGGAGGTCTGTGTTCCCCATTAGACCGTAGGCTCTATGAGGGCAGGGAACATGCCATTTTGTTGGCCTCTGCATCCCTACCGTGTAGAACTCGGTGGGGAGCTCACTGGCTATTTGGTGAAAGACTGAACAAAATGCTCCCCACAGTGCCTGGCATAAGAGAGATTCTCATCACTGTTAGTATAGAAAGGATGGTGGGGTTAAGTGGTACCCAACACCAGGACCTCACCACACTCAGGCTGACTCACTGCATGCGTGAACGGCAGGGAACTGAGGCCAGAATCAAAGCCAGGTCTCCTCCCCTTTATGAGAGAGCCCTGTTCCTGCTGGCAAGGAAGGAGGGATCCCAGAGAGCACCTCACCCACGGGCACAGGGTTTTTAAATTGTACAGTGACTGTGCCCTCTAGTAGACACGTTTCTATTGGATAAGTGTCCCTTCTCCTCAGGGAAGGAGGAAGAACAGAGGTCTAAGGAAGAGACTGGAAAGATTGCTCTTTCCAGATGCTGATGGATTTGCTACCAGGATCATCATTACGAATTTTTATGTATGTATTTATTTATTTTTTTGAGACGGAGTCTTGCTCCATTGCCCAGGCTGGAGTGCAGTGGTGCAATCTTGGCTCACTGCAACCTCCACCTCCTGGGCTCAAGTGATTCTCCTGTCTCGGCCTCCCGAGTGGCTGGGATTACAGGCGTGCCCCACCATACCTGGCTAATTTTTGTATTTTTAGTAGGGACAGGGTTTCACCATGTTGGCCAGGCTGGTCTTGAACCCCTAACCTCAGGTGATCCAGCTGCCTCAGCCTCCCAAAGTGCTGGGATTACAGGCATAAGCCACCTTTCCCAGCCCATTTCGAAGATTTTTGCAGGTGGCAAACTCAACAAGAATCCTCTGAGGCACCATCATGATCCTCTCCAGGAAGTCTAGGGGGCCTCTGAATACCTAATACTCACATCCTTTATCCAGTCTTAAAAATAAAGGTGTTGGCTGGGTGTAGTTGCTTACACCCGTAATCCCAGCACCTTGGGAGGCCGAGGCAGGAGGACTGTTTGAAGCCAGGAGTTTGAGCCCACCCTGGGCAACATAGCAAGACTCCATCTCTAGAAAAAAGTTAAAAATTAGCCGGGCATGGTGGCTCGTGCTTATAGTCCTAGCTACTTGGGGGACTGAGACAGGACAATCACTTGGGCCCGGGAAGTCTAGGCTGCAGCGAGCTATGATCGTGCCACTACACTCCAGCCTGGGTTGACAGAGTGAAACCCTGGCTCTAAAAAATAAAAAAATAAATAAATAATAAATAAATAAAGGTGTTCAGAGCTTGGGGACTGTGGCCTAAGCACCACTTCCTATATCAGTTAAAGATTGCTGTGTTAAAAAACCACCCACAAATTGAGGGGCTTGAAAAACCAATGGTTTATTATTCCCCACACGTCCACGAGTTACCTGGGTGGATATTTGCTGGTCTCACCTGGCTGGAAGAGGATGGCCTCACTCACATGGCTGGTGTTAGCTTGGGCTGTCGACTGGGCTTCCCCTTCTTGGGGGCCCTCTTCCTTCATTAGGTTAGACCCGGCTTCTTAAAGCAAATGGTCTCAGGGCAACAGGAGAGTAAGTGCAGAAGTTGCAGGGCTCCTTGAGGCCCATACCACTTCCTCCACATTCTATTGGTCAAAGCAAGTCACGTGGCCAAGCCCATGTGAGAAGTAGAGTAATCAACTTCACCTCAACATGAAAGGAGCAGCAAAGTCACATTGCAAAATGGGCGTGCACACAGGGAGGAGTGATCGTGGCCATCTTTGCAATCAATCAGCACTAAGAAATCTCCCATCACGTCCTGGCCTTTCAGATTCCCTTGGTGACCCAGAGTAACCCCTTCTCATTAGACTCCCTGACCCTCACCTCCGTGCTCATCCCACCAGGTGGCCTGGCTGCTGTGATCTACACGGATGCGCTGCAGACGCTGATCATGCTTATAGGAGCGCTCACCTTGATGGGCTACAGTAAGTGGGGTCCCCGGGTCACTTGGGTGGATGACAGCACCTCTCTCCAGCAGGGATATCTGCTCTCAACTGTGAATGGCAAACCCAGCTGTCAAAGAGCATACTACTGGGGAATTTTTGTCACAGGTGCTTTGCTTGAGGCACAGTTATTTTAGCTAGAAGAGAAATGTGCTTATTGTGGAAACTTACTGTTTTTGTTTTTGTTTTTTGTTTTGAGACAGGGTCTTGCTCTGTCAGTCAGGCTAGAGTGCAGTGGTGTGATCATAGCTCACTGCAGCCTTGAGCCCCTGGGCTCAAGTGACTCTCCCACCTCAGCCTCCTTAGTAGCTGGGACTATCGATATAGGCCACGATGTCCAGATAATTGTTTTTTTATTTTGCTTTTTTGTAGAGATAGAGTCTCACTGTGTTGCCCAGGCTGATCTCAAACTCCTGGCCTCAAGTGATCCTCCTGCCTCAGCCTCCCAAAGCCACCCCACCTGGCACTGTTTTTTTTTTTTTAAGTAAAAATTAATCTCTTTCTATACTAATATGGAAAAATAACTGAATGAATAAATAAAAGAATGTGAACAGACAGCTTTTCCTTACAGGGGTTTTTGTTGATGTTTGTTTGTTTCGAGACAGGGTATCACTCTGCCACCCAGGCTGAAGTGCAGTGACACAATCTTGGCTCACTGCAACCTCTGTCTCCTGGGCTCAAGCAATCCTCCCGCCTCAGCCTCCCAAGTAGCTGGGCCCACAGGTGTGCACCACCATGCCTGGCTAATTTTTTTCATTTTTTTAAATAGATGGAGTTTCGCCATGTTGCCCAGGCTGGTTTCAAACTCCTGGGCTCAAACAATCAACTGCCTCGGCCTCCCAAAGTGCTGAAATTATAGGTGTGAGCCACTGCATCCAGCCTACAGAAGCTTTAAACTCTAGCACTAGCCCACACCTAGACTTTAGCAATTCATTTCAAAATATTCACCCAATTCTTCGTACCAGCTTGTATGGTGATCCTGTCTTTCTTTGTTTTGCTGCCAATGGTCATGTCTCTTTGGAAGCTCCTGTGTTTTCTGAGATCTCAGGCCAGTTGGTTGCTCTATGGCCTCAGCTCTCTGATAGGTTCAAGGGAAGCTATAATTTTGTAGATTAGCCAACTTCTTATTATTGTTAAGGGGGGGAACATTACTCTTCACAGGTTTCTATCTTTTAGAGGTAAGCCATTCATTAAGCCTTAAAGACTACAACAAAGGCCGACCATGGTGGCTCACACCTGTAATCCCAGCACTTTGGGAGGCCAAAGCAAGAGGATCGCTTGAGCTCAGGAGTTTGAGACCAGCCTGAGCAACATAGTGAGACTGTGTCTACAAAAAATAAACCTAAACTTACCCGGGTTTGGTGGCATGTGCCTGTAGTCCCAGCTACCTGACAGGCTGAGGTAGGGGGATGGCTTGAGCCTGGCAGGTTGAGGCTGCAGTGAGCCGAGATTGTACCACTGCACTCCAGCCTGGGCAACAGAGCGAGAACCTGTCTCAAAAAAAAAAAAAGGCTATGAAAACTAATATAGGAAACACAGAAAAGCAAAAGGGATCATAATCCTGAAGATGGCAGAATATAGTGCTGAAAATTTTATATATATATATAATATATATAGTGCTGAAATTTATATATATATTTTAGGACTCAGAAGAAAATATCAAGAGAGTGCCATGCTTGGAATCCTGAACTCTATGAAACATATATGAAAGATAGAAGTAGAGGACAAACTGAGATGAAAGGAGAGTAGAAGCAGATAAAAAGGAAAAAGATTAGAGAAGATTACAATAAATTTTCTAAATAAATTAGCAGAATTAAATTCCTCACTGGAGGATGTAAATAGCAGAACAAATGCTAAAGAAAATCAAACCCAGGATGAAACAAATAGGAGTTCTTTTTTTTTTTTTTTTTTTTTGAGTCTCGCTCTGTCACCCAGGCTGGAGTGCAGTAGCATGATCTTGGCTCACTGCAACCTCCACCTCCCGTGTTCAAGTGATTCTCCTGCCTCAGCCTCCCAAGTAGCTGGGACTACAGACACACACCACCATGCCCAGCTAATTTTTGTATTTTTAGTAGAGATGGGGTTTCACCATGTTCACCAGGATGGTCTCCATCTCTTGACCTTGTCATCTGCCCGCCTCGGCCTCCCAAAGTACTGGGATTACAGGCGTGAGCCACCATGCCTGGCTGAAAACAAATAGGAGTTCTAATAAAATGCAGAGAAAAGGGATAAATAATAAAATTATAAAAGAAAAGATGACAAATATAGAAGACAGCAGAGATATACCATTTGAGAAATGTTTATTCTTTTTCTTTTTTTCTGTTTTTGTTTTTTGAGAAATATTTGTTCTTAGAAAAAAGGTCAGAAAAAAATGGAACAAAGTAAATCATTAATCACAAAAGAAAATTTTTCTTAGAAGGAGGATGATATATCTAACTAGGGGTAAAGGGTTTGCTGTGTCTCAGGCAAAATCAATGAACGAGATCTCCAGGTAGAAGCATTATGAAAAAAATATGAAGTATAAGAATAGTTTTTAAATACTAAAGGATACAGACAGAGAGGTGGGAAGA
Organism: Pongo abelii; assembly: GCF_028885655.2. Classification (NCBI taxonomy): domain Eukaryota; kingdom Metazoa; phylum Chordata; class Mammalia; order Primates; family Hominidae; genus Pongo; species Pongo abelii. The sequence continues at coordinate 27,978,990 of NC_072003.2, forward strand.
TCATTTGAGGCCAGTAGTTTGAGACCAGCCTGGACAACAAAGCAAGACCCCACTCTATGAAAAATGGAAAATTAGCTGGGTGTGGTGGTGCACACCTGTGGTCTCAGGTGGGGACTGGAGGATCAGGGAGGTTGAGGAAGTTGAGGCAGGAGGATCACTTGAGCCCAGGCGCTCGAGGCTGCAGTGAGCTATGATTGCACCACTGCACTCCAGCCTGGGTGACAGAGTGAGACTCTGTATATAAGAAAAAAGAATCCAGACAGAAAAAATGTAGTGAGCTAAAAATAATAACAAACTGGTCTCATTCCCCTCCTTCATAACAATAAAATGCCAAAAGATAGTGGAGCAAGGGCTACAGATGTGTTTTATGGGAAAAGTTGTATCCTAAGTAAGGATCAGATACCCAGCCAAGTTTTCTGTTTGCCAGGGCTGCAGAAATATTCTGAACTATGCAAGGACTTAGTAAAGGGAGGACCTACGTGCCTGTCTTGAAGATACAAGAAAGAAACAAAACAAAATCGAGAGTTGGTATTGTGACTCAAGAGAAAATGGTAGTAAATAATGATCCAGTTAAAATCGTTACAGATCTGAAAAATTGTCTGGTCAAGGCAAATGTTACATAAAGAATATAACAATTTAATAAAAATTGGATCTAAAACCCCCTATTTTACTAACAAAAACTTTAAAATGCTGGGAGAGATAGTATGCTAGATTTCCCATCAAATAGGAAGAAAAACATCGTGAAGAAGAAATACTGAACTCCAAGCAGACACTCATATAAATCTCACCCTTTTTGTAGGAAATATGTGTGTGTATAAGTTTTTTTTTCTTAAAAGAGAATAATAAGAAATCACAACCAAAGGGAAAGAATAAAAGAGAATGCAAAGTAATAGTAAAAATACCAGTTATTACAATACAAGTAAATGGAATAAAATTCCCTATTGAAAGACAAGGCTTCTTATAAGCAGTTATCAATCTGTGTGGCTATTTGTTCTGTTTTTCTTTTCCCTAGCTACATATTATTTATTTTCTCAACAAAACTCAAGATTTATAGTTTGGGTTAAGAAAATGTAACTTGATATAATTTGCAAGTGGCACATATAAAACAAAGTATAACATAAGGCAAAAAGCAATAAAGAGGGGGATAAGTAATTTTATATTGAAAATAGAAAATTCATAATAAAGATATAACCTTTGCTTATTAAATAACATTGCAACAAGATACACAAAGCAGAAGTTGTTATAAATTGACAGAAACCAAAATAGTACTAAAATACTTTAACAGAACAAGAACATAATAAGGATTTAGAAGATATAAATTCTACAAATGAATAAGCATTCTCCTAATCATGAATGTATCTTTTTCCAGCATTCATGGAATCACCCACAAAAATTAATCATTGAAAAAAATTTTTTACAAAAATATATATAAAAACATTGTTCAGATTATATTATCTTATTCATATAAACCCCAAAAATTAAACTCATTAGGAAAAGTGTAAATTTTTAAAAAATCTAATTACTTAGAAGTTTAAAAGCCATCTTCTAAATAGTGCCTGGGTCACAGAGGAAATAAAAGCGGCAATTACAGACTATGCAGAAAAAAATGAGAACATTACATTTCATACTTAATACAGTCAAAGCTGTACCTCTATAAAAACATTTATATTAATAAATATGAAAGCCCAATTTAGTGATTTAGAAAAAAGAAAACTACATTATTGGTTACTCCAGTTACTCCAGTATCTATTTCTTTTTTTTTTTTTTTTTTTGAGATGGACTCTCGCTCTGTCGCCAAGCTACAGTGCAGTGGCACGATCTCGGCTCACTGCAACCTCCACCTCTCGGGTTCAAGCAATTCTCCTGCCTCAGCCTCCCGAGTAGCTGGGACTACAGGCACGCGCCACTGCATCCAGCTTATTTTTGTATTTTTAGTAGAGACGGGGTTTCACCATGTTGGCCAGGCTGGTCTCAAACTCCTGACCTCAAGTGATCTGCCCACCTCAGCCTCCCAAAGTGCTGGGATTACAGGAGTGAGCCACTGCACCTGGCCTTTTTTTTTTTTTTGAGACGGAGTCTGGCTCTGTTGCCCAGGCTGGCATGCAGTGGCATGATCTTGGCTCACTGCAACCTCCACCTCCTGGGTTCAAGCGATTCTCCTGCCTCAGCCTCCCAAGTAACTGGGACTACAGGCATGCACCACCATGCCTGGTTAACTTTTCTATTTTTAGTAGACAGGGTTTCCCCATGTGGACCAGGCTGGTTTTGAATTCCTGACCTCAGGTGATCCACCCGCGTCGGCCTCCCAAAGTGCTGGGATTACAGGCATGAGCCACCTGGCCCGGCCCAATATCTATTTCTTTGAAAAGAACCATAAAATGCAGTTGCAAATCAAACCAAGAAAAAAAGAGAAAACAGCATAATTAGGAATGAGAAAAGAAACAAAATATAAGCCACATGCGGTGGCTCACGCCTGTAATCCCAGCACTTTGGGAGGCTGAGGCAGGAGAATCGCTTGAGCCTAGGAGTTCAAGACCAGCCTGGGCAACATAGTGAGATCCATCTCTACAAAAAACTTAAAAAGTCACTGGATGTGGTGGTACATGCCTGTAGTCTTAACTACTCTGGAGGCTGAGGCAGGAGGATAGCTTGAGCCCAGGAGTTCAAGGTTACAGTGGGCTATGATTGTAGTACTACACTCCAATTTTTCTTTTCTTTTCTTTTCTTTTTTTTTTTTTTTTTGAGATGGAGTCTCGCTCTGTCGCCCAGGCTGGAATGCAGTGGCTCAATCTCGCCTCACTGCAACCTCCACCTCCTGGAGAGATTCGCCTGCCTCAGCCTCCTGAGTAGCTGGGATTACAGGCGCCCACCACCATGCCTGGCTAATTTTTGTATTTTTAGTAGAGACGGGGTTTCCCCACGTGGGCCAGGTTGGTCTCGAACTCCTGACCTCAGGTGATTCGCCCGCCTCAGCCTCCCAAAATGCTGGGATTACAGGTGTGAGCCACTGTGCCTGGCCAGTCTTACAATTTAATGGAACAAATAAATAAATTACTATGTCACATTTTTAATATTTTAATGGTTCAATATATTTGATTTCTTTGCAATCCTATGTATTTTTGCATTATTTAGAAGTACTATTCTGAGAAGCAATTGTAGGAGCGAAGGGAAGACTGGAAATCTCACTGGAAAATCAACCGACAAGAGGCAGATTGATAGGAGAAATGGCATACAAATTTATTAGCATGCACAGGGGAGAATTAAAGAGTGATTTCTCAATATCCTAATGTCTTACAGATGTTTCTATACCGTACTTCTTAAGGGAAAAGGAGATGGACAAGTGTAGATGATTTTAGGGAGGTAGTAAATTATTTTTAGGGGAATTCAATGGGCTTAAAGAACATACAATGGCCTGGGACAATGGCCAGGAGTATCACTTGAGGTCAGGAGTTCGAGACCAGCCTGGCCAATATGGTGAAACCCCGTCTCTACTAAAAGTACAAAAATTAGCCAGGCATGGTGGCACACGCCTGTAATCCCAGCTACTCGGGAGGCTGAGGCAGAAGAATCGCTTGAACCTGGGAGGTGGAGGTGGCAGTGAGCCGAGATCACATCACCGCACTCCAGCCTGGGTGACAGAGCAAGATTTCATCTCAAAAAAAAAAAAAAAAAAAAAAAAAAAAAGAAAAGAAAAGAAAAAGAAAGAAAGAAAAGAAACTTGGATAGATACATTCATTACTTTGTGGCGGAGGTTTCATGGGTGAATACTGATGTCAAACATCAACTTTTACACTTCAAATATTTTGCAATTTATGGTTAGGTCAATTATAGTCCAATAAAACTCTAATATTAATTTTTTTTTAAGTTAAAAAAAAGTGGGGAGGAGGTTAAGAACCCTTAAGGGGATTAACACTTTTTGGTGGCTCTGGTCCTACTAGAATTTCACCAATCTCCAGCCATCTCCTCATCACTTGCCATGGACCAATCTGAGTTCCCGGAAAATAGGCTTTCTCTGAATTCTAGGTTTCGTCGCGGTTGGTGGGATGGAAGGCCTGAAGGAGAAGTACTTCTTGGCCCTGGCTAGCAACCGGAGCGAGAACAGCAGCTGTGGGCTGCCCCGGGAAGATGCCTTCCATATTTTCCGAGATCCACTGACATCTGATCTCCCGTGGCCGGGGGTCCTATTTGGAATGTCCATCCCATCCCTCTGGTACTGGTGCACGGATCAGGTACAGGACAGTGGCCTGAGCAAGCTTTTTCCTTCTCTTTGCTTCTTTCCTTAGGGTGGCTGAAGTTGGTGCTTTTTTCTTCCTCCATCTCTTCTCTCATTTGTGTTTTCCCTGCTTCCTTGACTACTTCCTCCTTTCCGTTGCTCTACATGCTATTTTATTTCTTGCTCATGAATGTGAATGACAAATCCAAAGCTGCTGATATTTGCAAAGGGGAAACTCAACACACTCTGCCTTTTTTTTTTTTTTTTTTTTTTTTTTTTCTGAGACAGGGTCTCACTCTATCACCCAGGCTGGAAGGCAGAGGCACGATCATAGCTCACGGCAGCCTTCATCTCCTTGGCTCAAGAGATCCTCCCATGTCAGCCTCCTGAGTAGCTGGGACTACAGGCACATGCCACCATGCCCAGCTATTTATTATTATTATTATTTTTTAGTAGAGATGCAGGTCTCACTACATTGACCAGGCTGCTCTCAGACTCCTGAGTTCAAGTGATACTCCCACCTCAGCCTCCCAAAGTGCTGGGATTATAGGTGTGATCCACTGCAGCTGGCCTAATATACTTTGCTTAATGTCTGGGAATATCCAGTAAGCAAAGGAGATGATACCTTTTAAATGGGGGTAAAACTCCTATTGGACATCATTTGTTCAACAAATACACACTGGGTGTCCTCTACATACCAGGCACTCTTCTGGGCACTTAAAATCAGGAGCTAATAAATCAAACAAAGCTCTCTGCCCTTGTGGAGCTTCCCTTCTTCTAATGGGAGTAGACGGAGATAATAAATAAATTATGTGAGATGTTAAAATTTGATAAATATCATTTTAAAAAGTAGAGTGAGGTCAAGGAGATTGAGAGTGTGGGAGTGCAATTCCAAATGGGGTGACAGGTGGCTCACACACTTTAGGATGCTCAGGCAGGAGGCTCACTTGAGCCCAGGAGTTTGAGACCAACCTGGGAAACATAGTGAGGCCATCTCTAAAAAAAAAAAAAAAAAAGTAAAAATTATCCAGGCATGGTGGTGTGCAGCTGGAGTCCCAGCTACTTGGGAGGCTGAGGTGGGAGGATCGCTGGAACCCAGGAGGTCAAAGCTGCAATGAGTTGAGATCGCACCACTGCACTTCAGCCTGGGCAACAGGCTTGAGACAGTAAGATCCTGTCTCAAATAATGTAGGGTGCTGAGGGGAGGTATCATTGAGAAGTGACCTTTGACCAAAGACTTTGTAGAAGAGCAAGAGCTTCCTGTGATTTTTGGAGGAAGACTTTGCAGCAGAAGGAACACCCAGAGCGAGGCAGATACATAACTGGTGTGAAAAGAGAAAGGAAAAAATCAGAAAGCAGATCCATGTGTACAAGAAGCCCTTTTGTGTTAAAAAAAAAAAAGGAGAATAGAATCAATATTTGCATTTGCTTATATGTCCATAAACTCTGGATGGATGTATACAAAACTAAGAAGAGTGGATACCTGTGGGCAGGGAGGCAGGGCAGGTGGGAAGGATGAATGAGAGCCAATTTACTGCATGTTATATTTTCTCGGGTTTTAAACTGAGTGAATATATCACGTGTTCAAATATTATTTTTCTGGTACATGAAACATCAGAGATCAATGTACCACTTGGGGAGTTATACTGCATAGTGAGGGCTGATGAGAGTTTAATTAAAGCAATAATCATGGCGTTGGACATTGATTTGATGCAGGAGACTTCAGAGAATGAAACCCAGGTCTCATCCACAGGCCAGCCCTCCTTTGAGCGGAGAGCTAAGGACCAAGGCAGTGATGAGAGCAATGCACATGTACTGCCCCTTTAAGAGAGAGACCCCCTTCTCCTCCTTAGCAAATCTCAGGTAGGAGAGACCTTGAGAAACAGGATTGATCCAGGCTAACATCATGGGCTTTAAATTTAACAGACCCGGCTGGGTGCGGTGGCTCATGCCTGTAATCCCAACAGTTTGGGAGGTCAAGGCGGGTGGATCACCTGAGGTCAGGAGTTTGAGACCAGCCTGGCCAACATGGCAAAACCCTGTCTCTAATAAAAATACAAAAAAAAAAAAAAAAAAAAAAAAGCCAGGTGTGGTGGCAGGCACCTGTAATCCCAGCTACTCAGGAGGCTGAGGCAAGAGAATCACTTGAACCCAGAAGGTGGAGTTTGCAGTGAGCTGAGATCATGCCATTGCACTCCAGCCTGGGCAGCAAAGTGAGACTCTATCTCAAAAAATTAATTAATTAATTAATTAATTAATTATGCCGGGCACAGTGACTCATGCCTGTAATTCCAGCCTGGGCAACAGCAACACTCTGTCTCAAAAACAAACAAAACGAAACAAAAAAAGACAGTTGACCCATTCTGCCACCGGGAAAAAGCCATTTGTAAAAACCAGCCAGAGACAATTTCCCCTGCCGAGGTATTCCCCCAAGACCATCTTCCTCCTTCCTTTATTGAACCAATGTTTACTGTTTACAGGTTTCTGAACTTCTTTTTTATTATTTTTATTATTTATTATTATTATTATTAGTTTTGAGACAGAGTCTCGCTCTGTTTCCCAGGCTGGAGTAGAGTAGTGCAATCTCGGCTGACTGCAACTTCTGCCTCCTGGGTTCCAGCAATTCTCATGCCTCAGCCTCCTGAGTAGCTGGGACTATAGGCGTGCACCACTATGCCCAGCTAATTTTTGGTATTTTTTGTAGAGATAGGGTTTCGCTATGTTGGCCAGGCTAGTCTCGAACTCCTGACCTCAAGTGATCCACCCACCTTGGCCTCCCAAACTGCTGGGATTACAGGCATGAGCCACCGTGCCCAGCCAGATTTCTGAACTTCTGACCTACAGCTCTCTGATCCAGTTTCCACTATCTAATCCTACTCTCATCTATTTCTATTTCGTTGACCTGTTGGAACTTCTTTCTCTGGTTTCATCTAACAATAGCAGTGATGATGACAATGCCAATAATCACGACTGCTGTCTTTGCTAAAGAGCTGCTAGACACCTGAAAAGCAAGCACAGTTATCATCCCCATTTTACAGATGAGAGAGCTGAGCCTGGAAAGGTTAAGGAACTCATCCAAACTCACAAAGAGCTGGTGGGGGGATTCACACCTAAGTCTGTCTGCACTTTAAATCGCTCCATTCACTCATTGTACAGCACCTATTGGATGCTCTCAATTCTGGGAACCCACCCCCAGCTGCATTTCTGTGCAGACGCCTGCTCCCTGGTCACCGTGCTCCATCATGACAGCTCTCCTTCCTCTTTCCCACCCCAAAGAAGGGAAAATTTATACATGATTATTGTGGAAAAAGCAAGGAAAGATAAGGTGGCTAGATGACAGATGCCGTAACAGATGGCTGACATAGCTAATCATGGCCCCTCCTCCCCACATATTCAGGTTGCATTTTCATTCCTCTTAGCTCACTTTTTCCCCCGCAACTGAGATGTTACTTACTAAGAACCACTTGGCCGGGCACAGTGGCTCACACCGGTAATCCCAGCACTTTGGGAGGCCGAGGTGGGCGGATCACGAGGTCAGGAGATCAAGACCATCCTGGCTAACACGGTGAAACCCCGTCTCTACTAAAAATACAAAAAATTAATTGAGCATGCTGGCGGGCGCCTGTAGTCCCAGCTACTTGGGAGGCTGAGGCAGGAGAATAGCTGAACCCGGGAGATGGAGCTTGCAGTGAGCCCAGATCACACCACTGCACTCCAGCCTGGGTAACAGAGCGAGACTCCGTCTCAAAAAAACAAAAAAACAAAAAAAAACGGAACCACTTGGCTGGGCACAGTGGCTCATACATGTAATCCCCGCACTTTGGGAGGCTGAGTGAAGACGATTGCTTGAGCCCAGGGATTTGAAACCAGTGGGTAACATAGCAAGACCTCATCTCTACAAAAAAATTTAAAAAATATTAATAGCTGGGTGTGGTGGTGTATGCCTGTGGTCCCAGCTACTTAGGATGCTGAGGTGGGAGGATCACTTTAGCTCTGGAGTTCAAGGCTGCAGTCAGTCAGCCATGATTGCACCACTGCACTCCAATCTGGGTGATAGAGTGAGACCCTGCCTCAGAAAAAAAAAAAAAAGAAAAAAAAAAAAGAACCATCTGACTACTCTCCCTTTTAGGATCTGATGGTTACAGAAAACAGACCCGGCCGGGTGTGGCAGCTCATGCCTGTAATCCCAGCAAGTTAGGAGGCTGAGGTGGGTGGATCACTTGAGGTCAGGAGTTTGAGACCAGCCTGGCCAACATGGTGAAACCCCATCTCTACTAAAAACACAAAAATTAGCAGGGCATGGTGGCAGGATCCTGTAATCCCAGCTACTTGGGAGGCTGATGCAGGAGAATTGTTTGAACCCAGGAGGTGGAGGCTGCAGTGAGCAGAGATCTCAGCACTGTACTCCAACCTGGATGACAAAGCAAGACTCCATCTCAAAAAAGAAAGGAAAAGAAAAGAAAAAAATGTAGGAAAGGAGAGGAGAGGAAAGAAGAAAGGAGAAGACAGGAGAGGGGAGGGGAAGGGAAGGAAGGGAAAAGGAGGGGAGGGGAGGGGAAGGTAGGGGAGGGAAGGGACCCCTCAGTTGGATGGCCAGCTTGTGACCAGAGCTTTTTTGAATTCTGACTGGCTGAATGTGTTGTGTCCAGTGGGAATGAGTACCTGTCCTTGAAACGTGTCCACCAAGCCCGGTTTGTGTCACTGCTAATGCAGTTAGGTCATTAACAAAAACTGCATATTTCACATTGTCCTTGAGCATATTGATGCCTTCGGGCAACTGTCTCTGACAAGGTTTAGTCCCATGGATTCTGCAGATGAAATACTGCCCAAGGTGACATCTCTCTCCCCATCAAAATGTGCTGTGAAATCTAAAATAATTATTGGGGCTGTGGTATGGGGTTTGCAGCAAGTCTTACCTCACTACACTCTTCTCATTAAGGGTTCTTTGATGATTTAGTGAGGACTCGTTTAGTTGTTTGTGTGGAAAAAATTGTTTAAGGATAAAAAGGCTCTTTTTTCTTGGGCGTGGTGGCTCACGCCTATAATCGCAGCACTTTGGGAGGCTGAGGCAGGAGGGTTGTTTGACGTCAGGAGTTGGAGACCAGCCTGGGTAACATAGTGAGAGTCTGCCTCTACGAAAAATAAAAATAAACATAAAATGTAGACAAGCGTGGTGACATTGCTACTTAGGAGGCTGAGACAGGAGAACTGTTTGAGGTCAGGGGTTCAAGACCAGCCTCCTCAATATAGCAATACAGCAAGACCCCATCTCTAAGTAAAAATTTTAAAAATTAGCTTGACATGGTTGCTCATGCCTGTTGTCTCAGCTACGTGAAAGACTGAGGCAGGAGGATCATTTGAGCCCAGGACTTTGGGGCTACAGTGAGCTATGATCACATCATTGCATTTCAGCCTGGGCAACAGAGTGAGACCCCATCTCTTAAAAAAAAAAGGCATTTTTAAAAATTTACATGACAGGGACTCCAGAGGTGGCTAATGGCAATGGAAGCAACTAATATTTATGAAGCAGTTACTATGTGTCATATTCTAAGTATTCTAAGTACTTTCAATTCTCTAATTGTCAAAACTGGGCTGGTACTATGCTCATATCACAGATGAGGAATCAGAGGCCAAGAGAGGTGAGGTTGCTTGCCCAAGGTCAGATAGGCGGGAAGTGGGGAGGTAGTATTTGAACCCAGACTGCCTGTCTCTGATATTACATCATCACACATTGCCTTTCTCTCCATTTCCTGCTTTTCTTTCCTCTGTGATTACTTAGTTTCAAAGAGGCCTTCCCGTATCATGGCAGAGATGCAGCCAGCAGCTCTACACCACCTTCACAGTTAGGAATTGCAAAGGAGGCACCAGGAGTTAGGAAACCTCTTTCCTTTGCTTTTTTTTTTTTTTTTTTTTTTTTTGAGACAGGGTCTCACTCTATCGCCCAGGCTGAAGTGCAGTGGTGCTTGGCTCACTGCAACCTCCACCTCCCAGGTTCAAGTGATTCTCCTGTCTCAGCCTCCCAAGTAGCTGGGATTACAAGTGTGCGCCAATGCACCCAGCTAATTTTTGTATTTTTTATAGAGATAGAGTTTCACCATGTTGGCCAGGCTGGTCTCAAACTCCTGGGCCCAAGCAATCCTCCTGCTTCGGCCTCCCAAAGTGCTGGGATTACAAGCGTGAGCCATTGCACCCAGCCTCCTTTGCCTTTTTAAGGAAGAAGTTCCATGGAGAGCTGTGGTTGGATTGCCTTGGGGACATGCTTTTCCTTCATGGATCATGGTAGTCAGAGAGGTGAAATAATTCTGTGGAGGACTCTAATTGGCAAGGCATAACCCCTGGATAAAAGAGTAAGGAGGGAATGGGGTGGGTGTCTTAACTACCCAAATTAGACCACGGGGACTGAGCATAGGAAAGAGATGTTTCTTCAAACAGAAGCTTGGCAAACCAAGATCCTAAGTCTCCTACAACTACCAAGAGGCAACACACCCCCTGTTTGCCTTAAGAGAAAGCCTTTTAATACAGTCCGTTCTCACGCTGCTGATAAAGACATATGCGAGACTGGGTAATTTATAAAGAGGTTGAATGGACTCACAGGTTCCACATGGCTGGGGAGGCCTCACAATCATGGCAGAAGGCAAAGAGGAGCAAGTCATGTCTTACATGGATGGCAGCAGGCAAAGAGAGAATGAGAGTCAAGTGAAAGGGGTTTCCCCTTATAAAACCATCAGATCTTGTGAGACATATTCACTACTACCATGAGAACAGTATGGAGGAAACTGCCCCCATGATTCAATTATCTCCCACTGGCTCCCTCCCACAACACGTGGGAATTATGGGAGCTACAATTCAAGATGAGATTTGGGTGGGGACACAGCCAAACTATATCAGCATTCCCAGTTTCCAACCCCCTTGATCTTTTCCAGGTGATTGTCCAGCGGACTCTGGCTGCCAAGAACCTGTCCCATGCAAAAGCAGGTGCTCTGATGGCTGCGTACCTGAAGGTGCTGCCCCTCTTCATAATGGTGTTCCCTGGGATGGTCAGCCGCATCCTCTTCCCAGGTGAGAACACAGCTGGGGGAAGAGGTCATCAGTATATGAGTCTCAGAGCATATGAATTGTTCTAAACATATTATTAGAAGCCTCAAGAGAATGTGACTACAGTCCTTTCTCTCTTTTTCTAAGACAGAGTCTCATTCTGTCATTCAGGTTGGAGTGCAGTGGTGTGGTCATAGCTCACTGTAACCTTGAACTACTGGGCTCGAGCAATCCTCCCACCTCAGCCTCCTGAGTGGCTGGGGCTACAAGTATGTGCCATGATGCCTGGCTAATTTTTTGAAAAAATAGAGATGCAGTCTTGCTATGTTGCCCAGGCTGGTCTTGAACTCCTGGCCTCAAGCTATCCTCCTGCCTTGGCCTCTCAAAGTGCTGAGATTGCAGGTGTGAGCCAACATGCCCAGTCCTTTTTTTTTTTTTTTGCATTTTTTTGAGACTGAGTCTTGCACTGTTGCCCAGGCTGGAGTGCAGTGGCACGATCTTGGCTCACTGCAAGCTCTGCCTCCTGGGTTCACGCCATTCTCCTGCCTCAGCCTCCTGAGTAGCTGGGACTACAGGCGCCCATCACCATGCCCCGCTAATTTTTTGCACTTTTAGTAGAGACGGGGTTTCACCATGTTAGCCAGGATGGTCTCGATCTCCTGACCTTGTGATCTGCCCACCTTGGCCTCCCAAAGTGCTGGGATTACAGGCGTGAGCCACCATGCCCGGCCTTTTTTGCATTTTTTTAAAGACAGGGTCTCACTTTGTCACCTAGGCTGGAGTACAGTGACATGATCATAGCTCACTGCAGCCTCAGACTCCTGGGCTGAAGGGATCCTTTTGCCTCAGCCTCCCAAGTAGCTGAGACTACAGGCATGCACTACCACACCTGGCTATTTTTTTAAAGTTGTTATAAAGACAGGGTCTCACTATGTTACCCAGGCTGATCTCAAACTCCTGGCCTCAAGAGATCCTCCTGCCTTGACCTCCCTAAATTCTGGGATTACAGGCATGAGCCACCATGCCTGGCCATAGAGTCCTTTCCTAGTGATGAGACTGAGGCATCTCTATCTAGGCATCTAGTGACTCTATGCTGTTTCTCAACATTGGTTCAATGGGCAAGTCCTATAGGTATCCCAGGCCAAATTGAGTGGAGACTCAACTGGGATCTTGCCTCAACTATATTTTTTTGAAACCAACTAGGCTAAGGTTGTGTGGTTCCAGAGCAGTTCTCTGAAGTCTCATGTGAAAGTTTCTCCCTTACTTTAGTGTTTGAGCTCAGTGGTTGGGGTTGGGTAACTTTGGCCCAGTGAAATCCTTTTTGGATTTTTTTTTTTTTTTGACGAAGTCTCACTCTGTTGCCAGGCTGGAGTGCAGTGGCACGATCTCGGCTCACTGCAACCTCTGCCTCTTGGGTTCAAGTGATTCTCATGCCTCAGCCTCCCAAGTAGCTGGGACTACAGGCATGCACCACCATGCCCGGCTAATTTTTGTATTTTTAGTAGAGATGGGGTTTCACCATGTTGGCCAGGATGGTCTCGATCTCTTGACCTTGTGATCCTCCCACCTTGGCCTCCCAGAGTGTTGAGATTACAGGTGTGAGCCACCACACCTGGCCTGCGGTACTTTTTCTTTTTTTTAGGTGGGTCTCACTCTGTCACCCAGGCTGGAGTGCAGTGGGATGATTACAGCTCACTGCAGCCTGGAGCTCCCAGGCTCAAGCAATTCTCCCACCTCAGTCTCCTGAGTAGCTGGGACTACGGGTGCCCACTGCCATGCCCAGCTAATTTTTATAATTTTTATAGCTATGGGGGTCTCACTATGTTGCCCAGGCTAGTCTTGAACTCCTGGGCTCAAGCAGTCCACGCACCTCAGCCTCCCAAAGTGCTGGGATTACGGTGTGAGCCATTGTGCCCAGCTGGGTGTACTTTTCTTAACAAATCTCATGGGATATCAAGGCCTCTAGAGTATTTGCCTTAGTTTTTTTCTTAATGTGGTAAGGGAATAGGTTTATACCATGGGGATAAATGATACTGAGGAGGGGCAATGTCACCAGAAGACACTGTGGTGTCAGAAACTGGTGCTCTATACAGAAGAAAGCTCCTCTCTTTCCCCTGAAACAGTGAGCTTTCCAGTGTACTCACCAAGGATGTTATTAACTAAAGGGGATGGAAAGCAGAAAGTTTCCTCCCGTGTGCCTTATCCTACATAATGTTACACAGAAGCTAAGAAAGGGTAGGATGAAGTGGTTTGTAGTTGGCTCAGAAGCTTAGTCAAAATAATTTAGGACCCTTAAGGAGAAAAGAGATGGGGAAGGCAAGTGGGGGCACTGTCCATGGTGCTAGACCTTGAACCCTTGTGTTCCTCCAGCCCTGATGGAATGAGGAACCCACAAATAGTCCCTAGTCCTGCTTCCAGGAAAGGGCAAAAGCCTTGGGAAAATCCAGAGGGAGTTAAGAACTGGGATCTGGGTTTTGTGGTGATTTGGAAAATATACAGCTGTTCAGCAAGTCTTGACATAGAAACACAGAAATGGCTTCAGGCCAGGCACAGTGGCTCACGCCTGTAATCCCAGCACTTTGGCAGGCTGAGGCAGGAGGATCTCTTGAGGCCAGGAGTTCAAGACCATCCTGGGTAACAGTACCAGACCCCCTCTCTACCAAAAACAATTTTTCAAATTAGCCAGGTGTGGTGGTGCCCACCTGTTGTTCCAGCTACTTGGGAAACTGAGGCAGGAGAATTGCTTGAGCCCAGGAGGTTGAGGCTGCAGTGAGCCATTATTACACCACTGCATTCTAGCCTGGATAACATAGCAAGACCCTATCTCTAAAAAAAAGAAAAAAAAAGGAAAAGAATATGGCTTCAAACAACCCACATTCATTGTGCACTTGCTAAGGGTCAGTCCCTATGAAAAGAGTTCCAGAGTGGAGTGTGGTTATGAATATGGATTCTGATCTGGAAGGCCCAGGCCTAAATTTGCTCTGCCACTTATGAGGTGTTTGACCTTGCATAAGCCATTTAATGTCTCTTTGCTTCTGTTTCCTCACTTGTAAAATGGGGGTAATATTTTACAAGGCTTAAAGCAGTTCCTGGCACACAGTAAGCTCTATCCAAGTGTTTACTATTATTATTTTATACATGTATTACCTCATTTCATCCTCAAAACAACCTTATATGGTAGGTACTATTATTCTTTTCATCTTACAGATGAGGAAATTGAAGCTTAGAGAAATTAATTCATTTGGCCAGGCATGATGGCTCACACCTATAATCCCAGAACTTTGGGAGGCCAAGGCAGGCAGATTGCTTGAGCTCAGCAGTTTGAGACCAGCCTAGGCAATGTGATGAAACCTCCTATCTACAAAAAATACAAAAATTAGCCAGGCATGGTGGCATGTGCTTATTGTCCCAGCTACTTGGGAGGCTGAGGTGGGAGGATCACTTGAGCCCAGGAGGTTGAGGCCGCAGTGAGCCATGATCACTGCACTCCAGCCTGGGTGACAAAGTGAGACCTTGTTTCAAAAGAAATCATTCATTCACTCATTTATTTATTCTTCCATGAATTCAACAAATATTTTGAGAGCTAATTATCTTCCAAGTGTTATTCTAGAAGACTCTGGGGGCCCATAAGTGAACAAGACTACAGGATTCTTGCTGTAGAGGGACTTACATCCTAGTGGTGGAGGACAAAGACAGAAATAAGTAAATAAATAAGGCCAGGTACAGTGGCTCACGCCTGTAATCCCAGCTCTTTGGGACGCCAAGGCAGGAAGATCGCTTGAGCCCAGGAGTTTGAGACCAGCCTGGGCAACATGGCAAGACCCCATCTTTAGAAAAAAATACACACACACACACACACACACACACACACACACATATATAGTAGTCCCAGCTACTCAGGAGGCTGAAGTGGGAGAATCACTTGAGCCTGGGAGGTCAAGGCTGCAGTGAGCTGTGTTCCAGCCACTGCATTCCAGACTGGGTGACAAAGTGAGACTGTGTCTCAAGAAAGAGTAAAAAAATAAATAATTTTTGACTGTGCTAAATGCCAGGAGGAGGATGCACAAGGAGATCTCAAAAAGAATGTCAGACCAGAGCTACTTCTGACAGGGGTTCCCGGGAAGTCCTTTCTGAGGAGGCAACAGTTGACCCATGCAATGGTTTGAAAGTACATCATAGAGCCAAACAGATTAATAATGGATTGGATGTAAGGGTTAAGGGGAGGAAAAAAAAGGAATCCAGGATCACTCCTAAGCTAAGTGACTTTCTGGGAGTTACTGAGCTAGTGCCAGATGAGCCAGGATTTGAACCCAGATGTAGCTGACTCCAAAACTTGACTCTTGCTCATGCAAATTATGTCTGAAGACCTGGATTGATATATGGAAGATCAATAACAAGACCTTGACCATCTGTTTAACAGCCAATCAGCCAATCAAGTCTTTTTTTTTTTTTTTGAGACGGAGTTTTGCTCATGTTGCCCAGGCTGGAGTGCAATGGTGCGATCTCCACTCACTGCAACCTCCGCCCCCGGGTTCAAGTGATTCTCCTGCCTCAGCCTCCTGGGATTACAGGCATGCGCCACAACCCCCGGTTAATTTCATATTTTTAGTAGCGATGGTGTTTCTCCATGTTGGTCAGGCTGGTCTCAAACTCTTGACCTCAGGTGATCCACCCATCTTGGCCTCCGAAAGTGTTGGAATTACAGGCGTGAGCCACTGTGCCCAGCCAACAGTCATTATTAAATGAGGCATAACACCGTCTTCCATGAACCTAGGACTTTGTAATGTAGCAGATGAGTCTCGTACTCATGGAAAAATAATATAAACTATATATTGAAATACTCTATCACATGGTACAAGCAAGAGGTGCAAAATAAATTTTAGAGAGTAAGGTGAATTAGAGAGAGTGAAGTGGGCATTGTGTATTTGAAGTCCCTCTCCCTTCTCTGGAGGCCCAGACCAGTGCTTTTCAAAGTGTGGTCCCCAGCCCAGCAGCGGCTCCTGGGAACTTGTTAGAAGTGCAGACTTTCAGTCCCGATTCAAACCTTCTGAATCAGAATCCCTGGAGGGACATCTGGTTTTTTTTTTTCTCTTATTATTTTTAACTTTCATTATTTTTAACGAATTATTTTAATACAAATTGTACATACTTATAAGGTACAGTGTGATATTTTGATACATTATACAATGTGTAATGACCACATCAGTGTAATTAGCTTATCTATCACCTCAAATATTTGTCATTTCTTTGTGTTGGGGGCAATCAAAATCCACTCTCAACTATTTGAAAATGTACAATAAATTGTTGTGAATTATAGTCACCCTATAGTGCTATAGAACACTCAACATTATTCCTCCTGTCTAGCTGTACTTTTCTATCCATTAACCAACCTTTGGCTACCCTCCTCCCCACTACCCTTCCCAGCCTCTAGAAACCACTATCCTACTGTCTACTTCTATGAGCTCAACTTTTTAAGCTTCCACATATGAGTGACAGTATGCAGTATTTATCTTTCTGTGCCTGGCTTATTTCACTTAACATAATATTCTCCAAGTTCATCCATGTTGCCATGAATGAACATGAAAAAGAATTTCATTCTTTTTTATGGCTAAATAGTAGTCCACTGTGTATATGTACCACATTTTCTTTACCCATTCATCTGTTGACAGACACTTAGGTTGATTCCATATGTTGGCTATTGTGACGAGTGTTGCAATAAATCGGGTGCAGGTATCCATTTGCTATATTGATTCCAATTGCTTTGGATATGTATTAGTCCATTTTCACACTGCTATAAAGATATTACCTGAGACTGGGTAATTTATAAAGGAAAGAGGTTTAATTGATTCACAGTTCCACATGGTTGGAGAGGCCTCAGGAAACTTACAGTCATGGTGGAAGGCAAAGGGGAAGCAAGGACCTTCTTCACATGGTGGCAGGAGAGAGAAGTCCAAGCTCAGAAAATGCCAGACGTTTATAAAACCATCAGATCTCATGAGAACTCACTCACTATCATGAGTACACAAGAGGGAACTGCCCCCATGATCCGATCACCTCCCTCCCTCGACATGGGGGGATTACAGTTCCCTCCCTTGACATGTGGAGATTACAACTGGAGATGAGATTTGGGTGGGGACACAGAGCCAAACCATATCAGGATATATGCCCAGTAGCAAAATTGCTGGATCATATGGTAATTCTATTTTTAGTTTTTTGAGGAACCTCCATACAGTTTTCCATACTAGCTGTAGTAATTTACATCTCCACCAACAATGTATAAGAGTTCCCCCTTCTTCACATCTTCACCAGCATTTATTATGTTTTGTCTTTTTGATGATCCCCATTCTAACGAGGGTGAGATGATATCTCATGAGGTTTTGATTTGCATTTCCTTGATGATTAGTGATGTTAGCATTTTTTCATATGTCTGTGCCAGCCACCTATTTTTTAACAAGTCCACTAGAAGGTTGAGAACCCCAGGTCTAAAGGGCCAGTTTCAGGGCCAAGCACTCGGCCTCCCTATTTGCACTTCTCTCTCCACCACGGCTCCACCGGCTCCCTCCTAAATCTTCAACTGAGTCCACAGCTGCCTGAAAGTATTTTCTGATCCTGAGTTCTTGTGAGCCTGGAAAAAAACCCTCTTCCGCTAAGTCCATCTAAGAAATGGCACGTATTTTTATTTTTTATTTTTTCATTAAACTTTAAGTTCTGGGATAAATGTGCAGAACGTGCAGGTTTGTTACATAGGTATACATGTGCCATGGTGGTTTGCTGCACCCATCAACCTATTATCTAGGTTTTAAGCTCCACGTGCATTAGGTATTTGTCCTAATGCTCTCCCTCCCCTTGCCCCCACCCCCCAACAGGCCCCAGTGTGTGATGTTCCCCTCCCTGTGTCCATGTGTTCTCATTGTTCAACTCCCACTTATGAGTGAGAACATGTGGTGTTTGGTTTTCTGTTCCTGTGTTAGTTTGCTGGGAATGATGGTTTCCGGCTTCATCCATGAGAAATGGCAAATATTTTTAAATAAACTATATGGAAATTAAGAGAGAAGCAAAACAACCCTCAAAACACAATCCCAGCACATTGGGAAGCCAAGACGGGAGGAATGCTTGAGGCCAGGAGGTCGAGACCAGCCTGGGCAACATGATGGAACCCCATCTCTACTAAAAATACAAAAAAAAAAAAAAATCTGGGTGTGGTGGCACGTCTATAATACCAGCTACAGGCTGGGAGGCTTAGGCAAGAGAATTGCTTGAACCCAGAGGAGGAACTTGCAGTGAGCCGAGATTGTGCCACTGCACTCCAGTCTGGGTGACAGAGTGAGACTCCATCTCAAGAAAAAATAAAAATAAAAATAAAAATAAATAATTAAAAAAAAGAAAAAGAAATTAGCTGGGTGTGATGGTGCATGCCTGTAATTCCAGCTACTCGGGAGGCTGGAGCCTGGGAGGCTGGGGTTGCAGTGAGCCAAGATCGCACCACTGAACTCCAGCCTGGGCAACAGAGCAAGACCCTGTCTCAAACACACACGCACATACACACACACACACACACACACACAGAGTTTAGAAATGCAGTATTTACAAAGCCAATCTTCTCTACCTGAGCTTTGAAATAAACTAAGGGTTTGCCTCCTGGCCATAATACTTACTAGCAATATAATCTGGAGAAACTAACCTCTGGGCCTCAGTTTATCTGTCTTTGAAATAGGGATAATAACAGTATCTTCCCCATAGAGTTGTGAAAATTAAATGAGGTATATGTACAAAGCTTACTGCAGCTCCTGAGTCATAGTAAACCTTCAGTTAATGTTGGGTTTGTGGAAGAATAAGGTTTTGTGCTATGTTTGGATTTAACTGGGCTAGAGGCATCTTATTTCAGGCATCAGAGGGTGTGAAGCATTCTGACAAGAGAATCTACTCCGTATAGGAAATGACTCATTAACCAGGACAGGTGAGCAGATGTTACTGAACAGTGAGTTAATGATCCTGGGCAGATCACTTGAGGTCAGGAGTTCGAGACCAGCCTGGCCAACATGGCAAAACCCCATCTCTAGTAAAAATACAAAAATTAGCCGGGCATGGTGGTGGGTGCCTGTAATCCCAGCTTCTCGGGAGGCTGAGGCAGGAGAGTCACTTGAACCTGGGAAGCAGAGGTTGCAGTGAGCTGAGATCGTGCCACTGCACTCCAGCCTGTGCGACAGAGCAAGAGGCTCCGTCTCAAAAAAAAAAAAAAAAAAAAAAAAAAAAAAAAAGACGTTATTGTAAGACTGGCCACTAGGTGTCCCAGCTTCATCTGGGTTATGATAACAATAGCTGAAGTTTTTCCAGCACTTCCTATAAAGTCATGTTATTATCCTAGTTTTACAAATAGGGCAACTTGTCTGAGAAAGCGTAAGTAACAAGGTCACAGCTTATAAACTCTAGACTCTCTTTTATTTCATTGAGCTATAAACTTCCATATGATAAGCCTGTGTCCGGCCCCATGCTGCCTGGGCCTGGGGCTCTGGGGGCCTGACTGCTCACCTCTGGGCCTGTGTTTCCTTCGTAGATCAAGTGGCTTGTGCAGATCCAGAGATCTGCCAGAAGATCTGCAGCAACCCCTCAGGCTGTTCTGACATCGCGTATCCCAAACTCGTGCTGGAACTCCTGCCCACAGGTAATGTCCCTTCACTCCTGAATCAAGTCCCCTGGAGCACCCAGAAAGGAGATCACCGGATGGGCTCTGATCCAAGGCAGGGTCAAGAAAGGAAGGCTGGGGGGAGGAACAGACTCTGGGCTCCCCAAGAAAGGCTAAGTCCTGCAGGAAGCTCTGCCCCGCTGTCCTCCCTGAGGTTCTGCCTCCTCCAGTTGAGCCCACTGGGATCGGCTGCTTTGGCAGAAAAGGACCGAGGCCCATGACCTCCCTTCCGTCCCCAGGGCTCCGTGGGCTGATGATGGCTGTGATGGTGGCGGCTCTCATGTCCTCCCTCACCTCCATCTTTAACAGTGCCAGCACCATCTTCACCATGGACCTCTGGAATCACCTCCGGCCTCGGGCATCTGAGAAGGAGCTCATGATTGTGGGCAGGTAAGTCCCCACTGGCTGGGGCTGGGGCTGGGGCAGGGGGAAGAGAGAGCTGAGCCCACCCAGAGGCAAAGTCCAGGTTCAGCCAGCAACCTATCCAGGCTGAAGAGCGTTAGGACTCCATGTGCAAGACATTCATTCATTCAGGAGATGCTGAACGAGCACCTACTGTGTACCAGGCACAGGGCACATAACCATGAAAGGGCTCAGTTCTTGCCTTCATGGAGCTAGGGAAGGAGGAAAATAAGCAAATAATTATAACCCAGCTGGGTGATTACACACCTGTAATCACAGTACTTTGGGAGGCCAAGGCTGGTGGATCACTTGAGGTCAGGTGTTCAAGACCAGGCTGGCCAACATGGTGAAACCTCATCTCTACTAAAAATACAAAAATTAGCTGTGGCGGCGTGTGCCTGTAATCCCAGCTACTCAGGAGGCTGAGGCAGGAGAATCATTTGAACCCAGGAGGCAGAGCTTGCAGTGAGCCAAGATGGCGCACTGCACTCCAGCCTGGGTGACAGAGTAAGACTCTGTCTCAAAAAAAAAATTAAAATAATAAAATAAGCTGGGAGTGTTGGCATGTGTCTGTAATCCCAGCTATTCAGGATGCTGAGGCAGGAGGATCACCTGAGCCCAGGAGTTGGAGGCTGCAGTGAGCTATGCTCTCACCACTGCACCCGGGCCTTGGCAACAGAACAAGACCCTGTCTATTAAAAAAGAGAGAGAGAGGGAAAGAGGAGTAATGTTCAGGGAAAGATGATGCTAATTTGTGCCTCTCGCCGCCGGCACCAGGGTGTTTGTGCTGCTGCTGGTCCTGGTCTCCATCCTCTGGATCCCTGTGGTCCAGGCCAGCCAGGGCGGCCAGCTCTTCATCTACATCCAGTCCATCAGTTCCTACCTGCAGCCGCCTGTGGCGGTGGTCTTCATCATGGGATGTTTCTGGAAGAGGACCAATGAAAAGGTAGCTCTGGACGGCTCCCACTATGCCAGAACCAAGTGCTGCCCCTTGAGGTCTGGGATAGGATGGGAGGGGAGGGTGTTGGAGGGAGACACAGGCTGGAATTGGGTGTTGAGAGGGAGGGGGAGTTCCATGGTGGAAGATACAGGGAGGGTGTTTATCTGACCTTTGCAAAAAAGCAATGAGAGGGCTGCTGCGATGGCTCACACCTGTAATCCCAGCACTTTGGGAGGCCGAGTTGGGTGGATCACTTGAGATCAGGAGTTCGAGACCAGCCTGGCCAACATGGTGAAAGCCCATCTCTACTCAAAATACAAAAATTAGCCGGGTGTGGTGGTGGGCGCCTGTAATCCCAGCTACTCAGATGCTGAGGCAGGAGAATCACTGGAACCTGGGAGGCAGAGGTTGCAGTGAGCTGAGACCACACCGCTGCACTCCAGCCTGGGTGACAGAGTGACTCTGTCTCAAAAAAAAAAAAAAAAAAAAAAGCAATGAGAGGTTCTCATCAAAAGTATCTTGATGCATTTTTTTGTTATTGAACAGGGAAGCTAAATTAAGAGGGAGTTAGTAAACTATTAGTAATCAATTCATTATAAAAAGATAAATGGTTAAGTATTGCAGAACTTTTCCAAATTGCTGACCCATGCTTGCAGTGACCACCACAAGAAAGACAAGTCCTGGAAATGGCTTCTTGAGGTTCCTGGAGGCCAGAGCCCTTGGCGTCTCTAAGACAATCTTGCTCTGATTTTGCAGGGTGCCTTCTGGGGCCTGATCTCGGGCCTGCTCCTGGGCTTGGTTAGGCTGGTCCTGGACTTCATTTACGTGCAGCCTCGATGTGACCAGCCAGATGAGCGCCCGGTCCTGGTGAAGAGCATTCACTACCTCTACTTCTCCATGATCCTGTCCACGGTCACCCTCATCACTGTCTCCACCGTGAGCTGGTTCACAGAGCCGCCCTCCAAGGAGATGGTACATTTGGGTTGATGGCTAGATCTGTTGAGATTTTGTTGGAAGTGACAGAAAACTGACTCAAACTGACTTAAGCGAAGGAGACTGATTGTCCAAAAAGCTGAAAAGTCCAGGGTTGAGGTTCAGGGGCAGGATGATTTGGGACTCTGAAAAGGTCATCAGAATCCATCTGCACTTCCGCTTCAATTCTTAGGTCCCATATGGAGCCCAGTACCTTCTAGAGATACATCCTCTTTTACTGTCATTAAGTAAACATAAGGCTGGGGTGTGGTGGCTCATGCCTGTAATCCCAGCACTTTGGGAAGCTGAGATGGGAGGATCACTTGAGGCCAGGAGTTTGAGACCAACCTGGGCAATATAGTGAGATCCCATCTCTTAAAAAAATGAAAAAATTAGCAGGGTGTGATGGCTGATGCCTGTAATCTCAGTTACCAGAGAGGCTGAGGTGGGAGGACTGCCAGAGGCCAGGAGTTTTGACGGTGCAGTGAGCTATGACCACGCCACTGCACTTCCAGCCTGGGTGACAGAGCAAGACCCTGTCTCACAAAAAAAAAAAAAAAAAAAGGAAAAGAAAAAATTAGCAGGGCGTGATGGCTCATGCCTGTAATCCCAGCTGCTAGGGAGGCTGAGGCAGGAGGATTGCTTCAGCCCAGGAGTTTAAGGCTGCAGTGAGCTATGACCATGCCACTGCACTCCCACCTGGGTGACAGAACAAGAGCCTGTCTTTAAAAAAAAAAAAAAAAAAAAAAGGTAAAAATAAGCATAAATATTTCTGTCCCAGAATTTCTAGAGAATTTCTAGATTTCCATTGATGGAGTCAGCTCAGGACACATGCTCATCCGTGAACCAATTCAATCCCTGTGGCCAGAGAAATGGATGAGCTGAAATGACCAATTCTGGGGTCCTGCAATACTCTAGGGTGAGGGTTAAGCTCTGAGGATTAGAATGAAGGATAATCACATCCCAGCAACAGGAGGATGGGGTTTATCGGAGAAAGACATGGGAATGAGCAGGGGAATTGTGCGCTGATGTTGAAGAGTGCAGGGACGTGATGCTTGTTGGAGGATGGGGTGGGAGGGTGGGGCTGGGAGCAGATTCAGACACAAAGGCTGAGCGTGGGGTTGGTTGGGGAGTGTGAGAAAAGGATGGACAACCCCAGCCCCACCTCCACCACAAATCTCATCATTCATCCCTGCTCCTTAGGTCAGCCACCTGACCTGGTTTACTCGTCATGACCCCGTGGTCCAGAAGGAACAAGCGCCACCAGCAGCTCCCTTGTCTCTTACCCTCTCTCAGAACGGGATGCCAGAGGCCAGCAGCAGCAGCAGCAGCGTCCAGTTCGAGATGGTTCAAGAAAACATGTCTAAAACCCACAGCTGTGAGTAGCCTCTCTCCTCAGTTACAGCAAGAAGCAGTACGTGTTAAGGGGATTGATTATTATTTTTTTTTCCTATCAAATCACAAGCCAAGAAAGTGGGCAGACTTGGAGTTTTAGCATCCTCTGGCTCCAGTGTCTGATCCGTCCAGGAACACGACTTGCCTTCTCTCAGTTAGTGCTTCTAAATTGGCGGCTTGCAGACATATTTTGGCTTAGCCCACCTACAGTTTCAATAAAATGTGAGTTAACATTTAAAAATTGAGAGATTTCGGCTGGGCGCAGTGGCTCAAGCCTGTAATCCCAGCACTTTGGGAGGCTGAGGCAGTAGATCACTTGAAATCAGGAGTTCAAGACCAGCCTGGCCAACATGGTGAAACCCTGTCTCTACTAAAAATATAAAAATTAGCCGGGCATGGTAGTGCGTGCCTATAGTCCCAGCTACTTCGGAGGCTGAGGCAGGAGAATCACTTGAACCTGGGAGGTGGAGGTTGCACTGAGCCGAGATCGCGCTACTGCACTCTAGCCTGGATGACAGAGTGAGACTCTGTCTCAAAAAAAAAAAAAAAAAAAAAAAAAAGGGAGATTTCAGTCGGGCATGGTGGATGGTGGTTCACGCCTGTAATCCCAGCACTTGAAAACACCTGGTGAGTGTCCCCGTCTCGCCTCTCTGGGAGATACATAGCACCTCTATGGTCTTCCTTTGCTGGGTTCTTTCTAGGTGACATGACCCCGAAGCAGTCCAAAGTGGTGAAGGCCATCCTGTGGCTCTGCGGAATACAGGAGAAGGGCAAGGAAGAGCTCCCGGCCAGAGCAGAAGCCGTCATAATTTCCCTGGAAGAAAATCCCTTGGTGAAGACCCTCCTGGACGTCAACCTCATTTTCTGCGTGAGCTGCGCCATCTTTATCTGGGGCTACTTTGCTTAGTGTGGGGTGAACCCAGGGGTCCAAACTCTGTTTCTCTTCAATGCTCCATTTTTTTTAATGAAAGAAAAAATAATAAAGCTTTTGTTTGTTTACCACAAGGCTTCCAAGTGTTTATAGACCATTTTCAACATGACACTTAGCTCTTTTCTTTTTTCTTTTTTTGACAGAGTGTCTCGCTCTGTCACCCAGGCTGGAGTGCAGTGGCGTGGTCATAGCTCACTGCAACCTCAAACCTCAAGCCCCTGGGCTCAAGTGATCCTCCCTCCTCAGCCTCCCAAGTTTCTAGGACTACAGGCACACACTACCATGGCTGGCTAATTTTTTCTTTTTTTTAAGAGATGTTGTGTATGTTGCCCAGGCTGGTCCTGAACTCCTGGCCTCAAGTGATCCACCCCCCACCTCAGCCTCCCAAAGTACTAGGATTACAGGCATGAGCCACCATGCCCAGTCTCTTTTCTTCTTGAAAATAATGAAGGTTAGAAGATGGAAAGAGGAGAGACACGTAAAAGCTTCCTTTCGCAAAAGACTAGTTATTCATTCTTCTTATCCATTGTGCAACATCAATACCCAGATTCAAAGGGATAAAGAAGCAAAGGGACTCACAGGACCTCCCAGGCTGACAGCAGCCACATCTCCGGGGCTGGGTATTTAGCATTTGAACTTGCTCAGCTCACCTTCACAGTGCAAAGAATGGGAGCTGCATTCTATCTCTTGCCTTCCACTGTGGCTGGCTTTGGGTGAAGGTCCCCAAGAGTTTTCTCACTGTGATACTTCCTCCTAGATATTTCTTGGAAATAGACTCGAGTTGGTACTCTGAAATCTTGTGCTATAAGAAAATCAGGGAATTGTGTGTACTTCTCAAGTTCTGGCTTAGACTCTTGTTTTTGAGACAGGGTCTCACTCTGTCACCCAGGCTGGAGTGTAGTGGCGCCCTGACAGCTCACTGCAGTCTTGACTTCCTGGGCTCATGTGATCCTCCCACCTCAGCCTCCTGAGTAGCTGGGACTACAGACATGCCATGCACCACCATGCCTGGCTAATTTTTAAAATTTCTTTGCAGAGACACGGGGGGCGGGTCTCTCCTATGTTGCCTGAGCTGGTCTTAACCTCCTGGGCTCAAGCAATCCTCCTGCCTTGGCCTTCCAAAGTGCTGGGATTACAGGCGTAAGCCATGCACCCAGCCTTAGACTGTGTTTCTTTGCTTAATTCCCCACGATGATGCTTCCCTAAAAAGAAGCAGCCAGGTGGATGTGCATCTCAATGCACCTCCCCCCCAAAAGCCAGTAAGGCTTTGACCTGCAGAGCAGCGGCCTCCTGTTCTGGGTAGAGCCAGCCTCCTCAGCTTCCCCGCTTTGGGCCCGTTTGGAGTCTGATGGAATGACCCATCAGGGCTGCGTTTGCCACGTGCAGAGCTAAGAGCAGGACAGGGCCAACGGAGTGAGCCCTGAGACCATCTCTGGAGTAGCTCAGGGCCATGAACCATCCAGGTCTGGGATAAGGTGGGGTGGTGGGGTGGACTAGAGCCCCTTCCTGGCCTGGCAGAGCTGGAAAGCAGAGGAGTCTCTCGAGGGACCCCAATTTCCAGACCAGAGGAAAATAAACAGGATCCCCTGGGGCTGAGGAGCTGCCCGCCCACATCCTCCAGTGATGTCTTTCTGGTTCCTACTTGATGCCAACAGCTGGGACTGGCCTGGTGCACAGGCAAATGTATTGGCCCAGCTTCAGCTCTGCTCATAGGCCCAGCTCTCTACACGAATCCAAATAGCAGTGGTAGGTTGGACAAAGGGCACCCCCAGCCCTCCTGGGAAGGGGTATGGGCGGGGAACTGGCTGCTAACATGGCTCCAGGCAGGAGCTTGGGATGGTTCTGGAGCAAGTGGGCTCAAGAAGGAGTATTCACCAGGGAGGCTGAGCTTCTGCCTCCAAGGCCCAAAGGAGGGGAGTGGACGGCATGGGAGGTTTCCACTACAGTTCTGAGCTCCCTGTCCAAGCCTGTCCCTCACAGAGACCTCTGTTGCCTCTGGCTGGGGTCAACAGTGTGTTTCAGCGGAGACACACTGAGCTGTCACTATGATAGCTCAGGCCACCCCCATCTCTGCCCGGACTCCTGACTGGCCTTCTCACATCCAGTCTTTCCCATTCTCCAGCCACTGGCAGGGTGGGCAACTCGGATCAAGCCAATACTCTGCTTGGAATCCTTCAGAGACTCAGAGACCTTTCCACTCTCAGGATGAACTCTGCAATCCTTTGCATTCCATTCCATTTTCTTTTTTTTTTTTTTTTTTTTTTTTTTTGAGACAGGATCTCACTCTGTTGTCCAGGCTGGAACGCAGGATGCGATCATGGCTCAATGCATTCTCGAACTCCCAGGCTCAGGTGATCCTCCCACCTCAGCCTCCTGGGTAGCTGGGACTACAGGTATGCACCACCACGCCTGGCAAGTTTTTGTTGTTGTTGTTGTTGTTGTATTTTTTGGAGAGGGCATTTTGCCATATTGCCCAGGCTGGTCTCCAACTCCTGGGCTCATGTGATCCACCTGCCTCGGCCTCCCAAAGTGGTGGGATTACAGGTGTAAGCCCCCACATCTGGCTTTTTATTTATTTATTTATTTTTGTTTTTTACAGACAGGGTCTTGCACTTTGTCACCCAGGCTGGAGTGCATTGGCATGATCATGGCTCACTGGAGCCTTGAACTCCTGCCTCAGCCTCTTGAGTAGCTGGAACTACAGGCATTTGGCCACCACACCTGGCTAATTTTAATTTTTTTTGTAGATGGGGTTTTATTATGTTGCCCTGGCTGATCCCAAACTCCTGGCTTCATGCAATCCACCCACCTCAACATCTCAAAGTGCTGGGATTACAGGCGTGAGCTGCTGTGCCCAGCCAGCTGACAGATTTTAAATGTTCTCACCACAAAAAATAAATGATAATGGAGGTGATGGATATGTTAATTAGCTAGATTTAACCATTTCGCAATGTATACATATACAAAAACATGTCGTATACCATAACTTTTATCAATTTAAAAAACCAGTGAAGTGCAAATACAATTTACAGATGTGCATAGAAACTGAGTTCAGGCCAGGTGCAGTGGCTCACATCTGGAATCCCAGCACTTCAGTAGGCTGAGGTGAGTGGATCACCTGAGGTCAGGAGTTCAAGACCAGCTTGGCCAACAGATCAAAACCTCATCTCTACTAAAAATACAAAAATTAGCCTGGCATGGTGGTGGGTGCCTGTAGTCCCAGCTACTTGGGAGGCTGAGGCAGGAGAATGGCTTGAACCTGGGAGGTGGGGGTAGCAGTGAGCTGAGATCATGTCACTGCACTCCAGCTTGGGTGACAGAGCAAGATTCCATCTTAAACAAACAGAATGACAACAAAAAACCCCAAATTCAAATACAAGTAGAAAGAGTGAAAACAGAACCCTGATGTTTTTTGTTAGGTTGGGGGAGGTTCTTCCTTGTATCAAATATCCCCCTCCCCACATGTCATTTGTGATGATGTTTTGTGTGTGAAGGATAGACCCTAAGGTGACCCTCAATCATCCCTACTTCCTGGGAAGTGGATCCTTCCCCAGCCCAGCCTCCAGATGAGACCCCAGCCCTGGCTGCTGCCTTGACTGCAGCAGATGAAGATCCTGGACAGAGGACCCAGAGAAGCTATGCCTGGACTCCTGATCCACAGGAGCTATGAGAAAATGAACGTGTTGTCATAAGCTACTAAGTATGTGGTCATCTGTCATGCTGCACTGGATAACTGACATGAGGGGCATGGTATGTGAACTCATGTGTGGATGTAAAGGAGCGGTTGGCTGGAAAGGGTGTGGGTGGAGGACAGTTGCCTGCACAGCTGTGTGGGGTCTACACAGCCATGTACCTCCTTTGGAGGGTATCGAGTAGAAGTAATTTGGTTGCCAGTAAGAGAAACAAACCCAAAGAGGAACATTTGTGCCAAAAACAATCAAGCACTTTATTGTGAGCATACAAAAGCAAGAAATGCAGAATGGCTTCAGGGACACAAACCGGGAGCTGGGAGGGTTTTAAAAACCAAGCCCTGCACTCTCTCCCTCTTACCTTTTGTCTCTGCCTCTCCACACATCTGCTGACTTCTCCCTCTGCAGGCAGGTTTTCTCTACTCCACAGAATCCACAGTGGCGGCAGGAAGGCAGCCACAGCTCCATGTTGGGAGACGGGTCCTGCCTGCTGGAGAAGAGACTCAGGGCCCACACCTGAGCGAACCCATGCGGGACAGGGTGGGGCTGGCCACGTGTGCAGCCTACTGTGGGCAGGAGGGAAACTAAGAGGATCCTTGACTTGCTCCCCTCCCTTAGCTGGCAGCTCAAGTGGTCTTGGTCACTTCTTGTCTTCTGGCTGCACCAGAGCCTGTGGCTTCCCCAGACCAGCACATCTCCTCCTCTCTAGCTCCACCGATGAGATACGAGGAAAGTGCAAGCCCTTGGCTGAGAAGCATCCCTATGAGTGAGGTGCTTGCTGCCCAGTCTGATGCAAAACCCTGAGACTGTAGGTCCCAGAGGCCAGAGGCGCTGGAATATGGTGGGGAAATGGTGGGAGGAGACCTCAGGGAGAAACCAGGAGGGTTTGTCTTAAGACCTTCAAATAGGAGCACTTGTGGGACTCACTGGGCTTGGGAGAGCACTGAGAACTGCAGCCCCAACAGAGTAACGGGAGTCAATCCACGGAGCTCCCAGAGAACCAGGGCCATCACAATGGTCCAGGGATGGGGTCACTCCAAAGGCATCTGATTTTTTTTTTTTTTTTTTTTTTGAGACAGAGTCTCGCTCTGTCACCCAGGCTGGAGTTCAGTAGATGATCTTGGCTCATTGCAACCTCTGCCTCCCAGGTTCAAGCAATTCTCTTGCCTCAGACTCCTGAGTAGCTGGGACTACAGGCGTGCGTCACCACACATGGCTAATTTTTTGTGTGTTTTTTTTTTTTTTTTTAGTAGAGACGGGGTTTCACCATGTAGGCCAGGCTGGTCTCAAACTCCTGACCTCAAGTGATCCACCCACCTCAGTCTCCCAAAGTCCTGGGATTACAGGCATGAGCCGCTGCGCCTAATTTTTTGTGTGTGTGTGTGTATAAACACACACACACACACACACACACACATATAAATATATAAATATATAATTTTTTTTTTTAGGAGATGGGGTTTTGCCATGTTGGCCAGGCTGGTCTCAAACTCCTGACCCCGTGATCCGCCCACCTCAACCTCCCAAAGTGCTGGGATTACGGGCATGAGCCACCACGCCCAGCGCATCTGAACTCTTGGAATGACCACAGGGTGGAACCTGGCAAAACCAAGGCAGCCAGGGGTCTACTCTGAGCCTCTGCAGTCTCCACAGTGCTGGGTGCAGGGCAAGCTCCTTCCAGAATGCTAGGTGAGTGCTAAACCGCAGGGTGTAGTGAGAAGAACCAGTGCCTAACCAAGGAGGTTTGGTGCAGGTGGGGGAGCAGGGACAGGAAGTCTGAGCGCAAGGGCCTAGAACTTTCTATGAGAAACTACTGTGTAGAGAAGGGAAGGAAATAATCTGAAGGGCAGATGGCCAGTGCCCTTCTGGACAGCCAGAAATAGCCACTATGGGTTCAGATTCTCTACCTCTCTTGATGGTGGGCAGGCTGGAAATGGTGTACCTAATGTGCAGTGCCAACATAGTACAACGCCTCCAGCAGAAGGAATCCCAGGCCACAGGAACGGGAAAGAAAGAGGATCCAGGTGCCTCTCCTGGCCCTGCCGGTGGGATGCTGAGCCATGTATCCCACCCCAGACAGTTCTGTTTTTTGTTTGTTTTTTTTGTTTTTTTTTTGTTTTTTTTTGTTGTTGAGACAGAGTCTCACTTTGTTGCCCAGGCTGGAGTGCACTGGCTTGATCTGGGCTCACTGTAGTCTCTGTCTCCCAGTTTCAAGTGATCCTCCTGTCTCAGCCTCCTAAATAGCTAGGATTACTGGCACTCGCCACAATGCCAAGTTAATTTTTTGTATCTTTGGTAGACATGGGGTCTCACCATGTTGACCAGGCTGGTCTCGAACTCCTGACATCAAGTGATCTGCCCGCCTCGGCCTCCCAAAGTGTGGTCTTTACCTTTGACACATACACAGAGTCAAATGACTTCCATTGTTTTGAAGTTTGCAGCTGTCAGGGTAGGAAGATTGCTGCGAACAATAGGAGAGTAAAAACTGAATGAGGCTCTTAAAATAATGAGGTATGGTTTGCTGTATTTCAGAATCAGCAATGATGAACACATGCCACATTCTGGGCAGGATGTCAGCATGGATGTTCCTCATCCCCAGGTGCCAACAGCATCTCCTTGACAAGCGCCCACGTCCCTGCTTCCTCTGGAGGACAAGCTCAGGCATCACCATGGGAGCATCTCTGAGGCTCCATGGAGACACCTGACCGTGGACAGCCAGGCTCCTGGAGAAGGTGCTCAACATGGAGCATCAGCCTACACAGAGGATTCTTTCTCTGCAGGGTTTGTTCTGTGGCTAAAGGAGGGTATACAAAATTAACAATACACAGGTGGCACAGGGGAAGAGTGAGCCTTAAGCCAATGAAAATTCAAGATATGGGAGCAAATGGGCTTACAGGAGCATATTTTCAAGGTAATTAATAAGTATAGGGAGTACTTTGAGGGCATAGGAAACTGAGTAAAGATGAAAATGTGGGCTGGGCATGGTGGCTCACGCCTGTAATCCCAGCACTTTCAGAGGCTGAAGTGGGAGGATTGCTTGAAGCCAGAATTGTAAGACCAGCCTGGGCAACACAGCAAGATCCCTGTCTCTAGAAAAAAAATTATTTAAAAATTAGTTGGGTGTATTGCCATGCACCTGTAGTCTCAGCTACTTGGGAGGCTGAGTTGGGAGGATCATTTGAGCCTAGGAGTTTGGAGGCTGCAGTGAGTTATGATTGTGCCACTGCACTCCAGCCTGGGCCATGGAGTGAGATCTGCTTCAAAAAAACAACAAAAGGAAACTGTGGTTCCCCTTTTTAAATCAGGCTTAAGTCAGTTCGTAGTGGAAAGAGGCCCAGTGTCTTCTAAGCAGTGACTTAGACACTGACACACCTAGCAAACTCAACTCAGGGCAGCCAACTCTGGCAGCGTGTCCCACTCTGTTCCCAAGAGAAAACGGCCTTATCTGGACCAAGGGGTCATGCTATCGTGAGACCAGCTGTCCAGAGCCTCAGTCTCGCTTTGCTCCAATTCCCCATAGGTTCTTCCCTAGTACTTCAATCCTGGGAGAGACGGGATAATTTTCACGCCTTGGATAGGGCATGAAAGCACCAGCCATTGGAAAAGGGGCTCTCTACGGCAATTCACAACTGCTGACAAACGCACCAATCCGGTGGGGCTGAGCTCCTGTGAGCTGCCCCCGGGAGTCTGAGTATCTCTAGATGGAAAGAAAGGGATGCCAGCACTGGAAGGACCAAGGGTGCAGCCTTGACCAGAACCTGCACTGAGGATGGCCAGGCTAGGAGGTCTCTGGGGCACCTGATGGCCTTTTTCACTGCTGCAACCTTGCTCTCTGTTTCTTCAAACTCCTACAGCTACAATTAGACCCTCTCCCCCAAGATGTCCCAGCCACAATTCTATCTGGTTGAGTGGCAACACACACACACTCATACACACACACACACACACTCCACAATTTGTCTCCGAGAATTATGAAGTTTTCATATAAACCACAGAATATATTTAATTCAAATTAAACATGAAACTAGAATAATGTTCGGTCCTTATCAAGTAGCAATTACATTGTTTAAAAAAAAAAAAAAAAGAACAGTACATTTCTGCCTAGATTCCGACAATCCAACAAGGCGGCATGGGTCACATCCAGTTTGACGAGGTGACAGAGCCAGCAGTCACCATCCATGGGCATGGTTCTGAGGGGACTGGGGAGACACAGACCATACATGATACAAAATGATTCTGCAGCAAGTCTGAAGGAGAGCGGCCTCCCTCCTAATACATAAGAATGAACGTCCAGGTAGCAGAGAGTAGGCGACTTGCATAACGAGCGCATTTTATTAAATAGATAGTTAACGCACTGCTTCTTACTCACTCCAAGTTCCTGTAGGTGCTGCCCACATTAACAGAGGGACAAAAGCTTCCTACGCGCGTTTCAGCAGGAATACTCTCTCCACTCCAGCTATTTCTTTGTTTTGGATTTTTTTGGCATGATTTCCTTCCCACGTAAAGAAAGCCAACTTCTTCAAGACACAGGTCATTCAGCTTTAGTGGTGGCCTCCAGGTTCTCCTTGGGCCGTGCAGAAGGCCAGGTCCCGCACAGTGAGGCCCTCCTTTGTCCTCCACTGAAAGCTTTTCACTGTTTGGTCTGCAAAGGAAGAGGTTCGCCTGCCCCTGCTCCACTCACCAGGGTGGAAGGGGTGGAGGGCTGGGAGAGGGCTTTCTTCACAGGGCAGTGCTCTCGGTGTCATTGTCTATATCCAGCAGGATGCGGCCAGGCACGTCTTTGCTAGCTGAGTCTGAGTGCATTTCAGGAAAGATGCTGCGATGCGGTTCTGAAACCCTGGAATTGGAGTCTGGACAAAAACACGAGGAGACATGATATCAATGAGGGGTAACCCCCGAGAGGACACCTGAGGGTGCTCTGAGAAGAAGAGAGGCTGGGAAGTTTCAGGGTCAGCCCATGCACACAGGGTCCCTTGCGAGAGGCCTCATCAGCTCTTAGAAGCCAAGTGAAGCCTTTGTGACCCCAGAGAGCAGCTGAGTGGCACAGCCTTGCCTCTGGGCTCTGATGTTGCTTGCTATGAGCCCAGAGCAGCCCTTGGAGATGTAGCTTTTAAAGGATTTGCTTGCTTTGCTGGAGGAAAGGAAGCCTCATTCTTCCCAAGGCCTCTAATGCATGAGATGAACCCTCCTGATGGCCCCTGGGCTGCCCTGGGAAGAGGTCTCTCCTCGAGACTGCTGGGTTTTCCTCCTGTTACTAACACTAGGACCTCACCCTCAGCACCAGCAACATTTGGGCCTGAATTATTTGTTGTGGTTGTCCTGTGCATTGTAGGTGTCACCCAACAGATGCCAGTGACATGCAGCCTCCTCCCTCAGTGTGACAACCGAAAATGTCTCCTGTACATCACAGATCACTGGGGAAGTTTAAACTAAAATGTCTCCAGATGCTGCCGAGTGTCCCCTGGGGAATCACAATCACTGCTGACTGACATCACTGAGGCAGACCAAGTCTCCTGCAAACATTAACGTCCCCTTCTCTGTCTAATACACCTCGAATGCCATTTTCATGTCTTATTATGTTGGCTGAAATTCCTTCAGCAAGGTGGCAAACATATGGTCCTCATGCTGTTGTCCCCCTCTCGTATGCTCTTCCCAGAGGCCAGTGGGTCTCAGATTCATTTATGCATAAACAAATATTTACTGAGCACCTCCCAGGTGCCAGGCACCATTCTACCTGCTGAGGATGCAACAATGAACAAGACAGGCACAGCCTCAATGAAGCCCACCGTCAAGTGGGCGAACCAAGGGGATCCTAATTAAGACAAAAGGGCTGGCTTCTCTAGTAGATGTGGGTTCTGGCAAATTATGAGAGCCTCATTAGGTATTTTCGGGCTGGTGTAAGAGAGAAGAGAGATGTTTTGTAGTTTTGCTTTGCTGGGTTAGAGGTAGCCATGGCAGGCAGCAGTGAGGGAGTGGGAGGAGGAGGTGGTTTGCAGGGGCGTTTCACAGTCAGGCTTGAGAGCTGTTTTCCCCCACTTGCTGTGGTGCAAAATGACATCCTGTCTGTCCTTGGCGGGAGCTAGTTTTGACCATATTTCTGTTCGACCTGCTCCCGTCTATGCAGGCATAGCTTGAAAACGCTGGTTGCACTTTGGGGAAGCTCACTGCTTGGAGACTTGTTCCAGCTCCCACCCCTTCCACCTTCCTGTCCCTACAGTTCTGAGCTGTGAGATCTATTTACTCCCTGGGACATCCTTTTTCTCACAGTTACTCCTGGGTTGTCCCTCAAGGTTTCCTACGCACCACAACTAAGAGAAATTTCTAGATTTATGGAGGTGCCAAGGTGTCAAAGAGTTCAGGTGCTGAATGTCATTTCAGACAATTCAGGCCTTGTGATAACTATAAAACCAATGACACTGTGCAGAATTGCACCAGCCTATGGTGCAGTCAAAGGTGGTCTGTATGCACAGAATAGGGGCTGTCTTGGATTTGTCCTAAGCAGAACAGAAGTCAATGAAGGCAGGGACTGTGTCTGTCTTGTTCACAGTGTATCCTTAGTACCTAAAACAGTGACTGGCAAATAGCAGATGTTCAATAAATTTTGTAGCTGCACACTTGGATGGTTGGATGGATGCATGAAGAGTCATCTAGAGCAACCATCTTTCCAATCCTCCATTCTTACATCCTCAGGCAAAGAAGTAGCTGTGACTTGAAGACGACATATAAGAAAATCACTGCAAATGCAATCCTTTCCCCATTATCTTGGCCCCCAAAAACAGAAGGGGCTACCAGCCCGTGTCTCTTCTCAGCCCAGAGTTTACCAGAAACTATGGAACCGACATGACTTGGCGGGGAACGCATGATGCAAAGGCACTGTGTATACGGATGAGATTTCTACTTGTTAATATCTGTATTCACATGCAAGCTAACGCCTATCAGCCACCAAGCCCTTCTACAGCTGCTCTCTTTTTCTTATACATCACACACACATAATTTTTAGATATGTGCCTCTCTGAATTTTTCTATTTATGATCCACATACATTATTTATTCAAGGGGAAAAAATGTGTTTTGGGGCATAAAGGAAATCCCTTACTCTGCCGCCCACCTGCCCCATCTGGTTTCCCCAGCCCCTCTCTACATGAATCAGTCCCTGAAAGAAACAATGACTTTGTTTACACACAAAAAGTAGAAAGAATTACGGCAACCTGTACAGAACTAGTTTTCAAAAAGAGACTTCATCACAGTAGCTAACATTAAAAAAAAGAAAAAAATTTTTTTTTTGAGATGGGGTCTCGCTCTTTTGCCCAGGCTGGAGTGCAGTCACGCAATCTCAGCTCACTGCAGCCTCCACCTCACTGGGCTCAAATGATCCTCCCACCTCAGCCTCCCGAGTAGCTAGGACTACAAGCATATGCCACCATGCCTGGCTAATTTTTTTTTATTTTTGGTAGAGACAGGGTTTCACCATGTTGACTGGGCTGGTCTTGAACTCTTGGCCTCAAGCAATCCTCCCACCTCAGCTTCCCAAAGTGCTGGGATTACCGGCATGAGCCACCATACCCAGCCTCGGTAGCTGACATTACTATAGAGCACTTACTTACACCAGAGACTGTACTATACACCCACACTTTATCACATTGTCTCACTGAACCGCCACTAACTAATCCTAAGGCAGCAGAAATAAGAAAGGGAGACTCAGAGGCTCTATTCCTTGCCCAAGGTGACACAGCCAGTGTGGACCAAAGAGGATCAAAGTCAGATCGGTTGCACTCTGGCTCTTCACATTACATTTTCCCTCCTCCCCAGAGGAGTCTGTAAATCCCTGGGTGAGGGCCCTCAAAGACATTATCTGAGATCATTGTTTCAGTCTTAAACACTCTGGGGTTTGTTGTAAAAAGGAGAAAATGGTTATTTCAGAAAGACACCTGTAAGAACCTGGTTTGTCTGAAACACCTCTAAATCTTTCTGGCTATGAACTCGTATATTTACTGCACTCCAGGAAGGGCTGGTTTCTGAGCATATGCTTGGAGCTAAGTTCATACAAAAGATACTGTATTTAAAAAAACAAAATAGGCTGGGCGTGGTGGGATGATGGTGTGAGTCCAGAAGTTCGAGACCAGCCCAGGCAACATGAGACTCCGTCTCTATAAGAAAAACACAAAAATTAGCCAGTTGTGGTGGCGCATGCCTCTAGTTCCACCTTCCAGCTACCTGGGAGGTTCACTTGAGCCCAGGAGGTCAAGGCTGCAGTGGACTATAATCACACCGCTGCACTCTAGCCTAGGCAACACATCAAGACCCTGTCTCTTTTTTTTTAAAAAAAAAAAAAAAAAAAAAAAGAGAAACAGAGGATGACCTCCAGTAACTAGCCTCAGCCCAAAGGCAGAACTTGATACAGTTCATCACAGATTTCGGGCTCTGACAAATATAACCCAGGTTCCTTCCTGAACTGAGTATCTTATCCAGGAAACAGAAGTGGATATTTAAGAGCTAGAAGTGGAATGTTATCACTAAGGGTATGGTTCTAGAAGATTTACTTATTACTTCAACAATTTTGAATGTGTGCTTTCAGTTGTGAACCCACCCTTCAAGAAGTCCAAGGTGATTCTGATAGCCACTTTGATTCTGATAGCCACTTTGACAAGTAACAGATGCAAATATGCCCTTGAAAGTAAGCGGTGCAGGCACAACTGCAGGGCGAATAAACTCCCTCCCCCTCTCCACCACCCATCCCTCTTCTCAGACCTAGGGTCTCAGGGAATGCCTTCCTTCACCAGTGAACACTCTGGTTGATTGTTGTAAAAAAGAGATAAAGGTTATTTTAGAAAGACACCTGTAAGAACCTGGTTTTCTTTAAACACCTCAAAACTTCTCTGGCTATGAATTTATATATTATTTGCATTCTAAGAAGGGCTGGTCTTTGAGCATACTGCTTGGAGCTAAGTTTATATGACAAGTATTATATTTCAAAATAAAAAAAAAAGGCAAAAAACCAGACAAAAAAGAAACCTTTTATTGGAGGTCTCTTTTCTGTTTTTTTTTTTTTTTTTTTAAATAAAATATCTACTGTATGAACTTAGTTCCAAGCAATATCCTCAAAGATCAGCCCTTGGAAGGCAGAGAATATATAAATTCGCAACCAAAGAGGTTTAGGGTGCTTTTAGAAAGCAGGTTCTGGCTGGGTGCGGTGGCTCATGCCTGTAATCCCAGCACTTTGGGAGGCCAAGGCAGGCAGATCACCTGAGGTCAGGAGTTCAAGACCAGCCTGGCCAACATGGTGAAACCCGTCTCTACTAAAAATACAAAAATTAGCCGAGCATGGTAGTGCGTGCCTGTAATCCCAGCTACTCAGGAGGCTGAGGCAGGAGACTCGCTTGAACCTGGGAGGTGGAGGTCACAGTGAGCTGAGATCGCGCCAATGCACTCCAGTCTGAGCGACAGGGTGAGACTCCGTCTCAAAAAAAAAAAAAAAAAAAAGCAGGTTCTAACAGGTGTCTTTCCAAAATAACCTTTTTCTCCTTTTTACAATGTAATACCTGTCATATAAACTTAGCTCTAACCAGAGTGTTTAAGACCCAAACCATTATTTTCCTCAGATAATGTCTTCACTTTCAGGATCCTCACCCAAAGATATACACAACTCTTTTGGGAAAGAGGGAAAATGTTAGGGTGATTAAGAATGATGGGGCCGGGTGCGGTGGCTCATGCCTGTAATCCCAGCACTTTGGGAGGCAGAAGTGAGTGGATCACTTGAAGCCATGAGTTCGAGACCAGCCTGGCCAATATGGCGAAACCCCGTCTCTACTAAAAATACAAAAATCAGCCGGGTGTTGCCACACCTGCCTATAATCCCAGCTACTTGGGAGGCTGAGGCAAGAGAACTGCTTAAACCAGGGAGGCAGGGGTTGCAGTGTGCCAAGATTGCATCACTGCACTCCAGCCTGGGCGTCAGAGCAAGACTGTCTCAAAAAATACATAAAATAAATAAACAGAAGAATGACAGTCCAACCAATCTGGCTTTGATCCTCTTTGGTCGAAGTAGAATTGTGTAATTTTATCAGGAACTGATGATTTCTCGTCAGTTTTCTAGGGCTGTGAGAGACTTTGAGTCAACTATTCAGGAGTGATTCTGTTCAAGTCTCACTGGATGTTATCTTGACACAGTTCTGATTATCTACTTATTAAACATAAACTGCAAGTAGAAACAGAAGCCACTTAAATATCCAACTAGGAGTAACAATACATCTGGTTGATGAAACATTATGTAGTCACTGAAAAACATGGTTCTAAAAATTACATTATCACATGAGAACGAGCATATCATGTAAAGTAAAATAAAAGGATCCAAATCTGTCTATGTCAAATAATTATGCTCATGTACCTCCTTGCCTTTTAGAAAAACTAAAAGAAAAAAAGGGGCAGGCGTGGTGGCTCACGCCTGTAATCCCAGCACTTTGGGAGGCCGAGGTGGGCGCATCACGAGGTCAGGAGATCGAGACCATCTTGGCTAACATGGTGAAACCCTGTCTCTACTAAAAATACAAAAAAATAGCTGGGCGTGGTGGTGGGCGCCTGTAGTCCCAGCTACTCGGGAGGCTGAGGCAGAAGAATGGCGTGAACCCGGGAGGCGGAGCTTGCAGTGAGCCAAGACTGTGCCACTGCACTCCAGCCTGGGGAACAGAGCGAGACTCTGAAAAGAGAAGCGAAGAGAAGAGAAGAGAAGAGAAGAGAAGAGAAGAGAAGAGAAGAGAAGAGAGAAAAGAAAAAAAGTAGAATATAAATGGCAGACATTTTCAATTGTATAGCTAGAATTGATTTCTTATTATTTCCATTTCTCAAGAGTTTTAATATCCATGCTTATTTTTATTTATTTCAGACAGAGTCTCACTCTGTCACCCAGGCTGGAGTGTAGTGGCACGATCTCAGCTCACCGCGACCTCCACCTCCTGGGTTCAAGCAGTTCTCCTGCCTTGGCCTCCCAAGTAGCTGGGATTACAGGCACCTACCACGACACCCAGCTAACTTTTTGTATTTTCAGTAGAGATGGGGTTTCCCCATGTTGGCCAAGCTGGTCTTGAACTCCTGACCTCAAGTGATCCCCCCGCCTCAGCCTCCCAAAGTACTGGGATTACAGGCGTGAGCCACTGTGCCCCAGCTCATGCTTATTTTTAAAAAGGCATTACTTCCATGACATAAGAAGGGTGAGAGTTTAAAAAGCAAACACTATGAAATTAGCCAGCAAGGTGTCCAGGCTTATGGCTACTATGTGAGTGATTTGGTCTATCTGTGGTACAGTGGACTAACGCCTCACAGACAGTCTCAGGCTCACTAAATTATATGAATGTATTTGTTATCTCCTTCTGCAGAGCATTGTCTTTTTAACCCATGAAAGAAGTGAGATTCAAAAAACCAAGTGGTGCATCAGAATCAATATATGGATACCTGGGTTCCACCCCCAGTCTCCTGTGTTTGGGTCCTAGAAGGCCGAGTCCGGGCATGTAAGTTTTTAAAACCCTGACATGTGAATCTAACATAGAAATCTGATTAAAACTATTTTCTTCTAGATAAAAATGATAAATAGCAGGCCAGGCACAATGGCTCACGCCTATAATCCCAGCACTTTGGGAGGTCGAGGCAGCTGGATCACCTAAGGTCAGGAGTTCGAGACCAGCCTGGCCAACATGGTGAAGCCCCATCTCTACTAAAAATAAAAAAAAAAAAATAGCCAGATGTGGTGGCAGGCGCCTATAATCCCAGGTACTCAGGAGGCTGAGGCAGGGGAATCGCTTGAACCTGTGAGGCGGAGCTTGCAGTGAGCCGAGATTGTGCCATTGCACTCCAGCCTGGGCGACACAGCAAGACTCCATCTCAAACAAAAAAAAAGAGAGAGAAATAGCTAGGCTTCATTTAGATCCACTGTATATTAAGAACTGTAACTGGCTAACAGAATAACCTTGGACTTTCTCTTACTTGATCTTCAACAATTTAGACAGATGTCACCACTTTACAGATCAGCCAGGTTGTGCCTAGCCTATGTTATACCAAGAGCTGAAATTCTAACTCAGTCAGGTCTGACTCCATAATGTGTGTTCTTTCTACTATACCTCAAGCTTGCCTAATATGGAAAATAATGGAAATTAAAGAAGTAACAAGGCCAGCCCTGTGACCACCTGTTCCACATCTGGGTACACACTTAGTATTCCGAATGACTGCAGCAAGCATCAACAAAGCCAGTCCTCCTTCAGTGCATGCACTATTAGTAGAGATGCAAGCAGGCAGGGTTAGGGTGGCCGGTTAGTAACAGGCATGAGTGCACAAATATGATCATCAAGTAGCAAAAATGCATTGGCCAATCAGGTGCCTTTTCCTTACCATTAAATATTCCAATCTCAGTTCTTACTGAATATGGCAGGTCATACATCTAAATTATTTAATAAAATGTTTAAATTAGAATACTCTTTGCTAAAATCTATTACTTCAAAAATAGCAAGATGTAAACTCTTTTACATGGGAATTAAAACTCTTACTGCTCTCTAGAGTCACAATTAACAGGAGACTCGAAATGACGCCAGAATCCCAGCATCCTCCAGTGCTGGTGCTGAGCTGTGAGAAGTTGGCTGCCAAACCTGCTTGGCAGCAATAATCTCCCCCAAGAATTTATCTTAATCCCATTAGCCTTAACCCAACTCTTTAAAACTCTGATTTAATCCAAGTCTAAAGGAATAACCTGTTTTCAGGAATTTGTCCATCTAAAGTTTTCTAAGTGAAAACATTATGTCATAATAAAGGACCATCCTGTCCAAGGAAGTTATATATTTTTTCCTCCTTGAAAAACCCAATGGCTATACCCAAGAATGGTTAATAGCAGTATGATCAACACTAGCAGATTCAAAAATTCTAAATGTTGGCCTTCTGTGTACTTTCAATGGCAGGCCAGGGGATTTTAAGATAGTACAGGGTTAATTCTGTAATATAAAGATAACTCTGGTAACCTGGAATTTCTTGAGTTAGAAGAATTCATAGCATAGACTGGCTTTTAAACAGCTAGTATCTTAGGGAACCACATTTTTAATGTAAAATTTCACTTATCTAATAATTACAGGCAGTACATTACAGTGTTGCAGCAGATCAGTAAACTAAACTTGTGGAATAAATACACCCCGGGTAACAATGGTATTAAAAAATAGGCGTTAATTCTGGTTTGGAATCTTTCATTTAAATAAAAGGAAATATCTGAGAATAACATTTTGGTGGGTCACAAGCATGAAATTGTGGAATCGCACCCGGGCCTC
The DNA here is from genome assembly GCF_028885655.2 of Pongo abelii. Classification (NCBI taxonomy): domain Eukaryota; kingdom Metazoa; phylum Chordata; class Mammalia; order Primates; family Hominidae; genus Pongo; species Pongo abelii. The sequence goes on from NC_072003.2 coordinate 28,020,544, forward strand.
CTCCCTGTTTTGAAGGCTACGCTCTGGTTTTCCACTTCTGGTTCCTACAGAAAGTCTTACTCAGACCTAAGCTGTGAGCACTCTGGCTAAGGGGCCCACAATAGGCGTAAGGCTCAGGCCAGCTGATTAAAGCAGCTGTACACATAATGGGGGCCTTACGCTGTCCACATGTAGACCCGGCGGCAGACTTAGATGAGCTCACAGTGCCTTTTAAAAAGCTCATATGGTTTAATAAAGCAAAACGTAAGCATGCTAGAATGCAAAGGAATTTAAAATAATTCAGTGTAGGGTATTTGGGGGAAGATTTTTTTTAATTTTTTGGTCTTGAGAATTTAAAATATCAAATTAAGAAGCTCCATGCAGTTAACTTGCACTTAAGACACAAAAATTTAAAATTAAAGCTCAAGACACAAAGGACACAATTTCCTCCCGTGCTGACTGCACCCGGGTCCTCTTTGGTTGGATGCTGGTGAGCCCATCAGTGACAGGTAAATCACACTGGGAAGAGTAGACTGCTGCTAAGAGGCTCACCAAAAAGAAGATATTCCTTTTTTTCTTTTAAAAAGAGACAGGGTCTCACTCTGTCATGCAGGCTGGACTGCAGTGTGCAGTGACACAATCACTACCCACTGCAGTCTCGAACTCCTGGGCTCAAGCAATCCTCTTGCCTCAGCCACTCAAAGTACTGGGATTAGAGGCACGAGCCACTGTGCCTGGCCCCTAAGAAAGAAGATACTCTTCAAGAGCAGCTTGAAATCAGGCTCTTGATCTACTGACATCTACTCCTTGAATTTGAAGCACTGCAGCTCAAAGTGCTTCCGATAAAAATAAAGAAATGTCAATATGCTACAGAATAGATGGCCCATTGGCTGTCAGGGCACACAGTCAAACGGCTGCTCCTGAGCACACGGTCAAAAGCACATATGCAAAACACGGCTAAGCAGGAGCATTTGGAGCTGTGCGGCAAGCTGCTCGGGGCCATTACAGACCTTAGTCCTGGAAACCTTCCCCACCTGTGAGGGCACTAGGAAGGGCATCTATTGGGAAACAAAACAAACAAACCAACATGGCTTTGCTGTTTTCAGAATAAAAGCTCTGATGTCATCAGAAAAAAAAGTTATTAACCATTTATAACATGTGCAAATTATGTATTATATTCCTGAAAAAAGTTATTAAAAGATGTTAGAATCAGTTAACCGTCACCCTTTGGGTTAATGGAAACCTTGGCACATTTTTAGCTGCAAAGTCACTCAATATGGTTGGAAAGCCCAGAGGTATATTTCAGCTTCTTTTCCAAAAGTGCCTCCACTTAGAACAATTTAAACTAGGCTGCTGTAAGAAATTATTTGAGGCCCCTAATTACCATTTTTTAAAACACACTAGAAACCCCCATATCCATCCTTAAATTAAATAATAAATTAGAGCATTTGGGATGGAAATATTCTTGAAATGTTAAATAAAATGGTCATGTTCTAGACTATTAAAAATATGCCATTAGGTAGCCCACTAAAACCTGTACAATCACCACCACTTCCAAACAGGTTCCCATTGGATCTACAGGAAAATCTTGATTCTTCCCTCCCAAGCCATTAGAATATGACAGTGCCCTGAGATCTCCCTTTTGGAGCATTCAATTTGGCATAAATCATGTTTTTTAAAGTTATACCTGAAATTCTGTACTTAATATGAACATTTTTACTCTTAGAAGTACTGTTTAAGCATTTTAATGAGGAATTCACTAAGAAATAAAGTTCATGCTCGTGTTGTAAAATACCTTCCACCTGGAATAAAAGTCATTATGTTTAGAAAAATGTAAACGTACATAGGTCTTAAACACACAAGCAACTATAAGTCAGGGGTCGGCAAACTTAAAGGACCAGGCAGTAAATGTTTCCAACTTTGTGGGCCATAGGATCTTTGGTCACAACTACCCAACTCTGCTGTTTTAGCACCAATGCAGCCACAGACAATATGTTAACAAATGGGTGTAGCTGTGTTCCAATAAAACTTTAATGACAAAAACTGGCTGTAGGACAGGTTTGGCTTGCAGGTGTAGGTTGCTGACACCTGGCATAAAACAAAGCTTAAATAAAATGTAGTAGTACAAAAGCAATGTAGAGCAGATGAGGAAATATGGGCATTGATGGCCTACTTACCTGTTACTATCTTGGAAGCTGTTGGTGCTGTGCTGGTGAGGCTGCTGTCCCCAGCTGAGTGGACACCAGGAGGTTGGGGGGGTGGGGGCACGCTGGGCCGGTTCCTTGGCTTTGGTACTGGTCTCGGTCTCGGTAAGGTTCCAGCATGTGGCTGTGCAGTCTCAGGGTTACCCCCCGCCAGGGTCTGAGGAGCTGGCAGACTGGGGTTCTGTTTTCCTAGGGGCGGAGTACTGGGAGGCGTTGGAGTCTGGGGAGGGGTGTGAGATGGCTGCTCAAGTCCATGCTCACTGGGCAATGCCATGGGGTTGGGAGGGCCCTGGCTATTGGGTTTGGTGTGCATCAGTGGCGTGGCCTGCGTAGGGGGCTGCGGCGGCGGGTGATTGGGAGCTTGGATTGGAGACAGGCTGCTGGAGTACCTCCGGGGTGCTGAGAGCTGGGAGGGGGCGGAGGGCTGGACTGGAGGCTGGCCCGTGTGCTGGGTGGGAGGAGAGGGGCTTCGGGTGGGTGGCTTTGGTGACAGACTGGGTGGATGCTGAGATGTTCCTGAAGAACTCTGGCCCCCGGGGTGTCCAGGAGGTGGGTTGCCTGGTTTCGGAGGTGCTGGAGCGGGTTTTTTAACAGCTGCACAAAAAGAGAAAAAACACCTTTCAGTAGGAACAGCGAGGCAGCAACCAACCCTGGCCAGGAGCCCAAATTTAACCTCGCCAGTAATAAGCTATACCAGCATCATGTACCTCTGATGAGAGGTGGTCAGGAGGGCACCACACTGTGTCTTCCTCCCCAAAACCCATAACCCCAGTCTAACCATCAGAAGAACATCCGACAAACACAAATTGAGGGCCTTTCTTCAAAATGCCTGACCAGTACTTTCCAAAACCATCAAGGCCATAGAAAAGCACAGAAAGATGGAGAACGTGTCACAGACAGCAGGAGACTAAGAAGATATGATGACTACATGCAATGTGGGCTCCTGGATGAGATCCTGGGACAGAAAATGGACACGAGTGGAAAAACTCGGGAAATCTGAACAAAATGTGGTGTCTAGTTAACGGTAATGAACCGCGAGGTGCAGTGGCTCACGCCTGTGATCTCAGCACTTCGGGAGGCCAAAGCAGGCAGATCACTTGAGTGCGGGAGTTCAAGGCCAGCCTGGGCAACGTGGCAAAACCCCAACTCTACAAAAAACTACAAAAATTAGCTGGGCGTGGTGGCATGCGCCTGTAATCCCAGCTACTCATGAGGCTGAGGTGGGAGGATCACATGAGCCTGGGAAGTCCAAGGTTGCAGTGATCACACCACTGAATTCCAGCCTGGGCAACAGAGTGAGACCATTTCTAAAAAAAGGTGGGGGGTGGGGGGACTGGCCCAATATTGATTTCTGAGCTGGGGTCAATGTACCATGGTCATGTAACACATTAACAACAGGGGAAACTGAGTAAGGGGCATATGAGAACTCTCAGCATTATCTTTGCAACTTTTCTATAAATTCAAAATTACTCCAAACAAACAAGTTTATCTTAAAAATTAAGTACATTATGCACATTTGAAAGGGGTTTAAAGGCCTATCGTTTTGAAAGTTCAATAAGAAGAAAACTGTTAACAGAGGCCACCCCAATGACACGGAAGTGCTGCCCTCAGCCCACTTAGCAGCCTCCTCATTAGGGCCCCATGGGAAGACGCAGAAAGAGGCAAGAACAGCCAGGAGGGACCACCAAGCATGACTGGTTCACCCTGATATAACATGACCCCGGACCCCAAGCCACCTTCTCCTTGAGAATTTGATTGGTTTGATTGGTCTTAATAACAGAATTTCTACCAATTCCAGAACCATTTGAGTTAATAGATATGTCCTGGACAAAAGCATGAATAAATCTGGAAGAGTTGCCTTAGAAATATTTCTCTAAAGAGAGCTGAATCACATCACTCTCCTCCCTACCAGCTGAGATCAGGGATGGGAACCTGGTACTGAGGAGGGCAGGAGGGAAAACGACAGATCTGGGGCTCTGGTTTTGGGCTAGGAGGAGTAGGGGGAAAGGAGAGACTTTAGCCTTTTTCAAACTCTGCTAAGATCCTACTGGTTCCCCAAGAAAAAAAGAGAAGGAAATGAAGGAAAGAAATGAACATGTATCACTCTTCACTTATCACCAGTACCAAGTAAGGCCTTTTATATAAATTATGCACATTATAATTTATATAAATTATCTCATTCAAGTCTCATAAGCTCATTGCAGGGCAAGCTCTGTTATCCCCATTTTCAAAAAGAAGAAAACTGAGGCTTGAAGAGGGCCAGTGTTTGGTAATAGGTCACACAGCTAGTAAGGGGCAGAACAGAGCCTCCTGCCCATGACATGTGGACTCCCTGAATGCTTTTTCCTCTTCCTCCTTCCTCTATTCCCCGGCTGCCTGTTCACAGGGCCCAGAATTCAGGATTAAAAAGGGTAAAGTCTCAGTGGCCCACGCCTGTATTCCCAGCACTCTGACTGGCTGAGGCAGGAAGATCACTCAAGACCAGCCTGGGCAACACAGTGAGACCCCGACTCTACAAAAAAATAAAGCAGCCAGGCATGGTGGCGTGTGCCTATAGGACCAGCACTTCGAGAGGCCAAAGTGGGAGGATCACTTGAGTCCAGCGGCTGGAGGATGCAGTGAGCTATTATCACGCCACTGCATTCCAGCATGGGTGAGAGAACAAGACCCTGCCTCTAAAAAACATAAGAAAGGAAAAAAAAGAAAGAAAAAAGGGTAAAGTCTACTCTGCTACACTGGTCTGGAACTTTCAATCCTGGAACTCAGAAACCACCAACCAGCTTACATTAGCTGTACCCCGGACTGCCATCGGCATTTAAAAAAAAGTCTAGTTTTCTGTTCTAAGCAATACTAATTGTAAATTCATACTGAATAAAAGCTCGTTCCTGGCATTTAAGGGTGTGAAGAGGATGAGGAGAGGAAGCATGGGAGCAAAGTGTCAGGGGGAGGGGGCTGGGAGAAACGGAGGCCTTGTGTGAGACCACCTCAGAGGCGCAGGGGGTGGGGAAGGCAAAAAGAATCAAACCCATCCTGCGAAGAAGCCTGGGAGCTGTGATTTCGGGAAGCATGAAAGACTCTGAATGTGGCTATGAGGAAAAGAGTCTTCTTAATCCAAAACCAGAGTCACACCTGGAATCTAGGTACAGAAGACGAACTTCCCTCAAGGATCAGCTGAGATCCTGATAAGATGACAGGGCCCAGAGAGGCAGCCTTAAGAAGGATAAAGTGGGCGTCTGCAACCAAGCAGTGGACCCAAATTTGCCTCCCTGCCTATAATTTGTAGAAATTCCACTAACATTTGTGTAGTGCTTTATAAAGACCATGCTTTTATAAACAGACAGTGAATTTAATCCATTTTTTCTTCTTTTTTTTGGGACGGAGTCTTGCTCCGTTGGCCAGGCTGGGGTGCAGTGGTGCAATCTTGGCTCACTGCAACCTCTGCCTCCCAGGTTCAAGCGATTCTCCTGCCTCAGCCTCTTGAGTAGCTGGGACCACAGGCGTGCAGCACCATGCCCGGCTAATTTTTGTATTTTTAGTAGAGATGGGGTTTCACCATGTTGGCCAGGCTGGTCTTGAACTCCTGGCTCAAGCGATCCACCCACCTCGGCCTCCCAAAGTGCTGGGATTACTGGTGTGAGCCACTGCGCCTGGCCTCTCTTCTTTATTATAGGGATGGGGTCTCACTCTGTTGTCCAGGCTGGAGTGCAGTGGTGCAATCATAGCTCACTGCAGGCTCGACCTCCTGTACTCAAGTGATCCTCCTGCCTCAGCCTCCTGAGTAGCTGGGACTATAGGTGTGTGTCACCACACCCAGATAATTTAAAAAAATTTTTTTTGTAGAGGTGGACTCTCACTATGTTGACCAGATTGGTCTCCAACTCCTGGCCTCAAGCCATCTTCCTGCCTCAGCCTCCCAAAGTGCTGGGATTATAGGTGTGAGCCACCACGCCCAGCTGGAAGAAGTGATTTTTGAGGTGAGACCTGAATGGTAAGAAGAAACCATGTGAAGAGATGGGACAGAATGTTCTGGAAGCCCTAAGGAGGGGATGAGCTTAGTTCATTCAAGGAACCAAGAGCAGAGTGTTTTGAGAGGGGGCAGTGTAAGCTCTGGGCTCAGAGGTAGGCCCCACCAGAGCACAGAGAACCCAGGGTGAGAAGTTTGCATGGAAGCCACTGAAGAGTTTAACCAAGAGACGACATAATCTGCTTGGAGTTTTAAAGCAATTCTCCTGGCTGCTGGGTGGAGAACTGCAGGGAAGACAGGTGGGAGCAGTTCAGATTCTGTTAATCAGGACCTAGAAAGCCTTCACCCCAATTCCGAGGCAAAAGTGCTTCCCAGACCCACAAAGCTGAGAAGTACAGAGGCCGTGGTAGTCTCCAAAAGGAGCGAGGGCTTGGGACACCAGGAAAACGGAGTATTTCTGCAGAACTGACTGTTTGTTTGTTAAGCTTTGTCACGCCTAAGGAAAAACTAAATGTCTGCTTTTCTGTTCTCTATTTTTTCCTTTCTCTTTAATGACTTTTCTCTTGAATGACTGAATTTTCTGCTTGGGATTTTACAATAGACATAGAAAAGATCTGGCCACAAGCCTCACCATCTGAATCCTTGCACTAACTTAAGGAGGTCTGCACAGCCTTCCCTGAGGGCAAGGACGACGATGGCTGCTTACCTCTGCGCAGTGTATGCGGGCTGGGCCCTGCAGCATTGTGAGGTTGGCCCACAGAGAGCTGGTGGGAGCCAGCAGCTGCCTGGGGCTGGTTTTGGCCAGAGGCTATCTGACTGTTGTTTCTCCCTGGTGCTGGCACAGCTGCAGATACAGGGTCCTTCGGTTTGGGAGGACTAAGAGGAGTAAAAGTCAAGTTAGATGTCAGACAATCCCAGCTAGAAAATCTGAACATACTGCACATAAAACATAAGATTCCAAGCAGAGTTTTCACTTTGGCAGGCAGGAAGAGGATATGAAATTCTAACTAGCTCACACTGAGCTAATATTTACTTGGTGCCATATAAAGAGCTAATGTTTACTTGGTGCCATTTTTTTTTTTAAGAGATGAAGTCTTGCTATGTTGCCCAGGTTGGTCTCAAATTTCTGGACTCAAGCAATCCTCCTGCCTCAGCATCCCGAGTAGCCGGGACTATAGGACTATTTATTTTATGAGATTCATTGCATCGGACTGGACTCCAACGACTCTGCCACTCCAGTATCATCAGAGAGACCATTTCAAAGCAACCAATGCGCAGTTTTCAGTTCTACCGTGTTTGGACTTAAATTGGGCAGTACCATGAAAGGGCTTTTACATGTTGACATATACACTGTACAAAACTAAGCAAAAGCCATGGAAAAATAAGTCCCTAAATGATAAAGGGCTTGATTATTATCAATAACTTAGACTGAAGAAGGAGAACTCAGAGGCTAAATGACTACTTGAAGTCCAGAGTTGGTAGTAGCAGGACAGAGATCAGAATTCAGGCTTCCTGTTTCCCGGCCCAGAACTTTTTATACCAAACATTATAGCTCCATTTTGTCAAGGTCACCAAAGAGTGAATAACATTAGTGTAATGTACATAAAAATACCTACAGAATACAGTATAAAAAACAAAGAGCAGGCCAGGCGCAGTGACTCACGCCTGTAATGCCAGCACTTTGGAAGGCTGAGGCAGGTGGATCACTTGAGGTCAGGAGTTCAAGACCAGCCTGGCCAACAAGGTGAAACCCCGTCTCTACTAAAAATACAAATATTAGCCAGGCGTGGTGGCGCACGCCTGTAGTCCCAGCTACTCTGGAGACTGAGGTGGGAGAATCGCTTGAACCCAGGAGGCAGAGGTTGCCGCGAGTCAAGATCGTGCCACTGCACTCCAGCCTGGCTGACAGAGCGAGATGCTGTCTCAAAAAAAAAAAAAAAAACAAAATAACTGACATTCCATTTGTCCTTCTGCGTTAAGACCATTATTGTCTTAAATAATACATTTAGCCTTGATTAAACAAATGGAATGTCACGAGGAAATGAAAATATGTAAATTGGCTGGGCATGGTGGCTCATGCCTGTAATCCCAGCACTTTGGGAGGCTGAGGAGGGAGGATTGCTTGAGACCAGGATTGAAGACCAGCCTGGGCAACACAGTGAGACCTTGTCTCTACAAAAAATTTAAAAAAATTAGCTGGGCATGGTGGTGCACAACTATAGTCCCAGTTGGGAGGCTGAGGTGGGAAGATCGCTTGAGCCTGGGAGATTAAAAGGCTGTAGTGAGCCATGATCACACCACTGCCCTCCAGCGTGGGTGACAGAGCAAGACCGTGTCTGAAAAAAAAAAAAACAAAAAACAGGCTGGGGCAGTAGCTCACGCCTGTAATCCCAGCACTTTGGGAGGCCAAGGCAGGTGGATCACTTGAGGTCAGGAGATCGCGACCAACCTGGCAAACATGGTGAAACCCCGTCTCTACTGAAAATACAAAAATTAGCCGGGCATGGTGGTCCACGCCTGTAATCCCAGCTACTCCAGAGGCTGAGGCAGGAGAATCACTTGAACCCGGGAGGCGGAGGTTGCAGTGAGCCGAGATGGCACCACTGCACTCCAGCCTGGGCAACAAAGCGAGACTTCGTCTCAAAAAATAAATAAATAAATAAAAATAAAAAACAAAATAAAAAAAAAGAAAATAAGTGAATTCACTTAGACTTTTTTCCTTCAAACAAAATAATTTAAACCAAAACAAGTACATGCATAGGGCACAATTATTGACAAGCTAACTTGGAGCCTATGACGTGCACGGGAAGCCCTATGAAGTCTGAAGTCTTAATTTTTTTTAACCCCAAAGTAAACTTTCCCAAGGTGAAGAAAATGGAATTCAGGAATGCACAAAGCATTCAGCATTCAGTTTTAATGGTGAAACAAGATTCCTATCTCATGAACAGCTTCACACACAACAAGGCTCTCCCTTGCTCATTCCAAGGACAATGAGAAAGGAGTTCTTTCAAGGCAAATTCATCTCTCTGTGTGGGAAATAAATGTGTGGATAAACAGCCTGTCCTTGTTTTGTGCACATTTATTTTACTTCATATATGATCATTCAATGTGTTGTGGATGGCCAACGCAGAACATATGACAACAAAAATTTTGGCACACATGTATGCAGAGCTAAGCAGCTGTCAGTTCCAAATCACAAGAGATGCCACCTGAAGTAGCCTCTGGTGGTCATCAGCCTGGATCAATGTGGAGAACTGAATTAATGTCAATTAAATAAAAATCTCAAGTTCTGGCCGGACGCGGTGGCTCACACCTGTAATGCCAGCCTTTGGGAGGCCAAGGCAGGGGGATCACCTGAGGTCAGGAGTTTGAGACCAGCCTGACCAACATGGCGAAACCCTGTCTCTACTAAAAATACAAAAAAATTAGCTGGGCATGGTGGTGTGTGCCTGTAATTCCAGCTACTCCGGAGGCTGAGGCAAGAGAATCACTTGAACCCGGGAGGCGGAGATTGCAGTGAGCCGAGATCGCACCACTGCACTCCAGCCTAGGCAACAGAGTGGGACTCTGTCTCAAAAAAAAAAAAAACCTCAAGTTCAAGGTGACTTTTCTTAAAAGTTGCTATCCATTTGCAGCCCACTCCAGGTGGCTTATCCAAAGGTTAAGCAACTAAAAGAGCCTTTTAAGAAAACCTACCAGCCAGGCATGATGGCTCACGCCTGTAATCCCAGCATTTTGGAAGGCTGAGGCAGGAAGATCACTTGAGGCCAGGAGTTCGAGATCAGCCTGGGCAACCTAGGGCATCTATGTTTACCCCATCTTTACAAAAATAAAAATATAGCTGGGCATGGTGACAAGCACCTGTAATCCCAGCTACTTGGGAGGCTTAGGTAGGAGGATTCTTTGGGCCTAGGAGGCGGAGAGTGCAGTGAGCTACGATCATGCCACTGCACTCCATCCTGGGCAACAGAGCAAGAACACAGTCTCAGAAAAAAAAAAAGAAAAAAGAAAAGAAAAGAAAAAAGAAAAGCTACCATCTTATTTTCCACCTTGGACTCATGGATCAACTGCTCTACAAGACTGAAATCTGGGGGTGTGGAGTGGAGTCTTAGTCACCTCATGTACCTAGCCCAGTGCCTAGCACCTATCAGTGACTCAGTAAATCTGTTTGACTGAATCAATCAATGAATGGGTGAATAAATGCCAGGAATACGAAAATTTAACTAACTTGCCACATTCAAATGCTTCCTGGTTAGCACACTGGATGACAATGAACAGAAGGTACATGAATGCTGACAGTATACATCCAACAGGTGACAGAGGCTAATCACACTATGAGACACCCACTGGCTTCTGGTTTCCAGCACCAAAGCAGTGTGGCAAAGAATGCAAACCAATGTTGCTTTCTTTGGAAAACATAAAAAGAAGCGAGCCATTCATAGTCTTTTTTTCCATCTTTTGCCAACCAGAGGAGTGAAAGCAAATCCGTTCACTCCATGCTGGAGCAGTTCTTTGGGCGTGGATGCCGTGCTCAAAGGCCACCACCTGCAAGAAGGCTGGGGCATCCAGCCTCCACTGCCAGCAGAAGTCAGCCTCCTTACCTGCCATCGCCTGGGCTCGGCCCCTGCTCCAGTATGCCCGCGGAGGAGGGGACAGTCCCACCCCCAGAGCTGCTTTCAGCCCTAGAGCTCTGGGGAGGGGGCTCTGGGCCAGCGGGCACCACGGTGCTGCCATCTGTGGGCGGAAGTGGCGGCTGGAAAGCGGGGGATATGTGCTTTCTATTTAGAGTGCCACCCCGCCGGTGGGCCTGGAAGTCCATAAGCTTCACACCAAAGCTACACAGAGAGAAGAAACAGTCAACACACCACGCGAGCAGACTACTGAGACAGAAGCCCATCGGTCCACATGTGTTAAAACCACACATGGGGACAGCCACCCAAGCTGCCCGGCATGCAGTGAAGCGGCAAGGACCAGACTAATGGCCACCCCTGATACCAAGGCAAGCAACTCCACTCGGCTTCGAGCCTGAGCAAAGCCAATGAACCTGGTACTGTTCAATGTCTTTGATCAATTTGGGTGTGAGCAGCTAAAAGCAAACAGGCAGGCCTCATCTTGAATGACATCATGTTAGTGTGTTTATCCCCATACTTCCTCTGCCTTCTTTTTCCCCCTTTAGACACATGGTCTCACTCCACCACCCAGGCTGGAGTGCTTGGCACTCCAGTGGAGCAATCATAGCTCACTACAGTGCCAAACTCCTGGGCTCAAACAATCCTCCAGCCTCAGCCTCTGGAGCAGCTTGGACTACTGGCACACATCACCATACTGGGATATTAAAAAAAATTTTTTTTTTGTAGAGACGTGGTCTCACTACATCGCCCAGGCTGATCTCAAACTCCTGGCCTCAAGTATTCCTCCTGCCTTGGTCTCTCAAAGTGCTGGGATTACAGGCAAAAGTCACCACATCTGGCCTATTTCCATACTTCCTAGTTCCCATCTCAAATCTGTTTTTGGGGAATGACACAGAAGTCCAGAAGGCCTACCGATGACAGTGTAAGGTTATCACACCACGCTGCCTCTTAACTGAGATGAGATGTAGAAACAATCCTATGTGCTTGTGCAGACTACATCTGAAAGGTACACAAGTCTGGAAAAGCTGGGTGCGGTGGCTCACACCTGTAATCCTAGCACTTTGGGAAGACAAGGTGGGAGGATCGCTTTAGCTTGGAAATTCAAGACCAGCCTGGGAAACATCGTGAGGCCCTGTCTCTACAAAAAACTTTATTTTAGAAAATTAGCTGCGTGAGGTGGTACGTGCCTGTAGTCCCAGCTAGTCAGGTGTGTGAGGTGGGAGGGCTGCTTGAGCCCAGGAGGTGAAGGTTGCTGTGAGCCATGATCATACCACTGCACTCCAGCCTGGGCACATAACCCTGTCTCAAAAAAACAAAAAACAAAAAGACTGGAAAAAATTGTTGCTTTGGGGAAGGGAATGGTGGCTGGATGTGGCTGGATAGGGTGGAAGGAAGGCTGACTTTTCACTTAAGGCCACTGATCTATGAACTTAACAACTTTTTCTTTCAATTCAAAAAGTAAAAAGACACCTGGCTTCCTGAGCTCGTGCTTACTGGGTCAGCTGGCAGGGAGAATACACAAGGCAGGTAACTGAGAATTGTCTGTCACGTGCTAACTAGACTCATGCACTGTATTCTGTAACTTAAAATATATGAAATCTAATTTTGTTACGGGTAGAGTTTGTCATCAGGAAATACTACTGAATGTATGAATGAGGGTTCAGAGAGGTAATATGTCTGCATAGAATAAATGTGGATTTTGGAAGGACAGAATAGGGACAGAATAATGCATTCTCCTTTGCTAGGGGTAAAAAATGCAACACAAAGAACAAGAAACAAACAGCACACTTCACTATAAGATTGAGCAATTAAAATAAGAGCTTGTCACTTCGTTTTAATGTAAAACTATTTCTAGTAATATTATTTCATATACCAAGAAAAGCGTATTACTTCCAACAGGCCTCTTAACTGTTAGCATTCCTATTGAGTACAGTGGCATTTCATCACACACAAGGGACAGGTTGGCATCTAAAGGCACAAATCACAAATAGTCTTAATCACCCTTGAAAATCCCATGAATTGCCCGTAGAAAAGAGTATATAGAGACACACTGCTTCTCATTAAGTTCAACACCGCCGTTTTTTTTTCTTCTAGAATTGGCAAATACTGAGGTTTTTCCCACTGAACATCAAGTTCAGTGGTTGGCTTCCATTGTGAGGCCACATTATACCAGAAGTATGTCTCCTTAAACACCAAATCACTCAACTCACTGTGCCAGGTGGGTGTTCTCACACACGATTCTGGACAAAAGTCCACACTATTAAATTTATTTTCCTTTCTGTTTCCCCCCACTCAAGTACATTTGGGTCAATTTTAACATGTGTATGATGCCGTTCCACTGCAGGGCTTACCAAGCACACCACCAAGTTAAGCTGGAATACATGTGGAAGAAACGTTAACTGACAAGCTACACACTGACTTTATGGTGAGATCAGTGCTTGGAATGACCTACAGCAGAATTCCAGAAACTATCTGGACACCATCAGTCATGGGTGCATGGGGACCACTCTCAAATCCCAAGTCCACTGAGCGATACCAGATACCACAGGTCTAACAACATATTTACTGCTGGTTTGGAAGTGAACGGTCAAATCATACCTTTCCTTCTTCATCAAGTCTCCTTCCATCACCGCCATGCTAGCAGGCCGCTTCCTCTCCAGGGTCCCCGAGTCAGAGTCGTTTCCAGTGTGGAATGAGTGATTAGAATTCGGGGTGGTGAGAGGTACAAATGCTTCCGATACATTAAATTCCACCTCTGCAAGAGGAAAAATAAACAAGTGCATGAGACACTGAGCACAGCAGGCGAGGGAGCTCTAAGACACCCCTCATTGGAACGGGAACCTCGTTCTTCAGTCCACAGCCCTCACTATTTCAAAGTGGAAGCTCCAGGCACTCACATCGCAAGAATGGTCCATCAAACCAGTGGGAAGTAACGTAAGAGGACAAGACAGAGGAAGAAGTATGGGTCAGAATATAAGTTACACACTTTTGTGCTTTCTTTTTTGTGGAAAAAAAACAAATAAAAACAAATCTAGAATCCAGAAAAGGACGATGAGAACAGATCACTTATCTGAATCATTCAAAAAGAGATATTTAGCTGGGCGTGGTGGCTCATGCCTGCAATCCCAGCACTTTGGGAGGCCGAGGCGGGCAGATCACTTGAGGTCAGGAGTTCAAGACCAGCCTGGCCAAGAAGGTGAAACTCCGTCTCTACTAAAAATACAAAAAATTAGCTGGGCGTGGTGATGTATGCCTGTAATCCCAGCTACTCAGGAGGCTGAGGCAGGAGAATCGCTTGAACCTGGGAGGCAGAGGTTGCAGTGGGCTGAGATTGCGCCACTGCACTTCAGCCTGGGCAAAAAAGTGACTCTGTCTCAAAAAAAAAAGGAGAGATATTTACACTTTGATATAAAATAGAAATAAAAGGCAACATCAAGTTCATACTGCCTCTAGCAGTTTTTGCAAGAATCATTTCCTCTAAGGAAATCTTGAGCAGAATGCTAGCATTCATTCATCCATCCCATCTTCACTGGGCAACCTATATGAATGAGGCGTGATTCTCGATGGTGACAAAACAGTAGTAAAGAAAAGATGGGCCCAGTGGTGAGAGAAAGATGGGTATCATGGGGCTTGCACCCCACGGGACATGGCAGCAGCGTTGCTCTGGGGGAAGTAGGTGTGGGAGATCCAGAATTCCAACACTTGCCTGGCCAGCATCCCCAAAGGGGGCCACAGGAACCTCTGTGGATCCCAGGACTGCAACAAACCTAGTTTGAAAATCTATTGCCGGCAGGATGAAATACTAATTCCCTGACACAGCCAACTCAGGCCTTCACCAACTGGCCCCGATCAGCCTTTCCTGCTTTATCTCCTACCTATGGGCAAATCCATAATCTAGCTAGAGAAACAAGCCCTCTTCCAACTGAAAAACTCCTGCATATTCAACATCGCCTCTTCTAAAAACCAATCCCTGGTTCCCTTTTCCCAGTACTTGAGTTTGTCAAATCTTTCTCCATCCACCTATCTTCTAATGTGCCATGTGTTATAATTTATCTGTTCATGTGACCATCTTCTCCAGTGGCCAGAGTTCCCCCAGGTAAGACAGCATGTTTCACCAGCAAACATATGGCACCTAGTGGGTATTCAATGTACACTGACTGCCTATGTTTTAGTGAAACGAAGTGAAATACAATACAATATGATCACCATTATGTCAAAATACAAATGCAATGAACAAAGGCTGGAAAGAAACATGAAAAAGTGAAACCAATTATGTAATCATGAAGGAGGATTACAGATGTATTTTCTTAAGAAGACTTTTTGTACGATTATCACATTGCTTTGGCGGTCAATGAAACTGAAATGAGAATTACCTTCAGGGAAGAACCAGTCGGCATGCTGAATGATGGGTTCAATCACCGCAACCACATGGACGGATGTGGCTGCTGCCATTTCAGCAAGTGTTCTGCAAAGCAAGTTCACAAAATTAAAATACTTCCTGTAGGCAGCATCTAATTTCTGCTGGTTGTGTCAGGGCAATTCAATTATTTTTAAAGGATAAAATATTTAAAAGATGCAAAAATCAAATTCACTGGCCAGGTGTGGTGGCTCACACCTGTAATCCCAGCACTTTGGGAGGCTGAGGCGGGTGGATCACAAGGTCAAGAGATCGAGACAAGCCTGGCCAACACGGTGAAACCCCATCTCTACTAAAAATACAAAAATTAGCCAGGCATGGTGGTGCGTGCCTGTAGTCCCAGCTACTCGGGAGGCTGAGGCAGGAGAATTGCTTGAACCCGGAAGGTGGAGGTTGCAGTGAGCCGAGATCAGGCCACTGCACTCCAGCCTGGTGACAGAGCGAAACTCCGTCTTAAAAAAAAAAAAAATCAAATTCACATGGGTCCTGGTCTATGAATGTGGCCGTGATCACCCAGGAAAAAATGACTCTGGCTTGGCTGCTCCTTAGTGTGCACTGTGATAACAACCACAGTGTCTGCTACACACAGACCCTGGAGGCAGCAAAACCAGTCAGTCAACAATGCTGTGTCAAATGCTGGTTTTAAACTGGTCTGGAACGAGGGTTGCACTTTCCCACTGGAATAGCATCACACATGGGTGGTAGCTATGTTCTAAGACTAAAGATCACTAAAAAGCAATTTTGCCTGCGATGTCACCAAGAACATGCATTGTTACAGTGTGCCTTTTATTATGTTGAAACCTGAGCCTCCCGTTCACACTTAAGGTCGTCATATATGTGGACTAGACTCAAGATGAGTGTTCAGATGTTAATAGTGTCTGATACCAAGGCTCAAAAAGAAGAAAATAAGTAGGCCAGATGCGGTGGCTCACACCTGTAACCCAGCACTTTGGGAGGCTGAGGCAGTTAGGCCAGGAGTTCAAGACCAGCCTGGACAACATAGTAAAATCTCGTCTCTACAAAAATACAAAAATTGGCCAGGTGTGGTGGCATGCATCTGTATTCCCAGCTACCGGAGAGGCTGAGGTGGGAGGATCGCCTGAGCCCAGGGGGTTGAGGCTGCAGTGAGCCATGATCACACCACTGCACTCCAGCCTGGAGAACAAAGCGAGACCTTGTCTCAAAAAAAAAAAAAGAAGAAAGAAGAAGAAAAAAATAAGTAAGAGTTATTATCACTGCTGTCAAGCTCCTGTTTCAGCTGGGAGTCAGAACACCACAAAAGCAAACCACCTGCAAAAGGCCTGACACTTTCTGGCCACCTACCAGGCTTCAGGTTCTTCACCTTGCTTAATTTTTACAACATCCTGTTATGAGGCCTACATGAGGACACTGGGTTCCCAAGCTTGATCCCAGGTCTGACTGCCTCAAACCTCTCCTCTCCTATCACTCTGACCTCTCTTCCCACCAGAATATTTTCACCCACTTTCCGACCAAGTAAAATTTCTTGCTCCTTTCAAATTCCAGCTGAAAACTGAAGCTTTGCCTGTAAATGATCCTTCCCAACCTTCCTCCCACACGGAGTCTGATCAGTCTGTGTGCCTTAAAACCCTGCTGGATTAGGGAGGAACTGTCCTCTCACATCCTTTCCCATTTTTCTTTTAGGAGAGTACTGGAAAGCTAATAAGGGTTAAAAAGGACACAGGCTCTGTACCCAGAACCTGGGCACACCAGTTCCCTGCTGTGTGACCTCAAGCAAATTACTTTTTCGTCAGCATCCTCATCTGCAAAAACGAGGACAACAGTATAAATGTCAATGATTCAACCTCTATTTGCTATATATTTCTAATCAATTTCTCCTTTATGTCCTCTATTCATAAGGTTACTTCTGATTACCAAATGAGATCATCACAATGCCATCAACAGAGTGACAATTTCCCAGAAGCTTTCCAGCGGATCCCCCTGACCCCTCCTCTATTCAATCTACATTTTGCAATGCCAATAAAGTTATCTAAGTGCAACTTAAGACATTCTTCTGCTTAGGAACCTTAATGAATGACTCCCCACCACCCAGAAAATAAGTCCCAGACACCTCAGTAGAATGTGTGAGGCCCTTGAAGGCTCTGGCCTTCCCAGTCACAGCCTCATGTTCTCTGTCTTCAAGTTTCATGAAGCCATGTGACATGCCCATCAACAATGGAAACCAGGCCCTTTCAACAGTGTCTTGGCCCATCCAGGTCCTGGCTGTAGGAAACTGTTAACTCATCAAGGTACAGCTCCAGTGCCATTCCCTAACCAGAGCTTTCCCTGACTTCTCAGCCTGAATTATGTTTCTTTACCTCTGCTGCCGTCATACTTGATAAAGGGGGCAGAATATGCTATCCCAAAATATGCCCCTTAGGCATAGGATTATTTTGAGTTAAAGACACTTGAAAACCATCACATGCAAGAAGAGGGCTCCGATCTTCCTTTTTCATCCTGAAAGCAGGAGATAAACTCCCATATGAAGGATGCCCTCCTTATCCCAGGAGGAAAGAAACATTCCTAACACCAGGGATGGGAAGGCAAGGCTGAGGGAAACCTCCATAAACAAACCTTGCTGAACGAATCCTTATCTTCCTAGTCACTTCTCCACAACTAACTGCCCTAGCCCACGCTCCTTTGTCTGGTCACGTTTTCACAATTTACTTTTTGTCCAACTTCATATACAAGCATTTGGCTCCAACTGCTTCTTTGGATCTTCATTTTCCTATGGGAACTCCAATGTCAGACATGACACTGATGCTTCAAATTCATCATAACATACGTGAAATCCCATTCCCAGTAGTCCCAAGTTACTCTCCAAAGTGATGTGTTTTTTTATTATTGTGCTAAGTAGGCATGAATTAAATGACTTCCCTGCTGGGCATTAAAATGTAAAAATCTGTATGCTTTCTCCTGTTAACCTGTCTTATGTCCATTTAGTTCTCAGGCCCAGCCAGACACCCTAAGAGGGTTGAAGTGCTACCCCTCCTACGGTATCACACACACACACACACAAATATGTGTATTTTTCTCATCACTGTACTGTAGCCACTGAGCTATCTGACTGCCTAAGTGCAGGGGCATTTTGAGAACTGGGACAATGTCTCACACATCTTTGTGTCACCACCAGCTGGGACAGCACCCAGCTCACAGCTGTGTTCCAAGAATATCGGCTGAATGAGAAAAGCAATTTCAGAATACCTTGAATTGATCTTAAACTAGAATGTGTAACCTGAGTTACATTTCTATGCATCCCATCAGGTGGGAAAGAAGAAATTCAAATGATGTGATACAGAGAAAGATGACTTACCCTTCATTTTTGGCCCATAACAAGTTAGGGCCTAACACAATCGCAATGTTGCTGGGAGTCATTTTATTCACATCGCTGGTCTGAGCAAGCTTTGCAAGGAACTTGATCAAATATCTAGGGGTCAAAAGAGAAGGGGAGGGTTTCTCCTCTGAAATAGCTGCTGGAATGTTCTCTTCCTGCCCAGGTGCACAATCCCAGGTTGCTCAGGTGCTAACTGCAAAGGGTTCCTAAATCAGAATCTGGCTCAGGTGAAGCATTTTATACATTTCTTGTGTTCTTTGCTTCAGATAACAGACTAACTAGGGCTTGGAAGAAGAAAATAGGTTAAGTATAAATCTCAGTGATCTGAACCTCTATTGGCTGTATATTTCTAATCAATTTCTCCTTTACGTCCTATCTCTTCTACCCCTATGTGTTAATAGTTATGTGTTATAGTGATATGTGTTATGTGTTATAGTGATAACACATAGTGATAACAGTTATGTGTTAATAGTTATGTGTTATATGTGTTATAGTTATGTGTTAATAGTTATGTGTTAATAGCGAGCTCAATATTTTTAAATACAAAAACAGACACAGTTATATTGCTTACAGGAAACTATATTTGAAAACACTTTATGGTGGAATTATAAAAATATCCAATTTATCATATATACATACCTTATGTATAAGTACAGTCGTATAAAGGCAAAAACGTAAGAACAACCTGACTATCAACAGGGAGCTGGTTAAATAAATCACAGTATATCCATACAGTGGAGGACTATGCAACCATCATTACAAAATGTACTGAGAAGGAAAAATCTCCAAGATGTATTACGCAAATACCTTAAGCTGTCAAGGAAAAAAGGTGAGGGGGAGAATGATGTATACAATATACACTACCATTTGGTTTTTTAAAAAGGGGGTGTGAGAGAAAAAATACGTAGGCAAGTATGTACACATGAATGTATTTGCTTACGTCTACATTAACTCTTGCTGAGAGGATATATAAGAAACTGTAAACACTGGATGCATCCCAGGAGAGGAACTGGGTGCCTAGGGTATTGGAACGGGAGAGAGATTTTTCATTGTATACCATTTGAATTTTGAACCATGGGAATGTGCTCCCTATTCAAAAATCAATTAGTAACAATTACAGAGTTAAATAAACAAAATAAAGAGCCAAACTCTCAACATACTAAGAAGTACTGAGTTCTCACCACATACACTGAATAGAGGAAGAGTATCTGTAATTCCAAGCTGGGTGAGTTAAATTAATCAAAGGGAATATTTAAAAGGGAGTATGTAGCTTAGCTTACTGGGAGAGCCAAAGGCGGAATTTAAGGACAAGTAACATTCCAGGTATATCACCTGTAAAGTATTCTGACTGGTCACTTAATGTCACTCAAAACCAAACAAGGAAAATTTTCTAGGGGGACTTTCTAGAAAATTTTCTTTGTTTGGTTTTGAGTGACTTTATCACCTGGGGCCACGTTTTCCTTTTCTCTATACTTGTTCAAAGTTACATATTAAGTCAAAAGGAAAACAGAAGTTACATTACGGAAGTTTTGTCCCATGGTAAATTTTCTTAAAACCATAGTTATTCCACAAAGCAATATATAATCTCCATTCCTTGAAATTTTATTTAGTAACATGATTTATACTTTAAAATAAAGTAGCACATATAAAAGACATTACAGAATGTACAACTATTGATTAATTTTGCCTTTAACATACTGGATGATTTGGACTCCAAACCCAACATACAGTCACTCAAACTTTTCACAAGAAATTTATTGCTAATAGCTGTAGTGTGGAAATGATAAGCCAACTTACGTATTAATGTCAGGCATGATACTGATGCTTCAAATTCATCATAATATACATGAAATCCCATTCCCAGTAGCCCCAAGTTACTCTCCAAAGTGATGTGTTTTTTTTGTTGTTGTTGTTGTTTTTTAATGTGCCAAGTATGCCTGAATTAAATGACTTCTCTGCTGAGCATTAAACTTATCTTCACTCCAGAGTCATTGTAGCTCAATCATACATACCTAAAGTTAACAAAATTTTGTGGTGGCAACTTCTGACATGTTCTCCACAAGTCTTGAAGTTTTTTGTCTTGATCCTGCACACTGAGAACAAAAACTTTTAAGTACAACAATTTATTAAGACACCAATTAGTAATATCTTATTAATATGCTATGTTAAAAATGAGGCCTCCATTTTGACAGAGAAAGCACAGTTGGAAAACAGCCCAGGCTATGGAAATAAACAGATTTAGAGTCAAATACCAATTAACTGTTTAACTCTGTGCAGTTGGTTAACCTTCAATCTCTGGATGTGCAAAACAGGGTAAGTGTTGATGCTGCTGAACAATTTTGAGGCGTCTGTGGCAAAACCACCTCCACCAATGCTTGGCACAGAAGAGACAAGACACTACTGAAAATTCTGTCTAGAAAAAGTGTGTACTGATGTATGGCTTCACGGAGCCCAAATTCTCCTACCCTCAAGCAGCCCAGCCACAGATCAGGGGGCTGAGCTCCCAGGCACCCAGACCTCTGAGTCTTTCCTTGCTTGCAATACTGCAAACCGGCTGCACACCAAGCAGCCCATTTCTGTTGTGAAGCAACTGTAAGAGCTCTTGCACTCCACAGGCGCAACGTACAAACTTGCAGAGACATAAAAAAGGGGCAGTGAGGAGCCTGTAGAGCACAGCCAACTCTGCCCACTAGGGACCAAGAGTGTTAGAGGGGCCTCTATAACACCACTTTGAACTTGAAATATCCTCCAGAACAGAACCATTCTGGAGAACATGGATAGGGATTAAACATAATTACACTTTAGAGGACAGTCGATGTGTTACTGGGATGGAAGCCCACCCATATCGACAATTCTCAACTATAGAATCAATATACCAACAGATAGACGCCTTCTTTTACAAGTTTATTTCCTTGTAATAAACAAGGAAATCTTTTATTGGGTAGGAGGCTAGCCAATAAAAGAAATCCCACAACTCTCCTCTAACACTGATGTTGGATTCCACTGAATTCTGTCCCATAAACATTAATACTGACAGCAGGCTGGGCCCCAGGCAGGGTTCCAAGGATACGTGATGACTAAGAACTTGTCTCTGAAATTAAAAACCTCACCATCTACCAGGGACAAAGTCTCTCATTCCACAATTACAAAGAAGAGCTCAAATGCGGCCGAGCGTGGTGGCTCATGCCTGTAATCCCAGCAGTTTGGGAGGCCGAAGCAGGCAGATTGCCTGAGGTCAGGAGTTCAAGACCAGTCTGGCCAACATGGTGAAACCTTGTCTCTACTAAAAATACAAAAAATTAGCCAGGCATGGTGGTGTGCGCCTGTAATCCCAGCTACTCGGGAGGCTGAGGCAGGGTAATTGCTTGAACCAGGGAGGTGGAGGTTGCAGTGACCCTAGACTGTGCCACTGCACTCCAGCCTGGGCGACAGAGTGGGACTCCAACTCAAAAAAAAAAAAAAAGAAAAGAAAAAAGCTCAAATGCAAAACCTGGTTAAAGACACAAGTGATGGCCTCACATCCACTGAAGTGTAACTGATCAGAAATAAGTGGCTCTTATTTGATCAGAAATAAGTGGCTCTTATTTGATCATGGCCTGCCTGTAGGGAACACGGGCAATGTCCGTAGACGGGGAAGAGGACAGAACAGAGGTGAGATTTGTTCCTCTTCCCTTAGTGGTGAGGAGTAGGCACTCTGGAGAGGAGGGGAGTCAGCACCATGAGAAAAAAGACGAGGAGGTGGGCTGGCCAGCCAAGCAGAAGCCTCTAGGCTTTTTAAACAAAGCTGTCCTGCTTAAAATCAACTGTTCCTAGACAGACTGAAGCTGAGGGCGGAGGGAAAGGGACAAAGTAGAGGCGTATAGCATTTGGGTCTGTCTGGTTTGAATTCTAGCTCTGCCAATTACTTGCCACTCTCCTGGCCCTATTCCCTCCCAAGCCTCGGTTTCCTCTCTGTAAAATGTGTATCACAACATCATCTGCCTTTTATAATGTTAATTAAAGATTACAGGAGGTAATAGCTACAAAGATGAGCATAGTACTTAGCACAAGAAAATGCTCAGTGAATATTAATGTCATCATTATACAGCTGACAACACAAGATCCACTTATATGCAAATTTTTTCAATAAACATATAGGAAAATTCCTGGAGATCTCTGACAATCTGAAAAAACTCACAGATGAACTGCCACCCCTGAAACAGCAAGACCAACCCCTTCACTTTCTCTACTTCTTCAACCTACTTGACATGAAGACAAGGATGAAGACCTTTAAGATGATCCACTTCCCTTTAATGAATAGTAAACAGATTGTCTCCTCCTTACAATTTTCTTAATAGTACTTTTTCTCTAGCTTATCTATTGTAAGAATACAGTATATAATACATACAACATAGAAAATATGTGTTCATTGATTAGGTTATCAGTAAGGCTTCCAGTCAACAGTATGCTATTAGTTGTTTTGAGGGAGTTAAAAGTATACTTGAATTTGCAATTATGTAGGGTATCAATGCCCCTAATCCCCATGCTGTTTAAAGGCCAACCGTATTATTGCACAGGTGAGCCTGCACACAGCTCAAAAGGCACACTGCCACGGGTCAATATGACCCCTATCCCCAGTTACAGGGCTTTCTTCAACATAAAGGGGGCTGGAAATTTGCAAATCCATTAATGTGGGTACCACTCTATGTCTTCATCCACATAAATAACACAAACTTAAACCAATGCCTACGTGGTGACTTTCCTACACTAATAATTATAATACTTGATATTTTTATTCTAAACATAAATAAGAGCTGAGACATGTATTATTTAACAAATATGCTATTTTAATCTTATGATCCCTGAGAATAAAATGATTTGCAAATAGGGCACAACATCACATCATTCCCTTTAACATTTACAACTCTGTGTTCTTTAAACTTACCTTGCAACTTGTGTCCATTCTTCATACAGATTAAAAGTCATCAAAGGTTCAGGCAATTCCCGTAAATAGGATTTTAAAGCACCTGAAATCATTAACACTCTCTTTGAGTATGAAAAAGGGGTAAGGCTAGGAATCTTGGGACATGTCATTTTGCAAATTGAAATGATCTCAATTACGATCTTCCAAGGTGTATATAACAAATCAGAAGCTGGCAAGAGTTGTTAGAAACTAAAATGTTCATAAAACAAATTCAATCTCTTGCAAAAAAAAAGTTTTAATAGATCAATTACAAATAAAATTAGTTTTAAAGTCATCCCCTTAGCAGACATAATTTCTCCAGGTAGACAGGAATTTGGTGGGGGGAGACTGTGAAAGATGGGAAGAAAATACAAATATGTCTCCAAATATTTGCATTATAAGCTACTCTCTCCTTTAATCATCAAAATAGAAAAACAAAAAAGGAGTAAAGAAGACACGTGTGTACATTACATCGTATATACACTAAGGAATTGTAGCAAGAGGCCACTTCAGTGTTGTCACTTAAACCTATAACTGAAATTGGATTTTAACTGACCATCTGTCTGAGACAGAACCTGCCCACCGCCTTGAGGGTGACTTGATTTGCAGACACTCTTTAGTGCTCACCTGCTACAGCATGGGGGTCTGAATAGAACTCATCCAGGTGAGAAGTAGAACAGTCCAAAGCAGCTTTCAGCTTCTTTAACTTGGAGGCCCCAGCCCCAATTCGGAAAAGGCCCTAAAGATAATGAAAAGCCATCAGCATCAAGTGCAGGCTGGGACACTCAGACTAAGTGGCAGTGTGTTCTGATGGGGATTTCCTGACTTCCGCTCACCTCCTGTCTATGAAAGCGGTGTTACTGCCTGCCCTGCAGGGCTGTCAGGAGGAATGACGAGGGCTGAGCATGTACCCAAGCACAGGGACAGGCAGGAAGAAAATTAATCTAGGCAGGGTTTCTTGACCTCAGCACTATGCACATTTTAGGGTGGATGATTTTTTGTTGGAGGTTGTCCTGTGCCCTGTAGGATGTTTAGCAGCATCCATGGTGATATGGTTTGGTTCTGTGTCCCCACCCAAATCTCATGTGGAATTATGATCTCCAGTGTTGAAGGCAGGGCCTGGTGGGAGGTGACTGGATCATGGGGGTGGATTTCCCTTTTGCTGTTCTTGTGATAGTGAGTGAGATCTCACAAGATCTGGTTGTTTGAAAGTATGTAGCAACTCCCCCTTTGTGCGCATGCTCGCTCTTTCCCTCCTGTTCCACCACATGAACACTGTGCCTGCTTCCCCTTCGCCTTCCGCCATGACTGTAAGTTTCCTGAGGCCTCCCCAGCCACGATTCCTGTACAGCCTGTGGAACTGTGAGTCAGTTAAAGCTCTTTTTATCATAAATTACCCAGGCTCAGGTAGTTCTTTATAGCAGTGTGAGAATGGACGAATACACATGGCCTCTACTACTAGATGACAGTAACACCTCCTCTTCTCAGTTGTGATGATCCAAAATACCTCCAGACCTTGATAAATGTCTCCTGGGGAGCAAATCTGGCCCCAGACAAGAAGCACCAATGTAGGCTGTTAGAAGCGGAGTGGCTGGAAGCAAACACAAGGAGGGCTTCCGGGGTGTTCTTTGATCTGAGTGCCGATTCCATGGGTGGGTTTAGTCATGCAAGCGCATCAAGCTGTACACCTATGATATGTACACTTTTCTGTATGTACGTTCTATTTCAATACAAAGCTTTAAAAAGGAAAAAAAAAGCCTTGCATTTTGATTCTGGCTCTGACCTGGTGTAAACTCCCCGCATGTTGACTTCCTTATTTATACAAGAAGAGTAATAAAAACTCCCTTATTTGGTTCATCGGGGATTTGGGGTAAGAATCCCGTAAAATCAAGTATGTAAATGATCTCCAGCCAAAAAAACTGCATAATACTATGCAAATGTAAACTAAAGCTCCTTAGCCCATTAGTGCGTCATGAAATCTACTGTCACAAATCACAACCAGAGTTTTAAATGAAACGATCAAACAGGACACAAAGAGGTCAGGGTGTACCACAATCAGGAAAGGTAAACATTGTTTTGTAAAACCTTTGTTTCATTCATAGACAGATAGGTATCATAAGGAACAGGGTTGCAATTTAAAATATGGATTGTGGTGACAAAAGCTTGAAAGCCACTGTTCTACACAAAACGGACAATGGCTGTATGACTAAGCGGGGGTGGACAGGGGGCTGGCGGGAAGCATGGTGCTCTGGGCAGAACAAGTGGCATGGAGACTTGGTGCACAGGACCACGAAGCTCCCCTCACCTCCTCCTTCATGCCTGTCTCCAGAAGCAGCATGACACAGGCTTCAATGGGCAGCGCAATCTCGCGCCCGCTCCTCTTCAGGTGTTCTTCTAGGGGAGTCCCAAAGGCTGGTTTTTCCGCCCACTTATCTAGAGCAGCAAATTGTTCAGTTAGACATCCAACAAACTCACGGCATTAACAAGCTATTTTCTCCCCAACTACCCAATGGGCTTTTCTAGCCGACTGGTAGCTGAGGCTGTGGGAAGAGGGGATACATTTGTTCTATTTGCTTTTGTTATTTGCCATCTACTGGAGCAGCAAACTATGGACCAGGCTGGGGCAGTTACTTGTGGAACAGAAGCCTGAGCGCACCTAGATGGCACCAACTCAGGCTGCCCAGAAGCTGCAGTGGTGCACTGCACCTGCACCACACTTCATTAACACACGCCAGCGGGTTTAGTGGGCTGCCTTGCACCAAAAGGAAGATTCGCCAGAGCATACTGTTTCGTTGAAAAGAAATTTATTCTAGCCATGCAAAGCCTTCTAGCTAGAGGACAAGAAATAGATTCTTTGCTATGCAAAAATGGAAATAATCTCTGAAAATTTCAAACACAAGTTAAGCATCTGTCCTACAAGACTGGAGATGGCCAACGTGAACCCTCCACGTTGCAGTTACTCTCCATCAGATGCGACATCTCCGCGGCATGCAGTGCTTCAGAACGCTGCATCCCCAAACAGCTCCGAAAAATTCTGAGTGGAAAGAAATGCAGTATCTGCAGCCCTACAGCAGCTGAAGGCTATGCTGATGGCAGGAAAGCCGTATTTTAGATTATCTTCAGGTCATGAGGCAGCTTAGCACAAATACAATGAAGCAGTAAAACAGAAAGAAGAATTTAGAGAACGGACATATGAATTAGAATAAGAAGTATCTGGTTGAGTTTGGTCTGCCTGTGCAAGCTGCAGAGATCTAGTGCTATCTGAGCAGCTCGCAGAAGCAAAGGAGGGCAAATCAGTTGTGAAAACTGCTCCAGGGAGAAACACTTATATCTTTCCAACAACAGGAAGGGTTCATGTCCTTCTCTGCACCTTTACTGGCCATTGGTCCCTTAGCAGCTCTGCTGTTAGAAAGCTGGGTTGGAAGAAGGCAGTATGTACTCTGGTGTGTCCTCTTACACTCTCTCCCATGTCACAGCAGGGGTAGATTTGCACATGGGGAAGGAAGAAAAATAAAATCCCACAAATCCATAGAACCGAGAGCTTGCAAAAAGGTAAAAATGGATGGAAAGAGCGAGAGGTAAAGACTGAAGAAAGGGGTGAGGGAAAGGAAGGTGGGGGACAAAAATGAGGTGCAGGCCACCAGCCACTCTCAGAATTGTGGGGAGACCTCCTCGTCTCTGGCCCGGCCCCAGCCAGGGAAATTTCCAATAGAAAACGCACCTGGGGGTCTGGACCTTCCCAGAGGTCAAACCTTACCTGAAATACTTTGTCCCTTTTATCTAAAGCAATAATTTACAACACAGGCTGAAAATGGCCACGTGAGCCTTCCACTAGGGGATGCCCTGGAATCACCCAGGGGAGTTCTGCAAATGACACCTGCCATTGCCTTCACCACAAGCCCAACCCTGTAACATTAAGGGGCGGGCATGCTTCAAACCTCTGCTAGAACTTTCTAGTAAACACTGGACAGAGTGTACCCCACCCCCAAGCCTGGTATAATGTTGACAGAGGGTGCAAGTGAGAACCACTGACCTAGAAGCAAGTCATAAGGCAAATTCCACCTCAGGCACTGGCCTCTCAAACAACAGACCTACTATGTGTCAGATACTGCAGGAGGCATGTAAAGTTCACAGAGATCCCCCACCCTCAGGGAGAAGGCGATTGAATTGTGAAGCGAATATAAGACACACATGTAAACACAGAACAGTCAATAACAAGACAAGACATGTTTGCTAAGTCATGGCAGATCGATGGTATAGACAAGGGTTGCAAATGCAATTGTCTAGAGGAGCCGGATAGGTAGCACAGGGGCACGAATCCTGCTGGGAGTGCACGATCTGCCAATAGGCGATAACCACTCCTCCGCACCAAACCAACACTGCCACATGGGAAAGCAAAGCCAATGTTGCCAGATGTTCTTAACTTTCAGAAGCCAGAAATTGGGATTGTTACATCAAACCATCTGGTTTTCACATGATGACAACCAACTTTTAACAATTTTTAATGAGATATGGCTGTTTGCGACTTCTGGTGCAGACTATAAATGCTGGCACAATTCAGGAGGCAAAGTGTTTGCCATTGGCTTCAGTTGTCAGAGAAGGCTTCTCAAAGGAAGTGAGGTTCCATGGAGGGGGTCTCGTGAGACGGACAGAGATTAAACAGGCTGAAACATGGCCAAACACATCTTTGTGAGGAGCAATCAGCTGAGAAAAGATCAGAAATTGTGAGTCTGGGAATTTACATCTTATCCCAAGTTCACGCCAAGGCCGTGAGAGCATGGAGCAGAGTGGGCCAGGGAAGAGAGGATGGCAGAGCCTAGGGTGAAATGGACAGAACCCAGGCATTGGATGGAAGAGAGGAAGGAGAAAAGGGTTCCAAGGTTAAGACCTGAATCACTTGGAGAAAGATGATATGAGGGAGACAAGAAGGGAGAAAGGGACAGTTGCTATGGGGAGAGGACTGGTTTGCTTTTTGAGTTTAAGGTGAGTGCTGTTCATCAAAGGGAACCGATGCTTAAGAGGCTGCAAGGATTAAAATGCAGGTAAGAGGCAAAGCTGTCCACGTAAGGGGATTTCTAGGGAAAAGGGTGCGAGGAAGTGAGGGTGGGAGAGAACAGAGGTGTGGACCTGGACCTCAGAAAAGGCTGACTTCTGGGGTGGAGACAGAAATAGAGCAATATAATCCTTCTTTAAGAAAAATTTTTAAAAAGAAATGGAGCAATGCAGAGTCCTCACAATGAAAGAAGACAGTCGAGTGGCATGAGGAGACAAAAATGAATAAGGAAGAGATGGCCCATGCTGGGTCAAATGCCAGGATCTGACGGGTGGTTGCTGGTCCTTTGAAAACTGCAGTATGCTTTGCTCTTTTTTCCTAAACAGCAGAGGGATTGGCGGTAGACACAAGAGTGCAAAGGATTCAGGGGTAGGAGGGTGGTAAGAAAATGCAGATGGCAGGCAGGAAGGGGTCATTTGAAGTACCCACCAGAAAAAATGAAGGAGAACCAGATTAAACGGGACACTGTGTTCAGGTCACGAAGGTACCAGATTACCACCAACTGACCATGAATGTGACACCAGAGTCCACAGAGGTGAGGGGGCTGTGGGGGGAGGTCACACTTTTTTTATATAGTAAGGACAAGCTAAGTCTTTCTGAAAACAGAGAAGACAGCAAGGAAAGAAGAGACAGAACTAAGATGAGAGGCAGGTACAAGGACAGGCAGAGGTGGGAGGGGTTGAATTGCAACTCGGTGAAGGGTTACCTCAGCAAGAAGGACAAAACGCACTTCCTACACGGGCTGTTCCATCCTAACCTCTTTCCTGCCCCATCCCCGTTCTCCATGGCTTCCTGATGTATTTCTCTAGGGAAAATACCCTTGGGAAAAAAATAGAATGAGAGTTCTAGTCTAGCCTGGGCAATAGAGTGAGACCTTGTCTCTTTAAAACAAACAAACAAACAAACAAAATGCTAAAAAAATCCAATCTCTCATTTTTCCTCTTGTTAATCAACTCTTTCAAATCAGAGTCTCAGCCACTCAAAGGCTAAAATGATGATTTGTCTACTATTTTGTCCTATGCGGGGCCCAGCCCACAGCAGATATCTCATAAATATATTTTCTTGGTGCTCTGAACTTGCCCAGCAAGAGTCTGTCCCTAGGAAGGTGGGAACATTTTCCAGAGACCTCACTCCTTTGCACTGTGACTCAACACCATCCTCCATGAACTAATAATCTTGATTATTTGGGAAGGCAAGGGCAATGGCTGAGAAAATCAGACACACTGCCCCTGAGAATGCTGAAGATCTGACTATATGGTCAGGCAAGACATAAAATTTTATAATTCCATAATCCAAAAATTTTCAGGCACAAAGCCAGAACCTGTGAGGATCTCTTGGAACTTAGGGGGAGAAGAAGTCGCATTCTTGAAGGTGCTGGTATGTATGCACATCCACAAAGCATCCCCCCTACAACACACACAGACACACGCTCAGTCTCAAAATCACAAAGCCACCCCACTCAGCACCTAGCCTGATCCCCTTTCAGCTCAAGACCAATGGTTCTGCAGAGGAGCATAAGCTCCAAATGTCAGGTCTACACCACAGGTGAAATAGATCCAAAGATGGCCGAGCAATTTCTGACTCAACAGCTTGTGCTCATCTCTGCTGGTAAATGCTCTAATGGTAAATCAGAGAGACATAGCATCAAAAGCTTTAGGGAGAAAAAAAAAAGCAGCTTTAGATGCCCAACTTAAAATTCAACATAAGGGGAAAGTTCAGTCTGCACCTAACTTGCAGATAAAATCTGCAGTGTGCTTGAATATGACAGGCGAAATATTAATGCTGATAAGAACAAAAGCTTAGTATAAAGACAAAGGAGGAGTCTGAAAGAAGTGACCACGGTCTTAGGATTCAACCACACTTATTATTAAGTGTGACGTGCGTGATGTGGCATCAAGTACTGGCTTCTCTTTTGGAAAGTCCAAAATATTTTCCCTAGAATGGATGCTCTTGGAGTCACATGGCCAGAATTAAGTCCTGTGGAAAAGGATCATTCAATGCTGGACTTTTTCAAGCCTACAGAAGATGGGAAAACACACAGGCACTCCCAAAGAGGCCAGCTTTCTCTTCAACTGAAGGTTTCAGAAGAACTACAAATGTTGCATTAGTGTGTTAATTTGGGTTTGGAAGAAATTAGAGAATGCAGCAAGGAAGATGAAATTATGCCGGGAAACAGTACCCTCCTAGGCAGAGAAGCTTTATCCCAAGGACGTGCATGCAGAGGAGTCAGGGTGAAGAAGAACCCAGGCAGAGGTGGCAGAGGCAAGAAGGAAGCATCAGCCGCACGCGGGTTACATTACCTTGATGGGCTCGCATTTCGGGGAGGGTCTTTTCTAAGACTGCTAATGCTTTTCTATGGTAATCTGCTTGGGCTTCTAATAACTGAGAACAGACCCACATTCAAAAACAAAAGTAACGTTAGCATCAGATGGACACACACACAATGGCTGAGCAAAACTAAAAATGAAATCTTTTGCAAAAAAGCTAAAATGACTCCATTTTACCAATGCTTTAACATTTTCTCAAGGTAAGGTGCTTACCGTAACAAAGAATTTGCCATATTCCCCTTCTTTGGCCATAAAGTTGTACATGTCTGCTGCAAGTTGATCCTGGGTAAATGGAAGAGAAGAGGTTATTGAAGAAAAAAGTGAAACAAAATGGCATCTGAGAACAATCTCTGTGAGCTCTCAGATGAAAAAGTGATGGAAAATGCCACAGATTAAATGTCCATCAACTGCCTGGTACAACCATACAGAAAGAATAAGGAAGCTTCTTACATGACTGACAAAGAAAGATCTCCAAGATATATTTTTAACACAGCTGGTTAAGAAGCAAAGTACAGAGCATTACTTATTGTGTATTAACATTTGGGTTACAAAAGGGGTGGAATGGCCGGGCGCGGTGGCTCACGCCTGTAATCCCAGCACTTCGAGAGGCTGAGGCGGGTGGATTACCTGAGGTCAGGAATTCGAGACCAGCCTGGCCAACATGGTGAAACCCTGTCTCTACTAAAAATACAAAAATTAGCCAGGCATGGTGGCGGGCGCCTGTAATCCCAGCTACTCGGGAGGCTGAGGCAGGAGAATTGCTTGATCCCGGGAGGTGGAGGTTGCAGTGAGCCGAGATCATGTGCCACCGCACTCCAGCTCAGCTGATAGACCGAGACACTGTCTTAAAAAAAAAAAAAATGCTAGGTGTGGTGGCTCACTTTGGGAGGCCAAGGTGGGCAGATCACAAGGTCCAGAGATCGAGACCATCCTGGCTAACACGGTAAAAAACCCTGTCACTACTAAAAATACAAAAAATTAGACGGGTATGGTGGCGGGCACCTGTAGTCCCAGCTACTTGGGAGGCTGAGGTAAGAGAATGGTGTGAATCCGGGAGGCAGAGCTTGCAGTGAGCTGAGATTGCACCACTCCAGCCTGGCAACAGTGCAAGACTCCATCTCCAAAAAAAAAAAAAAAAGGCGGGGGGGTGGGTGGAAGGGTATGTCATATTTTTATTTTGTTTTTATTTATTTTTTTGAGACAGAGTCTCACTCTGACACCCACGCTGAAGTGCAGTGGCACAATCCTGGCTCACTGAAACCTCCACCTCCCGGGTTCAAGGAATTCTCCTGTCTCAGCCACCCTAGTAGCTGGGATTACAGGCATGCACCACCACACTTTTTGTATTTTTGGTAGAGACAAGGTTTCGCCACGTTGGCCAGGCTGGTCTCAAACTCCTGGCCTCAAGTGATCCACCTGCCCCAGCCTCCCAAAGTGCTAGGATTACAGGCGTGAGCCACCACACTCAGCAATGTCATATTGTTACTGTCACATATGTATAAAAATATGTCTTGACAAAAAAACAAGAAATTAGTAGCAGTTATTATCTATTGGGAGCAATGGAAATTAGGCAGGAGGAGGATAATGGTAGAAGAAAGACTTCACAGTATACTGTTTTACACTTTTTCATACCTTACCTAATGTAAATGAATTACATATATAAAAATTAAATAATTTTGTGAACAGTGACAGGCTGAGTGTGGTGGCTCGCACCTACAATCTCAGCACTTTGGGAGGCTGAGGTGGGAGGATTGCTTGGAGCCAGGAATTTGAGAACAGCCTGGACAACAGAGCAAGACCTAGTCTCTAAGTAAAAAAAAATTTTTTTTTTTTTTTTTTTTTTTTTTTTTTGAGATGGAGTCTTGCTTGCTCTGTAGCCCAGGCTGGACGCAATCTTAGCCCACCGCAACCTCCATCTCCGGGGTTCAAGTGATTCTCCTGCCTCAGCCTCCTGAGTAGCTGGGACTACAGGTGCACGCCACCATGCTCAGCTAATATGTTTCTATTTTTCAGTAGAGATGGAGTTTCATCATGTTGGTCAGCCTGGTTTTGAACTCCTGACCTCAAGTGATCCTCCCACCTCAGCCTCACAAAGTGCTAGGATTACAGATGTGAGCCACTGCACCCCGCCAAAAAAAATTTTTAAGTGACAGATCAGGCAATTAGGTACATATTTCCAATCTTCAAATATAAATATACATAGGAATTACATATATATATGAAAATTTACATGCCAGAAAATATATATGTAGAGAGAGTTTTTTTTTTTTTTTTTTTTTTTTTAATGTAATGACTACTGTTTTTGGCATCAAGGTACACAAATTAACGTGAAGGGCCTCCCATTTATGATAAAAACTTGGCAATGCTAGTTAGAAGTAATGAACATCCTTTTATAATAACTGGGAAAGCAATAAAGTAAATTCCTTGATTCCCCTCAACCCCACCATACACACACACACAAAGAGAGAATGAAGAAAAAGAAGCAAAAAGAAAGAAAAAATCGGAATGCTAAGCATCAATGGAAGCTGGGGATGACCTGGGGCAGATTTGTGCCAGTCTTGGTGACCAAGGTGTCTGAAGCCCTGGGGCCTGGTAAGGAGAAACAAGTACACATATATCATGCATAAAGATAAGATTCCTGAAGAACTGTACTCTCAATGAAAGAATAGATCAGAACAAATGCACTTAGCATCACATGGAAATCATGGGGAAGTATGTCTGTTTTGGAATGGGCTTTAGGTCTGAAAAACATTCGCCAAGAGATTTCACAAACATAGGCCTGCTTTCAGGAGGGTTTAAAGTTTAAATTTACTGACATGTGGTCCCAGAAACCCCAAACTGATTTAAGTTTAATTAAAAATGGACCTGGACTGGTAATACTCTCTGGGAAGTCTCATTTCCAATCCCTGATGGTCCCACAGATAAAGCCCCTCTTAAAATGAGTTCACAATAATTACGAAACACATGAGGAAATAATCCACCATAAGCAGACTCCTACCACTCTCACTGAGAATTTCAGAAAACAGAATTAACAGAAATTACTAAATAAGTATATTTAAAATGATTTAAAAGAAAGAAACACTAGGAAAGAATAATGTAGTATCAAAAAAGGGCAGATTTGAATAATTAGAACTTCAGAAATGGAAAATACAGTCAATGAAATTAAAAACTCAATGTTTTTTGAGTAGCAGATCAAACACAGCTAAAGAGAGAATCAGTGAAACAGAACATAGATCTGAGGAAATTACCCACAAGGTAAGCATAAAGAGAGAAGGAGGCAGAAAATATTTTCATAAGTTTTTACCATTTGAAATACTGACAAGTGTGGAAGTTGAGAGAAGAGACATCAGACCACGATGACTTCCTAAACCTCTACCCAGATTTGTGTGCAGTAAGTAGGCAATAGCCAAGATCTAGGTTAGACCAGATATTAAGAAGACTGCTGGGTAAATGACACTGACAAAGCTACAACTCTTCAGACCACAAATAAGCCAATGTGACATTATTTTAGTAGAAGCATTTATCTGAATATCATCTTTTAAACATAAAAACTTTTTAAAACAAAGGCATAACTTTGTGAGTTTAGTTTTAATTTCTACCCACTATATTATTTTAAACAAGTCATTTAATTGCAGTTAATTGATCAAGGTTTGCTATTTTGAAAAGCAAAGTATGTCATGACCTAAATGAAGTAAAATATAACAGTCTTAATATCAGCAGGAAATAAAAAAACAATTTTTTTAAAACAACGAAAAATAAGAGTAGCAAAAGTCTAAGTCAATCCAGATTTAGACTCTAGATTGTCTAGAGACTCCCCAAAGACCTATTCCCTTTACCATTTCAAATAATTCCACCTCAAATAACATTCAGAATGAACATCTATCTACACAGGTGGATGCAGAGAGAATGAGATCACTTGACCATCTAATTAATCTGTAATTTATGAGATAAAAGCTCTATTTCTCCCAAATTACAAACCAATTGTTCAAGCAACATTTTAAAAATAATCCTTATCTTCTCCAAGGACATATGAGCCATTTACTGTATATGAAATCTTACATTATAGCATTCATTCCAGAAAACCTATACTATTTCACTGATCTATTTTAATGCTTCTTATACAGTTTTACTTCTTTTTTCTTACTTTTGCATTTCTTATGCATTTTTAATTGCTGTAACTTTATTATATGTTTTGCTATGGTTTTCTTTCCTTTTTTCTGACTTCATCTTTAAGTAAGCTTAGACATCTTGTCAAGTTTTCAAAAATATCCTATTTGAGGCCGGGCACGGTGGCTCAAGCCTGTAATCCCAGCACTTTGGGAGGCCGAAGTGAGCAGATCACCTGAGGTCGGGAGTTTGAGACTAGCCTAACCAACATGGAGAAACCCCGTCTCTACTAAAATACAAAAAAATTAGCCGGGTGTGGTGGCACATGCCTGTAATCCCAGCTACTCCGGAGGCTGAGGCAGGAGAATTGCTCGAAGCCGGGAGGCAGAGGTTGCGGTGAGCTCAAATTGCGCCATTGCACTCCAGCTTGGGCAACAAGAGCAAAACTCCATCTCAAAAAAACAAAAAAAAAACCCAAAAATATCCTATTTGAAATTTAAAATGTTTTATTCTGATCATAAAATAATATAGTCTTAGAGAATAAGAAAGAAGAAAATAAAACCTACCTTTCAAATCATTCAAAATATTCTGATAGAAATTATTTAAAACATTAAATAACTTACATTTGAACTTTCATCCCTCATTTGCAAAAACCGAAAAGATACATTTATCAAGGAATTCTCATACCTTGCACTGTTCTACTTTATTTCCAGCTTCATCCATCTCTTCCTTTAGAGTATCTATTTTTGATGGAAGCCCCTGAAAGTTGGTTCCTGAGGATTTGTGAGCTTGGTTCCACCTGCAAAACAAAGGGGTTGCCAGCATCTGAGAACCAGCTGTGTATACTCAACAGCTGGAGGCAGGACCTACTGGAGATAGATCCTTCCCCAAAACTGATTCTACCTGGAAGGGGTATCACTGCCCAGGATGCCAACTTCTCTTGAGCTTATCCTCTAAGAACAGAAGCAGGCAAAAGGAGACTTCAGCTTCCCACCGTGACAGGACTCTCATAGTGCTAGGAGTAGTGGTCTGCTTTGAGCATAACCAACCACATCTTGTCTCACACAAACTCTACTACTGGAGAGAAATCCATGGAACCCCTTTCTTGTGGTGGCCAATCACGGAATCCTTGCCACCAGAGGAGAGCAAGGTGCTCTCCTTGCTCTCTTGCTTTGAGCTGAAATGTTCCCTGTGCCACTGGGAATCAGCTCCTGCTTTTGAGAACTCCTTGTGGCTCTTTCTACCACCATACTACCATCTGTGACCTGGGATTACTTTCAGCAAGTAAAAGCCAGAACTTCAATAGTGTAGCTATGAGGCTGGGTGCGGTGGCTCACACCTGTAATCCCAACACTTTGGGAGGCTAAGGTGGGAGGATCACTTGAGCTAGCAGTTTGAGACTAGCCTGGACAACACAGCAAGACTCCATGTCTACAAACAACAACAATAATAATAATGTAGGTATCAATCCATAGCTATGAAAGCACTAAAAAGAAAAAAAGAAACTATAGTAATAATAGGGGATAAGTGGGAAATAATCATAGAAAACAATGTGTTCTGATTTTCAAATGTGCTTTGACCTTCTGTTTGAAAATGGGTATGTCTGGTGTTGTGGAAAGCTCTATCACTTTAAATGTAAACACAGCTGTTATAAAATGCAGCATGAAAGCCCATGTTGGCCGGGTGCAGTGGCTCACGTATGTAATGCCAGCACTTTGGGAAGCTAAGGTGGGCAGATCATGAGGTCAGGATATCGAGACCATCTTGGCTAACACGGTGAAACCCCCTCTCTACTAAAAATACAAAACATTAGCTGGGCGTGGTGGCGGGCGCCTGTAGTCCCAGCTACTTGGGAGGCTGAGGCAGGAGAACGGCGTGAACCCAGGAGGCGGAGCTTGCAGTGAGCCGAGACCGAGATCGCATCACCGCACTCCAGCCTGGTGGCAGAGTGAGACTCTGTCTCAAAAAAAAAAAAAAAAAGTTAGCTACTTACTAAACTTTCTAGACTGCTGCAGTGCCCCAAAATGCTATGTTCTGCCCACTTCGTGTTCCTGACATGACACATTCCCCCACCAAAAGGCTTCAGCAAGTCTGCCAAAGCTAAACTGGAGATGCTATATTGTGAAAGGAGCATAGATTTCAGAGTCTGACATGTCCAAGTTTGGAGCTCAGCTTTATCTTAACTAGTTATGTGACCTAGTTAGTGACTTCGCCTCTATGCATCTCAGTTGCCTCATCTACAAAACTATCACAAACACTGTCTGCCTTGTGGAACTGTCATAAGGAGGAAAGGCGAGAAAAATACGTGTGCGTGTGCACACACATATGATGTCTGGCATATAATGGATTCCTACTTAAGTATTACCATTTTTTTTTCTCCAGGGAAAAGCAAAAGGAATGAGAAAAAGTGGAAATACTCAATTGTTTCAGCTTCTCCAACACCTACTGTGATTAAGTGAACAAGACCGTGAATGCAAGATGAAGAATCAGTATTAAAATCACCTATGGGATACATGCGCTCAAGATGCAAAACTCCTGTCAGATAAACACCTATAATACTGCTCAACCAACTCTAGTGAGGGAGCATTTGCTGCCTTGTTTAATTAATCATTAGAATATTTTCCTTCTCTTGAGCAAAGATGTATCACAGGGTGGCCTGCACTCCCAGCTACACAGGATTCCAATCACACGTACAGGCCAGGTGTGATGACTCACACCTGTAATCCCAACACTGTGGGAGGTCAAGGAGAGACATTTACTTGTGGCCAGGAGTTTGAAACCAGCCTGGGCAACATACCGAGATCTCGTCTCTACTAAAAATAAAAAGCTGGGGCTGGGTGCAGTGGCTCACACCTGTAATCCCAGCACTTTGGGAGGCCAAGGCAGGCAGATCACCTGAGATCAGGAGTTCGAGACCAGCCTAGCCAACATGGTGAAACCCTGTCTCTACTAAAAATACAAAATTAGCTAGGTGTGGTGGCGCATGCCTGTAATCCCAACCACTAAGGAGGCTGAGACAGGAGTATTGCTTGAACCCAGCATCTTGGTTGCAGTGAGCCAAGATTGTGCCACTGTACTCCAGCCTGGTTGACAGAGAGAGACTCTATCTTAAAAAAAAAAAAAGAAAAAAAAATAGTAGCTAGGTGTGGTGGTGTGCAGCTACTCGAGAGGCTGAGGCAGGAGGATCCCTTGAGCCCAGGAGTTTGAGGTTACAGTGAGCTATGATCACACTGCTGCACTCCAGCCCAGGTGACAGGGAACATCACATGTACACATGACCAGGAGACTGTGGACTTTGCTGTCAGAATCCTAACACTACAATGTATGCTCCTGAAGGCACAAAGCAAGTCATATAGATAATATATGCAGGTCCCTCCCTTATCTGTAAAACAAATCTCCTCTCAAAAGTAGGGAATGTTACACTAACCTCTACCCTGTTCCCTCCAAGTCACATGGAAAGGCCTATGCATTTAGAGTCTAGCACAAAGTCTGGTGCACACTGAGCACCTAATTGATATCAGTTGAAAACACAGATGAACGAATGAACAGGGATTGGTGGGAGAATCAAATGGGCTGACATAAAATGAAAGTAGCTTGATCCCTGGCATGTGGCAAGAGGTAAGTTACTTGATAATTGCACTAGCAGAGTCTTCACCATGTGTGAATTCCTAAATATACCTTTTCTCATCTCAACATTTCTTAAATCAGGACTCATCTTCACAACTGATTTGTACACATTGCAAATAAAGTTTTATTGGAACACAGCCATGCTCATTCATGTATGCATTGCCTATAGCTGCCTTTATGCTACAACAGCAGAGTTAAGCAGTTACAACAGGGAGCAACTGGGTTGCAGCACCAGAAAGATTTACTATCCAGCCGTTTACAAAAGAGGTTTGTCAACCCTTGTGATAAAGTAGGAAACAGGACTGAGGCTGGTGGTGCCTGTTTCCCTATTCCCAACTGTCACATGCCTGTGAAGAAAGCCATGTAAGTCACTGATAGAAACTCCACTGAGGGCCAGGTACTACGGCTCATGGCTGTAATCCCAGCGCTTTGGGAGGCCAAGGTGGGAGGATCACTTGAGGCCAGAAGTTCAAGACCAGCCTGGGCAACACAGCTAGACACCATGCTGTGGCATGTGCCTGTAGTCCCAGCTACCTGGGATGCCGAGGCAGGAGGATCACTTGAGCCTGGGAGTCTGAGGCTGCAGTAAGCTATGATCGCACCAGCCTGGTGCAGCAGAGCAAGACCTTGACTCAAAAAAAAAGAAAAGAAAAGAAAAGAAAAAAAAGCCAAAAAACTCCATCAAGGACAGAGCAGAGGCAGCAGTCCTGCTCTGAATCCTGACAGACTCCTTTGCTGACATCAGTCCCCACATCAGCAGTGCTGATTTGGCTACATAGGTTTACATGAGTTCCTGCCATGTGAGTGCCTCCTTCCTTGGTACTGAAGGTATTACAAGTACACAGGGTTTGTGACACGGCAGGACTCTCATGAGCTGTTAGGGCCACAGATGTGTTTATTCCTACACTCTGAGTTGTGCTCTCAGAACTGCCACCATCCCCTCTTCCGTTAAATATACTCACTTCATTTTCCTTAGATGATTTCCTCTCACTGCTGGCTCACTAAGAACAGGATGTTCTAACAACATCCCCACTGCCACGCTTGGGAGAACAAGGCCTATAGGAGGTGCTGGCAGGCTGGCACCCAGTCTGGGGGTCAAATGCACGAATTGGCGAGCACTTCCATTGTGTCCACTGTCAGTGGTCTTCCTCTCCCCCGTGGTGGGAATGGGACACAATGCTGCATTGCTGGCTCAAGCTGTCTGTTACCTGGCTCTGACTGAATCCCAGTCTAACACCAATCTTGCAAGCTGCTTCCTCTGTTTCTGGATGTTGGGAATCTCCACCTAAAAATAAGAACATACCAAATGGGATGCACTTCAGGGCTTTTAGGTTAACCATTTTAAAGTATTTACAAACGTTTTTTCTCCAAGGCAAAGGATTTTGTACCTTCAATTGACTCCCCTTATTTCCAAAAAGAAGTGTATGTTAAAGCCAGCAACTACTGTTAAAATTTTAACACTCACTGTCCAGCCCACACCACTCTCGGCTCCTCCGTGCTGCACAGTGAAGCACCCACCTCGGCTATGCCGTACAGAGGGTCCACGATCTCCTTCTCAACAAAGACTTCGTGCTGGGAGAGCTCGAGAGCCAGCTGATTCTCAGCATCTCCACACGTCTCCAGCATCTTCCTTTAAAAACAAGACCCCCAACAACGAGCACGTGCTCATTAAATCAGGCACTGGATTATCGTGTGGATCAGTGCTGCTTGCCATACAACAGGAACGCATTAGGCTGCTACCTAACGAGCCTTGAAAATATTATAAATGTAGGATGCTGCCTAAAACATGAGTCCACAGATTTGTGCTTTAAAATAAAAATGACTGTCTCAGGGATGCACTCTGTGTGTGTGGGTGGCAGACGGATGTGTGAACAGTGAGATAACAAATTACTCAAGAATTAGATTCTCAAATCAGGTGAAAGCCAAGTGTTCACAAAACACTCTGAAAATCTTTTAAATTAGACATTAAGTTCATTCCATGTTATCTTATGTCTGCAAGTCCAGCCTCGGCCAGGCTCCCTTTCTGCTATGCAGATGAGCTAGCTGGCTAACACTTAAGGGCCCTGTTACATAAAT
The DNA here is from genome assembly GCF_028885655.2 of Pongo abelii. Classification (NCBI taxonomy): domain Eukaryota; kingdom Metazoa; phylum Chordata; class Mammalia; order Primates; family Hominidae; genus Pongo; species Pongo abelii. The sequence goes on from NC_072003.2 coordinate 28,061,223, forward strand.
ATCATGTTTCCTTTTAGTTTGCTTGCGAACATGCAGCTGATATCATACAAAGTACACGTGCAGTGATGTAACTCCGCAGTCTCTATCCCTCCCTCCTCCCTCTCTCCTTTCCTTCCCCTCCACCCCTGCAAGCTCTCTATGGGGTTCTTTCGACACCAGAAATGCATGTTGCCTGGTGTGAGGTGGCCATGGTGTCGTAGTCAGGAACATGCTCTCTGGTGCCAAGCTGCCCAAGTCTGAATATAGGCTTTGCTCTTCTCCCACTGTGGGGTCTCAGGCAATTTCCCTGCCCTCTCTGTCAGTATCCTCGTCTGTAAAATGGGAGTGATATTGTGTGTTAACATGCTTCTAAGTGCTGATATGACCTACCTCCTAGGTTGTTTTAAGGATTAAATGAGCTATTACTTGGAAAACACTTATAACCATGCTAGCATGCAGTATCACTCTGGTGTGATGAGGATGGCCATAGAATGTGGAAGCACAAACAGGAAAAACTTCCAGGCTGGAGGGAAGGAGGATGCTGGCAGGTGGGCACAGGTCACCCTCCTCCCAGGGCCCCCAAACATGGAAGCAGACAGGAGAAAGGAATGGTGACGAATGGGAGGAAACTGTTCTAGGACAGCTAGAGAACTGTAGACGCTGAGAAATGGACTGAAAAGTCTGAAGGCCTCATCCTGCTGGGAAGCAGGGCCCATGTCACAGCCAGAGAGAGTAGACAGGGCTAGAGAACAGCCTTGCTGCGGGAGCAGACAGAACGGTATACCTTCCCTCCTACAATAAAAACTGCTTTGTTCTTACTTATATAAATTATTTAAAGAATACATGCCAATTGTAAAAAAAAAAAAAAAGATCCAAGTAATTCAGAAAATACACTCTTTTTAGATAACTACCATGGATGTTTTGGTGACCGCCTGTAAACGATGTGACTCTAAGAACTAAAAGGGTCTGGTCAGAGTTTCTAAATCTGAGCCAACACCTGGAACACAGAAGGGACCACATTCTTTCTGTCCAAGATTAGGGGAATAGGGATTGACCCTATCATTTGCTTTTTTGTTAATGGCCCTTTCTGCCATCCAACTCCAGCCTGACACCTACTAAAAGGAAGATTCTCTAGCAACCTGGTGGCCTTGACCCCACTTTCTCCCAAGGAGCCTCAGCCGGTCTCCTAGCGGATGAGACATGCCATCAACGCTCACAGTTCCTCTCACAGGTCCTACATACACCACCTGGCCCAGCCACTTCCACCAACCTACATGGTGCTTGGCACTCTGAATGCAGCAACTCTTACCCCAGGAGAGAGTCTTCCAGCTGAGTCGATGCTTCTTGCATATTTTGAGCGAGAGCTGTCAGAGGCAGTTTTTTCTGGAAGACAGAAGACAGTGTGTGTTTTTCTCATTATTACTTGATACCCATTCTCAATGATCTTTTTCAGATCATCATTCATTAATTTCTCCCTCCAGGCAAATTACACAGGTAGGAGACAGCCTGTCTGGGTTCAGGTTCTGGTCTCACAGGTATTAGTTGTATGATGATCTCTGTTTCAGTTTGGGGCTATCTGTTGACTAAAGAAAATATATCAAGTACCTAACACATTGTAAGTATTCAGTAAATGTTAGCTGCTATTATTATTATTGCTGTTGTTGTTGTTCTGCTTATTATTATTTTTGTTTGTTTTTTTGAGACAGGGTCTCAGTCTGTCACCCAGGCTGCAATGCAGTGGCATGATCTTGACTCACTGCAGTCTCCACCTTCCAGGTTCAAGCAACTCTCCTGCCTTAGCCACTGAAGTAGGTGGGATTACAGGCCTGCGTCACCACGCCCGGCTAATTTTTGTATTTTTGGTAGAGATGGGGTATGTTGACCAGGCTGATCTCGAACTCCTGAGCTCAAGCGATCTGCGTGCCTCAGCCTCCCAAAGCGTTGGGATTACAGGCATGAACCATCATGCCCAGCCTGTTCATATTATTATTAATGAATCAAAGCACACTATGTTCAAGGCACTGGGGACATGAGAGAGACATAGACCTTGCTCTCTAAATGGTTATCCTGACAGGTATATGCAATGAGTGCTCAATTTCAAAAGCTTTTGCTAGAACACTCATTCTTAAACTGGCTTTTTTTTTTTTTTTTTTTTTGAGGCAGAGACTTGCTCTGTCACCTAGGCTAGAGTGTAGTGGGGCAATCTCGGCTCACTGCAACCGCCGCCTCCCAGGTTCAAGTGATTCTCGTGCCTCAGCCTCCCCTGCTGTGATTACGGGCATGCACCACTACACCCAGCTAATTTCTGTACTTTTAGTAGAAACGGGGTTTTGCCATGTTGGCCAGGCTGGTCTCAAACTCTTGACCTCAAGTGATCTGCCCTCCTCAGCCTCCCAAAGTTCTGGGATTGCCGGCATGAGCCACTGCACCCAGTCTAAACTGCTCTTAATTTGGCTGTCATTCTAAAACGTGGCTTTATTTAAATACCTAAAAACTTCTAGCTAAAGAACCAAACAGTTTTTGTAATATTTTTAAATACAAAGCCACTCATTTTCCTATCAGAGATTTGTTTTTCAGCTGGCAATGACCACAGAATCACCTGATCTAATGTTATAACCGTACAGTCAAGGAACCCAAAGCCGAAGGAGGTTAAGTGGCCCGGCCAGGCATCCCAGGGAGAGGCAGGAAAGTCAGACCTGAGTGCTGATGGCCAGGGCCTCTGTTCAGTGTCTTCCCTACGGGCCAATGGCTTATCTCAGGAGAGGCCTGGCAATTACAAGTGGGCTGATTATAATGTCATAATCTGCTAACAAAAAATGCTTTCAATTCTGCAGCATTTCATGTAATTTCACACGCCCAGTAGAAAGGGGATTCATGTTAAAAACACAGGGTCCACCCGACATGTCACTTGCCTCTTCTGCCTCCAAAGGGCTCCATCTGATACAATCACACATGTACTGGCTTGTACTGGACAGAATATCTCTGCACGCTATACAACAAACTACTAAGAGCAGTGGCTCTGGAGAAGGGAACTGGGTGCCTGGGGAAATGGGCTAGGAGGCACTTCACTGTAAGTTCTTTTGTATATTCTGAATTTTGACCGTGTAAATGTAGAACCTATTCAAAACAGTAAACCGAAATTTAAAAATAAACAGAGGCATTTACCCATTTCCCCTCTCCCCAAATTATTGATTTTTAAATTTTTTGTAGAGACAAGGTCTCACTATGTTGCCCAGGCTGGTCTCAAACTCCTGGTCTCAAGCAATCCTCCCACCTCGGCTTCCCACAAAATTATTTTCAAATAAATAAATAATAGGCTCCATCTGCGCTACAAGGAGACTATTCCCAGCTGCCCCATTTCTGGACAAGGAAGACATGAGAATAATAGGGGATAATTCCTACCTTTTGGTTATGCTGCCTTTCTAAAGGAGGCTAAATACCTATTAAAGATCAATGCAATAATCAAGACAAATATACTGTGCAACTCTGGAACTCTAGGAGTCTACGGAAAAAAAATAATAGAGAAGTCTATTTTGACAAGCATCACTCAAGATGGCAGCTATAAATAGTTTTGCGGTTTCCCTAACCTGACCCCAAAGACACAAAAATCTTGTTTCCTATGTACATAAATAAGGAAACTCTGCTTAACATATGGGCTCATTAATCAAGTATCAACACTGAACTTCTCCACAGGGAGGGCTTTGTGCTTCCTAGAGGTGAACAGCTTTCTATCATCAGGGATAATTTTTTTTTTTTTTTTAAGACAGGGTCTGGCTCTGTTGCCCAGGCTGGAGGGCAGTGATGCGATCTCAGCTCACTGCAACCCACTTCCGGGGTTTTGCCATGTTGCATAGGCTGGTATCGACTCCTGAGCTCAAGCAATCCACCCACCTTGGCCTCCCAAAGTGCTGGGATTACAGGAGTGCAGCACCATGCCTGGCCAGGGATGAATTTTAAATGCTCTAAAGACTTAATTTGTAAAATGCATGCCAATCACACAAAAAGAAATAATTCTCTAATCTAATAATCTGTCTTATCTGACCCATGACAGTTCCGCCATGTCAATGGTGGCTGGGCTGCGAAGGTCACCTGCCCCATGTCTCTCTCTTCCCTTCCATTCTTGCCTCTTCCCATGCAGGGAGCATGTTATGAGGCCTTTGGGAGGTTCCTCCTGTGTTTTCTAGAGCCCTGGAGACTGCTGCAATTTTCTCCATATTAGTCTTCTCTCACCATTGTTGTGGTAACTCCTCTTCCCAAGTGCAAAGTGTAGGTATCCTCAAAGCCCTGTCTTTGGCACTTTTGTTTGACGTTGGAAAAGGAAAGCTAAAGCATTAGGTTTCAGAAATGAGGGCCAAGCACTTTTGCCCCAGCTGCCTGGAATATTCCCACCACCTGCCACTAATTTCCCTCCTTTATAGGGGAGACACCACCTCCTCCAGGAAGCCTCATCTAATTACCTCCCTCTTCCTCTGGTACCCATTCTGGGCCCCCCATAAAACCCTGTGCATGTTTTATTGAGCAACTTGTTTTATAATGATCCATTTGTATGTATCTCCCCCACAAGACCATGAAAACTTACATTTCATTCATTTTATATCTCCAGCACTTGTACAGAGTAGGTGTTTGATAAATATTTGTTTCTATTGAATATATGTCTTGGACTGGGTCTCAAGGAAGACAACAGGAACTAGATAGAACTGTGAGGGACAGTGACATATTTGGGGACTGGTGAGTGTTATGTGGCTGGCACACAGTGTGAATGGAGAGCAGGAGACAATGAAGCTGATAAGGAGAAATGGAATCTGCTGAGAAAGGGCTTAAGTCATCTAAAGAGTGTGGACTTTATCCCAGGCAATGGGAACCAGCCAGTGTCCCTCAGAAGAAGCACTTCTAACATTAAGATACTTCCTGTGTGGAACTATTTCACCAGGCACTACAAAACATTTAGCATCTTGGCCAGGCACGGTGGCTCACGCCTGTAACCCCAGCACTTCGGGAGGCCAAGGAGGGAGGATCACTTGAGGTCAGGAGTTGGAAACCAGCCTGGTCAACATGGTGAAATCCTGTCTCTATTAAAAATACAAAAATTAGCCGGGCTTGCTGGTGTGCACCTGTAGTCCCAGCTACTCGGGAGGCTGAGGCGGGAGAATCATCTGAACTGGGTGGCGGAGGTTGCAGTGAGCCGGGATCGACCACTGCACTCCAGCCGGGCGACAGAGCAAGATTCCATCTCAAAAAACAAACAAACAAACAAAAAACGCTCAGCATCTCGGTTCACCCTCCAAATGCCAGTGGTATCTGCCAGTCCCTATGATGACCAAACTGTCTCTACACATTTCCATATGCCCCCAGGGGTGTAATTCTGGTCCCTGTTAAGAACCACTAAGCCAAGATTTTTTTTTTAGGCAGGAGGATGACAGAGTTGATTTGTATTTCAGGAAATTGACTCTGGTGATCAGGTTGAAGACAGACTGGAAAGGAAATTACAGACAGGAAATGTAGCTCAGGAGGTGACTACAATAGTCCAGGTGAGAGGGAGTCAGGTCTTGCATTAAGGCCAAGGTGGTAGAGATGCAATGGAGATGAGCAATTTAAAATATTCAGAGAGAGAAATCAAAGGACTTGCTAATCAGGCAGTTATGGGGTTTGGAGGATAAAATAAAAGGGAGGCCCAGCACAGTAGCTCATGCCTGTAATCCCAACACTTTGAGAGGCCAAGGCGGGAGAATTGCTTGAGCCCAGGAGTTCAAGACCAGCCTGGGCAACAGATGAGACCTCATCTCTACTATGAAAAAAAAAAACAATTAGCCAGGCTTGGTGGCACAAGCCTGTAGTCCCAGCTACTTAAAGGTTGAGGTGGGAGGATGGCTTGAGCCCAGGAGGTTAATGTTGCAATGGGCCGGGATCGTGCCACTACACTCCAGCATGGACAACAGAGTGAGACCCTATCTTGAAAAAAATAAATAAAAAATAACAGGGAATATAAGAAAGCCCTCCAGTTTCCAGCCTGCATAAAAGGGTGGATGGAATTCAGAGAGTCAACACAGAAGGAAGAACTGATCATGCATGCTAGAATAGACATCTAAGAGAGGAAGTTTTTTGCTTGGTTGAAAATGGCTTAGAAGTCACTGGCATAAACACATCAGTTAGAAGCCATAAGAACAGAGGAGGTGGCCCAGAGAATATGACTTGGAGAATAAGAGAAGCAGAGAACTTAAGGAAACAATGTGAAAAGGGTAAGCAGAGCAGAAGAAGGCAACAGAAGGACAAGGAGCTCCAGGAAGCAGAACCAGTAGGCTGGGTCTGGTTCCGAGGGACAGAGCTTTGCGGCAAGTGTGGAAGCATAGTTGTATGCAAACTTCCATTCCTATGACAGACATGATTGCAGAATCCTCACTGTTGTGTAAGAGTGGAAAAACCCTGCTGCCAGGGTGCCCCATAAAAGTCTGTAGGAAACATAAAAGGGTAACACAGATCATCTGCATACTATTAATAGTTCTCACTTTTGAGACACCTGGTGACAATACAGCAAATCATAGCTTCCCTGTGTGTCACCGAAACTGTCACTTCAATGTTGCATGGGCTCTAAGGTTTACTGCATGCTCATAAGCTGGGAACTTGTAAAAGCAAGGATGGAACTCCCTCATGAACAAAGGCTGCTGTGCTCCACCGGCTCTACCTAGGAACTGAACCCTCTCTGAACAAGTGGACCTTGGAACAGACACCGGATGGCTCTCCTAGAGTCCATCCCTCTTCCTCTCCATACTAGTATCCTGATTTTTCTCAGGGATCTACCCTGGCCTTGATAAAGTCTATGAGCTGGAGGTAGGACCATAGCCCATGCTCTAGGCCTGGGCCCAACTACCTTAAACCAATCGGCACATCCAATCTCCTCACCCCACCTCACCCCCCATCCATGGTAACTAGGGTGGAACAGCAACAGTCAAAAATGGGGAATGTAACTCCATACAAATCAATGCAATGGAACGTGCTTTCAATCTGCCAAGAGCTTGAAAAAGCAGCTTTCTCACTCCATCAAGAAAACTACTGGGGCCAGGTATGGTGGCTCATGCCTGTAATTCCAGCGCTTTGGAAGGCCCAGGTGGGAGGACTGCTTGAGGCCAGGAGTTCTACATCAGCCTGGATAACAAAGCAAGATCCCCATCTCTATGAAAAAATTTAAAAAATTAGCCAGGCATGGTGGTGTGTACTGTGGTCTCAGCTGCTTGGGAGACTGAAGCGGGAGGATCTCTTGAGCCCAGGAGTTTGAGGCTGCAGTGAGCTGTGACTGTACTACTGCACTCCAGCCTGGGTCATGGAGCGAGACCCCGTCAGGAAAGAAAAGAAAATAAAGAGAAGAGAAGGGAAAGGAAAGGCGAAAGGGGAAAGGGAAGGGAAGCAAAAAGAAAAGAAAAAAGAAAAAGAGGCGGGAGGGGAGGAGAGGGGAACTACTGGGAGAGAGGCTCTCTACTCCCACTGGCCACACTCAAGGAACAAGCAGCCCATAGAAGCTGCCAATAGCCAACTTGCCATCATGAGGATGCCTGTCTAGGGACAAAGCAGACACTGAGGGCACAGGAGAGAGAAGGAAAGAAATTGGGTTTTTCATTACATTACTGAAATGTTAGATGAAGCCTGACCTCAAGTCCATCCCAACCTCTGGACTTTTCAGTTAGCAAACCAATACATTACTTCTACTTCAATGTCCATTTAAGACAGGCTTTCCGCTTTCTGCCAGCAAAAGATGCATAACCAACACAGCCATTCTCTTATCAATGACACATGATCGTGGAGCTTTTAAAAGCACCTGGAGAAGATTCCGTGTAAGGAGGGCTTCCAGCCCAGCGATGTCTTAAACACAAAAGAATGCTATGGTCATGCAGTTGTCATGAGCGTGCTGGGTGACAGAAGTCACCAAAGGCTGATCCACTGATGCCACTTACGACAACCAACCAATCCAGGGGTTGAAAAGCCTCAGAGAGATGCAGGAACTGTGGGTCTGAGTCACATCTGATACTCACGTGTCTCCTCTCGGCATCGGTGCCATGCTGGCCCTGGAAACATGCCACCAAGCGCTTATGGGAATGGTGGCATATTGACCGTACTGTGTCCAGGCGTCTCTCAATCTGACAAGGCAGAGACAAAAGAGAACAAATTCATCCTCTTTCTTTTGTGGTGTCTGCATGCTGGTAGGAAAAGCATGGCTGAATCTACGTGCAGGGAAAAGGGATGACCTTGGCTACACCTTGCTATCACATTGAGTGGCGCCAGTCAGTTTACACACTACAGCACCAGAAAAGCACCAGGTCGGACCAGGCAGAAACGAAAATGAATGATCCAGGCCCAGACCCACTGCCAAGTGGAAAAAACCACAGAGATGCCAAAGAGCTCTCTCCAGTTCATGGCAACAGAGCCTTCCACACAATGTACATCAGACAGAAGCAGTAAAATAAACGTTCCACGATTTAACTGCAAGATCTGCGTTTTCAAAATTATTCCTTATTGGGTTTGGGGGGTGTGTGTGTGTGTTTTAAATAAACCTCTAAAGCAGAATGGACAGTCAGCAATAAGAAACACTGACTTAGGGGGCCCACGCATCATAAGCAGCTTCCCAAAATACTATTGCTAGAATATGGCTGTTTATGGCAAAGAGAGCTGCTTTTTACAGGAAGGAATGCCAAAAATGTGTATTCTGATGACTCATGAAGAATGAGAGCAGGCCCTTTGGGATGCTTTCTATTTTAAAGATAAATCAACAAATTCAAAACAGAATACATTTGACCCCAAACCATTTTACGCATCGAGATGGTTTGTGCCTCTTTCTCAAAAGAGCAGCATTTCTTCAGATCCAAGCCCATAGCCCCAGGACTCAGGGCTGGCAGGCAAGGGGAGATTTAGGAGCAGATTCCACATTACCTTCCCCAAATCTTGCAATGACCAGATTTTCAAACATTAGAAAACTAATGCACATTCATTTGCCACCAGAGAAAAGCAAAAAATGAACAAATTCCATAATTTAATTTTGATTCCAATTTCCACTAGAATGTAAACTCCACAAGGACAGAAGCCTTGATCTGTTTTGTTCACTGATTTCTCCCAGTGCCTGGTACGTTATCTTTCACAGAAACAGAAGGTACTCATTTAATATTCGTTGAGAGGACCCATGTCTATTGAGTCCCTGTGCAAGGTATTCAAGAATCAACAGCAAATAAATGCTGGTTCTGCCCCTCTGGGATGCACAGCCCCCTGGGGAAATGCCACACAACTCCTCTAACAGAGACTGAAAAAAAGAGGCAGAAGAACACAGGGCAAATCAAGGGATGTTTCACGTCACAAACAGTTTCTGTGGCTTGCAGTGGCAGTAATAATAACAATAGATCACTAATATCTGGCACTTATCACGTGCCAGGCTGCGTTCCCAGTGCTGTTCCTGCTTAACTCATTAAATCCTCCTAACAAACTGTGAGGTGGATAAGGCCTTTCCCTCAGTTTAGAGAAGTGGAAACTGAGGCGCAGGGAAGTTCAGTAAATCCCTGAGGCCACAAAGCTAACCAGCGCAGACCTGAGATTCGAATCCAGGAAGCTGGGTTTCAGATCCCCTTTTCATCATCATGCAACAAAACTGATTTTGTTTCCTGCTCAAAATCACACTGATTAATTTTATTCTGTTTCTGGTTTAAAAAAAAAAAAGCCCACAGGCCTCAATTCTCACATAGGAAGTTTTTTCCATCCTTTAAACAGATCATTTAAAGGAGACTATATTTTGTTACCTGTAATAGATCTTCACTGAGGACTTCTGTTTTCTCAGCTCTGTGGGAAAAATTAAAAGTTCAGAGTTAGAAATCCAAAAATGAAAGGCAACTCCTAAAATTTAATAATTATTAGCCTGGAGTTTAAAGCAAAACAGGCAGAAATGAATTTAGAAGGGTTGGCAGGAGCAGTTTACCAATTTTGACATCAGAGAGCAATTTAAGCAAAACCAAAGAAAAATAACTAAGCAAAACTTTGTGGGAAATAGCAGCCCAAAACAAGAACAAATGATCCTGAGTAGTGGTTCTCAAACTTGAGCAGGCACAGAATCACCAAGGGCAGTAGGTGCTGATATAAAATGCCATTTCCCAGGTCCCTCTGGAGATTCTATTCTAATTCAATAGACCCTGCATTTTTAACAGCCACTCCTTGCTCACAATTCTATTGCAGGAGGTCTCGAGACAAGGCTTTGAGAAAACACTGTTCTACAGAAGCTTAAACTTCAGTTCACAACCAGAAACATTACGCAAAGATACAAGCATAGACCATGACACACAATAACAATTAGTTCCTCCTTCAAATTTCCTCTCCATCCTTACTTTTAAAAGAAACTAAGTGTTTCCACAACTTTCTCTGCTATGCTTTGAACTACTACTAATTTCATCGACCCTTCCATTAAACCAACACAGTGGCCAGCAATCAGAAGGGGGCATTCCGAGCTGGCGGAGTCTCAATTGTCAGAACATAATTATTTTTATTTTATTTTTTTATTATTATTATTATTAGAAACAGAGTCTCACTCTGTTGCCCAGACTGGACTGCAGTGGTGTGATCTCGGCTCACTGCAACCTCCACCTCCCGAATTCAAGGGATTCTCGTGCCTCAGCCTCCCAAGTAGCTGGAATTACAGGCGCGTGCCACTTCGCCCAGCTAATTTTTGTATTTTTAGAAGAGACAGCATTTTGCCATGTTGGCCAGGCTGGTCCCGAACTCCTGACCTCAAGTAATCCGTCCACCTTGGCCTCCCAAAGTGCTGGGATTACATGCGTGAGCCACCGGGCCTGGCGTGAAGGAAATTTTTAAAAGAGAAAGAAAAAGTATGTTTCAGCTCTGAACAGTGAAGGGAGTCAGGGGAAGGCTGTCAATGAACCGGAAATTCAGAACGGGGATTGTATGATCTTGGCCGGGAACCAATGCCAAGAGCAGGAAAAGCTTTTGGGCCAGAAAGTAAATGAGACCCCTAGAATGACCTCGAAATGCTGCTAAGCTCAGAGCAGTGCCAACTGTGGGCAAAGGAAAGAAGCGCGCTGCTCCTCCAGTCTACACTTAAGGCAATGGCACGTTAGCCAGAACGGGGCATTGCCATGGGGGATTCTAACACTTGTCATCATGGCACTGTCCCAGTCAACCTGGAGGTGCCTACAGGGTGGCTCACTCACCAGTTTCTGCAGGAAACTGGAATGCTGACCTGACTCAAATACCTCCCAGGGCCAGAGGATCAGGGCCTAGAGACAAAGCCAAGGCCCCAGCTTCCAGAGGCAGCCAATTTTCAACTCTATGAAAAGGCTCCACCAGCAGCAGGCCAACATATGCCACCCTAGACCTTGCTTGGCATGCACGGTGCCAGGCATTGCTGAAGAGCCAAACACGGGTAGTCATACCAGTTAGGGAAGGGAAGCAGGACCCCAGCTGACCATGAGGTCAAAGAACCAGACTCAAAAAGAAACCTGACAGTCAGCCTAGCAAGAACACACCTGGCATGAGATTGTCATAGCTTCACCATTAGACGCCCTCATTCCTCTCACCAATGCCTTATCCCTCCTTTAGTAAAATGCCACCAGGGAATGGGTAACTTTTGCCTTTCTTCCCTAGCCAAAACCCCCAAATCTGGACAAGGCCCTGTACACCTCTGACAGAATCCACCTCAACTCTAAAATGACTTCCTTCTGTAAGTACGAGTATACACAGAAAAGTCTCAAGGCCTATTAAAATTTTCACAAGTTCAAAAAAAGAGATTCAACCTGAGAATCAGAACAAATATGTCCTTTTTCAGAGCAAATTATTTTTAAAAAAATAACAGAAGAAGAGAAGAACTTGCTCTACAATCCCAGTGTGGGCTATAAGCAGATGTGGGAAAGTTAGCAATAGCTCAGGGGTATGCTAGAGCCAACTCAGACCAACCAACCATGTGTATCTTTTCCCAGCTCCTTGCTCAGTAACCTCACACTGGTACTTGAAATCAAAAACATAAACAACCGCAAACAATTCAAATAGGAGCTTGGCAGTTGTTAAATAGTTATGAGCACAGTGCTGCAACAGCCACAAAGAAAATAAAGCAAACATAAAAACGAGGCAAGTATTAACTTCAGGAAAAACAAACAGTCCACTGGAAACAGAAAGATAGTCATAGTACTAGTATGCTCAGCTGCAAATAATTGATTGGACATAATATAAATATCAAATAGTAATATAATGAAAAATTATAACTGTATTGAAAGGATGGGGGGGAGCAGAAGCAGAGAGAAAGGGCCCTAAACCCTCATTTATCAGAAAAGAAAGTCAACAGACAATAACTAATTTGATAACCCAAATGACAGTTTACACATATTACTTACAATTATGAGTATGAATAAATGTCACAATAAACTGTTAATATTTCAAAGTACTTGCTTCTGGAGTTGGGAAATCTCAGAGAGTAGGGAGTGAACCCACCGTATTTTGTGATAAGTCTTTTACTATATTATTTGACTTTTTAAACTACATGAATACACAGTTTTGAGGTTTTTTAAAAATAGCATGTTACTTACATTTTTAAGTAGCATGCTTGAGATATGGCCGGGGTGAAGTGTGCCTAACTTAAAGAATCGGTCCAATGTCAAGCTCTACGAATGCACAACAGAAAACATACCTCAGAGTATCCAAAATGTAAAGAAAATCAGTGTATTTCCAGCCATTTTTTTCAAATTAACTGGACCCTCTGCTTTCGTACTTTACGTGAAAAGGTCTGGAGGCTGAAAACTATATTGAATATATTATATGAAAATGTTAATGCACTGTTTAAAAAGAAATTTCCCCTTTATTTCCTGTGTTTGTGGAGGCTATATACATTACATTAATAAAATCAATTTCAGATTTGCAGGCTTAGATTTTTTTTTAAAAAAAAAATCAATTTTAGAGGCTGGGGGTGGTGGCTCACGCCTATAATCCCAGCACTTTGGGAGGCCGAGGTGGATCACTTGAGGTCAGAAGTTCAAGACCAGCCTGGTCAACATGGCAAAACCTCATCTCTACTAAAAATGCAAAAATTAGCTAGATGTGGTGCCACACACCTGTAGTCCCAGCTACCTGGGAGGCTGAGGCATGAGAATTGCTTGAACCTGGGAGGTGGAGGTTGCAGTGAGCCAAGATCGTGCCACTGCACTCCAGACTGGGCAACAGAGCAAAAAAGAAAAAAAAAAGTGTAGGAAAAAATCCAAAACCCAACTAGAGTTCCCCGAGATTATTAAAAGTGACCTATAATTGGGAAGAATTACTTTTAAGTGACAAATCATGACTATGGAGTACAATACACAAACTGGAATGGCTCCCTCACACAAAGATTCCTTTGCTGGCCTGTAGGCTCTGCATCTTAATTTTCAGGACTTGGTACTATTCTCCATCTATTCCAACAATGTGGTCCAAATGACCTGATCTCCCTCATCACTGTGACTGGTCCAAGGCTTGGTGCTTCCTATCATGAACTGTTTTGCAGTGTTCCCCTTTACCAGAGATATGGAAAGTCCAGCAATTATTCCACTATCGGCCAAGGTGCCCATTCAATAGGCCATCCAATAGGCCATGTACATAAGCCACAGAAATGTGCTGGTTTTTACTGCGAAGTGTTATCTTTGGTTGAGTTTTTGTAATTCATTAAAGCAAGGCGGGGGCAAGAGACTGAATTCGTCAAGACATCTATAGACAAAAAAAAAAAAAACCAGTAGACAAAGTGATCCAATCATAAAAAATAATACTTGATAAATCATATATATATATATAATATATATATATGATACAATATATATATATATTTTTAGACAGGGTCTCGTTCTGTCACCCAGGCTGGAGTGCAGTGCCACAATCTCAGATCACTGCAATCTCTGCTTCCTGGGCTCTAGTGATACTCCCACCTCAGCCTACCAGGTAGCTGAGATTACAGGCATACACCACCACGCTCAGTTAATTTTTGTATTTTTAGTAGAGACAGGGTTTCACCATGTTGGCCAGGCTGGTCTCAAATTCCTGAGCTCAAGCGATCTGGCTGCCTTGGTCTCCCAGAGTGCTGGGATTACAGGCATGAGCCACCGCACGCGGCAAGATTTATTTATTTATTTATTTATTTTTTAGACAAGGTTTTGCTCTACCTCCCATGCTGAGTGCAGTGGCCTGATCACAGCTCACAGCAGCCTCGAACTCCTAGGCTTAAGCTATCCTCCCACTTCAGCCTTCCAAGTAGCTGGGACAAGAGATGCGCACCATCATGCCCAGGTAATTTTTAAAATATTTTTTATAGAGATGGATTCTCACTACATTGCCCAGGCTGGTCTCAAACTCCTGAGCTCAAGCCATCCTCCCGCCTCCACCTCCCAAAGTGCTAGGCGTGAGCCATTGCGCCCAGCCTAGATTGTTTTGAATCAGACATTTTGCTTCATGATCCTAAACTTTTTGTATATGGGTTTTTTTCTGCTTTGTCAGAGCCTTCTTTGTGTCCAATATTCTGGGCTTGAAAACACACTTGAACATTTCCTGTCTGCAACTGGAAAAACAATACGAATCAGGAAGGAACTTCCCACTCGCCATTTTACTCTGGGGTTTGTTTTTTCCTATGAAGCTATTCTGCAATTTCACTAGTCACTCAAGCAAGGCTTACACCAGGCAGGATCTTTAATTTACTTTTTGGTAAAGCACAGATTTTCTCCTCGTAATTCTCAAAGCAGCAGTGCTGCCCAGGCCTTGACGGGGTCACTTTCCCTTGACCTGGTGTGGCAATGTCCAACCCTGCAGTGTGGCTAATAGGATGTTTCACTGAGCTCACTTGCCAGGCAAGGAGAAAACAGAAATGTTTTCAATCTGGAGTAGTTCACTGTACCAAAAAGACAGAAAATGCTCAGACCAGGTGAGAGTCAAAGGAAAACTTCCAATTGGTCTGATATTTTCCATCTCTAATCATGGATTTCTGGTAGTTTCCTTCATAAAACATGTACTATGGGAGCCAGGGACTCCCACGCCATGGACACGAATGCTCAAGTCCCCACGATCAATGCAGGCTGTGGTCTTCCAAGCAATGAGCACTACTGTCCTCCTCCCTGCTAGACAGCAGGTTCCACGAGGGCAGAGAGAGAGCTCTAAAGTCATCACTGCTCCCCAGCGGCAAGCTCAGCACCTGCCTGCCACTTAAGAAATACACACTGAGGCCGGGCACGGTGGCTCACGCCTGTAATCCCAGCACTTTGGGAGGCCGAGGCGGGCGGATCATGAGGTCAGGAGATCGAGACCACGGTGAAACCCCGTCTCCACTAAAAATACAAAAAAAAATTAGCTGGGCGCAGTGGCAGGTGCCTGTAGTCCCAGCTACTCGGGAGGCTGAGGCAGGAGAATGGCATGAACCTGGGAGGCGGAGCTTGCAGTGAGCCCAGATTGCGCCACTGCACTCCAGCCTGGGCGACACAGCAAGATTGGGTCTCAAAAAAAAAAAAAAAAAAAAAAAAAAAAAGAAATACACACTGAATGAATGAATGGATGTCTATCACATCTTTGGGAAAAAGGACATTCACAATGTCAAACAAAATCCAATAAAACTAGGTTGAAAAGCAGCCATAGGTGTATAGAACTGCCTTCCACAGTAAAATCCATAATGACTAAAACTGAAGTGTGATATTACCTTTCAAGGTAATCTTTTTATAAAATGGGAAAAAAACAACACAGTTGAAAAAAAAAAAATGTCTACAGAGGGTGGGGGGAGGTGAAATCCAGTTTAAAAAATTTTATGTTAAAAGAGGAGTGAAAGCCATTCCTCCAATCCCATATCCCAAAGGGTACTGTTATGAATTTGTTATATATCCTTCCCAATTTGTTTTCTAAATTTAAGCTAGTGCTTCTCAACTGGAGGCGACTGTGTCCCCAGAGGACATCTGGCAATGTCTAGGGACATTTGTGGTTGTCATGATGTGAGATGCTACTGGTATCTGTAGGCTAGAGGCCAGGATGCTACTGACTATCCTAAATGCAACCCCCCCCCCCAACACACACACTAAATAATATAAAGAATTATGAACAAGGAATGATCCAGCCCTGGATTTGTTTCCTATTGCTGCTGTAACAAATCACCACAAACTCAGTGGCTTGAACAACACAAGTATATTATATCACACTTCTTGAGTTCAGCACTTCCAACCAGGTCTCTCTGGGCTACGATCAAGGTGGCAGCAGGGCTGAATGCCTTCCTGGACACGCGAGGGGAGCATCTGCTTCCTCGCCTTTTCCAGCTTCTTGAGTCTGCCGCATTCCTTGTCCTCCTCCTGCACTGTTGAAGCCGGTACGGTTCACTCTGGGCCTCTCTGCCACAGTCACATCTTCCTCTGACTCTGCGACCTCCCTCTTCCACCGCTAAGGACCTCTGTGATTACACTGGGCCCACCTGGCTAGTCCAGGCTAATCTCCCTTTCCGCTGATTAGAAATTTTCATTCCATCTCCAAACTTAGTCTGCCTTTGCCATGTAATCTAAGACATTCAGAGATTCTGGAGATTGGGACCTGGACATGTTTGGGGAGGGCAGAGCATTACTCTGCCTACTTCAGGTCCAAATGTCAACAGTGCCAAGGCTGAGAAGTGCTGATTTCAAAGGACACACATACACACACATACGTACACACACATACATGCACACCCATACACACACACAGATGTACACAGGTAGACAGAGACACGAGGGGCATTTTTACACGTCAGAACACAGACGTACAACTCTACCACCTCCTTTTTTATGCCTGTACATTAACCTATTCTGTGGATATACCATGTTCGACTTAACTGCACAAAAGCAAGGCAGCACCACCAAACCTTCCAGCCTCATATTCAATCTAATTGAACTGTGGACTGAAGACAGCTCAAGACCGTCAAACCTCCACATCACAAACGGTTCCTCCAAGGCTGTAGGGATCTACTTGAGCCTTCATAATAGCCAACAACAGTAGCAACCATATTTACTGGGTGCTTTCTATGCCCCAGACACTGGGCTGGCACTTACATCTATTCTAATTCTCACATCAACCCTATTGGGTAGGAACCACTATTTCCCCCATTTTACATATAAGGAAAGTGAGGTCTTGAAAGGTAACTTGCCTAGGACCCCAACACTAATAAGTGGGATTGTGGGATTCAAACCCAGAGGGCCTGACTAGCAAGGCCTACACTTAGTTTATCTAAACCAGGGGTCAGCAAACTATACCCGCAGGTTCAATCTACCCACCGCCCATTTTTTATGTCCAGAAAGCTCAGAATAGTGGCTATTTAAAAATGATTGGAAAAAACCAAAATAATAATATTTGGTAACACATGAAAATTTTATGAAATTCACATTTCAGTGTATTATAGAAGCTTCATTGGAACACAGCCAGGCTCATGTGTTTGTGTGCTATCTATGGCTGCTTTTGAGCTTCAACAGCAGAACTGAGTTGTTGCAAAAGACGTCACCGTATGACCTGCAGAGCTCAAAGTATTTGTTATCCAGCTATTTACAGAAAATGCTGGCCAACCCCAGGTCTCTATCAGTAACTCTTGCAGGATGTGGTGCAAACCTTGACAGCTAACTTTTTAGAATCACTTTGAGGATGGGTAAGGTTGGGCTGGAGGTGTATTTTCTCTTCCTCGACATTCTGCCTCATAGGCAAGCAGCAGCTGCCAAAATGAACAGGGGTGGCTGCCTCTGATAATTCAGTCCAAATGCAGAGGCACAGCCCAGTGCTGGTGACACTGGTGACAGGAAGAAATCAGAAGTTATGTCCCTCCTGCACCTACACACCTCCATGCACTCACCTCCTCAAAAACACTGAAGTATTTTAATCCCTGTTTGCTTTCTGGTCTCTACTGATAAACATATTTCAGGACAAGACCTAAATAAACACAGTTCTCTACCCAAGAGTTCAGCAACAATAAACATTTCAGGCTTGCAGACCATACTGTCTCTATGTAATGACTCAGCTTGCCACTGCAGCACAAAAGCTGCCACAGACATTGTATAAATGAACGGACCTGGCTGTGCCCCAATAAACCTTTATTTATGGACACTGAAATGTGAATTTTGCCTAATTATCATACGTCATGAACTACTGTTCCTCTTTTAATGTTTTTCAAGTATTTAAAAATGCCAAAACCATTCTGAGCCTGCAGCAGCCGCATTTAGCCCACAGACCAGAGTTTGCTGACCCCTGATCTATGTACAAGTGAAGTCCATTTTCCCATGAAACTTCAATCCTTTTTAATCACTTCCCAAATCCAAATTCTTCTTACTCAGAAGGGGGATTTCTGCGCTTTCCCAGCTTGCATCTCAGAGGCTGAGAGACGCTGGCTTTTCAAGACTTTGCCAAATTGTTCCTTTTCAATCCTTGTTCAGCCATTCTGGGGCCTTGAGAGCAGGGGCTCATCTTTCTACCACCAAGGGCACCCCCCGCCCAAGGATGGCAAATATGTGGCCGAGGTGCCAACACTAACATCAAACATCAGTGGCTCCCACTGCCCCTGGGCTCACAGGGCTGTTGGTTTTTGGTTTACAATTTCACATGAGACATCACTGTTCTGCTGGCTTTTACATTTGCACACTGACTGATATGTCAATTAAAATGAAAAAATGAAATGGGGCATGGAGAGAATTTTTAATGAACTCATTTTCAATGCTGGTTACCAGGAAATATCTGAATGCATTTTTGAGAAATAAGACAGACTGTAACTAATCTACCAAGAAATTTGAATATTGTATGTAAGGCAACAACATAAACATTACTGCGTGCAACGTGATTTGTATTCACAGTGAAATTACAGAGCCCACCCAGGGCCAGGCAGTGGATTTCATTCTGCTGGGAATCTGATTTTGTGCAACACTGTCACCTCCCGTTACAAGTGTTTACAAAATCCACCTGAGCCTCTGAGCCCAGTTTGGATGCAATAATTTGATTTCATAGTGAGCTGGAGGACTACTGAATGAGTTTTTACTGTTTTATCTCATTAGATTAGCTGTCGTCTTAGATTTCTGGGAAGGAATCTAAAATCTACTTAATTGAATTTTTAAAATAAACGACTCTCTGAAACTTTAAAAATGAAGCAATTTGTTATACCTGCCACAAAGCAGTTTAAAAGCCGTAAGAGAGTTTACAGAACTCTAAAGGGATGTTATTGGGAAAAAACTGTTCCCATGCCTAACACTGAAAAGAAAAAGGATACTTATCAGAGGGAAATGATTCAATAGAAAACATTTTGGCAATGACGTGGGAAAAATAGATCTAATAGTTCTATACTTTGAATTATTTCCCCAAATGATGGTATTTTGCCCACGTATTTACAGCTTCTCTAAGACAGGGATATAACATTTAATTTTTACTTTAAATGACAATAAAAGCCTTCTCAATCTTAACTTAATCTTGATAATATTATTTGAATTCCAGTGACTAAGATGAACAGCTACATTTTACCCTAAATTGAATTGAGGTTTATCATTTTCCTGCACATGTAAGCTTACCCACGCAGCGTTTTGTTCGGTCAGTTGGCTTTT
Source organism: Pongo abelii (assembly GCF_028885655.2). NCBI lineage: Eukaryota > Metazoa > Chordata > Mammalia > Primates > Hominidae > Pongo > Pongo abelii. The sequence continues at coordinate 28,080,752 of NC_072003.2, forward strand.
TCCCCTCTGGCACATGAAATGGAATCTATTTGCTATCCCTGCTCTAACCACGTGGCCTGTCTCAAAGCTCCACCACTGATTCTTGCTTATAGCAAAATCTGAAAGAAATCTCCCTTCTGCCACCAACCACCTCAACGGCCTCTCGGGCATTCCAAGTGCCTCATTCCCCAGCCTGCTCCAGTCACTCATGGTACCTGCTTGGACCTGGAGGCAGCTGAGTTTGAGACTTTAAAATTCATTTAAGCAGGCAAAAATATGTGAGAAATATTTTGCAAAATATTGCAGTGCAGACAGTACATCCACATAGAGCTACTGCCTAAGGGAAAGGAGCTCAGGAGGAGTCCAGTTTACTGCTCTGGTGAGGCAGCCAGAGGCTAGGAGGAGCTGAAAAGCCACACAAAAAGTCTAAAGCTAAAGTGCCCAAGGCCAGGCCACACAATATCAGGGGCTACCTCCACACCTCAGCTCTGACTCAGTGCTGTGACTGATGGCTGCTGGGGAGGCGCACAGCGTCTGAAGACAGGTTGTGCAGGCTCCCTTCCAAACTAGGTCAGCATTTGGACTTTGACAAGCTCATCCCCATAAAAACAAGTTGTAAATGTTAAGTTCTCAGTCCAACTTACAAGGACTCATTTAGCTCACAGATTATCTAAGAGACAGCCCTGGCAGGGGCCTATTGAGTTTTCTGAGCCACTCAGAAAAATAGTAAAAATAAAAACTAGTGGAAAAAGATCTAGGAGGTAACAGTGGTTCTTAACCAGAGCTACATATGACAGTCATGGAGGCTCTGAAAATAATACAGGTGATGCCACTTATATGAAATGGCCAGAAAACGGGAATCTATAGAGGCAGAAAGTAGATGAGTGGTTGGCTTTGGGGGTGGGGGGAATGGGGATTAACTATAAAGGAGTATGAAGGCTCTTATTTGGGGTGACAAAAATGTTCTACAATTGGGTTGTGGTGATGGTTACACAACTCTGTAAATTTACTACAAATCATTGAGTTGTACACTTAAAATGAGACATTTTTTGAAATATGTCAGACACAGAAAGATATATACCACATGTTCTCATTCATATGTGGGAGCCAAAAAAAATAACCTCATCAAAGTGGAGAGTAGAATTGTAGTTATTAGAGGCTGGGAAGCATAGGGTGGAGGAGAGATAGGGAGAGGTTAATGGATGGGGATAAATAATTATAGCTAGATGGGAGGAATAAGTTCTAGAATTCTATAGCACTGTAGGGTGAATATGACTAACAATAATTTAGTGTGTATTTTCAAAAATCTAGAAGAGGATTTTGAATGTTCACAATACAGGCACAAACGTTCAAGGTGATGGATATGATAATTATGCTGATTTGATCATTACACATTGTAAACATATCAGAATATCACTCAATACCCCATAAATATGTACAAACATTGCAGCCAACTAAAGATAAAAGGGGAAAATGGGTAAATTTTATGATCCATAAAATATACCTCATAGGCTAGGCACAGTGGCTCATGCCTGTAATCCCGGCACTCTGGGAGGCCAAAGTGGGAGAATCACCTGAGTCCAGGAGTTCAAGACCAGCCTGGGCAAGACAGGGACACCCCCGTCTATACAAAAAATAAAAAACTTAGCCAGGCATGGTGGTGCACATCTGTAGTCCCAGCTACTCGGGAGGTTGAAGTGGGAGGACTGTTTGAGCCCAGGAGGTCAAGCAAGACTTCAGTGAGCCACGATCGTGCTACTGCACTCCAGCCTGGGCATCAAAGCAAGATCTTGTCTCAAAAAAAAAAAAATAAAAATAAAAAAAAATTGAAACAATTGGCTGGGCATGGTGGTGAGCACTTGTAGTCCAGCTACTTAGGAAGCTTAGGTAGGAGGGTCATTTGAGCCTGGGAAGTGGAGACTACAGTGAGCCAAGATCACACCACTGCACTCCAGCCTGGGCAACGGAGTGAGACCATGCCCCCACAAAAACACAAATACACACACATACACACACACCCCTCATAAGGTTGTCAAAAATAATAATACTGATGCCTGGACCCCAACCTAAAACAAATGAATTAGAACCTCTGGAAGTGGGGCCTGGCTTTTTTTTTTTTTTTTTTTTTTTTTTTTAGCTCCTCAGGCAATTCCCAAGCAAAGAGAACACTGAGAACTGCTGCAAGGAGAAGGTTCAGGTAGCAACAGCTGGCAGGCGGCAGAACGAGCAGCAGGACAGACTAGAAGGGTAGCAGCCATAATGCACTGCAGCACCATAGTCTCCACGGTCCCTGTGCCCTAGGCCATAAACACATTTCAGAAGGAGCTGATGTGCATGATTCACAACTGGCTTTACTCTGTGGCCTTCACAGGCAGAGTAAACTCAGTTGTAAAAAACAGAGCGATACCCAATTCTAAGTTTCACTCCCGGCAAAGGATAAGAATGCAGGATACAGTCAGAACTAAGAGTTAGGGCTCTGGAGTCAAACAGACCAGACTTTGAAACCCAAGGCTAGACGTTCACAGGTGCACCCTACTAAGAAACATTTCCTCCACTGTGAAATGAGAATAATCATAACCACAAAATAATAATAATGATACAACCACCACAGTGGTTGTTTAGGAACACCATCTTATGTACTTCATTTAACGTGTTTCATGGCACCTAGTGAGGGTTCATGGAGTGTTAGCTGTTCTGAGAATTACAACAAATAATAACAACCTTCAGATAAATCCCAAGTCTTATCTAAGAATGACCTTTCCAAACTTATCAAGCTGTTCTAGCTTCTCTCTGGAAGAAGTCACAGTCGAGCCTGGACCACACAAAAACAAAAAAGCTAGTCAGAGTTACAGCAGGAGTAGCGCAGGACGTTCAATTAAAACAAAGGGTTGGTTGTGACAACACCGTGTGGGATGGCACCAAAGAGAATCACAGGCAAACAATAAACAGAAACTCAGGGACAGAGTATGTGGAGAGTTAGTAAACCCTGCATCAGAAGCTAGCATCTTAAGCTGCTGGGCTTCCCACCACTGCTAAGGAAGCTATAGAAATACCTGCACCAGCAGATCTCAGCTGAGCATGCATCCACAGAGAAGCGAAAGCCAGTCTCCAAGTATAAATCATCCATCCAAGGATGGACTTACTCCAAGAGCCTCAGATTTTAGATCTTTGTTCATTCAGACGGTATTTACAGAGTTCCCACTAAATGTCAGGAACTGAGAAAGAAAAAAGGAGACAAAAATGATACAGTCCCCACCCTTGAGGAGCTCATGAGAAAAAAAGGTCTCATCCTTGATGAGAGCACTTTGGGGGCACAGATAGAAGAGTGATGAACTGTGTGGCCAGGAAAGCAGGGAAACAGTCCAAGTGGACCTCAGATAAGTCAGGCATGGGGAGAGGAGGTTTAGGGAGGAGTGTGTACTTAGTAGGGTACAGAACAGGAGGTGGAGATGTGGCTGCAGAGAAAGGCTTTGCCTGCCATGGAACTTGGGGGTAACAGGGAGCCACTGATGGTTTTTCAGTAATGGAATGGCAATAGGTTTGAGTTTCAGAATGAAAAGTCGAATAGCAGGATGGAAGTAGAGAGAACTCTTGGAGGCCTCTGTGGCTATCTAGAGGAGAGACAAGAACACAGACCCAGAGCCCAAATAGTCATCCTGGCCAATGACACATACCTATTTTTTCTTTTTTTTTTTTTTTTTTGGAGACAGAGTCTCGCTCTGTCACCAGGCTGGAGTGCAGTGGCACAATCTTGACTCACTGCAACCTCCGCCTTCCAGGTTCAAGAGATTCTTGTGCCTCAGCCTCCCAAGTAGCTGGGACTATGGGCGCACGCCACCATGACTGGCTAATTTTTGTATTTTTAGTAGAGACGGGGTTTCACCATGTTGGCCAGGATGGTCTCGATCTCCTGACCTCATGATCCACCTGCCTCGGCCTCCCAAAGTGCTGGGATTACAGGCGTGAGCCACTGCGCCTGGCCCAACACATAGCTATTTTAACAGAAACAGTACAGCAGAATCTGACTATAAACTACCAACTTGAAAAAAGTACAAGAAAAATTCATAAATACGGTACTCCTGTTCAAGAAAGTAATCAAACATAGAAACTGGAATTGGTGGATCATAACATATGTAATCAAAAAAGTTTTTGTTATTGTTTATTTATTTTTTAGAGACAGGGTCTGTCACCCAGACTGTGGAAAGCAATGGTGCGATCATAACTTATTTTAGCCTCCAACTCCTGGGTTCAGCAATCCTCCTGTCTCAGCCTCCCAAGTAGCTGAGACTACAGGCATACACCAACACACTCATCTAATTTTTGCATTTTTTTGTACAGACAGGTTCTCGCTATGTTGTCCACACTGGTCTCAAACTCCTGGCCTCAAGTGATCCTCCTGCCTCGGCTAAAATCCTTTTTTTGGAGACAAGGTCTAAAATCTTAATGTGCTGGCACTGTAGGCATGAGCCATTGTGCCCAGCCAAAAGAGTTTCTTAACACCAAATTTCCAATACTAAAATTAAAAAAAAATTAATAGTAATATTTTGCATTTATACATTATTTTCTGTTATGAAAGCACTTTCACCTATATTATTTCATTATAATAGGTTGGTGCAAAAGTAATTGTGGTTTTTCCCATTAAAAGTAATGGGCAGCCGGGCATGGTGGCTCACGCCTGTAATCCCAGCACTTTGGGAGGCCGAGGTGGGCGGGGCATGGTGGCTCACGCCTGTAACCCCAGCACTTTGGGAGGCCGAGGTGGGCGGATCACCTAAGGTCAGGAGTTCAAAACCAGCCTGACCAACATGGTGAAACCCCATTTCTACTAAAATACAAAAAAAAATTAGCTGGACATGGTGGTGGGCACCTGTAATCTCAGCTACTCGGGAGGCTGAGGGAGGAGAATCACTTGAACCCAGGAGGCAGAGGTTGCAGTGAGCCGCGATTGCACCACTGCACTCCAGCATGGGCAACAGAGTGAGACTCTGTCTCAAAAAAAAAAAAAAAAAGTAATGGGCAAAAACATGTACCCATATAGGGCAATTTTTATTATCCCTGTTTCGTGGGTGTGCAGGTAGACACCCATTAAGTGAATTACACAATGTGAACTAGTCTTTGAACCTTCAGAAAGAGTACCTTCAAGGCCATGGACCAAAGTTAAATTTCTCTTAAATTTGCAAGCTACGTTCTGGTCCTAGCTCCACCACAAACTAACCATAGCATCTAAAAATACATCCCTTAACCTTTCTGCCCCTTACTTTATTTATATTTGCATCAACATTCTCACAGGACTTTTGAGAGACTACAACAAAATAGCAAAGGAGGGAACATTTTGAAACCTTCCAAACTGGGCTTTGCAAATGTAGGACTGTAACTCCAAAAATGACAAATGTTGCACGGTTTAAACAGGCATCTAGGGCTGAAAATCTGAATAATGGTGGCTCCTCTGGAATTCTACAATAAACACATGTCACAGATGTGGCCCAGAAAGTTCCATGCTTAGCGTGGTGCACATAATGAAGAAAAAATAGTCAGCTGGAAAGTCAGGGCGAGGCAGTTTTTGAGGGATGATGGTAGATTCTGGGTGGGGAACACCCTACATCTCCACTTGCCGTTTTCTAAGGTCAAAGAAAAGAGTGCCTGATGGATGAAAGGACTCTGTAAATACCTTAAAACAGAAATCTGATTGCTTTTTAATGAGGTGTTTTGTCAAAAAAGCTCTTCAGGATAAGTAAGCCTTAACTGAGTGGAGCTACACAGCCCATCAACAAATTCAACCACAGGCTGGTGTCATGCATACTTTGCACTAACTTTTCATTTGGTTAGTCATTGAACAAATATTTTCGGGTTCCCTTCCATGAGCCATCATGAGTAAGATAGGGCCCCTGCTCTGACAGAGCTCAAGGACTATCAAGGAAAATAAGTCATTATCCTCCAGTGCAAGGACGGTTCCAACAGGGAGTGCAGGGTCCCCTGGGAGTTGTCACTATCACCACAGCCCACATTTGTTGAGCTCATATCACATGCTCAGCACTGTTCCAGGTGCTTTGCAAGAATTGAACTCTACGGGATAAGTATTATTACCCCCATGTTACAGATGAAGAAACTGATGCACCCAGGGAACTTAAGTGATTGCCCAAGGTTTCCCAGCTAGGCTCTGAATCTCAGCAATATTACTTCAGGGACCCTGTTCTTAACCACCTAATACATGCTTTACTTGTATTAACCCACCTAATCCTCAAGACAACCATGAGACTGATACCACTATTATAACCTGTATTAGTCTGTTCTCACATTGCTAATAAAGACATACCCACAGTCTCTGTAATTTACAAAGGAAAGAGATTTAACTGACTCAGTTCCGCAGGGCTGGGGAGGCCTCAGGAAACTTACAATCATGGCGGAAGGGGAAGCAAACACGTCCTTCTTCAAATGGCATCAGCAAGGAGAAATGCCGAGCAAAAGGGGGAAAAGTCCCTTATAAAACCATGAGATCTCATGAGAACTCACTCAGTATTACTAGAATAGCATAAGTGTAATGGCCCCATAATTAAATTACCTCCCATTGGATCCCTTCCACGACACGTGGGGATTATGGGAACTACAATTCAAGATGAGATTTGAGTGGGGACACAGCCAAATCATGTCATACCCATTTTAGAGATTTAGAAACCTAGGCACAGAGAAGCACATTAAATTGTTGCGGGTTACAGATATGACAGGAGGGACCTGAATGCAGACCCGGGATATCAGAAAGATATCCTGAAACTGGTGATGGCTTCTGAGACCTACTGGATGAGTTGGAAACCCGGAGGCTGGATAGTACAAGAGCACCCAGGTCAGGGAGAAGAGAGGGAAGAGAGAGCAGGGAGGAGCAGATGCAGGTGACATGGCTGGGGGAGAACCCCACTCCATTTAAGCTCAGGTATATGGGATCTGCGGAAGATTGTGAGCAAACTTATTTGCTGAACACATAAGTGACTAAGTGAAAGTTTTCAGTATCTGGGCCTTGTACTGAGTGGGAGGCAGCGGCAATCGAACACCAGGGTGGGCAGGAGAGCCAAGGGCCAGCCCAATTCTAGGCCATCAGGTGTGCGAACCCCGCTGAAGGACTGCGGAAAACACGGAAAGGAACTCTGCCGGACTCTGGGCCTTCAAATGAGTACCAGGCAGCAAATGTAAAAAAAAAATCGCCAGAAAGGCTGTTACATCCATTTAAACAAAGGAAAACCAGGCTTGGACAATGAACGAACAAATAAAACTGCACTCACTTTACTTCTCTAAAGACCAACTTTTTCTTTTTTTTTTTAAGAGACCAAGGTCTTTGCTATGTGGTCCAGGTTCGCTTCAAACTCTTGGGCTCAAGCAATCCTCCCGCCTCAACCTCTCCAGTATCTGGGACTACAGGTGCAAGCCACCTACTTCTTAATAAGTACACCAGGGATTTCAGCACAACGGTTTTTAACTTCTAAGACTTAAAAAAAATTCCCAACATTTCAGTGAATTTTATTTTTTTTGGGGGGGAGGGAAATAAATATGTCTTCAGTCAACCATCTTAAGTAAAATGTCTCCCATAACGTCTTAAGTCCCTCTCTGCACTGAAGAATCTTCCTACCATCAATAATTTCAGGAACCTACCAGTGGAGTAACAGTTAAATTTGTTGTGCCATAACATGTTATTATGATAGTTGTATTCCTAAGAATTTACCAATGCTCATATTATAAAATCAATTGATCAAATGGCAGGAGGGAGAGTCTTCTGGGGATGGAGCATTCACAAAAAAATTTCTTCAGCATTACCAGGCAAATCTAGCATTTTATCATATCTGGACATTGCTCCAACAGGATATTGGTCTTTTGTTATCATCAGAAGCACTCTTAGTAATGAGAACATCTTATGCATGCACATCTCCTTTGCCACCCACAACTCGGAAAGCAGAACAGAAAAACACCCACTAAAGCATGTTCAGAAGGTGCCCTCCCTCTACCCCAAGCAAGGTGCTAGCTCCGTGTAGGTGGGTGAAGTGGCTAAGAGCAAATATGCAGGGAGTCAAAGCCCCGTTCACCACCTAAGAGCGGGGTAACTATGGGCAGATTACTTAACATCTCTGTGTCTCCATTTCCTTTTCCATAAAAATGGAGATATTAAGAATATCTAATTTATAGAATTGGAAAGATTGAAAGAGATAATATAAGCAAAGTGCTGATTCCTAGAAAGCTCAAAAAATTCCTGGCATGGTGGCTCACACCTGTAATCCCAGTACTTTGGAAGGCCGAGGGAGGAGGATTGCTTGAGGCCACGAGTTGGAGACAAGCCGGGACAACCAAAAAAAAAAAAAAAAATGGTTTTTGTTCTTTGTCTAGAATATGGAGAAATCATGTCACACAAGTTACTCAATCTCCCTGTGCTTCTGGTTCCCACCTATAAAAGGGATAACTCTATACTGACTTCACAGGGTCGGTGGGTATTAAACAAGTCAATACACAACTTGGACTAGCGCAAGGCACCCAGTACACATCCAGACGCATATTCTCTATCATTAGCACTTGGATTAGTGCAAGGTGCCCAGTACACACCCAGACGCATATTCTCTATCATTAGCACTTGGACTAGTGCAAGGCGACCAGTACACACCCAGACACATATTCTCTATCATTAGCACTTGGACTAGTGCAAGGTGCCCAGTACACACCCAGATGCATATTCTCTATCATTAGCACTTGGACTAGTGCAAGGCGCCCAGTACACACCCAGATGCATATTCTCTATCATTAGCACTTGGATTAGTGCAAGGTGCCCAGTACACACCCAGACGCATATTCTCTGTCATTAGCACTTGGACTAGTGCAAGGCACCCAGTACACACCTAGACGCATATTCTCTATCATTAGCACTTGGATTAGTGCAAGGCGTCCAGTACATATCGAGACGCATATTCTCTGTCATTAGCACTTGGACTGGTGCAAGGCGCCCAGTACATACCCAGACGCATGTTCTCTGTCATTAGCACTTGGACTAGTGCAAGGCACCCAGTACACATCCAGACGCATATTCTCTGTCATTAGCACTTGGACTAGTGCAAAGCACCCAGTACACACCCAGACTCATATTCTCTGTCATTAGCACTTGGACTAGTGCAAGGCGCCCAGTACACACCCAGACACATATTCTGTCATTAGCACTTGGACTGGTGCAAGGCACCCAGTACACACCCAGATATATATTCTCTGTCATTATCACTTGGACTAGTGCAAGGCACCCAGTATACACCCAGATGCACATTCTCTATCACAATTATTTCTTTGGCAGATCCCTCTGGCTGCAGTGTGGAATATGTGAGGGAAAGATATGCTGCCGGGTAGGGAAGCCAAGGGGGAGAATCTGAAGAGTCCCAAAAGTACGAGATCCAAGTGAGACGGAGGAGGGCCCACACTAAACAGTGGGTAGGTACAGCAGGGTGCAGAGAGCCACTGCAAAGGAGAAAGGAACAGGACTCGGTGACTTGGGGGTGGACAGGAAGTGAGGGGGAGGAGCTGAGGATGACCACCAGGTTTCTGCCTTGAGGGACTGGCTGGACAATATGTGTTTTTCCTCACTGAGAGAGAAACACTGGGAGGATATGAAGGTACAATGAGGTCAGCTCTGGAAATGCTGGGTGAAGGGACCTGTTGAACACTCAGGTGGAGATATCCAGTTCGCTCTTTTCTAGATGGTTCTGAAGCACAGAAAAGGCATCTGGTCCAGAAACAAAGAGCCTGCTGTGAGGACCAGCAGCAAACACAGATCTGGGGGAGTTCATGCAGAAGCAGACCCTGCAGAGAAGGCGGAGGCTGAGGATGGAGGCCCTGGGACACAGCGGAAGGAGAACCAGGGCAGGGGACAGGAAAGGAGTCCCCAGGGAGGGCAGGGAAGGAGCCAGGAGCGAGGTGCGGGCGAAGCACGGACGAGGGACTGGCTGATGATGCAAACTGGGCCCCAGGCACAAGGACGTCAGGGACAGGAGAGTGGGAGGAGAGGGTCCCGGGAAGCCAAGATGCAGAGCGTGGATGACAGAGGAAGACGCAACGCCCCAGAAGGAAGGGGAAGGCTGAGAAAAGCCTGACCATGAGGAGCAGCCAAAAAGAAACAGGCAGCAGACGGAGGGAGGTGAAAGGTGCATGGCACAGAGGGGAGGCTGGCAAGGCAGCGCCCAGGACAGCAGCACAGGTGGCGGGGCCTTGGACAGAGGGCGGGGTCCAGGCAGGTGGGTGGTGACGGCGACCATGACCACGGGTCAACCTGGGCTTAGACATGGGAAAGGTGGCCATGTCCAGTTTTCTCAGGAAATTAGGAGTCAGGTCATCCGAGGAGAGAGGGTGGGTGTCTGGGGTAGGGTGGAGTAGGTTTCAGAAAAGTGAAAGTCTGGCAAAAGCACTCAGGAAAATGGGACAGAAAACTGAGCCAAGCGCTGGACGGTAGCATTCATTCAGCCCAGCTGAGTTTGGAGGCCATGAAATGCTGGCAGCCCCACACCGCATGACTGCAGGGTCTTTCTGGGCCACGCCCCGAATCCCAGATATGGAAGTGAAGGACCCAAAAAGAGGAACGAATCAGGCTGTTATTCCGCAGAACAGGTGAAAGAAAAAGGCCAGGTAGACAGAGCCTTGGAAGTCAAAGAGTCACCCACATGCCTGACCCAGTCAGAGAAGAAAGGGGACCAAGCCAGGGCGGGAAGTACTGCGTGGGAAAGAGGAGGCTCAAAGGAGAGACCGCGGGCAGAGGGTGGACAATGGACCAAGGCGAAGACCTTTGAGGTGCTTCTTAAACCACAGTGGCGAATGTCTTTCTGGACAAGAGTGCCAGTGCACATTCCCACCGGCAGCGCAGGACACAGCCCCATCCGCACTCCCGGGACAGCAACATCTCATTGTCCCGAACTCTGCCAACTTCATGAGTGAAAAGTGGAGCCTGGAAGCTTTGCATTTCTTCAATGACTTCGAATTTTTTAAAACGGTCTCACAGATTTCCTGGTCATCGGTATTTCATCTGAGAAGTTTCTTTCTGTGATATCTGCTCATTAGAGTGGAGTTCTTAAAATTATTAGAGAGCGTTATACATTCAGTATATTCACCTCTGTGGTGGTTGCTCTCAGTTTTTTCCAATTAGTCATCGTTTTAAATTTAACTTTGATATAATAAAACAGACAGAAGTGTAGTTATTATGTGGTTAAATCTACAGGTGTTTTATTTATTTATTTATTTATTTATTTATTTATTTATTTATTTTTTAGAGATGGGGTCTCACTCTGTCACGCAGGCTGGACTGCAGGGGCACAGTCATGACTCACTGCAGCTCTGGCTTCTGGGCTCTAAGGATTCTTCTACCTCAGCCTCCTGAAATAGCTGGGACTACAGGGGTGTGCCACCTCACCCAGCTAATTTTTCCAAAATTCCTTTTACAGACACGGGCCTCACTATGTTGCTCAGGCTGGGCTCAAACTCCTGGCCTCAAATGACCCTACTGCCTCGCCTCCCGAACAACTGGGATACAGGTGAGAGTCGCATGTCCCACCTACAGGCTATCTTTTATTGTTCTTTCTCCACATTTTTATGCCAAAGCATGCAGTACTTTCCACAATAAGCTATATTTTCTTGTATTTATTTTGCAGTTTTATTTTTTACATGAAAGCTTTAACCCATTTGGAATGTATTTTGGCATAGGGCAGTGAAGTGAAGGCTAACCTGGCTATTTTCCCCAGTGCTGACCTGCTGTGTCACACTGTATGTCCTCACTGTCTCATGATGCCTCCCTAGCACACGCCACCTTCTTAAACACAGCAGGGCTTGCTTCTGGTGGTATCAGGAGCCGTTTCTCACGTATAAGAACACAGCAGAGTGGCTGATTGGACCAAGGTCAGAGACACAGTGAGTAAACAGTACAGACAGGATCTCAAGCCCTCAGACTCAAGTCCAATACACTTTTTACTACAATGCAACTGCCCTAAAGCAGTTTTAAGTTGATTAAGCCCTTATCGAAAAGTTTTGAAAACTGAATTAACTAATCGCCAAGAAAGCCAATTCTTGAGGGAAAGTAATTTGATGATCATCAAATCCCATGACAGAACACACTTCTGCTTTGTGGGGGAAAGGCTCTCATCTAGAAAAAGCGTGTATTTTGGACACAGGCAGAACAACACACACACACACGCACGAGGTGCACATCTGCAAATAACATTTCTCTAGAGAGCAGCTCCCAGCATGGGAACTGTAACTAAGCATTACTCGGACAACTGGCAGGCTTTCTTGAGCTGCCAACCATGTAGATGGCTTTTCTTGAATCCTGGGGTTTATGTCCATGCGCTTGAGGATGTCTGTGAAGTCCATAAGATTATACGCAAATCTGTGTGTGGATGATTTTTTCTGGCAACAGGGGGGTTATTAAAACCTCCACCTAAATCTACAGGCAGCAAGGTTTCCATTCCTAAAGACTGCCCTGAGATTCAGAGGCTACAATTCAGTCCACTGCCTTGTGACCTGCTAACCACCTCTTCTTTAGAAGTGACATTAGCATACTCCCACATATGCTCCATTAAAACTCCTCTTACCATCTCTCAACTTTCTCCTCCAATTCGTTCCTAAATCTAAAGTGCACTGCAATTGTTTTCTCCATACAGTTGGACTACTACAAATTCAGCATTCTGCATTTAAGATCACCTGCCAACCTCATGACACAAAACAGACACAGAATAAAGCTCAAATAGCAGACACACTAAAAGTTGTGTGGTTCGAAAATGAGGAGAAAGTTGCTTGCAAACTTCCATTGGGAACAATTCATATTACAACACTTGTATTTTAGCAGGATTTAAATAGTCCTTATCATGTTCCTGAAATGTCCAATAAAGGTAGAATCATATGCCCTTTACACAATATTCCTATAAACATTTATACAGCTACACACTATTTTGGAGTCTAACCAGTTAAATAAGGGATGAAAAAGAAATCATTGAACTAAATAGCAAAAGCAGAAATAGAAGCATAACACTGATAATATTATGTACCTAAAATAACAAAAATGATCAGTTGCATAGTTTAGTAAATAGGCACTATTCTCAATTTAAAAAACAAAAAAATACGTGGGAAGCATATAAAAGATTGTACCCACAAAGTCATGTGCAATGCTCATCTTGTAGATATCAATTCTCAAGGTTTAGTTCACAGATTTATTAGGCCATAAAAACCTGGGTTTTATTTATTTTTGTACCCTTAGATCCTAGCCCATAGCAGGGACCCAATAAACATCATTTGAATAAATGAGTCCCAACTCAATCAAAATCCTAAATAATTTTTTCTAGAAACTAGAGAAGATGAGATGCCAAAACTCGCCTTTATACAAAAGTAAGAGAGATACTGAAAAAAGAATATTTATTATTATTTTTTAATGAGACAGGGTCTCTGTCGCCCAGGCTGGAGTGCAGTGGCAGGACCATAGCTCACTGCAGCCTTGAACTCCTAGCCTCAAGCGATCCTCCAGCCTCAGCTTTCCAAAGTGCTGGGATTACAGGCATGAGCCACAAACCCAGCCTGAAAAAGAGTATTTGTAAGAGACCAGCTCTACCTGATTTAAAACATATTACAGATCAACAGTTATTAAAACCACACTGATGCAGGCTGGGTGCAGTGGCTCATGCCTGTAATCCCACCACTTTGGGAGACCAAGGTAGGAGGATCACCTGAGGACAGGAGTTTAAGACCAATCTGGCCAAAGCGAAACCCTGTCTCTACAAAAAATACAAAAATTAGCCGGGCATGGTGGCAGGCGCCTGTAATCCCAGCTACTGGGGAGGCTGAGGCAGGAGAATTGCTTAAACCTGGGAGACAGAGGTTGCAATGAACCAAGATCGCACCACTGCACTCCAGCCTGGGTGACAGAGCGAGACTCCATCTAAAAAAAAAAAAAAAGTTGATGCAAACATATACACACACCCAAAGCCATAAATCAATGGAATAGAATAGAAAGCCCAATAAAAGGTCAAAGAAAATATCACAATTATATGTTTCTAAAAAGGAATCATGGTAAAACAATGAAAAAGTGAAGAATTACTGTTCCTTATGTAAATAACATCTACATCAACCCTAACCTGAAGCTCCTCACCTCTTCCCTTGCTCTTTTCTTCAGCCCAAACATGGTGTTCAATGTTCTTCCCAGTCACCGCCCAAGGCTGCTGTCTTAGCCCTGCCGTCATCACGTCTCTGAGCCTACTGCAGTAGCTTCCTATCTGGGTTCCCTTTCCATTCCTCCCTGGTCCTGACTCCATCGGCTGCCAGCTGACTTCCCATAGCACCAACTTTCTCAACCTTCTGCCGAAAAAAGCTCCCCAAGTTCTACCACAGTAGCCCTCAAACCTTCATCCCCCCTAAAACTGGAACAGAAGCTTTTCTAACGATGGAATTCCACGGATGACAACAGAAGCCAATCAACACCGCCTGGCTCTCAAAAGTTGGTGCTCCAGGTCATGGATGGCCATGTATTTTAGTCCTGCTATGTTGGGGTTGTTTGAGGATTATTATGAACCTGGCAAGTACAAAAATGCAAAAGCAATGGGAGTATTAAACTGGTTCTGGCTGGGCGCGATGGCTCACACCTGTAATCCCAGCACTCTGGGAGGCCAAGGCAGGTAGATCACCTGAGGTCAGGAGTTTGAGGCCAGCCTGACCAATATGGTAAAACTCCCTCGCTACTAAAAATACAAAAATTAGCCAGGTGTGGTGGTGGGCAACTGCAATACCAGCTACTCGGGAGGCTGAAGCAGGGGAATCGCTTGAACCAGGAGACGGAGGTTGCAGTGAGCCGAGATTATGCCACTGCACTCCAGCCTGGGGAACAGAGCGAGACTCTGTCTCAAAAAAAAAAGAAAAAAAAAAATGGCTCTAAGAGGAGATATACAAGTAAAATGGAAATTAGAGAAAATAATAAGTTACATTGTGAGAAATGATACTTGATATTCAATGTATAACAAAATTGTCTATTTGGGGCAAAGGTGTCCATCAGCTTATACAGGGCAAATAAAACAAGAGTATGCTGGTTTTAAAGTTTTTTGTTTGTTTGTTTGTTTGTTTTTTTTGAGACAGGGTCTCACTCTGTTGCCCAGGCTGGATTGCAGTGGCAGGATCTCAGCTCATTGCAACCTCTGCTTCCCAGGTTCAAGCGATTCTCATGCCTCAGCCTCCCGAGTAGCTGGGATTACAGGTGTGCACTACAATGCCTGGCTAATTTTGGCGTTTTTAGTAGAAACAGGATTTCGCCATGTTGGCCTGGCATCAAATCTGCCTGCCTCGGCCTCCCAAAGTGCTGGGATTATAGCCATGAGCCACCATGCCTGGCCTTAA
This sequence comes from Pongo abelii, assembly GCF_028885655.2. Lineage (NCBI taxonomy): Eukaryota > Metazoa > Chordata > Mammalia > Primates > Hominidae > Pongo > Pongo abelii. Next base: position 28,096,097 of record NC_072003.2, read on the forward strand.
AGCTTTTTAAAACTTGGAAGAACCAGCTGGGTGCAGTGGCTCACACCTGTAATCCCAGCACATTGGGAGGCCGAGGAGGGCTGATTGCTTGAGGCCAGGAGTTCCAGATCAGCCTGGCTAACACGGCGAAACCCTGTCTCTACTAAAAATACAAAAATTAGCTGGGCGTGGTAGTGCACACCTGTAATCCCAGCTACTCAGGAGGCTAAGGCAGGAGAATCGCTTGAACCTTGGAGCAGAGGTTGCAGTGAGCTGAGATTGTGCCATTGCACTCCACCCTGGGTGACAGAGCAAGAATTCGTCTCAAAAAAAAAAAAAGCTTTGAAGAACCAACTTACACCTTCTATTGGATGGAAATGCAACCAGGGGCTGTGAATTTAAATACTACAAACACTTAACAAATGGATCTGAAAACAGCATTCACTACCCAAGTGATCTGAAAATAAAAGAGCTGGAGAGAGTTGTTCCCCTGCTAAGAATCACATAATGGTTGCCTTCTTCCCAATTTACAAACAAAAAAATATTAAGTTAAAGGATAAACTCTTCAAGTGTTAGGTTTCCTCTAGGACTATCTCTACCCTTGGAATTCTCTATCACCTGCCAGTTATTAAGATCACTCAAGGCCAGGCACAGTGGCTCAGGTCTGTAATCCCACCACTTTGGGAGGCCAAGATGGGAGAGTTGTTTGAGGCCAGGAGTTGGAGACCAGCCTGGGCAACATAGCAAGACTCTGCCTCCATGAAAAAATTTTTTAAAAAACGATTGCTCACATGTTACATGCCCAGTGGAGTCCTCACTGAACCCCCAGGCACATCTCAGAGACTCCCCTGCTTTGTGCCTGTGCCCACACTCCCTCCATCCAAGCACTCACTGTATCTGGTGAAGAAGAAACACTTCGGTGTATTTCCCCAAAGTACAGCTGGCCATGGTTTCAAATGGTCACTCCAGCCCAAGCATGTGAAAGTATCCAATGACCACGTGATATCCAAGCTGCTTGATTTATACATATTCACACTGACAGGTAACAGCTGATGGGTGCTTTTAATAATTTCTATACATTTATTTATTTTAAGATTTATATTCATTTGAGCACCTGCTTACTCGGTCCGTGATTTATGATTTAAACTCTTTAAGAAGTATAAATTCGGCCAAACCATGTGGAAGAACACTGAGTAACTACAGAAGAAATGCTAATGAAACATTAAAGGAGAGATCAAATTGACTACTAAACCAAAAGGTATCCCTGATAAGGAAGATGTCCAAAAAGAAGAGCTGTGGGAAAGGAGAGGAAGAGAGAAACATCTTAGGATAATCAAAAGGAAGTAGCCAATGTAAATAATCAATAAGCTGTAATTAACACAGAGGAAACACAGTCTCACAAGATGCATGGCTGAAATGAACTGAATATTGTTTGTTTTTGAGATGGAGTCTCACTCTGTTGCCCAGGCTGGAGTGCAGTGGTGCGATCTTGGCTCACTGCAACCTCAGCCTCCTGGGTTCAAGCCATTCTCCTGCCTCAGCCTCCTGAGTACCTGGGATTACAGGCGCCCGCCACCATGCTCGGCTAATTTTTGTATTTTTAGTAGAGACGGGGTTTTACCATATTGGTCAGGCTGGTCTCAAACTCGTGACCTCAGGAGATCCACCCGCCTTGGCCTCCCAAAGTGCTGGGATTACAGGCGTGAGCCACCATACCCAGCCTGAATATTGTTTTTATATCAAACATGCCTATTATTTTATTTGCTATAAATAATAGGCTCTACCTATTTAAAAGACAGTTTCTTATAGAAATCTTAGATTTTTTATAGAATCAGCTTTATCTTCTGAAACTTGTATTAAATCTGTACCTAGTCATGAATGTGCAAGGTTTCATCACTGTATCTGTTGAGGAACATATCTATGAACAAGAATGCTAACTTGTTTATATTAAAGTACATAAATACATCAAAGAATGGCATTAAGGTTTCATTAACAGCACCTAAGATCTGCTAGAATAGATAAAACTGGTTACATTCAGATTATCTGTTTGTAGCTCTGTCTCCCCATTCAAGTCCCCAGGGATCAATTATATTTTTAACCCCAGCCCCTATCATTTGACAGGTTCTCAAGAGACATTTGTTGAACTAAATTGGTAACTGAGCAATGAAATTGATAACTAAACGTTAATTCCATGACAAACAAATGACACATACAGAGAAAACTCATATAAAGAAATACAAATGTAAGAACACATTCATTTTGACCTTAGTGGAAAAAATTTAAATAGATAACAAATTTTTTAAGGACAATATCTAATGCAACTAAGGTGATGGTGAAATGTGATATTCATCATGTCATGCATAATGACACACATTATTGCACAACATCGCTTTCTGCACTACAAACTAAATGATGGCATTATCATCTTAGGAGACAACTTGGCAATACTGTCATGATATATTAATTTCCTATAAATCTAGTGATTCTAACCTCTAGAGAATTAATCATGAAAAAGTAATTTAGAGGTTAGCAGCTATAATCATTAAAATGGTGACTGACCATGTCAAACAGAAGGCTGGGGAATTGTAGGTGCAATCCAGCTCAAGCCAGCTCAAGGCAGCAAAGCCAACTGGAAGACAAATTTGACTCCAAGTGAAAAATAGTGAGCACCTAATTAAGCTAACAGGAAGGATGGCCTCTGGGAAGCAAAGATGAAGTCAAAAGATAATCAAGGTCAGTTCCAGACCAGCCTGGCCAACATGGTGAAACCCTGTCTCTACTAAAAATTAAAAAAAAAAAGTGTTCCTATTTCTCCACAACCTCTCCAGCACCTGTTGTTCCTGACTTTTTAATGATCACCATTCTAACGGGTGTGAGATGGTATCTCATTGTGGTTTTGATTTGCATTTCTCTGATGGCCAGTGATGATGAGCATTTTTTCATGTGTTTTTTGGCTGCATAAATGTCTTCTTTTGAGAAGTGTCTGTTCATATCCTTTGCCCACTTTTTGATGGGGCTGTTTGTTTTTTTCTTGTAAATTTGTTTGAGTTCATTGTAGATTCTGGATATTAGCCCTTTGTCAGATGAGTAGGTTGCAAAAATTTTCTCCCATTCTGTAGGCTGCCTGTTCACTCTGATGGTAGTTTCTTTTGCTGTGCAGAAGCTCTTTAGTTTAATTAGATCCCATTTGTCAATTTTGGCTTCTGTTGCCATTGCTTTTGGTGTTTTAGACATGAAGTCCTTGCCCATGCCTATGTCCTGAATGCTATTGCTTAGGTCTTCTTCTAGGGTTTTTATGGTTTTGGGTCTAACATGTAAGTCTTTAATCCACCTTGAATTAATTTTTGTATAAGGTGTAAGGAAGGGATCCAGTTTCAGCTTTCTACATATGGCTAGCCAGTTTTCCCAGCACCATTTATTAAATAGGGAATCCTTTCCCCATTGCTTGTTTTTGTCAGGTTTGTCAAAGATCAGATAGTTGTAGATATGCGGAATTATTTCTGAGGGCTCTGTTCTGTTCCATTGGTCTATATCTCTGTTTTGGTACCAGTACCATGCTGTTTTGGTTACTGTAGCCTTGTAGTATAGTTTGAAATCAGGTAGCGTGATGCCTCCAGCTTTGTTCTTTTGGCTTAGGATTGACTTGGCGATGCGGGCTCTTTCTTGGTTCCATGTGAACTTTAAAGTAGTTTTTTCCAATTCTGTGAAGAAAGTCATTGGTAGCTTGATGGGGACGGCATTGAATCTATAAATTACCTTGGGCAGTATGGCCATTTTCGCCGTTAGTGGGAATGTAAACTAGTTCAACCATTGTGGAAGTCAGTGTGGCGATTCCTCAGGGATCTAGAACTAGAAATACCATTTGACCCAGCCATCCCATTACTGGGTATATACCCAAAGGATTATAAATCATGCTGCTATAAAGACACATGCACACATATGTTTATAGCGGCACTATTCACAATAGCAAAGACTTGGAACCAACCTAAATGTCCAACAATGATACTGGATTAAGAAAATGTGGCACATATACACCATGGAATACTATGCAGCCATAAAAAATGATGAGTTCATGTCCTTTGTAGGGACATGGATGAAGCTGGAAACCATCATTCTCAGCAAACTATCGCAAGGACAAAAAACCAAGCACCGCATGTTCTCACTCATAGGTGGGAATTGAACAATGAGAACACATGGACACAGGAAGGGGAACATCACACACTGGGGACTGTTGTGGAGTGGGGGGAGGGGGAGGCGGGAAGGATAGCATTAGGAGATATACCTAATGCTAAATGACGAGTTAATGGGTGCAGCATACCAGCATGGCACATGTATACATATGTTACAAACCTGCACATTGTGCACATGTACCCTAAAACTTAAAGTATAAAAAAAAAAAAAAAAAAAAATTAGCCGGACGTGGTAGTGTGCGCCTGTAGTCCCAGCTACTCAGGAGGCTGAGACAGGAGAATCACTTGAACCTGGGAGACAGAGGTTGCAGTGAGCCGAGATCATGCCACTGCACTCCAGACTGGGTGACAGAGAGGGACTCTGTCTCAAAAAAAAAAAAAAAAAAAGATAATCGAAGAGGCAGAATTTCCAGTCTCCTCACCTGACTGAGATGATGGAGGAAAAAGAATGGGACTGACAGGTGACTAGGGAGGGTGTGAGGGCATTTAATGCCCTAGGGCAGGGGTCACATGCTTCTTAGGAACTGCCAGAGGATAAATACCATAGGCGTTGCAGGCCATATGGGGCACTGTTGCAACTATTGAACCCTGCCACTGTAGTGAGTGGCTGTGTTCCAGTAAACTTTTTCACAAAGCAAGCGGTGGGCTGGATTTACCCTGCAGGCCAAAGTCTGGTGACTCATGGACTAGAAGATAGAGGGAAATGAAGCCAATTTGAGGAAGAAGTTCATGGGTTCAATTTTATCAGGCCATGTCAGCAGAGATTTTCAAGAGAGAGATGATAGCATCATTCTAGGGATAAAGAGACCCCAGGGCTGGAGGCATAAAACTGTCACCATGAGGTGACAGTTATGGGGCTGAGATCACCCAGGGGAATGGTCTGAGAAGAAAGGAGACCAAGGACATCTCCGTCGCAATATAACAGTGGATACTCAATGTTACTTCAGATCACTATGGCCCTGGAAAGGAATGAACATTACAATCTAGCCTCCTTTAACTCCTACTTTTTAAAAAGAGGGCTCCTATTTTTGAAGTGGGGCGTTCAGTCCCTTTTCCAAGATAAATAAGTTTAAAGTTTCGAATTTACAGATGAAAATTTCCTAATGGCTAGAAAATAAGGCAGTTCTAAAATAAAGTGCTCATCAACTTCTTTAGATTTTTATTATGAAATATTTTATGTGCAAAAAACATATAGCGTGTATGTAAAGTATAATGAATAATAATAAAGCAAATGTACCCAACCATATCTCAAGAAAGTAGTTCATTACGAATGCCACTGACAAATTACTTATTTATTTAGAGACAGGGTCTCACTCCATCACCCAGGCTGGAGCACGGTGGCAGGATCACAGTTCACTGCAGCCTCGACCTCTCAGGCTCAAGCGATCCTCCCACCTGAGCCTCCCAAGTAGCTGGGGACTACATGCACATGCTACCATGCCTGGCTAAGCTTTTTTGTGTGTGTAGAGACAGGATCTTGCTATGTTGCTCAGGCTGGTCTCAAACTCCTGGTCTCAAGTGATCCTCCCGCCTCAGCCTCCCAAAATGCTGAGATTACAAGCATGGGCCACTGCACCCGGCTCACTGACAACTTTTCATACCACAAGCATTAGTCTCTAAACTATAAATGAAAGCAGGCAGCTCACAGCCAGATAATGCTCACAGATGTTTTCTTTGGCCAACAGTGGGTTTTTTTCTTTTTAGTTGCCAACATTTAAATATCAAGAAACTTCACATGAAAATCAGCATTCTGGAGTATCATCAAAAATGGAAGATGAGGCTTCACTACTCCCACATTCCCCATGGCAGCAAGTGGCTAGAACTGAAGAGCAGCTCTCCCCTTTGAATGAACATGTACTCACCAGTTCACTGCAGTCTTCCCATTCCCTTCTGTCCTATACCCGCCTCCCATTTCACTTATTTATTTTACCCATCCTGGCACTTGGGTTTGTGACCCCTGCTTACATGATTGTGGTTTCCAACCTTTGGGAATATGGGAAATATTATTTACAGTAAAAAAATTTAACAGACTCTCAATAGGTACATAACTAAAAGTAAGACAAGACCACAATCCCTATCACCATTTTGTAATCCAAAAAGTTCTAAAAAACAAGTCTTTTTTTGTAACTTATTTGGCAACAAAAGTTGACCTGAACTGATATTAAACTGTGTATAATCTTTATGCATATCCATTCAGTGGGAATATATGTATATATATTTTGCTATACTAATAATGTTTGGTTATGGGATTTTGTCCCAGACCCCACTGGAAGTATTACATAACAGCAATACACGTGTATTATTACTTTTAGAAAAATCTGAAAAATTCTGAATTCTAAAACTTATCTGGCCCAATGATTCCAGATAAGGGACTGTGGGCCTATTACACTTCTAATCCCTACCTTTAAGAAAATACAAACACAGCGAACAGATGAGAGTTTAACATTTTTACATGGATTTGTACTTCACTAGTGACTACAGCATCTACCTACACTTGAGAAACTGAAACAGAATGATAAAGGTGAAACATCCTGTGGTCTGACAAAAATGCACAGTGCACGTACTGACTGCAGCACCCTAGGTCATAATCAAACTTGGAAGGTTTTGCCTCGTCCACTCTGCTACAAAGGCAATTCCACAACAGCGTAACATGCCGCTTACACATATAAAAATGATGCTAAATGAACATATTCTTTTATGGTTCAAATTTACAGATGAAAATTTCCTACTGGTTCATCATTTTTATAGTTTTAGAGTTCATTTTTTCCCCCCAGTGAAGAATGGATTTTCACTCAACTATAAATACTTCTGGATTTCTTAACATGTAAACTACATAATAAGGCCATAAAAGATGAGACTGAGAAGCTGCTGCAAAGACAAGAGGACCTCTTTCCACCCTGCTTTATGGAGAGGTTGATGGAATCCACTCAGATTGAAGCAAAGCACACATTACCTATCCCTTCTCAGAAATACTATTCAGAGTTCCCCTAGAAAAGGCAGAGTGGGCAGGCGCGGTGGCTCACGCCTGTAATCCCAGCACTTTGGGAGGCCAAGGTGGGTGGATCACCTGAGGTCAGGGGTTCAAGACCAGACTGGCCAACATGGCAAAACTCCATCTCTACTAAAAAATACAAAAATTAGCCGAGCATGGTAGCTCATGCCTGCAATCCCAGCTACTCGGGAGGCTGAGGCAGGAGAATCGCTTGAACCCAGGAGGTGGAGGTTGCAGTGAGTCAAGATTGTACCACTGCACTCCCGTCTGGGTGGCAGAGCGAGACTCCATCAAAAAAAAAACAAAGAAGGGAAAAGGAAAGGCAGAGTGAAGATCAGTGGGAGGAAAAGGACACAGTGGAGTGGGTGAGAGATACAGAATGTTACTGCTGGCAATGTAAGGATAAGGTTTGTTATCATCAAATACTGGAAGGGCTGACTCAGGGAAGAGAGATGAGATTCATTCAATTCAGCAGCAGGGGACTGTTCTGGGATCAGTAGGTAGAGACACATTTTGACTCAGTGTGAGAATTCACATTGCTGGTAGTGGATCCAACTACCTAGTGAGTGGTCCATTCTACATACCTCCTAAGGAGTGGAAGACTCCTAGAGGTCATTAGATCTCCATGATCAGAATTTATAGGTGCTGCAGAATCAGAAACCTGGGTTTGGGTCCACGGCTCTGCCTCTTGCGAGCTTGATGACCTCTTTGATCTCTGGCTTCCTCATCATTAAATCGGAAATAAGTAACATCACCTCAGAGGGTTGCTATGAGAATGCAATGAAATAAATGTATGCAAAGCACCAGCCCAGCAGCTTCATAAGCACAGAAGATGTTTAATAAACATTAATAAACACTAGTCCTTCCCTGGTGAAGAGGCAGCCCAGTTCCTGTACTCAAAAGCACTTGGGAACCAGAGGCAGAGGCCCTGGACCCAAGCCACGCCTCAGCCACTACTCAGTAGCTGTGCAAACTTACAAAGTCAGGTTTCCTCCTCTTTTTTTTTCTTTTTCTTTTTTTTTTTTTTTTTTTTTGAGACAGGGTCTTGCTCTGTCACCCAGACTGGAGTGCAGTGGCGTGATCTCAGCTCACTGCAGCCTCGACTTTCCAGGCTCAGTTGATCCTCCCACCTCAGCCTTCCAAGCAGCTGAGACAGGCACACACCACCACTCCTGGCTAGTTTTCTGTATTTTTTGTAGAGACCGGATTTCACCATGTTGCTCAGGCTGGTCTGAAATTCCTGGGCTCAAGTGATCCTCCCACCTCGGGCTCTCAAAGTGTCAGGATTACAGGCGTGAGCCACCCCACCCCACCCGGCCAGATCTCCATCTTTGTAAGAGAGAAGTTATCATTGTCAGGAGACGAGATCCAAGCCAGGCGGTTTAGTACAGCACTTTGTAAACTAAACAACCATAGAAATGTTATAGACTGTTACTATCAGACCTTTTCAAGATTTTAGTAAAGAAAGAATGAGCTGTTTTTCAACAAATCCAAAGAACTGAAAACATCAGCGTAAGGTACAGGGGAATAAACGAAAAAGAAGGACTGTCAATTTCTGAGTCCTTCTAGACAAGCAGTTGGGTGATCCACAGAAATATTTTGTTCAGCTGCATATACTGTCCCCGTAGTTTAATTTGGATTAAATGCCAGCTAGTTAAAATGCAGATTTCAGGAAAACTCCAAAGGTGGTCCACACTGTGCCTACATTACCATGGCAGCCCCTTTGGTGGGACACAGTCCTCCAGGTCCCCTGAGGCCTTCACATGGCCCAAGTCACTGGTTCATTTTACTGGCCTCACCCTCTAGGCATTTGGGTTTATAACCTTGGGTTATCAAAAAACAACTATCTGTGAAAGCATTCAGACCTCCATGGGAAACTTCAGTCAGGGAAGAAATCAATACCCAAGGAGACACTCCCTATCAGAGCCTCGGTACTAGTCTCTCCTAGTTGTCTCTCAAATTCCTTTTCTCCTTGATACTTCTGTAACTTCAAGGTCTTCATCCCAGTGTACTCCTCCCTCTACTCAAGACATCATCTCCCCAAAAACACCATCAGTGATTATCTGCATCTAAGGGTTTTCAAGAAACAAAACATCTCTCTTTTTAGCAGGACTACAAAAGACACACCATGACCTTCATTTCTTGCCCGATTACTACCCACTACCATCCACTCTCAGTCCACATGGTTTGGGTGCGCTGACTCCAGTCCATTTCTGGGGAAAGGCATGTGACCCAGAAGCATTCAGAGCCAATCCTGGGACTTGGGCCACAGTGACTGCAAGATGACTATTCTTTCCCTCTGAGACTTGAAAGATGTGGGAGTCTCCCAGTGGACACAGTGCCTACCTAAAGAGTGGAACCAAGGCTGGGTGCGGTGGCTCATGCCTGTAATCCCAGCACCTTGGGAGGCCAAGGTGGGTGGATCACCTGAGGGCAGGAGTTCGAGACCAGCCTGGCCAACACGGCAAAACCCCATCTCTAGTGAAAATACAAAAATTAGTCGGGCATGGCAGTATAGGCCTGTAGTCCCAGCTACTTGGGAGGCTGAGACGGGAGAATTGCTTGAACCTGGGAGGTGGAGGCTGCAGTGAGCCGCGCCACTACACTCCAACCTGGGTGACAGAGCCAGACTCCATCTCAAAAAAAAAAGTGGAACCCCCACAAGAAGCCAAATCTGCAGCCACACTACTTATCAGAGGCTCTTTTGGTCACTTATGAGCCAATCAATTCCCATCTTTGCTATGAACTGGGTTTTCTTACAACCACAAGAGGCCTAATCAATACAAGAGATATTTGAAATAAGGGCTTGAAAAGGAAGGCAGAGAAAGGTGCTCAAATTTTCTCCTCTAGGAAGCTTTTGTTACCTCCCTCAATCCAATGACAGCTGGGTTTTGCTCTGTGCATTAGCCATCCCTCTTAAGCACTTATCTCACGTATATAATTATTTTTTGCTTGCCTACCTCTTCCACGTATCTCCTGAGCTCCCTCAGGGCAGAAACCATGCCCGTATTCACCTTTGATTCTTTAATACCTTGGATAACAGGACACAGTGTAGGCTCAACAAGTGTCTGTTGAATGCACGAATCAACAAAAGGCAGGTGGACTAAAAGAACCATCCTACTTCTCTTCTTTGGGACACTCACACCATGAGACCACCTCATAAGCCTTGCCCCTGTGAGTTTCAGGCCGTCTTCTCAAATAGACTTACCCACCCATCGTAAACAAACTGCATCATACGAACTCATTCCTTCCAGGCATTACTAATTCTCTACAAGTCCCTCCCCTGGAAGCTTATAGTGAAAGTACTCAAAGGTCTCCCTTCTGAGGAGAACATCTCACTGCAAGACACCACCTAGAATTCCACAAATTGATAAACCAAAACACGATGGGCATGACATTCACATATATAACTTCTTTCTCCACCTAGATCACAGGGGCAAAAACAAAAAACCCCTTGGCTTTGTAGCCTTCATCTTGACCTAAAAACACCCAGAATCCTGATTCTGGGGCCAAACAACCACCTACTTCCATGCAGTAACAATTCTAGGCACTTTCCGGCCTCCATTTATCTTCCTTAGTCCTTTCTGATTACTTAAGCAGAAAACACACACACACACACACACACACACACACACACACACACACACACATATCTAGGAAATCAACAGCAAGGAAGCAACAGGTTTCCCAGTTAAAAACAGATGTTCTGACTTTGGGTGCATAATTGCCACACCCTTAATAGTTCTGTAATAGCTTCAGCTTCCACTGGCATCTAGCAATAAAGATTTTTAAAGACAGTCAAAGGTCAGGCCCAGAATTACAGTTCCAGCATGAATCACCATCTACTCTATCCACTTCACGTTTTCCATACTTGGGCCCACACCACCAGGGCGATCTAGTAAGAACTCAAATACCGGAATTAACAATGTCTATTGCACCCTGGCCATAGGGTAGGAACCACAGCAGACCCTGGGAATCAAAGGAGACACAGCAAGGACTCTCAAGGTATTTAATCCGATGGAGAACACACACAAGAAGCAGTCACAGCACAGAAAAGCAAGTGCTACACAGGATTACGAGAACGCCCAGGAGAGGCATCCAATCTCTGCTGAAGCATCATAGAAGGCCTTTCAGAGGCAGAGAGACCTTTCCCAGAAGGCTGAAGAATGAGCAAGAGGTGCCTGGAGAAAAGGTGTGGTGGGAGAGGCTTCCAGGAGTTCCAAGTAGATGCTAGCAGGTAAGAAAGCAAGTCCTCCTGTGGAAACTGAAGGTAGGCAAGCATGGCCGGAATTTTAAAATGTGAAGGCGCCAGGCAAGGTGGCTCACGCTTGTAGTCCCAGAACTTTGGGAGGCCAAGGCAGGCAGATCAGTTGAGGCCAGGAGTTCGAGACCACCCTAGGTAACATGGCAAAACCCCACTCTACAAAAAATACAAAAATTAGTGGATGTGGTGGTGCCCACCTGTAGTTCCAACCACGTGGGTGGCTGAGGCGGGAGGGTCGCTTGAGCCCAGGGAAGTCAAGGCTGCAGTGAGCCAAGATTGCACCACTGCACCCCAGCTTGGGTGACAAAGGGAGACCCTGTCTCAAAGAAAAAAAAAAGTGTGAAGGGAGAAGCCTCTAAGATGACCCAGGAGCCAAAGAGACCCTAAATAGCTTGGTAGATTTAAGTTTCAGAACTTTGTATAAAAAGAGTGAAAGTCCCTTACCTGTCACGAACAATGTAAAAACAAGCCAAACTGACTATTTGACAAATGTATCTTGGCACTTACTAAATACTAGTTCCACAATGCACGTTGCTCAGAACACTAACAAGGGTACGAAACTCACAAGAAATTATCATGTGCTTGTAAATTGTTCCTTGAAACATCAGCCGCCATTACCACACGTCTACCTTCCTCTCAGCATTATTTCTTTAATTTTCCTGCAAATAACAGAAAAGTAGGTTTGTCTGGGCTTTAGGGGCAGCGATTAACCCTGAAAATAAGAGTTAATTCTCACCACAATAATACGGTAGGGAATCGAAAAAATTAAATAAGGAAACTAAGCAAAAAGATGGAGGAAATGAAACAGTAAAAAGCAAATTTAGAAAACTCGAGAGGAAGTAAAAGTATTTTCATACACTCAAAAAAAAGAAGTGTCCCACGTGCTTCAGCCAAACCAAACTCCCCTTAACTGTTAAAAACAGAAAATCAAAAGAGCTGTGAGAAATTCATACTTTCATATCTCTTTGCTGAATAAACACTAAATCGGTACAGTACAGCCAGCTGCCCTGAAAGACCTTGAAATATTAGCCTCAGATAATACAGCACATGACAGTCACTTCCAGAAACTCTCAAAAACCACAAATCATTTCTTGTTCTGACAACCTGATCTACCAACTCTGGTCTAGCCTGCCATTTAATAATCAATAACGTTTCTTGTTAAGCACTTCAGCCGTAGCAAAGGAAGATAAAGAAGCGTTTGTTTCCAAACCTAAGGTGAGACTTTTTAAATTGGCGCAAGGCGTCTCCATAATCCTTTTCTGCCAATTCCAAATTTCTAAATGTCAAGAACTGGCAGCAGCAGTCCAGTTCCTAGGAGCCCTGGTTTTGAGACAGCACCACCTCCGAATTCCCTCAAAGGGCGTTCTGAACTCACTGAGCAAATCCGGCTGGCTTTCATGTCCCTCTAGCCATTTCTTGCCGCCATGCACTTACAGGAGAAGGACTCGCAAACAGCGGTGAGCACCGGGAAAGCCTGGGACTGCCGCCCCCCACAGCACAGCGCTCGCCACAGCGTTAGGGATAGAAGTCACTGTTGTTGAGCCCAGGGCAGGGATCCGGGCTGGCTCGGCCCCCGGGAAGGGAGGAGAAGGACCAGGTCTACTCCCCGAGGGCGATGCTCCCGGGGCAGGGACAATGGGCAGGGGACCCCGCGGTGTGGCGGAGGAGGCGGCGGCCCTGCCCTGCAGGTCTCGGGGGCCCGGCGGCGCTGAGAGACAGGCGGGCCACCTGGAGCGCGGCGCTCGGGCCTCAGCGCGGCGCAGCCCCCGGGCCCGTGCCCCGCTGGTCTCGGGCGGGGGCTGCGGCCCAGCTCAGAGCCGCCGGACCGAGGAGGAGCCGTCCCGCCCCCCGCCCTCCGCCCCCAGCCCCGGTGCGACCCCCGTGCGGCCCGGCGCACTCGCCTGCCTACGGTCTGGTTAGCCAGCTGCTTCATGCGGTTGAACTGCTTCTTCATGGCGGCGGTGGCGGCGGCGGCCCGCGGGGCTCGGGCCGGGCAGGGCGGGGGACAGCCTGGCAACTACTACATCGCTTCCCGGCCCAAGCGACGGCGGCGGCGGCGGCGGTGGCGGCTCCCCGGGCCGGCGGCCCCGCCCTCGCCGCGTCACTTCCAGTGGCACCGCCCGCCCGCCCTCTAGGTCTGGCCGAGCCGAGCTGAGCCCGAGTAGAGCCGAGTCGAACCGAGCCGAGGCTAACAGTGCCCTACCTGACACCGGCAAAGAGCTAGAAGGCCCCGGGCGAGAAGGCCGCTAGGCCTCCTCCGCCTGGCCTCCCCGACCCCAACGCTGCCCGGTCACCCTCTCGTTTATTTCAACGTATGAAAAGCTGTTTCTAGCAGGGCGCAGTGGTTCAACGTTGTAATCTCAGCACTTTGGGAGGCCTAGGGGGCAGATCACTTGAGGTCGGGAGTTCGAGAGCAGCCTGGCCAACACGGTGAAACCCTGTCTCTACTAAAAATACAAATTTAGCTGGGCGTGGTGGTGGACGCCTGTAATCCCAGCTACTCAGGAGGATGAAGCAGGAGAACCGCTTTTACCTGAAAGGCAGAGGTTGCAGTGAGCCGAGATGGCCCCACTGCACTCCAGCCTGGGCAACAGAGTGAGACCCTGTCTCGAAAAAAAAAAAAAAAAAAAGAAAGTCAATGTGTGTTTTCCTTAACACACGTGCTCACACACTCATGTCTTCCTGGTTTGGTGGCCTTGGCTCCAGGTAAGCCCCTTCCTTGCAGTGGACGGGCAGCAATGTGGCTTCTTTCATCAGCCACATCTCAAATGTGCTCCTAAATGTCATAGAAAAAGGAAAGAGCTCCCTAACTATGGGATAAAGGAGACTGATGCCAGTTTGGAATTCTTAATATCAGAGAATGAGGGACTTCAAGATCTTTGTAGTGACCTAGGAGAGACCTAGGAAGCATCAGAGCTTCAGATACGGCAGCAAACTAAAAGTTATCGACATCAATTACGACAGAAAGAGGTAAAAATGAGCCTTCCTAAAACAAGAAAGCAAGCACTACAGGATCGGTCGCAGGACCGGCAGCCAGCCCTGGAGTCAGCACATTCAGGGAAGGCTGGAGGTTCCCATCCACACTGCATCCCCTCCATTCCATGTGGTACCCATCATGCTTCAGTATTCCAGGATGCTTACATGGGTTTTTATGACATAATTTCATCATAACGAGAAATAAACAGATAGTCCAATGAAGTTCTAAAACTTGAGTCTCCAGTTGGCCATTGGAAGTGTATTGCTCAGATTATAAAATAGGAGGAACAACTAGTTTTGATGAAAATGAAATCTACAAACTACAAACACCAAATATTAATATCATCAAGGAGCTCAAACAAAAAAGAAGTCAGGATACTGATGACCATCAACTTGAATTATCAGTATTACAGAATGTTCATCAACAGAAATTGAGGGAAATAAGTTGTAAGCATCAAGAAAATCTAAGCAATTATGAAGAAAAGATTGAAGAACTGGAAAATTTGTTACAGCAAGGTGGCTCAGGAATTAGAGTACCTGATCTCTCTAAACTTCAAGAGAAGGAAAACACTATTCATGCAAGCTCTACAAACTGAAAAAGTAGAGTCTACCAAAAAATTGAAGAATTTGAACATAGAGTAAAAGACAAATAAAAAATTATCTTCTGGGGCCAGGTGCAGTGGCTCACACCTGTAATCCCAGCACTTTGGGAGGTCAAGATGGGAAGATCACTTGAGCTCAGGAGTATGAGACTAGCCTGGACAACATACTAAAACCTCATCTCTACAAAAAATTAAAAAAAAAAAAAAAAAAAAAAAGGCCAGAAGCAGTGGCATGCACCTGCACTCCCAGCTAGTTGAAAGGCTGAGGCAAGAGGATCATTTGAGCCCAGGAATTTGAGGCTGCAGCGAGCTATTATCACACCATTGCACTCTTGCCTGAGTGACAGAGTGAGACCCCTAGCTGAAAAGAGGCTGTTGGAAAAAATAACTCTGAGAAAACCATGAAAGGATTGTCCACTGAAGCTAACCTGGAGAGCTCTGCCTTACAGCTAGAGCAAGAGTGTGTAATTAAACTCAGCCAAGAGAAAGACTCTGAAATATCAGCACTCAAAAAGAATATTGAGGCTGGGTGCAATGGATCACGCCTGTAATCCCAGCACTTTGGGAGGTCGAGGTAGGTGGATCACCTGAGGTCAGGAGTTCAAGACCAGTCTGGCCAACATGGTGAAACCCAGTCTCTACTAAAAATACAAAAATTAGCCAGGCATGGTGGTGGGAGCCTGTAATCCCAGCTACTGGGGAAGCTGAGGCAAGACAATCGCTTGAACCTGGGAGGCAAAGGTTGCAGTGAGTTGAGATCTGGCCTCTGCAGGGTGGTCCAGCCAAGGTGACAGGGTGGTCCAGTCAAGGTGACAGAGACAAGGTGACAAGGTTACTGTCTCAAAAAAAAAAAAGAATATTAAACAGATGGACACTGACCATAAAGAAACTAAAGAAAAAGTGCTCCTAAATTTGCTCCAAGAGATTGAAGAGCTAAGAAAATCGCTGCAGGAAAAAGGTGCAACCATTAGATCCCTCCAAGAAGACAATCAGAGACTGATTTGATTTTGTCATCTAGTTGAGAAGAGCAGAAGCAATTGACACAACTTATAAGAGAAAAAGCAATTTAAAAAAAAAAAACTTTTAAAGGAAGTTCAGAGCTTCCAGAGGAATTATTATACTAAAACCTTAAGAAAAAAAGAAAGAAATTTCATAGCAAACCATAGAGGAAAAAGACAGATGTCTTGCATCCATGAAAGAAAAAAAAAAATCTGATAGAAGAACTGAAATGACTCAGAGGACAACAAAGTTGAACTGCCCCTGTGGCTGAGCCTAGAATGGTAGATATTATTATGGTACTAGAATTGGAGGTATTTCAACTGAAAATAATCAAAGGTAATCTTGAGGAGGGAATAAAGTATCATCAAAATATAATTGAAGGTCAGGCATGGTGGCTCATGCCGTAATCCCAGCACTTTGGGAGGCCGAAATCACTTGAGGCCAGGAGTTCAAGAAATCACTTGAAGTTTGGGAGGCCGAAATCACTTGAGGTCAGGAGTTCAAGACCG
The DNA here is from genome assembly GCF_028885655.2 of Pongo abelii. NCBI lineage: Eukaryota > Metazoa > Chordata > Mammalia > Primates > Hominidae > Pongo > Pongo abelii. Next base: position 28,112,608 of record NC_072003.2, read on the forward strand.
GCCTGGCCAACATGGTGAAACCCTGTCTCTACTAAAAATAAAATTAGCTGGGTGCGGTGGAAAGTGCCTGTAGTCCCAGCTACTCTGGAGGCTAAGGCAGGAGAATCGCTTGAACCCAGGAGGTGGAGGCTGCAGTGAGCCAAGATCACACCACTGCACTCCAGCCTGGGCAACAGAACAAGAATCCGTCAAAAAAAAAAAAAAACTGAAGAGGCTGGGCACAGGGGCTCAAGCCTGTAATCCCAGCACTTTGGGAGGCCGAGGCGAGTAGATCACCTGGGGTCAGGAGTTCGAGACCAGCCTGGCCAACATGGCAAAACCTTGTCTCTACTAAAAATACAAAAATTAGCCGGGTGTGGTGGTGGGTGCCTGTAATCCCAGCTACTCAAGAGGCTGAGGCAGGAGAATTGTTTGAACCCAGGAGGCAGAGGTTGCAGTGAGCCAGGATTGTGCCACTACACTCCAGCCTGGCCGACGGAGCAAGATTCTGTCTCAAAAATAAATAAATAACCATAATTGAAGAGCAAACACAGAGTAAGATGCAACTGCTTCAGTCTTTAAAAGAGGAGAAAAAAGTAGGAAATGGATGATTTTTAAAACCAGCACAGGCAAATGAGTATCACATACACCCAGCTCTTTTCAGTAAAAGGTGAAGAAATTAGGAATTTGCAAAACACAATAGTAAAAGAATCAAAACCCAGCTGCATGAAACAGGACAAGACATTCAAAGACTCTGAGCCATTTTTCAAGCAACAGAAGTTGAGTGTCCCAATATAGAAAACAGAAGTGAAACGCATATTTAAATCTGAAACTGAAAGATTAGTGAAAGGAATGAAAGAGCAAGAATTGGAGATTAATCCTGAATCAAGGACCGGGGGGGAAAGAAAGAATTGGAGAATAATTTTATAGGTAAAAATAATATGACTTTAAACAGATGGATCAGCTGTCCATCAATGAGGTGGGTCAGGAAAATACGGAGGTGCAGGGCCTTCAGGCTAGAACAGCTTCAGCCTCTGACACCCAGGGCATTGCTCACCTTCAGCAGCAACTGCAAGCACCTGCTTTGGACAGAGAACAAATACAGGCTGTTTGGAATAAGGTGGCTCAAGAAAATAGCTGTCTCAAAAAGGAAGATCACCAAACAATGGATATTATTGCTGATAATGAAACAGGACCCCATAAGCTGCAAGAGGAAAATAAAAAACTGTCCACTAGTAATGGTCAGGAGAAATTTAAAGACACTTTTCAGAAGTCATCATGTCTCATTCTAGAAAAAGACATTGAAACAGATGCATTAAGTCAGAAATGTCAGACTTTAGTGACAATTTTGCAAGCATCCAGCACTGGTCATGAGATTGGAGGTGTTAATGGTAATCCGTTTGAGGAGCTTCCACAAGGACCTAATAAATTAAAACAGCCAGTTTAGAAAATGGAAGTGTGAGCCAGGCGTGGTAGCTCATGCCTGTAATCCCAGTGCTTTGGGAGGCCGAGGAGGGCGGATCACCTGAGGTCAGGAGTTTGAGACCAGCCTGGCCAATATGGCAAAACCCCATCTCTACTAAAAATACAAAAAAAACATTAGCCGGGCGTGGTGGCAGGTGCCTGTAGTCCCAGCTACTTGGGAGGCTGAGGCAGGAGAATCGCTTGAACCTGGGAGGCGGAGGTTGCAGTGAGCTGAGATCGCACTATTGCACCCAAGCCTGGGTGACAAAAGTGAAACTCCATCTCAAAAAAGAAAGAAAGAAAGAAAATGGAAAGAGCAGCTGGTGACCACAGTGGGTGCAGCATGGGCCAGCCCAACTCCAAGAAGAACTTTGTCACCTTCAAGCAAAGCTTTTAACTGACAGTGATAATGATTTTAAACTTCAGATGAACCGTAGTGACCTGATGCAAAAAAAACGAAGGGAATGAAACTCAACTCAAAAACCCAGGGCAGGAGTTAGCACACACGCAACACAGCATCAGGCAGCTCTGTCATGGCAAGGACAGTTTCTTCCCACAGCTGGATATTTTACCCCAGCTCCCCAGAGAAGCACTTTCTTCACATGCCGCAGAATCTCTTCATGCAAGTGAGTCTGCTCTATCGAGTGAGTCTTCTAAATTGCTCCAAGATATTGAAGAGCTAAGAAAATCACTGCAGGAAAAAGATGCAACCATTAGATCCCTACAAGGAGACAATCAGAGACTGTCTGATTCCATTGCTGCCACCTCAGAGCTAGAAAGAAAAGAACATAAATAAATGCATTCAGAAATTCAGCAGCTGAAGGAGAAACAGAATGTCTTAGATGGGTTACTTCGGGGAGAAAACCTTTTCATCAAAGCCAAAAGTAGTAAATTACATTCTTAGAGAGAAAATCTCACTAATAAATTAATAAAAATGAGCTTTTGAGGCAGGCAGTCAGAAACCTGAAGGAGAGAATATCAATTTTAGAAATGCATATGGGTAAACTAAACACGACAATGAAAAAAATAGTAGAAACATCCAGGGAGAAAAAAACAGGCCAGGTGCTCACGCCTGTAATCCCAGCACTTTGGGAGGCCAAGGCGGATGGATCATGAGGTCAGGAGTTCAAGACCAGCCTGGCCAAGATGGTGAAACGCCTGTCTCTATGAAAAATACAAAAATTAGCCAGGCGTGGTGGCAGGCACCAGTAGTCCCAGCTACTCGGGAGGCTGAGGCAGGAGAACCACTTGAACCTGGGGGGGTGGAGATTCCAGTGAGCTGAGATCGCGCCACTGCACTCCAGCCTGGACGACAGAGTGAGAAGACTCCATCTCAAAAAAAAAAAAAAGAAAAAAAAAATATATATATATATCAGCCATTACAAGAGATTAATATGCCAGGTGTGGTGGCTCATGCCTATAATACTAGCACTTTGGGAGGCTGAGGCAGGTGGGTCACACTTGAGCCCAGATGTTCAAGACCAGCCTAGGCAACTACAGAAGTCAACTATAGAAGTCAAAGTCAACTATAGAAGACTTTGTCTCTCTATAGAAAATTTAAAAAATTAGCTGGGCATGGTAGCATGCGTCTGTAGCCCCAGCTGCTTTGGAAGCTGAGGAGGGAGAATCGCTTAAGCCCAGGAGTTCAAGACTGCAGTGAGCTATGATGACGACAATATGACAGCGTGAGACTCTGTTTCAAAAAACAAACAAAAAAAAGTTACAGTATTGGAGGTAAATCTAGTTTTTTCTGCAAATCAAATGAAAAATGCAAGCCAGGAAGCAAGGTTGCAGGTGAAATCATTAAATGAAAAACTGAATATGGGCCAGGTGGGATGACTCACACCTGTAATCCCAGCACTTTGGGAGGCTGAGGTGGGCGGATCACTTGAGGTCAGGAGTTCCAGACCAGCCTGGCCAACATGCTGAAACCCCATCTCTACTTAAAAAAAAATAAATAAATAAAATAAAAATTATGCGGGCATGGTGGCGGGCGTCTGTAATCCCAGCTACTCAGGAGGCTGAGGTGGGAGAATCACTTGAGCCTGGGAAGCAGAGGTTGCAGTGAGTGGAGATCGTACCACTGCACTCCAGCCTGGGCAACAAAGTGAGACTTTGTCTCAAATAAATAAATAAAAATATACAACAAAGTTTAGGAAACACACCAGCTTTCATACCCAGAGGAGCAGATGCCAATCCCTGCTCCTCTGCTGTGTCACTTATGAGGCTGACTGGACTAGGACCGGGTGGGTCAGGGCATGTTCTGTAAAATGCTGCTGCAGAGGTTTTGCCCGTATGTGCACCTCTGCTGACTTCACCTGGCCAGAGTGCAGGAGCTGGGCTGAAAGGCTGTCAAAGCAGTAGATGATTCTCAGAGACTATGAAAGATCAAGCCATGCTGTGTATCTACTTTATCATTAAGTAGCCTTTAGGAAATAGTCATTTATTGTTCTCAGTTTTGCTTTCTTTAATTCTTTTTTTTTTTTTTTGAGACAAGGTCTTACTCTATCACCCAGGCTGGCGTGCAGTGGCGAGATCTCAGCTCACTGCAACCTCCACCTCCCAGGGTCAAGCAATTCTCTCACCTCAGCCTCTTGAGTAGCCGGGATTACAGGCGCCCACCACCATGCCCAGCTAATTTTTGTATTTTTAGTGGAAATGAGGTTTTGCCATTTTGGCCAGGCTGGTCTTGAACTCCTGGCCTCAAGTGATCTGCCCGCCTTGGCCTCCCAAAGTGCTGGAATTACAGGTGTGAGCCACTGCACTCAGCTTCTTTAAATTTAATAAAAATATTCTTAATGATTGTAAGTGTCTTTGAAGGGCTGTAAAGGTATTCACCCAATTAAAACTGTGATTACTTCTTGTGAAAGTGGGTATTTGGTGACATTGGAGGTTGTGGTCAAAGGATACTTCAGGTAGGGTTTATAATGCTTTTTTTTTTTTGCAAGAAACAGGTATTTGTGTATATGTTGGTTAATTAAAATATTAATTTGTGGCCAGGCACGGTGGCTCATGCCCGTAATCCCAGCACTACTTCGGGAGGCTGAGGCAGAAGGATTCCTTGACCCTAGGAGTTCGAGACCAGCCTGCGCAACATAGTGAGATCTCATCTCTACAAATAATAATTTAAAAAATTAGCTGTGCGTGGTGACGTATGCCTGTAGTCCCAGCTACTCCAGAGGCTGAGGCAGAGGATCCCTTGAGTCCAGGAGGTCAAGGCTGCAGTGGGCTGTGATCATGCCACTGCACGCCAGCCTGGGTGACAGAGCAAGACCCTGTCTCAAAAAAAAAGAAAAAAATATATATATTTGTGTTAAGGATCAAATATTAGAAACACCATAGGTGTATACTCCTTACGTAAGAAAAAAGATGAACAGCACAAAAGTACAAGTTGTATAACATTTTAAAAATTAAAGTTCCCTTTTTTGGCTATGTCTCACTCTCCTTTCCATTGTCTAGAAAACCACCTTATTGTTTACTTGTTTGGTTTTTTTTGATCTTTTTTAAAAAAGTGCATATTTGTGTATATGTCAGTGTGTTATTCTCTGATTTGCTTTCTATTTATTCTTATTTTATTATCATCATCATTATTATTTTGAGACAGAGTTTCGCTGTGTCGCCCAGGCTAGATTGCAATGACGCGATCATGGCTCACCGCAGGCTCAACATTGCAGGCCCAAGCGATCCTCCCACCTCAACCTCCCAGGTAGATGGGACCACAGGCATGTGCCACCACGCCCTGCTAATTTTTTTATTTTTTTGAAGAGACAAGGTCTCCCTATGTTGCCTAGGCTGGTCTCATACTTCTGAACTCAAGCAATCCTCCCACCTCAGCCTCCTCAAAGTGCTGGGATTACAGGCATCAGCCACTGTGCCAGCTGCTTTCTGGGAAAAAAAAAAAAAAATATATATATATATATATATATACATGTATATATATGTGTATATGTGTGTGTGTATGTATATTAAAAAAGTGCATATTTGTATATATGTCAGTGTATTCTCTGATTTTCTTTCTATTTATTCTTATTTTGTTATGTATGTATTAGGTATACACACACACATATATACGCATATATACACACACACACACACACACACACACACACACACATATATATCTCACTACGTCTTGGACATCTTTCCAGATTTTCAAATGTGAATGATTTCATCATCATCTTTTTTTTTTTTAGAGACAGGGTCGGTCTCTGTCATCCAGACTGGAGTGTAGTGGCACATCATAGCCTATGGCAACCTCAAACTACCAGGTTCAAGAATTCCTCCTGCCTCGGCCACCCAAAGTGCTGGGATTACAAGCATAGCCACCACACCAGGCCATCTTATTTTTTCTTTTCTTTTTTTTTTTTGATGGAGTCTTGCTCTGTCGCCCAGGCTGGAGTGCAGTGGCACGATCTCGGCTCACTGCAAGCTCTGCCTCCCGGGTTCATACCATTCTCCTGCCTCAGCCTCCCAAGTAGCTGGGATTACAGGCACCCACCACCAGGGCCGGCTAATTTTTTTTTTTTTTTTTTTAGTATTTTTAGTAGAGATGGGGTTTCACCGTGTTAGCTAGGATGGTCTTGATCTCCTGACCTTGTGATCCGCCTTCCTTGGCCTCCCAAAGTGCTGGGATTACAGACGTGAGCCACCACGCCTGACCCAGGCCATCTTATTCTTTCTAAAAGCAGATGTTCATCCTATGCACATACTGTAATTTATTTAACTAGCTCCTATTTGTCAGCATTTGTTTGTGCCCCAAATCCTAGGAAATGTTCATGGGCAACTCCCTTGTTTATTTCCTCAAGGGCCTCTCCAAATCTTTATCACTTTGCTCAGGCATGATCATGCCTTATTAAGACGTTAGAGACCAGCAGTCAAGACCCCCGTACCCCCTTCCTGTATCCCACCATCCTCTCTTCGTTCATCTATACTCCTTCCCTTTTGTTTCAGAGGAAAGGGATCCAGCTTTGCAGTTGAAGGCTAACAGTCCCCTGGACATTATCTATTCAGACTTCTTCAAAGACCTCATTCTACTGATCTCCCATTCTGCTTTGTCTTTCATCTGTCTCTATCCCTAAGCACACGAGCATGGCTGTTTCTCCTGATACATCACATTCTCCTTTCAGCTCCTCCAGCAACCAACCACCGTATCTCTCTATCTTTCTATCTTCTGAAAGAATTCTTTACTCTATATAACTGTCTCATTTTGTATTGACTTCTTTTTGAAAGTTCTACAAAATCTTGTCTCATTTATGCCCCAGGAATCTTCTCACGGCTAAATCCAATGTATATATATTTTTGTCTTTGGTTCACTTAAGTCTGATAAATGTTAACCACATGTTCCACAAAATCATTCTTTAAATTCTTTTTTTGTTGTTGAGATGGAGTCTCACTCTATTGCCCAGGCTGGAGTGCAGCGGCGTGATCTCGGCTCACTGCAACTTCTGCCTCCTGGGTTCAAGCGATTCTGCTGCCTCAGCCTCCCAAGTAGCTGAGATTACAGGCACGTGCCATCAGCCCAGCTAATTTTTTTGTATTTTTAGTAGAGACGGGGGTTTCACCATGTTGGCCAGGATGGTCTCGATCTCCTGACCTCGTGATCCGCCCGCCTCGGCCTCCCAAAGTGCTGAGATTATAGGCGTAAGCCACCGCGCCTGGCCTCATTCTTTAAATTCTTTCTGCCTTCTTCATTTTTAGTGATACCACTCTCCTCAGGTTCCCTTCCTCACACCAGACCCTTCTTTCTCAGTCTCTTTTGTGGCTGCTTCTTCTGACACCTCTTAACTGTAAATATACTCCAAGGTATCATCTTTAACTAACAGGCTCTTCTCATTCTCCCTGCAGTCTCAGGGCCAGCTCATCCACTCCAGTGATTCTGCTTTCACTGGTATGCCAGTGACATCTGAATGTCTATGTCTAACCACCTCATTCTTCTGATGCCACACTGGTTTATCTAATTGTCTGCTGAACACATTTATCAGGATGTCCATAAACATCACAAAGTCAACATGTCTAAGAAGAAGCATCACCAGGCACGGTGGCTCACGCCTATAATCCCAGCACTTTGGGAGGCCGAGGTGGGTGGATCACGAAGTCGGGAGATCGAGACCATCCTGGCTAACACGGTGAAACCCCGTCTCTACTAAAAATACAAAAAATTAGCCGGGCGTGGTGGCGGGTGCCTGTAGTCTCAGCTACTCGGGAGGCTGAGGCAGGAGGATGGCATGAACCCAGGAGGCAGAGGTTACAGTGAGCCAAGATCGCCCCACTGCACTCCAGCCTGGGCAACAGAGCAAGACTGTCTCAAAAAAAAAAAAAAAAGAAGCATTGTGCCTGTAATCCCAGCATTTTGGGGAGGAGGATTGCTTGAGCCCAGGCGTTGGAGACCAGCCTGGGCAGCATAGGGAAACCCTGTCTCTACAAAAAAATTAGCCAGGCACAGTGGCTCATGCCTTTAATCCCAGCACTTTGGAAAGCCGAGGTGGGTGGATCACTTGAGTTCAGGAGTTCAAGACAAACCTGGACAATGTGGTGAAACCTCATCTCTACTAAAAATACAAAAAATTAGCCGGGTGTGGTGGTGCAAACCTGTAATTTCAGATACTTGGGAGGCTGAGGCAGGAGAACAGCTTGAGTCCAGGAGGCAAAGGTTGCAGTGAGCCAAGATTATGCCACTGCCCTCCACCCAGCCTGGGAGACAGAGCAAGACTCTAACTCAAAAACAAAAATTTTTTTTTAATCAGCTAGACGTGTTGGCACATGCATGTAGTCTCAGCTAGGCACACTCGTGTGTGTGTCCAGAGGCTGAAGTGGGAGGATTTCCTAAGCCCAGGAGGTAGAGGCTGCAGAGTGAGACCCTGTTCAAATAATAATAAGAATAGAAAAGTAAAAGAAACTCAATATC